>NW_026575146.1:1200000-2400000 GCF_905146905.1 Nyctereutes procyonoides | reverse complement strand
TTTCAAATGGACCTTGCCAATACCTCAACCCCTCCAACACTTCAATTTCAATCACCCTGTTTCTGACAACTACCTCTACCTTCCCACTTACTTCCATTAGGACCTCAACTCCACCCACCCTTTGCTACCACAAGCCATTCCTCCTCCCCCCTTTTCTTCTGTCTCCTGCAACTACCGTGTCATCACTTCTTGCCTTACAAGCTTAGATGCCTGCTTCAATCAGTATCAGCATGCCTTTGCCTCCTCCCTTGAATTGTTATTGTACCCTCTCAGCCAAATCACAAATTCAACTCTGGTTAAAAGCAACCCTCAGCCAACCCTGGTGCTTGTGCTTATGAACTTGAATGTGGCCATGGGACAACACACAGCCCTACAGACCAGCCTCACATTAAATTCATATGCAGGCACCATAAGTCATGCTGAATGCCACCTCACAGTCACACGACTTCCGTGCCGACCTCCTGGTCCCCAAGCAGGTAGGGCACATCCTCCAGTTTCTCATCACACCTCTGACACCCCCTCCCATCCTCACTCTCTGCTGAAGCCCTGGCTTCCAAGTCACTGAGACAACACAAGCAATTTTCCTCACTATGGTGAAGTCCTGCCATCTCTGGAGCTCTCACCTCCCATCTGCTAAATGATTTGAGATTTCCTTTTTTTCCATCCAGGTTCTAAAGACCACTTGTCTGTGCTTCTTGTTAAGACCTTGGCCCCTCTTGCCATGAAGACAAGAGCACAATCAGAAGGTTAAAGATTCATAAACAAGTTCACGAAAGAACATGTTCTCCAAAGATGTGCGGAGGTCCTGTGGCTCCCTAGTGATAAGAGGACCGGATAAGGAAAACCCTACAAGGTATAAAGGTACAGCTGCGCACCTTTCTCAGCAAATTCTTCCCCTCCCCTCCTCAGTCAACTTTTAAAAGAAAAATCAAAACCTGAGCCTCCTCCAAGTAAGAAAACCACTTCGACAATTTTTAAGTCGATGGTCTGTGACAGCTGCCTTAAGTACGTATTTGGGAGAGCGGTGGTCCCCCAAATCTACCCAGGGCGACTCTGCACAGTATGCATGAGGCCAGTAAAACGCTGTTAGAACACAAAGGATCAGGCACCAGGTATTTTGGGGCATCTGGAAGAACTGGCATGGGAGGGGCTTCTCCCTCCCCAGACTGACCAACTGTTGTACGGAATTAACTAACATTTAAAGGTCAAGCAAGTTTACTAATTTACACGGGGAATAATGTCTGGCACTCAAATCAAAAGCAGTGAATCTGCTTCCTCTGGGTTGTAATCAGCAGCACCTGAGCCCATCGACCCATTGACCCTTACCTGTGGCCTGCTGGGGAGATTGGCTGAAAGAGAAAACAAAAGAAATCAGTGGAAGGTGCTGTGGCAGCCTTGCTGGCTCCCCCTGTCAGGCATGCAAAAGTGGGGAATGCACAGCTCCCAGCTGTTAAATGGGTGTTAATAAGAAAATACGAAACAGGTTTTGGTTTTTCTTTCTTTCCTTTTTTTTTTTTTTTGTTTTTGGCTAGATTCTTTAACAAAGACTAGTTTCTTTTCCCTAGTTTCTCATATCCTATGTCCTTTAGGATATAAACATTCTACCAAAACATGCAAAACATATGCTGGCTCTCAAGTATGTACACCAAAGCCTTCACTGAATAACTAGTTTTTTTTAAAAAAAATCTTAAAGGGAACCCTGGGTGGCACAGTGGTTTAGCGCCTGCCTTTGGCCCAGGGCGCGATCCTGGAGACCCGGGATCGAATCCCACATCGGGCTCCCGGTGCATGGAGCCTGCTTCTCCCTCTGCCTGTGTCTCTGCCTCTCTCTCTCTCTCTCTCTCTGTGTGACTATCATAAATAAATAAAAATTAAAAAAAAATCTTAAAATTCCCTGTTGAAATCCTGCCCTGGATTTGGTTTATGTATCCACACACAGCAAGTTCTGCCTATTTTGCTGAAGAGCACAAATTCGGACTGACAGGTGATCAGGGAAATGAAGGGGCAAGCGTCTTCAGTCTCTACCCCCTTGGCTCATCCTGGCTCCAAAGGCCTAGGAAGCTGGTGGCAATGTGCTTGCCTCAGACAAAGGGCTGGCCTCACCCCCATAGTATTGTGGGCACCTAGGCTAATCACTGTGCTATGGAGGGGCCCAGTCAAGAGCACTGGAGAAGCTGGAATATGGTGGCCAATTCGCCTTTGTGGCTGAGTTGCTCCATTGCTTCCTAGTTACAGAAAGCACGACCAGCGTAGATGATTCAGTGGGCATTGTAGGGGGGGGCACAGGAGGTGGGTCTGGGGATGTTCTGCCTCTCAAGGATGGGAACATCTGTTCTGGGTCAAATAAGAATCGTCCCTCATTATCTACCATGTTGCACTCCTTCCATCTCTCATTTTTTTTTGTGCTGAGGGGGGAAAAGACATCCATGACCACACAGTGGGTGCTCTATGAGAACAACAGAATGAACAAGGGCCAACTTATGATGCTTGGAGGGAAAGTAGGAGCACCCATCATATCTGGGGAAGAATGAGGCTAAAATCCAGCCTAGTTCTACCAGATACATAAGTTACAGCAAGAAAACACAAGAGTGGATGTGCTTCCCACTAAGCTACACCTAGGGAGTGCTCCGTTGCATTACTATTAAGTACACCAGAGCCACTTACACTTCTCTTCAGCATAATGAACAGCCAAACCCAAACCAAAATTGAATCCATGTTGCTCCAAATCAGCACCATTAACCCTACAGCTATTTATTTATTTAAAGTAGGCTCTACACCCAGTGTGGAGCCCAACATAGGCCTTGAACTCACAACCTGAACTGAGATCAGGAGTTGGGAGTGTTAACCAACTGAGCCACCTAGGATCCCCTAACTCTACGGCTTTTTATCAAATAAAAGGCTATGAGTACTCCACCGAACAAACTGTACAATCTATTTCTAAGAAAAATCAGGAAATCCTTGTGTTTTAGTAGGTTTTGAGTTTATGATGAATGTCACTCAAGTTTAATAGACATGGGCAATTCACAGTGAAAATTTGCCTGTAGATAAAAAATAATTTTAAAAGCATTTGAGGTGCCTGGGTGGCTCACTGGTTGAGCATAAGCTTTCAGCTCAGGTCATGATCCTGAGGTCCTGGGATCAAGTCCTGCATTGGGCTCCCTGTAGGCAGCCTGCTTTTCCCTTTGCCTATGTCTCTGCCTCTCTCTGTGTGTCTCTCATGAATAAATAAAATCTAAAAAAAAAAAAAAATTAATGGTCTGTCAGTCAAAAATACTCAGTATTAGTATCCTGTATATTTAGATGACATAAAATGAAAAAAACTGAAAGGATTTTACATTAAAAAAATTAGGTAGTCTGAAAAGTTTGGTATGTGTATTAGTTAATGGGTAACACAGTGAAATTCCCTTCATTAACGCCTTGTCAGGAAAAGATGAAAATGCCTTCCTCTCTGCTCTGAAACTTATGTAAATAATTAAAAGAAGACTTTAAAAGGCCATAATTCAAGGATGCTATCAGGAACAACTGGGATATTAATTTGAGACAGAAATTCTAAAGTGTTATGCGCTATAGTATACAAACCCAGAAAAAAAAATGCCATGTTAAGTAGGCAATTCATGCAATTAGGATTTATGAATACAGTTTCATTATAATTCCAGGATTGCCAGGAGTGTAAATTCACTTGTGACCATGCTAATTTTTAATCCACAAAGGATCAAAAGTCAAGATTAACATGCAGATCAATGCATTGTATGCTGGTGACAAGCAGTTTTAAAGTTCTCATTAGTAACAGGGGCTCAGCTGATTGGTTTGGCATTGAGAGAGTGCCAATCTGATTTGCTTAGAAAAATCCTCCAAAGGTGGTCAGGAAGCTTTGGGAACGCAAAGGTTTATTAAAAGATTTGCTAGCTGAGCAATTTAAAAGGAGCCACAAAGAAAATGAATCCTACAAACCTTCTATATACTACCCAGGGAAACTTTACCAATTAAACCTTCCAGGTTAGAAAATACAATTATTCATTCATTCAATTCAGAACATGAACTGGGCACAAAGTCTAAGTCAGGTGCTATGTCTATTCTGTAACAATTTTTAAAAGGTTTAATAACTTTAGATGCAACTAAAAATATGTATCAATTTTATAAATAAGTAAACTAATCTTTTATTTTTAGGGAACACTGTTCCCTATCTTGGAGAGTTTTTTATTACCAAAGCAAAATACAGGACATAGATATGAACAAAAGCAGACTAAACTCAAATAGCAGAACTTCAGAAACCAAAAATAATAAAATTGAAAAGTCAGAGGATTCTAAAATACCCCACTCATCGTTTCATATGTGGAAGATACCTGAACTCTTCAAAATAACAGATGACCAGTAATGGTCATGCACAGAAAATTATAATTCTGTTAAGTATCTGTGCATATACAGACTTAACACTATGAGAACATGGGGCCAGCATCCCATGAAGAAGTCTTAGTGCTCCACAATCCACCTTCACGACACAAAAGGGCACGGATGAAGAGGGCACCAGTGCAGAGTAAGAGTTCAATCTGTCATGAAGGTACCACTGAAGGTATACACTCTGCTCAGGAACCAATAGCATCTGTTAATGAGATTCCAACCAAAAGGAATTTTATATGTACCTTTAAGGGAAGCCATGAAATTAGATGAACATAATTTTTTTTTACTCATTTTGCCTTATAATTATGATTATTATTTATATTCTCCTCTAAAATAAGACAGATTAATCTTTTATACTATCTAGATACAAGAATATACTAGGAAAAGGATTTACGTGTCACTGCTGTATGACAAACTTAAAAAAAAGACACATCGTGAATTTCTAACATAATAGGAAATTCTACATCTATGGTCACTGTAAAGAATTTAATTAAACACACATAAACATAATTAAACATCCTAACTCTCACTGACAACTGACTTTTACATTTGAATATGTCTATCACATTTAAATACAAACTTCTAAACAGATTTTGATTTACCAAATTTGTTCTTAACTGATAATTAATGTATTTGGATTTAAGCTGAACTAAAAAGTAATTTCATTTACCAATTCAATCTTGAAATTCTAGCTTTTATCATGACCATGATGAGGTCTTATCTAGCCATTAAGTAACATACGACTCTGAATCAAAATCTCTAAAAAAAACATCCAACTTTAATATAAAATATTTAATCTGCTCATCTACTGTGGGTATTAAGGGCCTAGAATATATGAAACAGTCTGATAGCATATGGTCTTTGACCTCTTAAGCGTCTGTGAGACTTTAGAGGGCACATATATTTGCACACGTGGGCACATGTGTTTTGGGGAGTAGGGGGACTGACATACAGTAAATACAATTCAGGAAACTTCGAGAAGTATAATCACAGATAATAATTGGAAAATGACACATTCTCAAATATATTTATGTGCTTGTGGAAGCTGTACTATGTCCGTTAGGCAAATACTTCTGAAAATTCAGGGAAGACTATATTTCAAATAGCTATTTCCACTTCCTCCTAATGATGGCATTTTTATAAACTGTAGAGTTGTATAAGCTGAAGCATATTTTTTAATAAAGTCAATATATCTTATTTAAATACCTGCCTGGTAAAGCCTTTTTTCATCATTTAGGATGGTATTTTCCGGGACAGTATGAAAAAGGGTGATATAAGATGCTGTTTTATATATGTACCACCATATATAAGATATATATGAGAAGTTGTTTCATATATATGCTACCAGATATAATATATATTATACATAACAGTAGTTAATATACATACTAAAATCTTAATTTAGTGGCTATCTAGATTTAAAATCAATTTGAGAGGAAATCACCCTAAAACAAATGATATATTCATATTTCTTTAAAAGATTATTTAAAATAAACTGTGGCATCAAGTAGTATGCATACATACAAGTAAGCTGCTTCTGTTTGAAATAGCATAAGTGTTTCTGGTGAGAGCTCAGTAGAAACTGTGAGGTGACAAGAGGCTAAAGTCAAAAAGTTTGGGGAAAAAAAAAATCAATAAATAACATTACATAATTTCCCCTGGGATTTCAACTGCTTTCTTTTGATTATTTTCTGGCTCTTGGTAGTTCATATAGAAAAGTCACAGGGTCATAATCTGTGATGCCTTCAATTATTTGGCCTTTATGCAGTGATTGTTTTATTCCACAAGGAAAGAAACCAGAAGAAAGAAAATCAAAGAAAAAAAAATCCTGAAGATAATCCCCATGCAGAACTGAATCTGATGACATCAGGAAACAATGTGTGAAGAAAAGAGAGTGAGGCCACCTGGCTAGCTCAGTCGGTGGAGATGCGACTCTTGATCTGGGGGTTGTGGGTTTGGGCCCCCTGTTGGATGTAGAGATTAGTTAAAAATAATTTTTTTTTTTAAAAAGAGGGAATTACATCAGAAGAAGCTATTTTCATGCTTTGTTTGGTATGCTGCCGAAAGCTCTTTTTTGAAGTAATAACACATTTCTTACTATAGTTTGTGCTGGAGAGGGGTAATTTCTTACAAAGGGGCTTGTTTCATTTGCCGTCACGTTATCATTCATAAGGGACAATGGAACCTCTCAAAGAACAGGACTATATCACTGCAGCCCAGTGATGTGATGGCATTTAGGCTGAGCTTCATTTGCTTTGTTGACACATAGAAAGTTTGATTTATTTCCAAATAATATTCAATCCTCTTTCTAATACTGGCTTTTGCTATCCTACCAAAGAAGACAAAGGGCCCCAAGTAGGAAAAAAGAAATGGAAGGGAACGTCGTAGTGGTAGTGTTAGGATCTCTCATACTCACGGCAGCAAGATGGAAATGTACTATTGATCTGCTCCATAAACTCTGTGAGGTCCGTGCTGGTGTCATGTGGGGGAGCCAGCAGGTCCTCGGCCACTGCCACAGCAGAGGAAAAGAAGAACAAACAGTTTTGAAAGGAATGCCCAGCCTTCCACCAAAACCCAATGTTGGGAGAAAATACTAACCCTAGCCTCTCAATATCAACACGAAAATCATTCTCCTTGAAGAGGACAATTTTAGGGAATACTACCAAAACCATTTTTGTATCACTTTGTTGGTAATTTCATATAAATAAAATGTATTAGATGTTTCTGTTAGAAGATTCCATGTGCCAGGGGAAAATTTATGAGTGAAAAATAAGTAATGCAGTCCTAATACTTCAATTTATTAAATGGAATTCCATTATTTTGCATTCCAAGTGTTTTTTCAGAGAAAAAAAAAATCAGTTTTTTTCTATCAGTTTTTTTTCCCCTTCTTTCTTTCTTCTTAAAGAGTGTGGCATGGGCTAGCTTATACTGCCACAAATCTAGAAGTATTTTATAAGATACTTTTTACTTTGCTGTTTTTTATTCTATAACCAATAGCAAACTAATTCACTTATTTAAAACAAGAGAATATTGATATTTTAGGTTTTTTCTGATTAACATAGTAAAAGATATAAACAAATTAATTTGGTTAAAATGTGTGGTCCTAAGGGGAATTTTAGAACTTAAATTTCATCAATAGCAAAATGTCATTCCTGAATGCTGGTTGACAGAGTCCTTCCTAGCAGCAGTGGCAAGCCCCTTTTGGACCAAGGATGGGCTGAGTGAGTGAGACCTTGGTTTCAGATGGGGACAAGGAAGATGGCAATGTCTATAAGATAGAAGCTAGCATGGAAAAAGCAGACTATTCAGTTTCCAGACCTGGGCAGAGAAACCCATGCTTGATATAATATACTTTAGTATTATATTCCAAATATGTACAAATATAAATTTTAGAGACAGAATATTTACTTTAAAAAAATCATTCTGAAGGCAGAGCAAAAATCAAATTATTGCTCATCTCAAAAGGAAAGAGCACTTTTTTTCATCTTTTGCCAAAATTCAATCCACTCTGACACATTATATAAGCAAATGTATTATAGATTATTATTCTAAAATGTTTGCTTTCTGGATGTTGTTAAAATGTCTTTGTATGCAGCTGCACACAAAGAGAATATGAAATTCCTTTAGCTCTAAGGCATGGGTGAGTAAGAAGGCTATTTAAAATGAAATGGCAAAGTGCAGAGCAGAGCTGGGGAGGGTGCGGTTAGCCAGGTCCTGGGGACACCAACCTGCTTGGTGGAACTGTGGGTCAGGGTCAGGATCCAGTGAGTAGCTCAGAGCAGACTGCTGAGGTGAAGCCCAGGGGGAGACGCCGTTGATTCGGGAATCCGATTCAGGCTGCAATCACATTCAGAAGTTAAAGCAGGGAAGAATTCAAACAACTGCTAAAGAAAGCATTTTCGGTTCTTACATCTGTAGATAATTAAATCATGTGGGGTTCTTTGGCCACAGAAATTTAGAATACACGTTTTCATCAGTTTGGTGGGCTCCCTAGTACTTTACGAGAGTACTGAGTGATCTGTCTCCTTCAGTTTGGGCTCCTTGAAGAGCTCAGTGGGTTAGAATGTGACCTTTACCAGTGTCAGTTTCATCCCTCAATTTTTCTATGATTTTTATGTCAACCAAGTGAATTTATTTATTTATTTATTTAATTTTTCAACCAAGTGAATTTAGAAACAGGTTGCATTCATCTTTTAAAAAGGAGCACTGTGGGATCCCTGGGTGGCGCAGCAGTTTAGCGCCTGCCTTTGGCCCAGGGCGCGATCCTGGAGACCCGGGATCAAATCCCACATCGGGCTCCCGGTGCATGGAGCCTGCTTCTCCCTCTGCCTATGTCTCTGCCTCTCTCGCTCTCTCTCTCTCTGTGACTATCATAAATAAGTAAAAATTAAAAAAAAAAAGGAGCACTGCTTCTCATACAGTAAAATTATCTAATTTCAAAATCAGCTAATTTCTTTATTATAGATTAATATTTGAAGCCAACACTGGAAAGGTAAGGACACAAGATTCATATGCTTGAATTCAAACTCCACCACTCAGAACCTACCTAAGTCTGAGCAAATTTTATAACCTTGTGTGCCTTGGATTCTTTACTTAGAAACTGGGGATGGTAAAAAGAGTGCCTGTGCCAAAGGATTCTGTGAGGAGGATGATCGGTTAGTATTTCCACAGAGATTAGAATACAATCTTACACACAGTAAGCATTTTGTAAACATGCTCTGCACTAAGCTTTGAAATGGTGACAGACACACTGACAAGTATGTGTTCAAATTACAAAGTGTGATCCATTTTACAGAGAAGGCAGACATTACAACATTTTTGATGCCAGTCTTCCCATTCAATTTATATTCGTTGAAGTCTGGTGCTTTCGCCCGTTTTTTACTGTCAGGTGATTTTTCCATCTACTTCTGGCATTCAAGCTAAATCATTAAGAAGAGATAAGAAGCCCACAGTCTGGGATATACAGAGCCATTTAGATATCAGCTATCTCTAAAAGCATTACTGTGCAATTCTGAAGGCACATGAGCCATTAGGCAGCTCTGTCTAATGGGATGGAGAGAGTCAGGGGGAGGGGAGTAGAGAAGCAGAAGAGCCGTTAGCTCTCCAACAGGCTATGGCAAATAAAGCTTTTGAGCATGGCTTCCCTCCGCAGTGATTCTATTGCTGCACTAGGTTAATAATAACACTTCATATTTTAAATCAGAGATTTCAAGGAAAAATTCATCCCTTCTACAGCCACCATGGGGAAACTTCAAAAACATGGGGCTTGCAATGTGGCTGTTCCAACATATGTGACCAGCACCAGAGAAGACTCAAACATTCCAGAGGGCTTCGGGAAAGCTCGAGGGGAACTAGTGTTTTCTAATGATGCTCGGTTTGGAGGCCCAAAGCAAGCCTTAAAACATTCTGACACAAATCCTGAAACAGTGACAGACATATACAGAAAAGTATATGGTCAAAAGGGGTGATCTGTGGCCTGCTGTGTAGGTAATGCAGAAATCACGCTGTTCTGGATGAATCTGACAAGTTAAAAGATACTGACAGCAACTGTGACAAGATGGTTTTCTGACATTTGAGAAGATCACTGGAGGAAAAGTTGTTTCTGTCTCTGACTGGATAAATCCTTTCTGGAGAAAGGCATGGCCTATTCACTGCCTGGGGCCCCATGCTACACAGGCCAGAGGAAACGGCGAAAGACAACATGAATGGTGATGTCAGGGATTCTTCAAGAAAGATAAAGTCTAGCCCCATCTGTGGGGATTACCCAATAGGCACCTGCTACCCAGGCATCTTCACGTCTAGTTCTCTGATACAACTCCTATTCTTTAACTGCTAGATGTAAGCAAGTAGCTAATTCTCTATAGTGTTGTGTCTTTATGTGTGATACTATCTTGCTATATATTATACTGTCTTGTCTCCGTCTCTAATAGGACTGCAAAGCAACAAGAAGGAAAAAACTACGTTTGATGCTTCTTCTATATCCCAAAGAAGAGTGTTTTTCAAAATTGTGGGCTATTATCCCCTGATGAGCTATAAAATTGATTTGGTAGGTAGTGACACAGCATGAAGAAAGAAAAGAGGGAGAGATGAAAAATGGGAATGAGGGAGGGAGAAAGAGAAACGAGAAACACAGGAAGGAAGAGAAGAAGGACGGACAGAAACAGGAAGGAAAGAAACTTAAAAAGATAGAAAATAAGGGCAGCCCCGGTGGCTCAGCGGTTTAGCGCCGCCTTCAGCCCGGGGTGTGATCCTGGAGACCCCGGGATCAAGTCTCACGTCGGGCTCCCTTCATGGAGCCTGCTTCTCCCTCTGCCTGTGTCTCTGCCTCTCTCTCTCTTTCTATGTCTCTCATGAATAAATAAATAAAATCTTAAAAAAAAAAGAAAATAAGAGACACCATTTTTTATAATAATGGCAATTTTTATAATGGCAATTATTATGTTGTATTCATCATGCAGGTATACATTCATCATAATGTAAATTATATTTCTTACTGTCAGAAAAGTGTGCCAACAACTGCCATAAAACATGGCTCGATGTTAGGAAGTGATAGCTGCTCATTAATAAACATCTGTCACTGAATTTCTTGAAAAGAGCTCACTGAAAGGAAGGCTGTAGTATGAAGAGCTCCAATGGCTTCCTTCCCCTTAGTCTCTACAGAGTTCCCACATGTCATTTATGCAGGTGTATGTTACAGGGTCTTTTCCCTTAAAATATTCAGAACTGGGTTAGATTTCAGGGTTATACAAGAATGGGAAATTCCATTTTAAGTGGGGCAAGCCCACTTTTTGAGCCTATGGAAAATATGATGCTTCCATCTGAAGAGCCTAAATTAAGCACGGAGGTGAGAGGCTGTAGGGGAGCCTCTCTGCTAAAGCTGAGACCACCCCCCGGAGACAGACGGGGCTGAGGGTGGGGGGCGCGGGTGTCACATTGAGTTCCACACACTCTACCTGCTCCAGCAGCTGTCGAAGGCGATGGAGTTGAGATTCCAGCTGCTTATTATGATCTTCTAAAATCTGCATCCGAGCCTCCAGCCGCCCTTTGTGCTGTCTAAGGAGTTTGGCTTCTGCGATGAGCTCCGAGTCTTCAGACGTGTGGTGAGGAGATACAACAGAGTCTGGAGGTGACCCGACAGGGAGACCCCTTCTCAGGTGTTGCTCCTTCAGCTGCTCATATTCCACCTGCAGGTTTCTAACGCAGAGAAGGAAAAACTGGAATTACCACTGGGTGCATCGTCTTCTCTCTGAAACTGCCCACGAGCTCCAGATTTAACTGAGGCTACTTCTTTCTTTCTAGAAACATTCTTTCTAAAAACATATCTTGACAGTGAGATGAGTACGCATGAACAAAACTATAGCTTTAAGCAAGTGTTCTGACAGACACGGTCCAGGAACCCTCACATGTGTGATCACAGTGTCCCAGTTTATTAGTCTCCTCTAAAACCTGGACTCCACTTTGATTTCTTAGAAAACACCTCTGAAGAGAGAATGGGTAGGGATCATACTGAAGTTATTATTAAAGAATTTCCCTTCAGAAGTTTGCCCAGGGGGACTTAGCTTCTTCTCCCAGGTTGGGCGCACCTTTGTTCTTCCTCCAAGTCGGCAATGATCCGCTCCAGTTCTCCACGTTCTTCCCTTTCTACCGACTTCAGGATCTGAGCTGGACTCTGGGGCTGGCTGACTGGGGACTCCCCTCCAAGCGTCTGACAGTACTGCTGGATGAGGGCATGCTCGTCCTCCCTAGGGAGACAAAACACACACACACACACACACACACACACATATGGAGGCTCCCATGTGGGTAAGGATGTCTTTGGATATAAGGGAAATAGAAATAATGATGATGGGGATGGCTGCTGGGCCAGGTTTGCCTTAAAGCTCAAAATCCCTCTAATGTACCTCTAAAACTCTAGGAAGATATTTATCTAAAAGGTATGTGTACTCTACATACCACCATTTCCTGTTTTGCCTTAGGCTAACATGTACATATGACAAACCTTAGAAGAGATTCTACTCAGCAGAAGTATCCAAGAAGGTACACTACTTAAACAGTTAATATAAAAGATATGTTAGGCATAATCAGTAATGGAATGCCAAAAGAGTAGATTAAAAGACTTAAAAATAAACTGTATATCACCAAAATTCATATGTGGAAACTTCACTTCCAGTGTGATGGCACCTGGAGGCAGGGCCTTTGGGAGGTGATCAGATCATGGGGGTGGAGCTTCACGAACAAGATTAGTGTCCATAGAGAGTCCAGAGCGATGGCTTCCCCCTTTTGTCACATGAGGACAAAGTGAGAAGAAAGCCATTTACGAACCAGGAAGAGGGCTCTCACTGGACCCCAAATCTGCTAGTATCTTGATCTTGAACTTCCCAGCCTCCAACTCTGTGATAAATAAATGTCATTTCTAAGCTGCCCAGCCAATAATATTGTGTTAAAGCAGCACAAATGGACTAAGGCCTAGGCTGATTTCACTGTCTTTAGCATTTGGTTGAAAGCCATTTTGTCATGCTTTGTTAACCCACAGAGTGGAAGAATATAATCCTCAGATTCTTTCATCCAAAGACATAGCAAAAATTATGATTGTAGATATTTATAAAATATCTGCAGATATTTTACTTGATTTATTAGCATGTCTTCACTAGGATCAATCATTTTGCATTAAAACAAGAAACTACCGTTACTTAGACTCTCCTACTTTTCTAACTACTGTCTAATGAATCAGACATATCGATCATGTGGTCGAATGTAAAAACTGACAGAAACAGAAGCATCATAAAATAGACAAAATTGATACAATCTTGAGAAGGAAATGCTCAGAAGCATGCCTGGAAGCCCTTCTCTTTTTTTATGGGGAGATTCAGTTGGATCTCCTTATAGTCCTAGAAAGGACAGATCTCCTGGCTAATGCTAGCTGGATGCTCTAGCTCGGGAATGTACACTTTAGCAGATTGGACCTGGTCTGTTTTGATAGTGTTTGGTAAACAAATCCTAGAATCTATGGATTTATAGGATAGGGCTTCAGAAAAACATGTAAAACATGTAGCTCTTAGGGTATAAAATGGAGCTATCTCAAGATGAACCAGCTCCTCTGAAAGTGATGTAACTGCAAATGTTGCTTTAGAGACCTCGTCTTGTCACACTGGGGTCAGAGCATACCCTAACGCAGTCAGAAAGAACCTAGTGAGCTGTGATGGCAGTCTGGGACCTCTTATTTGTGCCCTGTGCCTAATGAGCAACACTTGATACGAGGTAAGCTCTTTGATTCTTCTGAGTCTGATTTGAAATTGCAACACTGTGTGATCACAGTTTCCTATGTGATATAAAGGGGACTTGAAATTGCCTCTGAGAATTAGTGAACTCATAGAAAAGGTTTGTCCTGAGCATTGAGAGCAGAATGATATGATGAAGCAAAAGAGAAAGATGAGTGTTATGCCTGCAGAACAGCCAAAGCAAAGGTTCAGATAAACTACTGATTGATATCTTTTGCTTCCTTAATTGGTAGCCTCTCCTACTCTCAAAGTTCTACATGGAGAGAGTGTGTGTGGACATATATTTGGCAAAAATAAAGGTCATACACTTTACTTAGGATCACAATATAAGCATCAATATCTAACCTCACCATCCTTCTACTATCAACTTCAGATGGGAAGGAGTAGGACCTTTATCACTCAGTGAGAAACTGGAAATAAGGAACATGGATGGGATAAAGACTGAAATAAGCTATGGCACCAACTTTTGATGACCTTTCCTGAGAGAATGCAGTGAGCTGAAAAACAAATAAAGTAGCTTCTAGAAGAATCCCATGCTTATTCCTAACTTTAGAAGGATGAGGATAAGAGGAGAGAATAGGTATGGCATCACTGCAGAGCAGTAGCATTTAAAAGCCCCTGGGCTGCCCATGTAGCTAAATCAGATAGAAATGTGGCAAGGGTATGTGTGACAGGTGGCCATTTTCCTGATGGGAAATATATGGTCAATACCCTAAACTTAACTATTATATATTTATTTAACTAGGCTCCATACTCAGTGTAGAGCCCAACATGGGACTTGAACTCACAACCCTGAGATTAAGACCTGAGCAAAGGATCAAGAGTTGATGCTTAACTGACTGAGCCACCAGGCGCCTGGCTAACCCTAGCTGTTATGAAGGGCAGAAGCTGGCTACAGGCTAATGTATCAACACGATGCAACACCAATTAGCTGCTAAGGTTGGAAAGACTTTAAGTCCGTGATCTTTATCATTGCCAGTGTTTGGAGGCATTTTATCTAGTTCAGGTGGAGAGAGAAGGCAAAGTAAGAGAGGATAAAAAGTAGAGAACTAATACATAGAGAGGAACAATCAAAGTATAAAGATACAGTGGACATAAAGTAATAGCAAAGTAAGAGTATAACACAACATTTTGTAAATATTTCTCAGGCTGAGACAAAAAAAAGCATGGAAACTAGAAAGACTGAATATCCCCCCCAAACAAAAAAAAAAAAAAAAGAGAGAGAAACCCTCATGAAATTTCTCTATTTTAAGGATAAAGCATCATAAGCAATCAATATTGCCTCTCTATAATATCCAGTTCCAAAAGGCTAAGGAGCAATGTCTAGAGTCCTAACCAGCCATTCATGTGATGAGCCAGATCATGCAAATGTGCAGCAAAGCACTTTGTTCATAAGGTAAAAGAAAAAAAGAACAAGCAAGGATAATGCAAAATAAAACAAAAGGAGATACTAATCTCAGGTATTGCAATAAATAAGAGGTAAACTGATTTCACTATGGTTATTTTTTTTTTTAAGATTTTATTTATTTATTCATGAGAGACACAGAGAGAGGCAGAGACACAGGCAGAGGGAGAAGCAGGCTTCTCACAGGGATCCTGATGTGGAACTCGATCCCTAAACTGGGATCATGCCCTGAGCCAAAAGCAGACGCTCAATCACTGAGCCACCCAGGCATCCCCTCACTTTGGTTAAAAACAGTCATATGATTCCTATGAACAATTCACGTAAGGGAAAATAAGGGACTAAAAGTAAAAGTTAAAAAAAATATTTAATACGGACAGGAAGAGCTAAAGGAAAACTCAAGTCCCATAAGCTACCTGGTGGGTCTATGACTTGATAATGGATCCTAGCTAGACCTCCTCCCCTGTCACAAGACACCATCAGACCACTGATGCCCTTAGAACATTCATTCCAGCAACTATCTGACTCAGGTACTATACTCAGTGCTCGATATTAACACCAACTAAATTTTTGTTTTCAAGATTTGAGGACTAGCCACAGTGAAACAAATATACACACAAACAAGTCAAAATTAGATCTGAGATACATTCTATTGTAAACATTGACATGTTTACAAGCATCATTTCTTCTGAGGAGTTGACGGTTTAATTTATTATTGTAATCACCATAATCACCACCATAATTATACTTTTTCATTAAGGCTTCTGAAAGGGATATAAGGCAATTTCTAAAAAAAAAAAATGTATAACATACAATTTTTGCCTTATTTCTCAAGGTTATTAGGCCTAAAACTTAAATACAAAAATAAATACATTCAAGTTCTTAATTATATGTAGTAAAAACCAAGAGTATACCCTTTCAATACAGATTTCATATGAAGTACCAAATGAGGGCCTTTAAACGTCATTAGTACTAAAATAGAAAAGGTTGCAAAAATATAAGTCTGCACCACTGAAATACCATTAAATGGAATATAATTATATTATGTTTAAGTCATACATAGTAAATACTATCTAGATGACAAAATTAGTACATATCAGATGACAAAAGAACTGTGAGTCATTCAATGACCTTTTGAAAGTAGGTAAGACATAAATAAAAATAACAATAATTTCCTTCCTTTCAGAGATTGTTCTGTTCCAGGATTCAGAGGTGCAAACAGCAATGCCAGTGCAAACCATACCCAAGTTTGATCTCTCCACATCAAATAGTGTCACTCAAGGGCAGATAGCAGATGGAGGGAGACATCCTGATGGCAGTGGCCTAAGGATCTATCCTTGAGTTCCTGCTACTGAGATTCCCCAGGATTATCCTGGCTCCTGTTTCTGTTTGAGTCATGGATGTTCAATTCCTCCTTCGAAGAAAATTAATATCCTCAAAATTGACACCTTTTAAAATCATCCAGAGTCAGACTTTCAGGAGGAAAGGGAGCACTGAGAATTGGGTCTGTGTGGGGGAAGAGCTGTGAAACTGACTCATGTCTAGGTTGGGGAGGCAGCAGCCTGTGATGCATGGGAACGAAGCAGCTAATTAACCAGCTTCACCGAAGATGAACGCTGTCGGGAGCCAGGGAATTGGTTCCGTAGACCAATCTGAGGAACAGAGAAAGGCTCAAACTGCAGGGTAGGATGGCTGCTTTAGAAGACACAAATGACTAAAAGGACCTTGGGTAACTTAGAATCACAGGTTCAAATCTCAAAATTCACACCTGAAAGCATAAAGATTTCTTTTATCACCCACTGCTGACATCATCCCAAACCACATTTAGGAGATCAGCATTGGAGATAGTGAATTACAAACTCTTTTAATTAGGTCAGCACTATGAAGCTGAAGTGTGGATAGAGAATGGACAAGACTGGGCCAAGGAAAGTGATGAACTCAAAGACTGTGGATGCTCTGACCCTCTTCATCCCTGCCCCTATGGCAGTGCTCCCATCTGGGAAGCCCTCCCTTCCCACGCAGTGGAGGAGCAACAGGTCAGAGGTGGTCAGGAGTGGTCAGGAGGGCCTGTGTCTCGAACCAGGCTGCCCGGGTCTGAATCCCACTACTTACTGACAGCGAGACCCTAGGCAAGCTCCTTAACCTCACAGGGCCTCCTCAATGTACTCATC
Organism: Nyctereutes procyonoides; assembly: GCF_905146905.1. Taxonomy (NCBI): domain Eukaryota; kingdom Metazoa; phylum Chordata; class Mammalia; order Carnivora; family Canidae; genus Nyctereutes; species Nyctereutes procyonoides. Next base: position 2,382,751 of record NW_026575146.1, on the reverse strand, counting down.
TGTAAAATGGCAGTCACAGAAACAAGAATAGCACCTCCAAGGGTCCTATGAGGATTAAATAAGCAAAGGTGGGCAAAGTGTTTATTTGGAGCAGTGCCAGGCTCCTAATATGCTATTCATGGAGGGAGAGATGGTGGTTGTTTTTGCATCATACCTTTTGTTAAGAGAAACCTAATATTTCTATTACCTATTGGAATAACAAAACCACCATTCAAAAGAACTTGGAGGAAAGGTCGGGAATTCAGGAATGAGAAAAATTCTAAAATGTACTTTAGAAATTTGCTAATGCTTTTTTTTTTCTTTTGCTTAAGTCATTCTGGGTTAGATTTTCATTTTAGCCAACAACAATACAAGTTGCTAATATTCTGAAGCTGGTTGCCTCAAGGCAGACCTCAGACTGAAGCAAAAGAGCCAAGGCTTCCTTAAGAAGCCACCGAACCCTTGCTCACAAGCTGATAATACTGTCAAGTGGTATAGAGAACTGTCTGTCATCTATAGTCACAGGATTGTGTCATGACCATTTCAACACTGGAGCTTTATGAAATTTCCAAAGAAGGTCAAGGTTAGAGTATGTGGCATACTTCCTGCTTCCACAGTAAGATGGTGTAGGAAACAAGGTGAGAGCAAAGAAAGAACAGCACAGCATCCTGATAAGGGCAGTGAAGATGTCTTCCTGTATCTTGTGATCCAAGGTATTAAATTATTAGATGAGAAACACAGAAGGGCAGTCAGAGAAAGAAACACTGGGGCTTGGTTGTTAACCTTCCCATCACAAATTCTGAGAAGGCATTAGCCCAAAGGAGGTAAGAAGCATCCTCATTGTAAGGTTCCATGCACTGGGAGAAAAGGTATTTATGGTAGGATGTGCAATACTTACTCACTTTGTCAGGAGTACTGGTTGAAATGGAAATGCTTAAGGAAATATTATAATCTCCCCATCTCAAGATCCTTAATTTAATCACATGTGCAAAGTCCTTTTGCCACATAAAGTGGCACATTGGGCAGCCCGGGTGGCTCAGTGGTTTGGCACTCCCTTCAGCCCAGGGCGTGATCCTGGCATCCCGGGATCGATTCCCACGTCAGGCTCCCTGCACGGAGCCTGCTTCTTCCTCTGTCTGTGTCTCTGCCTCTCTCTCTCTGTCTTCCATGAATAAATAAATTTTAAAAATCTTAAAAAAAAAATAAAAATAAAAAAATAAAGTGGCACATTCATAGCTTACAGGGATTAGGATGTGAAGTTATTTGGGGGGTCATTAATCTGTCTATCAAGTCGGTTGAGTATGTGACTCTTGGTTTCGGCTCAGGTCCTGATGTCAGGGTCCAGGGCATGAGCGTTGGGCTCTCTGCTTAGTGGGGAGTCTGATTCTCTCTTCCTCCCCCTCTGCCCTTCCCCGTTTGTGTGCTTTCTCTCTCTCAAAATAAATAAATATATCTTTTTAAAAAAAATTCCCTCCCCATATTCTTCCTCTATAGAAACATCAATGGACTCTCCTCTAGCCAGCAAGATTCATGGAGACAGTACTTACATCAGTAAGTAGTTACAGTACTTACAGTCTTACTTGACAGTAGTTACAGTAGACTTTTACAGTACTGGGTGCGTGGTAGTGGCATGCTGATACATTTAACAAGCTTTCCAGGGCAGCCCGGGTGGCTCAGCAGTTTAGCGCTTGCCTCCAGCCCAGGGCGTGATCCTGGGGTCCCTGGATCGAGTCCCACATCTTGGCATGGAGCCTGCTTCTCCCTCTGCCTGTGTCTTTGCCTCTCTCTCTCTGTGTCTCTCATGAATAAATAAATAAAATCTTTAAAAACAAAACAAAACAAACAAACAAAAAAAAAAACAAGCTTTCCAGAAAATAAATGAATAAAAAGGCCCTGAATTGTAGCTTTTGCAATTTCTATGGCTTAAATACTTTCATCAAGGCCAATTTCAAGCTAATGATTTTACTGAAAGTAGAGTTTGGAAAAGATACACAGTGTAACACCAACTGACAAATACAATAAATTACCCCAGAAAACATAGATAATAGTAAAATGAAGTAGATAACTAGGGCATGATGGGGTTTGTTTTTTTGTCTTCATTTGAATCTAATTTATTTAATTGTAAGTATATACAAAAATTAATTTCTATAAATGGCTGTGCTTAATGAACAGCTTACAAACTTCGGGAAAAAGGTAACAACTGGCTCTCACAACTGGCTCTAGCACACCACGGCACTTTAGGTATATAATAAATATTTTTGAACAGATGAATGAGTTAATATAGCTAATGACAGTGTATTAAAATGTATTCAGCGGTTAGTCATCTGATTACTTTTTCTCAGACATCAGTGTTAAATTTTAAAATAGAGTTTATTCTCGGGATCCCTGGGTGGCGCAGTGCTTTAGCGCCTGCCTTTGGCCCAGGGCGCGATCCTGGGGACCCAGGATCGAATCCCACGTCAGGCTCCTGGTGCATGGGGCCTGCTTCTCCCTCTGCCTGTGTCTCTGCCTCTCTCTCTCTCTCTCTCTGTGACTATCAAAAATAAATAAATAAAATTTAAATAAAATAGAGTTTATTCTAACTTGAAGTAGGATGTACTAAATTTGAGCATTACCTTTCCTCCATTCACAGGGCATGACAAACTCCTTTTAAATAATTTAAATTTGGTTTTAATTATTTTGGTTTTAATTATTATTTTTTATTTCATCGAATTCAACCTTGTGGAAATTACATTGATTTAGGGGATACTCAAGTCATCTAACTGCTTTTTATAAAATACATACTAGTAGCTAACTATGAAACAAGCATTATAAATATGCTATTATCTTGATTTGGGAATTGTTTCATATTCATAGCACATGAATAATAATGTATAAATCACTACTCTATTCTTGTAAAGTATTAACATGCTAATGTTTGAAATTTAAAATTGAAAAACCTCCTGACATTTTTATTTGTAAGCTTAATGGACAGTAAAACAGTTTTTGAAATATTGATAGGGAGCTATTCTATATTAGACTGCTTCAGGTACTGTTCCTTGGCTCTCTCCATGTCTTTTTTTTTAGTATAAAACACCTGAGCACTATGTTCTGTAATTTCCTGGGTTGCCTTCCAGCTCCCACCAGATCCAAACAACAGTGAATTTACCTAAGTCAAGTAAACCTGACACCACTGAAATCTTTTAGACATCACACAAAATAAAAAATGTTAATTCCAAGGAGGGGGAGCAAAAGGGAAGAGTTCCAAAGCAAGATGACACACAGTAGTAGGATACTCAGAGATAAAATATTTGCCTAGTTGGGACCCTGGGTGATTCAGTGGTTGAGCATCTGCCTTTGGCTCAGGGCATGATCCCATGGTTCTGGGATCAAGTCACATCCAGCTTCCTGTGGAAAGCCTGCTTCTTCTTCTTCCTAAGTCCCTGTGTCTCCTTCTCTGTGTCTCTCATGAATAAATACATACAATCCTTAAAAAAAATTTGCCTAGAAAGTTTTTTTAAGTATTTTTCTAAAGTCAACGAAACTTTTCCTGGTTGCTAATATAATAAAATACTGGCAGAAGAAATAACACTTTTCCATGAAGCATGGGGAGAATATGTCCAAGCCTGTGTGGTTCAAAGTTGTTAAATGGCAGGGATTATAGAGAAAAAGTGAGCCAGCAGAAGGAAGAGGATTCTATAGAAGGGCATGTATTCTGTGGAAATACATTTGTTAAATCCACAAGAAATATATGACAAATGGAATTAATATCTATACCTGTAATTCTAAATAGAACAATCTAATCTTCCTGAGGCAAATTAGTTGGCAAATACAGGATTTTTTCATTAATTTCTATGGAACAAAATAAACATATCCCATTTATATTCTCATGGCTTGAAAGCATAAAATCTGTCTAGACATTTTTGTAACCACACTTATCAATTTTGATTGGGATCAAAATTCAGAGCCACCATCAATGAAGATTATTCCCGACAGCCGTGACACAAGAACTCACCTCCCCAGGCACCACTTATTTCATGATTTACTTACACACTTCCTGTGGTAGAGCTGCTGTCAGTGACGAAAGATCCATTAGTCCTTTCCATCTGGGCCAGCCTGAAAAATGAAAATAAAGACGTTCCCTCGTGTGGTTCCACAGGGCATGGTCAACTGTGCTACAGTCTCTAGTTGTTCTCAAGTGGTCTTAATTGTGACAAAATATGAAAAGGTCCAAATCTCCTAAAAAGATTGGGAACTTAAAAGAACATCTAACGTTGAGTTATGTTTCTATCACACCTGCCTTAAAGCTTGTAGGCTTTCATCTTTTACCATGTTACATAGACTCCTAATTAACTTAGGCTCCTCACTGGTCTCCTGCACCCTGCAGTGGGTCTCCATTCTCATAAATCTGATTATGCTCCTCTCCTGTCTAAACACTCACTATGACTCCCCCTTTACCTGAGGACAGAATCCAACTCCTTAGCAAGTGGGCCTTCATTATTGGACTTTGGCTTCTGTTCCTTGACTCCTCACTCCTTTAAACTAACCATGTTCTTTCCCAGTTCATTGCTTTTAAGTATGCTTTTTCATTAGTCTAAGCCTACCTTTTCCCAGAAATTCTATCTGGCCAAGACTCAGCTCATGTATTATTATTTATACAATACTTGAACTAACCTTTTTAGGAATAGCTAGTTGCTAGCACCATAGACACTTCTATACACTTCTGAAAGTTTGCACATGCCATCAAAACCTGCCTATACTCTATACTGTAAGGACTCTAAAATAAGCCTCTATTAAGAAAGCATTAGCATAAATTTAATTACATGTTTTAATTCACATGTGCACCATCTCCTGAGAACACTTTCTGTTCCTACTCTCATTCATTGAAATGGGTTACATTATCTAAATCCTGCTTGTCTAGCGTATGGATTCTAATGAGGTCAATAATCACATCCCATGGAGATTTACTCTTCATAGAATGTACAGCAGGTGTTTGGTAGATTGGAAATCACAACACGGAAAGATGACAGCCCAGATTCCAAATAAAATAGAGTCAAGACTCTTGCAAAACATCTCTCAAATCAAGGCATGTCGATGACATAGGATTCATACAGAAACAGATACATTTTGGGTGGCAGCGCAGCAGAGGGCTCCTCTCAAAGCCTCTTACCGTGTGGCATACTGTTCTATTCTGGAATGGGTGTCATCGTGAAACAGCTGAGGAGACTGTGATGGGCTATAAAGGAAAAAGCAAAGAAATAGTTTTATGCCCAAATATTGATAGATGCTACTATTAGGAATGTTAGCTTAGTTAAATAGTGAATTTGCCATGCAAACAAACCATGAGGATTGTTACCCAGGAGGCAGACTATTCTTTTAGCTCAAGAGTTGCATAATCACCCCCATGCTAATGACACGGATCAGAGTACCAACTCCTGCAGATGGAGCTGTGAATACTCACTCATAGTGCTCCGGCCACATGCTGATGAGTGTGACAGGACTGCAGAGGGGGAGAGGGAAACAGAGGTCACAGAGGTAGCATTGAGAGCGGTTTCAGACAAAAGCAGCGGGGGTGGGGGGGTGGGGGGGGAGAGGACATTCTCCACTGTCTTCCACTCTCACGTTTGGTTGCCCTGAGGTGCACCACGGGGAATCAAAAGTAGCAGAAGTCCCTGTTTATTCTAGAGAAGATGCTGTGTACTCAAGTGCCTGGAGGGGCTTTTCACAGATATTACAGGATATTTGTTACAGGATAGCAAACACATGTCTAAATAGTCTCATTGAAAAAAGGAAACAAAATGTGCTAAAATGGCTTGAAAACATGAGATAATTTTAAAGATAATGTTCCATAATATAGTGAGGGATGATGCAATCAGATCTTTATTTTTCCTGAAGAAACCTGGTTAGAAATTCCAAAGACTACATTAAACACTAATGGCAGAATTGCAATAAAATGAGATTTCTTTTCTGATTCTTTGTCCGGTTTTAAATGTAAAAATGCAAATCCGAGAGTGCACAAAGTATCCCCTCCTCCCAGAGACACTGCAAAAAGATTATTTTTTTGCAAAAAGATGCTACTTAGATTCCCTCTCCTACACCCAGCCAAAAAAACTTCAAATTATCAATAAAGCTGAAAGTAACTACATGATGCTATACTTTTTTCAAACATATTTTCTTCCAGAAGTTCAGTCAATGAAAATGATAAGGAAACATGTTCTGCCTGAGTCGGGCCTGACTCTGGAGCTTGATCCTTCAGTATGGACTCCCAGCCCTGGGGACCCTCCAACCTCAACCACTGCCCAGAAATCCTCAGGTCTCCATGAAGTATCTCTTGAAAACCACTGAACATAATGAAAAACCCTAATTTTTTTTTTTTTTAGGAGAGTGGGGGGAAGTGCCGATGAATGTGGGAATTTAAAAGTCTAAGGAAAATTAGTTCTCTATTTAATTAAATAAATAAAAGTCTCCTGTACAAGTTCATGTTGACAGAAACAAAGAAGGAATGTTTAAATTATTCTAGATCCACGTGATCCTGTATTTCTATTATACACAGAAACTTAAGAAAAAGTTAATGATCTCATTAGCTTCTACTGGGAAGTACAAGTTAATGTCTGAATAGCAAAGATTAAAAGGAGATGAAGGGCATTTTACTGGGCTGAAAAATAAACTACATGGCCCTACTTTCAAAAATAGGCATTTATCCAGACTGTGTTTGTCAGAATATCTGTAAATAGATTTAATCATCCAATACCTGCTAGTTATGACAAAGAAACAACACAGCATTACTCAATAGTCATTACCTTTCCTTAACTCTGAGATGTGGATGTTAAATGTCAAGTGAATGACTGGTTATATACTTTCCAAAAAACAGTAGCTACTCAAGAGAGCATTTCTAAAATTCAAGTGTAACTACATCTGCAGCAAACATTAAGTCCAAAAAGAATATGTATTTTTGATCTTAATTGAACTCGGAAAGGCTTTGTGAAACTGCATGATTGGTTCTTGTGAAGTTAATTCAGTTAGCACAAAAGTGATTCATTGAACTAAGATAAGAACGGCAGAGGTAGAAAACTGAACGGAAGTTCTCAAAAGAAAGTTTCTTACATATTGAGAACATTTCTAAGAAAAGAAATAAAGATTAAAAAAATCAAGCTTTAGGCTTCATTAACTTCAAAGTATTTTGATTTGTAGAAGACAAAGGCTAAGTGATAAATTTTCTCATTTAATTCTGGCAAAAACAAGGCAATATCCCCACTGCATAGTTAGAGTTTATAGTTAAAAGAGAGTTCAAAATAAGACACGGTCCATAATGTAGCCCATCCCTACTTTCCAGAAGCAGGGACTGAATGCGGTGTTTTACTTAATCGTACACTAATATGCAATGAATTAGACTCTACTAAATATACTTTTGAAATATAATCCACTCTTTCCTTGAAGAACTTCATGATTCTTTCAATGCTTTAGGCTTCCAAGCCTTTTGCCTTCTTCAACCCATTTGCACCATAGTAGGTGGGGTTCCCAGCATGCTTTAACATATAAAACATTCAAAGGCTCCCTACTATTTTCAGGATAAAATCCAAACATCCTTGGCATGACTTACAAGGCCCTTCATTCTGTGGGTCCTGCTTCCCTCTCCCTCTCATTTCTTGCCATGATTCCCAGCTTCCCTCCAGTTTCCAAAAACGATCTTGTCTCTGGGCTTTTGAAAATACATCCCTTGCCTAGAAACTCTCCCTCTCCTTCTCCCACACCAAAAACCCTGAACGTCTGACCCTATTAATCTTCTAGGTCTCAGCTTAGCTGTCATTGCCTCCCAGTCCAATGTTCCTACAATCACAGTTACACTTAACAATGAGTTGGACCATGAAACTTATCTATTCCACTTCAACCAATACGAGGCAGAAGTGTCCATTTTTACTTCTTTACTCTTTAGGGAAACCAACGTACCTTGTAGCCAATAATAATCTCTCCCAATTCTCAAATTACTTTTGCTTAGGTTTATTTTCAATGGTTAAGTCTTTAATCGAATTCTACTCATTTATTTTGATTTATTTTTTGAAAACTCTTGCACACAGTTACTAAATTAATTGAATAAACCTAAGCATGGGTTTGTTTACCTCCTTTTAGTTATGACTCATTTTTCTCATAAATCCCCTTTATGTATGCACGTATAATTACTGGATAGGGGATAAGATACTACATTTTGCAGGGATGAAAGAGAAAGATGCAAAAGGAAATTCTAATCAGCTTCATAAATAACTTTAACACATTTACCACTTGACTGGTTTTTCTCCAATGTTCTCCCACAAAAAGGAGAATAAATGAAATCAAACTTTACTACCCACTCACATAAATTGTTACACCAGAAGATTAAGTGGCCCTATACTGGAAAGGGCTCAGCAGAAAAATGAACTATACCGACTTTAAGAATGCATTCTAGAATTAAAAAAAGAAGAAAGCCTACCCACTCTATCCAGTATCTCATAAATCTTTTTCAAAAAGCAACTTGTGGCATCTGATTTAACCTTATACTCCTTCCGTTCTTTCTCTTGTTTTCCTCTCCCTGGAAATGCTGGTAAGTTCATGATGAATATGAAGATGAAATGAAGCATATTCAGAATTACAGCCAAAAATCATAGCACAAAATTATTTGCTATGCTTTTCTGTTCTTTTTCACTTTAACTGTGTCACTCAGAATAGGATGATTGATGTCAATGATTATTTTGACATTAAAAGGCAAATTATCCAAAATGCTTAAAAGGAGTATAAAAGATCGATCTGCCTGCACAATTCATATGAAAGATGTAGACTTTTGGGACACAAAATGCCAATGGTTTATCCTAAGAATGAAAGGCACATCACTAGTGCAAGCCTATCAAAAATATCTTGTAAATAAAAGCACTATGTGATAATTCTGTGCTTCAGGCAGCTAGCTGTTCTGAAGGTTAAACAGATCTGATATCAAGGGAAGTAAAAATGTGCCTTTATCATGAGGTATTCAGCAGTTAAACTATATGTTAGATAGTAAAATGAACAAGAGTGTAGCACCATATAACCATTTGAAGAAAAGGAAAAAAATATACCCACAAAACAAAGAGAGAACCAAAAATCGACTTTTTCTTATGGATTTAAAGTAAATGAATAGCTCTCCTTAAACTGAAATTTCTCCAATAAAATTTGTTCAGAAGTGTACTGTGCAAAAATAACCAGGAGGCATAATATTTTAAGTGTACACAGTTTGATATCAAGCAAAGTTATCAAAAGGAATTTTTTTTGTATGCTTTACGTGTGTGTGGTATTTTGAGATCTATCAACATATACTGTTGTGGACTTATTCTCTATAGAGGGATCAAATATCTACTGTGCTTTGGCTGTGGTCTTTCTTCTTCTTAGAAGCTCCACAAATCAACAAAAAACACATACAATTGTACACAAATGCAGCAAAGTCAATGGTCTGCAAATCTATATGGAAAGAAAATCCAGTCCAAATAGTCTATCCCTCTATTTTGACATCGTTGAGTCATGGACTGTCATAATACTAGACTATGACTGCTGTCTGCATCTCTTGTACACACAATAAAAGGAACTGAATTTTAAAGATTAAAGAAAGACGGATTTCACAAAGATTGCATTCAACACACATTTTATGCATCTCACTACAATTTTCTCTATTGGAGAATGTAGAAAGTTTCACACTTCACACCTCAACTTTTCTGTAGTCATTTGGGAAGGTATCTTTCTGTAACTAGAACATCACTATTTTTATGACTAGGCACTTTGCTAATGATTAGCAATAAAAGTTAATTTTTCCCAAGATTCAAGCTTAAGAAAATTGCCTCAACTGCCTCAACAGGTGCATTTAGGCTGAGATTTAAAAAAGTGATTCAAAGACTTAAAATCAGATCTACTTTGATCCTGATATGTAATTGTTTAATAATTTAACGTTACTTCTTGCATTTCTTCTGGCTTGCTTTAAAAATTCTTTCCCTTTTCATTTCAGGTTATAAATTGTTATTTTTTCTTTTCCTTATAATGCTATAGTAATTTTGTTACCTTGAGATTGTGTTTCATTTATGCTTATAAACTCAAGTTATATACTTAGAAGAAATTTTGCCTGTTTTATGTCTCATATAAAGCTATCTCGTTTTGCTGACTTCATGTTCAAGACAAAAGTTAGAAATATAAGATTTTGATGAGATTTTAGCACAGAGGTATCTGAAATAAGAAATTCAAAATTATTAATAAATTTACAAATTGTAAATAATTATAATTTATAATTTAAAATTATAATTTTAATAATTTTAATTTATAATTTAAAAATTATAAATAAATTTTAATTTATTATTAATAAATTTTAAAACATGTAAAATAAGTACAAAACATACTACATGAAATTTTCCTCCTTACAGGAGGAAAAATGGAAAATGAATAAAATCATGAAACAGCATATAACACAATTTACTTGAAGTATTTTTAAGAGGAAAAGAGGTGACCAAGGCCAAGGTTGAACATACAGTAATACATACTTTTAAGGTAGAGCAATACATGCAAAATTAAACCTAAAATTTTACCTGTGGTATTTTGTCAAAAGCAAGCAGTAAAAATTCATGTTGTGAGGACTGATTCTAAGTTCAATTTACCTTTTTAAAAATGAAACATTTTACCAAAACACAAACTCTTTCTGGTACCAGATCATTTCTCTTGTGTCTCTGACATAATAACAGATGATGTCAGAGAAGAGAGTACAAAGAAGTTTTAATATTAAAATTAAACTTACGTCTCTAAGTTGTCACCTTCAAGTACTGTCTGGACAGGCAGGTAGCCAAGCCGAGGATGTTTGGCAAAGTATTTCTTTGATCTGAACTTATTCTTCAGCACCTTTGTGAAGTCTCGTACATCTTCCCCAGATGTTGTCTAGGAAGTTGAAAAAATTATACTTCTCTCATTAAAATGGAAGGAGAGATCTAGCTACAATAAAATTTGAGCAGATATAAATCAACAGTTTCAGTAGTTTTATGTATTCTTGGGATAACAAGTCATGTCACGAAATCACAACCAGGACTCATTATTATTAAATATATCCAGCAATCAGTTCATAATTTTTAAAATTAAAATAAACCGTAACTAGCTCATTTCCCCAATATTTAAAAAACTAGGCCAAAAAGTAAAATTAGTTTTGGCAATGTTACTGGTTGCTTCCTATTAATAAAAGAGTTGCAATTGCTATTAAGTGTTTAGGCATGATGAAAGATTCATATAATATGGTTTTAACTAAGGTGAGTAAGTAAGGGTGAGTATATAGCTCCTACTGCCTTCACACGAGCCAGCATATGCTAATGTCTGGAAAATGAGAAAGTAATAAATAAAAGAGAAGGAACAGGATGACAATATTGTAAGGAATATTGTCGAGTTTGTCTTTCCCAACTATACAAATATATAATTTTTTGACACAGACTTAATTTGTCTTGTTACTGTTTCCTTAACCATTTCATGATGATTTAGGGTTAGGTGGGCCGAAACCTATCCCTATTCCATCCCTTATTCCCATCCCATGAATTGTTCCCAAAGCTTCAGTTTCTTACTATCACCAATTCTAATTTTTATTTGCAATATGTTATACAGACACCAACTTTAGTCTTTCTGAAGAGGAATATAAAATATTTATTATACCTGCAGAGAACTAAATTAAAACCTTGTTTGTCTGATTCCCAGTTGGCTATTCAGTCTAAAAACCTGGATAGACCTCACTCCTATCACTTTACAAAACCAAACGAAGAGAACGCTTTGATAATAACAAAACAAGTGCTAAATACACTCCCCAGTCAGTCTTTTCCTTCATGACAAGCATGCCCAGGACTCATACAAACTTGGTTTGCAAACAGAAGCTTAAAAAATATAATTATTTTTTAAAACAACTAAATTCTGAGTCAGCCCTTATGTGGTTTTGTTGCCTTCCATCTGCTCTCATTCTACCTACATGTGTCTGCTTCTAGCACACAATTAAGAGAACTTCTGATTCTCTAGGCTTGCAGAGAAGAGAGGAATAAGCCCAAGCTATTTATAATTAAAGTTCATCAATTTCCATTTTACTAAAAAAAATAAAAAATAAAAAGCACAGCAAGGACCACTCACATTATCATTGGGCCTTACCATCAGACCCATGTCAAATCTTTTCTGAATAACTCAAAATATACTATATAATGTCCATAGTTATTTAGGTACAGATCCTTCCAAAGACAAAGAAGAAGTATAGAAAATAAGCTATTAGCAAAAAGAAAAAGAATCCAAGGCGCTCCATAGGGGAAAGTGTTGCTAAGAGAGACAATGGCTTGGAGGTCCTAAGATCTAACCAGATAGAACAGGAAAAATAAGCAGAGTAACATTTGGGAGTAAAAAAGGAAATTTTTAGAGAAGGAATGTCTGGGACTGAGAATAAAGCCAAAAGGACATATCACCTACTGTAAAAGGACATTTGGACCTCTGGCAATGGGTTTCACAGCTGCAGATCATTACATTTATAGGTAAGTTCTCCCTGAATGTTTTGATAAAAAGAAAAAAGGGAAGAAGCTTTCCATGATAGAAATAGAAAGAGAAGGCCCCTATGCAAAGATAAGCATTTATGACTCAATTTATTTTTATGTCTGCTCTTAACACATTGTTAATATACAGGGAGATAAGGAAGTACTGGCCTCCGGCTCTTACTTGGTCCACATCCAGCTGTGAATAAAAAAGTTTTTACCACTTAGCCCTGTGGTTTTCAAATCCTACCCAGGCTTTCAATTCAGGCAGTCCTTGAGTGGGGTAGTGGGAGAAAAGGCCATGTGGGCAAGGTACCATGCTACTTACTCTGCCTGCCTCCTCCAGGGAAGTCTACAATACAGTGCTTTTTATATATTCATGGGGTTAGGCAACCATCACCTCAAAAAAGAAACCCTGTACCCATTCGCAGTCACTCCCACTCCCACCTTAACCCTATCTCCTCTCCTTAGCTCCTGGCAACCACTAATCTACTTTCTGTTTCTATGGATTTGCCTATTCTGGACATTTCTTATAAATGGAATCATACAATATGTGGTCTTTTGTGACTGGCTTCTTTCACTTAGCATAATGTTCTTCTAGCTTATCTATATTTAGGTTTCAACATGAACTTTTGCTTGGGAAAAAAAAATGACACATCATCCAAAACTACACGTCCAATTCCACATCTAACATTCTTTAGCTAAATACATTCAAGACATGGAAGAACAAAGCAAAACCAACTGACCAACCGACCAACCAACCAACCACTACCACCAGCAAAAAACTCATCTCCCACAAAACAAAAATACAAAGAAACAAATAAAAAGCACTTACTGGCCTCCCCAAAAGTTATAGCAGGGGCTGAAGTTAAATTTGAATTTGTGATAATGTTCAAATTTAATATTTGAAAAAAAGAGTGCATTCTCATACAGAAAAAGCATATTTTTGTTTCCTCATCAATTTTCATATTGAAGAGAAAAAAAGCTTTCACCAATAGTTATAATCTAAAGGCACTGAATTCACTAATGCCATAAACTCTCTGCAATATTAAAAGAAAAAATGAAAGTAATTCATCCCACAAGAACTAGGTGTTCTATTCAAGTTAGCAAAATGTAATTCTTTAGTTGAAGGAGAGCTAAGAAAATGATTTAAACCTATTTCTCACCAAAAAAAGTTAAAAGATATTTTTACATATTTGGTCTAATTTGCTATCTAATGACAGTAGCTAATATCTATCTATTTCAAAGCACTAGAGCAACAGTTTGGTAAAAAGCAAAAAGGAAGACCACCCACCTACCATAATGAATATAATCAAATTCAACTCAATCTTCTTGCTAGGTATAATGCTTTGTTCTTTTTCTTTTTTAAGCAAATAACTATTGATATTATGATCTGAGGATGAAATGGAATGAATCACTCATTACTACACAAATTATCCAACATTTTAAGTTAACCAAGTATTTCTTGAAAGACCAGGTTTTTATTTATTGCTATAAGAAAAGAAAGAAGGAGGACAAAAGATTTTGCACATCTCATCATATGAGACAAGGGTAACATAAAGGCATAGAACTCTGCACATTATAAACAGCTTTCCTTCATTCTCATTTTACCATCAAGAGTGGTGAGATTAGCATCACTTTTTTTGATCCCTCTGAAAGCTTGCAGGGATTCAGACCTACAAGTCAGTAATGAAAAAGCTGCTCTTGCATGCCTGGGTCTTTTCACTATACCAGCACTATATCCCTTCTCCTAGAAAAACACAACAGTTCTAAGTTTTGTAAGAGAAAGAGCTCATAGCCATCTACTAAAATACTATTAATTACTACATTAAGCTACCCTGTGGCTGAGTTTTACCAAGTTTATATTGAAATGCCATTTTATGACTTTTTTTTCATTTTATAACTTTTAAATTGCATGTCCAAGACATGTTAGTGTAAGCAGAATTAGGGGGAAAAATACATGAGAGAGAAAAAAGAAAAATTAAAATCTCTTGCTCTTTGACCACCTAGCAATAACCTTGCCTTGTTCACCCTTCTGTTGTCTCCATAATAACCATTTTCCTCATTTTTTAAAAGCAACAACTATCTTGTATTTAAAAAAATAAATTTTTCACCCCAAAGTCTATCCCTAGATATTGTAGTTCATTTTAAAAAATCTGATATATTTTAAATCACTTTGTGGATTCTCCTCCATACTTGCCATTTCCTTATAGTTCATCTGTTGGAAAACACAGGCAAATTGACCTAGCTAAGCTTTGCTGATGGCATATGTTTGATGCAGTTCAGCATGCTCCTCAGTCCTTTGGATATCCTGCAAACTGGCAGCTGGATCCAGAGAATGCATCAACTTCAGGTGTGATCTGGCAAACTATCAGTAGTGTCTGGTTATCACTCTTTTGTGATCCCAGCAGATTTCATGTGAAATGACTATATCCATCCAATGGGGGCTTCAAAATGATGACATCCTAATTCTATCATTCATTTTCACATATTAATTGAAATAAATATATAAAGACACGTCCCCTTGTCTGCTATTTGGCCACTCAGGAATATAGTTTATTCAGGAAAGGCAGGATTACATGTTTGATTTTCCCTTTTATTGACCAATTTCTGCAGTAACACATTGGTTTCCTATTATCCCCCAAACATAACCAATTTTTAAAATTATTTTCACATGTTATTATGAGCTCATAGCTTTTTAGCATATTTAATGGGTTTGGGTCTTGCAATTATTATCATTATTGGAGATCAAATTGTCTTACCTTTGGCCAGTAGAAGTCCCTTCCAGTTAGCCCCACTTTGTTTAAGCTCTACAGTTAACAATATATTTAATGGTCTCTACCTATTCTTAGGATGCTATTTCCTTGGTTATTTTGGTTGTCTGAAGCCTGGTCTCTAATAAATCTTCAAGAAGTGCTCATAGGACCAATATTACCTGAGTTCTTGTATGTTGATGATAATTTTCCTGTGTCCTACTAGACAGTAGAAGGCTGGTTTTTCTCAATATAAAATACTTGGCTCACATGCTTTTTCCCTGAGTTTCTAAAAAAAAGGTCCTTTCATTTTCCTTTTCGTATGAAGCTTTGCTATTATTTGATCTTCTTTCCTTTTTAAGTCATGTTGTTCCTTTTGTTTATGACTGGAAGATTTTTTTTCTTTGACTTTAAAGTCCAGCAATTTTATCAGAACATATTATAGTATCAGTCATTCTGAGTCAATGTTCTCAGGCATGTGATATACTACTCTTGGTACATAGTTTTTCACCTTTTCTTTTCTGGTGGGGAAAAAAGTTTTTCTTGAATTTTCATTTTTATTTTATTTTATTTTATTTTTAATAAATTTATTTTTTATTGGTGTTCAATTTACCAACATACAGAATAACACCCAGTGCTCACCCCGTCAAGTGCCCCCCTCAGTGCACGTCACCCATTCACCCCCACCCCCCGCCCTCCTCCCCTTCCACCACCCCTAGTTCGTTTCCCAGAGTTCGGAGTCTTTATGTTCTGTCTCCCTTTCTGATATTTCCCACACATTTCTTCTCCCTTCGCTTATATTCCCTTTCACTATTATTTATATTTCCCAAATGAATGAGAACATACACTGTTTGTCCTTCTCCGATTGACTTACTTCACTCAGCATAATACCCTCCAGTTCCATCCACGTTGAAGCAAATGGTGGGTATTTGTCGTTTCTAATGGCTGAGGAATATTCCATTGTATACATAAACCACATCTTCTTTATCCATTCATCTTTCGATGGACACCGAGGCTCCTTCCACAGTTTGGCTATTGTGGACATGGCTGCTAGAAACATCGGGGTGCAGGTGTCCCGGCATTTCATTGCATCTGTATCTTTGGGGTAAATCCCCAACAGTGCAATTGCTGGGTCGTAGGGCAGGTCTATTTTTAACTCTGAGGAACCTCCACACAGTTTTCCAGAGTGGCTGCACCAGTTCACATTCCCACCAACAGGGTAAGAAGGTTCCCTTTTCTCCGCATCCTCTCCAACATTTGTTGTTTCCTGCCTTGTTAATTTTCCCCATTCTCACTGGTGTGAGGTGGTATCTCATTGTGGTTTTGATTTGTATTTCCCTGATGGCGGCAAGTGATGCAGAGCATTTTCTCATGTGCATGTTGGCCATGTCTATGCCTTCCTCTGTGAGATTTCTCTTCATGTCTTTTGCCCATTTCATGATTGGATTGTTTGTTTCTTTGGTGTTGAGTTTAAGAAGTTCTTTATAGATCTTGGAAACTAGCCCTTTATCTGATATGTTATTTGCAAATATCTTCTCCCATTCTGTAGGTTGTCTTCTAGTTTTGTTGACTGTATCCTTTGCTGTGCAAAAGCTTCTTATCTTGATGAAGTCCCAATAGTTCATTTTTGCTTTTGTTTCTCTTGCCTTCACGGATGTATCTTGCATGAAGTTACTGTGGCCAAGTTCAAAAAGGGTGTTGCCTGTGTTCTCCTCTAGGATTTTGATGGAATCTTGTCTCACATTTAGATCTTTCATCCATTTTGAGTTTATCTTTGTGTATGGTGAAAGAGAGTGGTCTAGTTTCATTCTTCTGCATGTGGATGTCCAATTTTCCCAGCATATCTTCAATTTTTTCCTATCTTCAACATCTGTCATTTTCTCTTGGATATTTCATATTGCTTTCTTCATTTCTTGTTAACTTTCAGAGTTTGTCTCTTATTCACCTTCTATTTCTCTCAAAATATTTACCTCTCCCGTTTATTAAGACTACAATTAATTAGTCTTAATTTTTGAAATGATTTTTCTTTTATTTTGAATTCTTCCCTGAGTTCTATCACCTCGTTTCCAAGATTTTCCAGTTCTGATTTATGTGTTGGATCATTTTCTTAAGCTTATTTTGCAATGGTGGGTTATACCTTTGATCTGTTCAAGGAGCACATATTTCTGGTAGGCTTTACTACACTTATATTTTTTGGTTCTTCTATCTTTTTTTAATAATTGTTTTACATGAGATTTGATCTTGATACTTTCTGCTGCTGAATTTTGTCATTGTTGTGAAATTAATTTTCCTAATTCAAGAAAGCTTCGTACAGTTCAGGAAACCTCTAACTTCACAGGGCTCCTTCTTCTTTTGCTTTTGTGGGGTAGTCAAAAATAGGGCAGTTGAGTTTGGGGATTTCCTGGTCCTATTCCCTTGCCCTACTTTGGACTAGATCATTTCTTTCATCTCTGTTGACCTGCTATGTTAGTGTCATTCCTAGCAGTTTATCCAGTCTGAGGCTCTTTACTGGAAGGAAGCCCTAGTGCGTTGGGTCTAAGGGCTCCAGAAGCTCAGAGCACCCCCAGCACCCTCAGATCTTCCTCTCTGCGTGACCTCTAGGTTCACAGCTCTGCTCCCACCCAGCTCTTTGAGCTTTCCACTAAATACCTGTTGTCTGTTTTAGGGTTCTCCAGTTCTCACGCACCTTGCATCCTTTCCCTTCCTTTTATAGATAATAGTATCTTCATGCAGGTTTTGTGGCTGATGGTGGCTTGTCAGCACCAGATTTATTTTGCAGATATCTTATTACCTAGTTTTATTGTAAATTTTGCCCAGGGGTTTGGTTTTATTATCTAGTTGCTCTCTTTTTATGTAACTAATTTAGAAATGGGAAGAAAATGACAAGGACAAAAGTTTTTGAAAAATTCTAAAGGCACTTCTACTGCCATTTCCCCCAAATCCTTCTGGCTTGATTTTTAATAAGCACATAAGAACTCACTTATCCAAACAAGGACTGTCTTTCAAATTGTCATTTTTGGAAAGCTCATTGAAGTTGAGTCATTGTGAAAAACATTTTAAAACTAAACCTACATAGACAAGTGGGCATGTGAATACTCAAAATTATACTTCCCCCCACTATGCTACTATTAAGTAGCACAGAGATTATGATGAAAACTTATCTGGATAATAAAAAGTAATTAGTTTTCAACTTGCATCACACCGACTAACACAAATGAATGCATAAAATATAAAAACATGTTGCTGAATTACAAAAGCTACCCTGGTGTAACTCTATGCATGTAACTCCCTACCAAAGTCTTAAAAATTTTTGTGCAAGCTGGTATCAGATGATTTTTTACTCAAGGTCTATTTTTTAAGCCAAAGTTGGGAGTATTTTAAATTTTCCTTCATTTTATTCCTTGATTGAGGACAAATATAGACATCATATAGACCAAATTTAGAGTTATCTTTCACTTGTGTTTGTATATCTACATATAAATCCATATGTATTATTATATATATCCCTGTTCATGTTTTAAACTGTATATTCTTATTGTAAATGCTGACATCTATGTATTATTGAACTTCAAAAACATGGATATGTGACTAAGAGTCTTGTCCTTCTCATTAATGTGAATTACAAGGAGCTACAAGGCTAAAGTACAAAAGAATCTAGAAGTTAGGAATGTGAACTCTCATAGTATTATAGTTAACTAGATCCTTGAATACATTGCTTTACTACTTCAGCTCACAAAACTCCTCCTAATAACACAAAAGAGCCACAAAGCAAAACGTAAAAGGGACTATTCACAATGATGTCAAATAAGCCCGAGGCCAAAACATCCAACTTCTAATTACCTAGCAATTTTAGCAAAACACCAAAAGAACTGCAAAAAATAAGCAAAATCATGTTTATCTAAAATCTTCTCCAAATTCCTCTAGTCAGCTCATAACTTGGGTGGCAATATTCTCTAATTCTTTAACAAATACTCCTAACATTAGAGCTTTAACTGTTAACTACAAAAATGAGTAACTTTTTGACCGAGAAAAACAAGGAGGAAAACCAAAGTTATATAAGAAACAACGCAGTCATTGGGCACAGGAGTAGAATAATTAAACACTACCATTTGGATTATGCACAAGTGCAAAAATCACTATTAAACAGCATCATCATTAGAAAGATTTATTTCTTAAACATAGAAGTCAATAATCCCAAATGGTATATGCATACTTCTAAGGAGTATATCATTATCACAGGACTTATCTTAAAGATGTTCCAATATATTTTTTAATTGCAAAAACAACTTCTCAGGATTGTGTTAAGTTTCACTGATGTCAAAAGTTGAAATTCAGATACACTGAACTCCATGAATGGATGAAATAAGTCAGACAAGCTTGGAGTCTTTCAAGTTCTAATGGAAAAACATGAAACTAAAAAATTAGCATTAACAGAATCACCATGGGGTCAAAAATAAGTAGGGTAATAAGGCAGCCAAAGGAAAATGGATATCGTCCAAACCTCAACTTAAGAGCCAATGACACACTCTAAATTATTCAACTTACTGGGAACACAGGGTAAGGTGAGCAAGAACTGAAAAGCTACTTCAGCATGCTGAGGTCAGAGAAGTTGCAATGATGCTGCATCTTTAGTCTGCTGGCAAACATCCCAAGTCTCATCTGAAGAAGCAAGACTGCCAAAAACAAACTACAAACTACACTAAAACAATGTAGAGCTTTCCAAAGAATGAACCAGCATTTTCTTATATTTGATTTTTATACTCTTACAAATACTCTGATGCTGGGAACTGGACTGAACAACTAATTCTAGTTTTTCCCTTTGTTCATGCTTGATTCTTGCTAACAACATATAATTTGTAAAGAAAATACGTGATTTCACTTTTAACTTTAAAAGGAAACTTTTTGTTTTTTCTTGTAAGAAAATAGATTTTTCTACAGTTTCTAGAAATGCTGAAAATATGAAACTTTGGTTTATTTCCCCATATATTTAATCAATATTGGCAAGAATATGCTTGAATCTGTTGCTTGGAAAGTAACACGTACTTGCTTAAAAAATACAATACAAATGTGTTTTAAGTGTTATTAATGTAACAAGCTGCTTCCCATAGAGATACATTTTCTCCTGTCCTCCACTGTTCTTAACAAAATCTCAATGAAACTGTCAGCTGTAAACTAGTCCTGCCCAAACCTTGCATATAAGCAGAGAATTTTGTAATGATTCCACTCCATTAATTTGAATTGCTGACTTTTTCAGCAATAAAATTTTGCAAACATCCCATCTCTTCTCCCTAAGCTAACACCTCTCAAACCATCTTCCTATTCTGGCTCACCCTTCCGTTCCTTGTACCTGTATTTGCCAACAAGTGAGTATCCTATTACCTTTCCCCATTTCTTCTCTTCTCTCCTGGACCACCATCCCTCACCAGATGCACACAGTCTCTGCTTAGTTACCTTTCTTTCCCCGCTATCATGGACTCTGCGCCCTTTGATGTATAAACACACTCTACTACATCTTGTTCATAACTGTGGCTTCCAAACCTTCTCCTTTGACGAATCTGGATGCTCCTGTGATACCACATCTCCCCTACCTTCCTCTCCATGATGGGCTGTATAATCTCTTCCTCCACCAAGGCCAAGAATAAATGAGGCTTACAGCATTTTGCCCTGAGCCCTAGTCTTCTCACCAATGAAAACCAATGTGCCCATCCACTCTCCTTTTAGACTGTACGTGGCCAGACACAGCTATCACCTGTCACTTCTAGAGACATACTATGATCTTCTAAATGCCATCTCAGCTCAGAATTCTTCATGTTCCACATTAGCCACACACACAGGGGTTAAGTTCAAACCTCAGACCTCATCACGACTCAAAACATTATTCGGTTCCAAATTTCTAACTTGGAAAAAAAACCTGATCCTTACTCCTACTTCTTTAGGGATTTATACAGTATGGGGACAGTTCAAAGCAATCCTGGTATCCCAGTATCATTAATGCCTTTGTATCATTCATTCCCTTGGCCTTCAACTATATCCACTGTCTTTTAATTCCAAAGTGACTGAGCAAGTGCAAATCCCTGCCAGTTAACTTCAGATCCACCCCTGTGGCAATATACCAATCAATTTACTCATGTCTTATTGACTCATGCTTGCCCCCAGTAGCAATTTGAAACATTTTCCATTCTCCTTAATATTTAACCCTACCCAGCTCTCTCTCACTGGTAGCAATTGCATAAACTCTTAAAATCATACATGAAACTCATCATCCTCTAGCTCTAGTTTAAAGGGCTATCTTTCTTATGTGCCCTAACATAAAAAAAAATGTGTCTAACATCAATTAAGTTTTGGTTATTTGCAACAGAGAATATAGGCAATTTTTAAAAAGATAAAATTAAGATAATTTAAATTATGAAATTAAATGATTACAAACTCTAATTCCAATAAAAAAGAAATTTAGGGGCACCTGGGAGGTGATTAAGCAGCTACCTTTAGCTCAGGTCATGATCTCAGAGTCCTGGGTTCAAGCTCCAAGCTGGGGCTCACTGATCAGCAAGGAGTCTGCTTCTCCCCCTCCCTCTGCGACTGCCTGGCTGCTCATTCTTTCTCTCTCTCTCTCTCAAATAAATAAATAAAATCTTTATGTAAAAAAAGAAACTTAAAATCTGTACATCTTTAATATAAAATGTCACTACTTTAAATAAATAATAAATAATTCCTGAGTTCAAATGTAGAGGTCACAGGTAACAATATAAATTTTTGACTGTTATTTTAATCCATAAATTTGGTCAATTTAAAAAATACATAGTCTTAAATTTTTCCACATAGAGGTCTTTTCTTTCCTTCATTATATTTTCACTGTACCTCCAGTCCCCAGCAAAATGCCTGTACAATTGGGTACTCAACAAACATAACACTCCAGCAAGCATACAGGAAACAGTCTGCTAATGCACCAAATTGTGTATATTTCCCCAAGGGAGTAAAATCATTAAATCCAGGCCACCAACTTTGAACAAATCACCTTTTTTTCTAAGACTTAGTTTTCTCTTTAAAATGAGAATGAATTAGATGATTGCTTAGATCTTTCCAGCTTTAATATTCTATATTTAGTGTTTATAATGTCAGATATGAATTCATTTACCTTTTATGAGCCAGGCTTTAACTAAGCATAGTAAAAAAAAAAAAAAAAAGAAAAGAAAAAAAAAAGAAAAAGAAAAAAGTAAGATTCATTTCTGTCTTAAAGGAGTTAAAAAGAGAGTAAAGGGAAAAAAAAGAGAGTAAAGGGGAAAAACACATGGAAAACAATATGAGATAATATACAATCCAGTGCTAACTGGTCAAACAGAGGCTATTGTTGGAGACCACATGGTGAAGAAGCACCCTTGGAAGGGAAGCCAGAGGACATTGGGAAGATTTTATACACACAGTAAGAGTCAAGCTGTTTTTGTGAAGGGGTGAGATTTGTAGGGACAAAGAGAGAGAGTGGTGACAGGGATTAAACAGAATCTATGTCATGTTGGCTGTTTTAGATGAACTCTTACTGAGTCCAATCATAAACTTCTTAAATGTACAAAGTTGGGTTATAGAATAATGGAATAAAATAGGAGCTTAAAAAAGTCATTTTTGGGCAGCCCCAGTGGCTAAGTGGTTTAGTGCCGCCTTCAGCCCAGGGCCTGATCCTTGGAGACCCAGGATCGAGTCCGACGTCAGGCTCCCTGCATGGAGCTTCCTTCTCCCTCTGCCTGTGTCTCTGCCTCTCTCTGTGTGTGTGTCTCATGAATAAATAAGTAAAATATTAAAAAAAAAGATTCTTCTAGAGAAAGAAGAATTCACTTCTATGTATAAATGTTTTGCTATCAATTTCATAAAATGCCTTCATAAATTATGATCAAGAGTTCACACACCATTAGTCTGCTTACATCTAAAGACAAACATTGTCACAGCAAGCTGATATATTTGAAGAAATATTTCTGGAGCTTTCAGGGTTTAAAATAAGGCTTCAGAAAACCTTTAACAATAGACACATTGAGATTCAGCTGAAGAAGGAAGTTAAAGGGGAAAGAAATGAAGTCAGTAATATAATGAGAGAACCATCCCAGCCACAAATGGAGATCCCAGCACTATGAGAAATGCAAACACCAAGATCTGTATGGAAAGGTTTGATCCATTAACAGTGCTTATTATCATTGTATTGAAAAACTCACATTTGAATTTCTCTTCTAAGGCAGACATCAAATGAGTTTAGGGAATATTGAGTAAAAGATGAAATATATATATATATATACATATATATATATAGGATAAAAAATGAAAAAATATATATATAAAGTTTACTGAAAAGAGGAGAGCAAAATCCAAAGAATGCTGATGAAAAGAAAGAAAACTGGAAACTCATCAATGTAGTAATTCGTTACTATTAAATTGGAGTGTACCATTCAAAAATTAAACTTACATATATTTCTAGCTACTTTATCAAGAGTTGTGAGGTCAAATGCAGAAAATAACCTGTCATAAGATGATTTATGAGTAGGTTGCTAATTAAGATCACTATACAAACTCCAGAAAGGGGCAAAGGACCTCCCAAAGCACATCTACGCAGGATCCCTTACAAAGCTGTGATCTTAGATATGACAACAATGACTCTGCAAAATCTATGTAACAAGAGGAGCTTTGGGTAACCTACAGATTTCATTTTAAAATGACAGTTTTTATGCATCAGTGAAATGCATCAACGTATCAGTGATTTGCAAGCATGCCCCAATTGGCCAATGACTAATGTTGAAGAGATGTATATTTTGAATTGTGTATTTTGCAAAATCATTAGGAATCATATTTAAGCCCAGGAAAAACCATAATTTTATACATCTTTAAACATGTCGTCACATTTGTGTACATCTTTAACATATATTTACTTTGTGATTCTTCTGTTTTGACCTTAGCTCTTTATAATCAGTTTCCTAAATGCCTACTTCTAATCATGTAAATATTAATGCTATATTTCTCCCAAATTTCTTACATCAACCAGTAAGGTTCTGCACAATCTTTGCCGCCTTTATGTTTCATCTCATCTCCTACCACTCTCCCTTTTGCAGACAGAGAAATTCACCCATTTTTTTCTGTTCCCCCAACATTCCTACCTCTTTCTTTCCCATCTGCATGGATGTGTGACCTGTGCAGTTGCAGGGATCTCATAGTAACAAGCTCCCTAAGTTTGGCTTAATGCTCTGCTGTTGACATTTTAAAAGCTATAGACATTCCAAATAAGGGGTCCACCTCTTCCCTGTGCTCTGGGCACTTCAAATGACATAGCTGGTGCTACTTTCTGCCCTCTCCTTGTGGAAATCTGCTCCATTTTTTTCTGTGCTCCAACCATGCCAACCTCTTTCCCATGTCCAGACTTCTGTGTCTCTTTCTTCTCTGAAATACCTTCCTACTAGCTCGTCACACAGTTGCTTCTTTCTCATCCTTCAATCTCAACTCAAATGTTAACTTCTCTGGCTGACCTTTCCTGATTTCTTTATCTAAAGCGCCTCCTCTAATCTTCTATCTCATTACCCATTTATTTCTTTTAAGTCGCTTACTATAATCTGTAATGATCTCATTTATTTGTTTCCTTGTTCCTTGTCACACATTCCCTCCACCTAAATGGAAAGTAGCAGGAGAGACAGTAATTTTGTCTACCCTGGTAGTACACTGATGAATTAAAGCTGAGAATAGTGTCTAACATAAGGCAAGTACTCAATACTTATTTGTTGAGTGAAAAAATATGTTAATCATAGTAATAAATGGTGTTTCATAAATTTTCTTGGGGGATTTTTTTCCTAGTTATCATGCACTATGGGTATTTCATCTATTATAATCTCACAGCATTTTCTAGAGATTTCCTCTCCGCAAATGCAGCACCTATTTATTTGAGATAAGATACCTAAGATGGAGAGATTTATATGTGTATGTTTTATAAATATTGCTGTTTTTCTGTCAATTTATAATCCAAAAAGTAACTCAACTGCTTAAACCTAAAGAAAATATACAACTCTATGAATAAATTTTGGTTCACTATTTGAAAGGAAGCTAGAAAATAGCTCTTTATAGCAAATGAAGATAACTTCAGAAAAAAATAGCTTTAAATCAAAGGAACAAGACTTGGTATCCAATGCTAGTGAGATTGTAATAGAATCAGGATATTAACAAAATGCGGTAATAATGTAAAGTGGTATAAATATCTTTTGGAAATAAGTTGACATGAAGAATTATGGCCATAAAAATATTCATATTCATTGACCCAGATAATTTATTTTCAGTGTTTTATTCTATGGAAACATGTACTTTAACTGTCTAAAAGAGACGGTTTCTCGTCACACAGTATCATTTTCAATGCAGACCAGTGTAAGTTCCTAAAAAGAGTTTGCTACCAAGAAAGTTAAGTTTAAAATCAAAGCACAGATGTAAACAAAATGTAATAAATAAATTTTTCTGAAAAAAGGATAATTATTCTGTTAATGAATTCAACATAGAAGTATTTGTTTAAAAGAAAACAAAAACACAAAAAAATTAGTTAAATAATCTTAAAATTGATTTTTTCCATAAAAATTTAAGTCTAAATACACCAAATAATTTTGATGTCAATTAATACAAAAGCAATATGTCATTTAAAAAAAAAAAACAAGAAGGACACCTGGGTGGCTCAGTTGGTTAAGTATCCAACTCCTGATTTTGGCTCAGGTCATGCACGATCTCAGGGTGGTGAGATGGAGCCCTGAGTCAGGCTTCCCACTGGGCATGGAACCTGCTTAAGATTCTCTCTCCCTCTCTCTCTGTTCCCCACTTCTCTAAACAACCAAACAACCAATCAACCAACCAACCAACCAACCAACCACCCAACCAACCAACCAAGTGGCTCAGTACTTACAGGTATACAATATTCCACCATTGGGTAATGTAATTTGTGACCTTTTGCCGTTCGACCCGAAAAAAAGCAACTCTGGCAGACATCATAGTTAAAATGCTTTAGGCTTCTATACCTAGAGAAAAGAAAAGAAAATTCATTAGCTTGCATGCCTAATTTTAGTCCAAATCATTCGGCTGTGGGCAGGAATGCCATTCATCCAAATCACCATGGAAATAAAGGTAGATTGGTCACAAAATGTAGAATTTTCTTTGTATCTTAGCTCCAAATTAGGGCCAAGAAAATCTTGGATTTCACAAGGGAAATTAAGTAACCCACCTCCCAAGTGAAAAAAAAAAAAGAAAAGCAAATTTTTGAAATCCAAGTCTCTAAAGCATTTTGCCATTTTTTTCAACATTACAAGAAGACAAATATCCATGTCAGACGTTTTTCTGTAATGTATGAAAGTGAATGCAAATGGCAGAGAAGGAGAGTCATGTTTATTAGCTTGACACATCAGATTTTTAAATTACACTGTCAATAAGAAATGAATCTCAAAATTCCCTGACAAAGCTTTCTCCAGTGAGAATGAATCAGGGTTAATCAATTTCACAGCAAACTTGGGCATAAGTAACATAAAGAAATCTAGTTACTTCTCACTATTTAAATGTTGCTTTCTGCTTACTAAGTTTGACCCCAAAGGCCTTACAACATCAGCAAATTCCATCAGAGCCATATATGTAAATTGAGTCATACAATTATTATGCATGAACATTTCTGGAATCTACGTAAATAGAAATTCAGAATAATCTCCATTTCTGGAGCCAAGTGGTATAGATAACAATAATAATAAAATAAGCTTCATGTAGTAATTATAAGAAGGAATGCCATTTTCAGATAGATGGAATATGCTAAGATTCTCATTTACTGAGGATACAAACCCCCAATGGAATCAGTGGGAAGGGATGGTAAATGTACACTGAAATTATAACAACAGAACAGAAAATAGTCTCCTGCTATCCCTGGCAACATATCATCTTACCTGAACCCAACTATTGGACACTCTTTACAGATGTTGCATTTAGCTTGATGCTTTGCAGTCTCAGCTGCAGCCACTCGGTGTAAAACTGGCAGCCAAACCATGGACTGTGGTTCCAGACGCATCCAATCTATAAAATCTTTTACACTTATCTCTGGCTTGTTGTTATTCTGGTAAAAAAAAAAAAAAAAAAAATATATATATATATATATATATATATATATATATATATATAAAGTGAAGAAAATCTCTTCATTGAAATTGCAGCAGGTATTGCTTTATAATCTTCTGAAAATCTGTATGAAGTGAAAGAAAAGTTATAGAACTCTTTCCAGGTCAGTTAAATCACAAAATATTTAAGGTTCTTAATGGAGAGAAAAATCTAGAATTTAAAATCAGAAAAAAACAAATAATCTTATAAGGAAGAAGAAAAAAAAATCCCATTGCCCTCCCTAATAGACTCAGATTAAAAACAAAAACAAAAAACAAAACCTCAAACCACACAATTCAAGGTACTATTTTTGCATAAAATTTTAATCCTATAAAACTCGTTTATCTAAGTAAAAATTTGAGAAAAACTCATTGGTAACTTCCCAAACTTGAAGGTCATTACAGATGCTAAATAAAAACTATTATTTCTGTGTCCTGGTCCACCCATTACAACAGCATACTAGGAATATATTACTATGAATATACTTGGCAACATTTCCAAATTTATTATGATTAACTGCATTAAAGTCTGAATCTCTCTTTAAACCTAATCCTAACTAATTTTCATATGTGTAAAGTTAAATTTGTAACATCGTTCTCCCACTTTTGTCAAGGTCACCCCATGAACCAGTACATGGTAGAACCATATTTAGAATTTTCATTTGGTATTTTTTGTATTTCTAAAACAAGTATAACGGCCATTATAAAATGTAAATGTAATAACCCATAACATCAATTCTCCTTAAAGAGATGGTGTGAGCATTTTTTTTTCTCAGCAACAATAAATCACTGGATATGCTTCGGCAAAATATCTATAGCTTTTTCCTTTATGCATACATATAACATCAGTAGTAACATTTCCAGAATGCTTTTATATACATTAAAAAGAATTTGGGGGTTTGTATGGAAGAAAAAACCCCAATCAATTATATAACTTGGTATGTGGTTATACTTTCATGAACATCATAAGAAGACAGAGGAGATTCAGGTAAATACAGTAGGAACACATACTGAAGCCCTTCACTTGAAGGGCTCAGAGAAGGATTTTCAGAGAATGTGAAATAAGCAAAGATCAAAAGAAAGAATAAGGATTAGCAGGAGAATAGAGTTTGTAGGTGAAGGGTAAGAAAGAATATACTAAACAAAAGGCACATGTCCAAAGGTGCTAGGGCAGGAATGAAGGAAGTAAAATTGCCACTGGAAACAGACAGGAAGGGGATGAGTGGTAAAAGGTGAGGCCCAGGGCAAAGTGAGGGTCAATCACAGCAATCTAGTAGCACATTTTAAAGACGTGGCGTTTTATCCATTTACAAATAGTAAGTCTCCTTGAGAAGGTTGCTATTCCTTGAATGAAATGTGTTTGAAAAAATTTAAAACACAAACTTACTGGGATGGTACCCAACATTTTCTGATTCGGTTCTAGCACAAGTTCCCTGTTCCAATTCTCACAACATCCTCAACACCATTCCTGATACGTTCTACATACCAGCGATCCTTCTCGTTTACCTGTTGGAAGCAGCTGCGAACACTGGGTTCAATATTACTGCCCCCAAAAGCTGCTACTTCCCCCAGCTGCCGAGGGATCTGGATGGCATCATGAAGTAACAGGCCAAGCTGCCTCTGGTCACACATTTCTGTCGGGCCTGCCACCTCCTTAAAGAGATCTACAAAGAAGAGAGCCCAGAGGTTAACTTCCATCTGCTTAGACTATTCTTTTATGTAAATGATATCTTTGGTTTTGTCAACTGAATGATGTCGATTTAAAAAAAATTATGTGGACATGAATCACATGAGTTATTTAAATTTCATGTAAAAGCAATCCACTTTCTTACAGAAACAAATATTTTTTGGAAAGGAATTTCCAGGTTTTAAAAACTTAAAAAAAATCACGCAAATTCTAAATGCTTTTCATATGAAGTTTAATGAGAACAGAAAAAAAGGAGAGTAAATATGTATTTGGTCCTAAAAATCATTCCTAAACAATACTTGGTAAATAGACATCAGATGAAAGTCTATCACCTTGGTGTATTTTTCTTTTAAGGGAAATAAAGCTAAATCTAACACTGCCAACAGTGAATTTTCAAACAACTGAACCAAGCTCAGTGATTCTGACATAGTAATTACAGTGAAATGTAACTTTACGTTTACACAGAGGAAGTGAATCCAAGTAAGATAAATTTAATTTTTATTATCATTTGTTCACTTAGATTTGGTCAGAATTCTGTGTTTTTCTTTTTTTCTTCCTTTCATAAAAATTTGAGTACAGTTGACACACAATGCTATATTAGATGCAGGTGTACAACATAATGATTCAACATCTCTATACGTTATGCTATGCTCACTACCACAAGTATAGTTACCATCTGTCACCATACAATGCTGTTACTTTACCATTGACTACATTCCCTATGCCATACCTTTTATTACTGTGATTTACTCATTCCATAACTAAAAGCCTATATCTCCCACTCCCCTTCACTCACTCTGTCTACCCTTCACCCTTCTTCCCTTTGTTAAAAATAAGACTTTCATAGCCAGAAAATATTTATTTAGGACTCTTATGACTCTTGTTTTAAACCCACTGCTAGGAAGAGACCTTCTAAGTAATAATGCTCTCTATACAGAGATGTACACATTTCAGTGACATGAATCATGCCAAATTTTCCTCTTTTGAGGAAGACAGCTATACTACTATGCCACAGTTAAGGTAATGCTACACATAAAACACAGAAGAAAAGATTCTTTAACATTTTGACATCTGAATTCTGATAAAAGTTCTTATTTTCATATTATAGTCAGAAACAAAGAGGAATATTAGGATGTGGGAACAGGTCACAATCTAAAAATCAAGTTCCAACAAATCAGCACAGAAGAGATGCAAAATGCATTCTTGTAAATGCATTTTTGATGAGGCAAGAAAGCCACTCAGCTATAAGCAAGAATGTCCAGCAGTTGGTAGAATGTAACTAAGAGATATTCTCAAGAAGGTGCTAAGAGAAGGAGGTGTCACCAGGGTCAAGACACTGACATTAGCCATTGCAAAATCACTGTGCAGATGGATACCAATTGAACCAGAATAGCACCTATGCCATTGAGTTTGGAGAGCAAATTGTCTTCAATATTAATCTAACAATGGAAATAATAATGAAGTGTTCTGATATCACTGGGGAAATCAAAACTAAAATCAGAGTTGCTAAGGACCTCAAAATAAAAAACAAAACAAAACTCCAAAACATTTCCGTAGTCTCAATACTTGCAGGAAAGATTTAAAGATTTTAACCCAAAGGATGTCTTATTTAATTAAGTACTAAAATGGCATACTTCATGGATTAAGATAAATATCAGAAATTCTCATTGCAGGGCTTCTACTTTCTTTGCCATAATCTGAAAATTTAATGTTGAATTTGCTGGTATTTGTAGAAAGTATGTCCATTGTATTACGAGTGCGTGAATACAGGTATGCTGAAATAGGCTCCTCATTTGAAAATTATACCTTTCAGACATATGTTTGAAGGTATGTATACAGATAAAAGAAATCTTTATATATTATATTTGGTTTTGCCCTATAACTACAGTCACCGTGTTATAACTCTTTCTTTTGGTTTCAGCTTGCTTTTTGATAGCCAACTTGAAAAGGAAGGGAGGAGAAATCATTGATCTAGGAAAACAGAACATTCCTACATTTTAATATTCATGGTACACTTTGAGAGTGAATTTGTATTTGTTTCAGAGTAAGATGAGCATCATGATGTAACTGTTACCTTTAAGGAACCTACATTCTTTCAGAAGCACATGAAAACCCCAAACTATAAATGATAAAAAGTCCTTTTTAAAATAGTGCTACAGTGATGTTTTTATTAACATTTTTCTTTCCCACTCATTACAAAAAATGATCTTTTTAGCTTTGAAAATGATTATCTTTTGACAATTACGATGTTGTAGATGATTTAAATTTTGGATAAAAACCAATCAAATAAAAGCCTTCTGCAAAGCTTCTGCTAGGTTCTGACTACCATCAAGGCACCTCACCTGATCTTACTATCCGCTTTTTGTTTCATACAAATCCTACATCTCTTATCACTGACATTCTTGTCAAACTGTTTAAGAAAAACAAGCCATCATGACCTAGACTTATAATTCACGAATTACCTCACAGACATCACAGAAAATAAGTTTTTAAAAACTTATGTCTGTTCACAGATGATGCTAAACTTAACTAAGTTTATAGGACCTGGGATCAAATATCCTCTTGTTTTTCGTCTCTCCACATTCATGAAATATCCCTACCGCTCTCCCCAAAATGTTATGGATATATTTTGTGAAGAATCATCTGGTGAGGGACACCTGGGTGGCTCAGAGGTTGGGCATCTGCCTTCAGCCCAGGGTGTGATCCTGGTGTCCCGGGATGGAGTCCCACAGCGGGCTCCCTGTATGGAGCCTGCTTCTCCCTCTGCCCGTGTCTCTGCCTCTCTCTCTCTCTCATGAATAAATAAAATCTTAAAAAAAAAAGAATCATCTGGTGATACGCATGATAGGACCAAGTTACCCAGACTTTATGAACAAATTAAATCAGAAAAACTTTACAGTAGTTAAAAGAGTTTAGAGGCACAGCAGCAACTGCTACCATTTATTCAACAGCTGTGATTTATAGGTACTTTTCACATATTATCTCTAATTGCTTTCAAAGCAAGAACTATTGGCTTCATTCTTCAGCTGAAGGAAATCCATTCTGGAGGCTGAAATGTGAAATGTGAGTAATACTGCCTTTTAGCTGGTGATCTTTAGTGGGATCCTGTAACCTGCCTAAAGTCACTCAGCCACTAAGTGGCAAAGCTGAGATTTGAAGGCACGTCTCCTCGGCTCCTGAGCCTATCCCTTTCAAAATGTCAGGATGCCTGCCCTTTGTTAACTGAAAGCTAAAAGTATACCACTGATTTATTTGGTGAATAAGGACAAACAAAATTTATTATTTTCTCATGTTATAAAATATAATTCTTTGCCAAAGCCTGTAATAGTTCTAGTCCATCTCATTTTTTTTCCTGAGGGGGCATTAGAAGTACACAAGGTTCTATAATAAAGAATAATAGGAAAGTTCTAGTCCATCTTAATTTTTTTTCAAGCAGTAGAAGTACAGAGAGAAAGACTCTTGGGCGTTAGAGTCAGAAAAATCTACATGTTCTCATTCTACTCTCATAATTTATTGTCTCTGCAGCCACTGATGAGATTTTTAACCCAACTCAGAATTAATTTTTTTTAGCTGGAACACGAAAGTCACAATGCCTACATTCTGAAGTGATTATTCTAAGACTTAGATGAGATATAATGTGCAGTTGGTTTTCACTTCATTGAGGCACCTTGCCTCATTTCACACAAATCCACATCACTTCTCACTGACACCCTTTGTCTAGCCCAGGATGTGTCTAGTAAGGGGTAAAAAGAATAGAAATTGTTATTACAAGTAAATCATATAAAGGAAACCTCCAATCAACTGCTATTATCATTAATATTACTAAAACCATAATTGTACAGGAAAAGTCTTACATACATCTGTATTTTTCTTCTAAGAGACCTTTGGAAAGAGACATCAATCCAATCTTCAGACTCTGCACTCTTATTTTTCCAGTTCGACCCCTATAATTGTAAGAATTTCAACACGTTAGATGTATTTAAAGCTGTATATAGGACACTAATTGTTTCTGAATATCTGTTTTCTTGACGGTAAATTACTGAAAGATGATTGCACCTTAGAGATGCAAATTTTCTATTCACTTTGAACAATTAATTTTAAACCCATACCATAATTTCACGACATGTTTTAATAGCATGTTTGACCCAATCTGAAGAATACAGAACCTGAAGTCACTTTACATGTAATACATGAACTTGGAAGAACAAATAAAAGTAAAATGAAAATGATAATTACAAAGCTGAAAAAGATATTTTTGGGAATAGTATGAATTAAAATCTATCTGTTAATAATTATAAATGCAAAATTTAAAATAGATAGCAAAAGCTATATATAATATGCATGTGGCTTAATATAGCAAGAAAAATATGATGTATCTAAAAACAAAGGTACAAAATATACAAAAATTATAGAAAATTAATGTACAGAAACTATAGAATGTACCAGAACTACAAAAATGTACAAAACTACATGTACAAAAACTATATAAAATTAACTATATATTGAGGGCTAATAACTTGTTAGATACTTAAAAGCCTGTTGTCTTCATTGGTCTCTGTCAATTCAGTTTTCTCAGGTTACTATTTCAATTATAATAGATGGTGATCTTAGGTGTGAAATTTCTATTTGGGGAAGACTCAAATTATAATTAAATACAAAATGTATTAATTAATCAACACTAGGAAACAGCTTTGTACTATGCCAACAAGAGACCATAAGTTGACTAGAAGAAAATTTTTATTTTTAAAAGCATAGAGCTGTCTTTATTCCTGTTATGTGTCAAAGTATTTCTGAGTTGTCTACCAAATGTCCTAATGTATTAGATCCTGGGGATGGAGAATGGGAAATGCAGAAACCACAAAAATTGATAACCTGATCTTTGCTAAGGAGCAACACACAATCTAGAAAAAAAGTCTTTCTTGCTATCTCTATTATTTCATAGTCAGAATCTGCTTTCAGTTTAGGTTTTTAATATTAATTTTTCTCAAGACATGTTTTCAATATATAAGTACAGTATACTTCATACCTGTATCTAATATCTATGTAACTTTATCATTAAAGTTGATAAATCATATCATTTAAAAGTTGATAAATATCATTAAAGTTGATAAATCATATCATTACATAAAATTTAGTAACTCATGCTATCTAAAAAACAGATAAATATTTGTGTCATATCATGTTAATTTTAGGTGGTATTTTTGTCAAACTGTGTTTAAATCTTGTTCTTATTGATATTCCTACTATTAATACTAATGTATATCTTCTATTCTCAAATTATAAATATGCAGGTAAGTTTCTATATATATACCATGACATATAAGTTATAAAATAAATAAAAGAGAAAAACATGCTGAGATCAGTAAAATGTATTTTCAAAACAGTCACTTAATAGCCTAAACTTTATAATCTATATGAAATCACATCCAATAAACTTATTAAACTGTTAATATGCATGTGTGCAACATTCAAAAGTGACCAATGAAATAATTAATACTTAAATTTTTAAATACATATAGCCATTATAAGCAGAAATCTAAGTTAATGTACTCATTCCAGTTTCTTGCCATTATAGAAATATTTTCAAGTTAAACTGAGTCATGCTACAAATTGTTTTTCTAGTTTACATTTTTAAGTGTTTCCTAATTATCACCCCAAAATATACCATGTCTGTTTTTCTTCTCTCATGAATCAAGAAATTTTATTTTCTGGATAATCAGGCAATAGAGTTACAGAAGATAGCAAAAGGCTGGTAAATAGACTAGCACATGGACACAGGGAAAGACAAAGCAGTCCCTTAAGGGAAAAAAGATAAAAATGACATGTATTAGAGGATAACCTCCAGACTATGGTGACAATAGAAGAAAGGGGCATCATCAGGAAGGCTACTGAAAATGTCAATCATCCAATCATCACACCATTAGCAGTTATGAAGGTTTACTGTGGTCCCAGCATTGTTCTGTGTACCAGGAGGACCAGCAGAAAAGTTAAGGCACAATTCCTACCCATGATAAGGTCACACACAGCTAGAGAGGAGGGACAAAAACAATGGGAAATGCACAAAAAACAGGAGAGCAACCTTTATGCATGGAAATAAATCAAGCATAAGAAAGTTGTGGCTGACTTGTTATTAGTCTCATAACATTTGGTAGAGGAGATAAGTCTCAAATCAAACACTGAAAGCATGACATAGCTGGACTGTCCCTAGAAGAGAGTAGATTATTATAGGAAAAACATGGGCAAGGGGACAAAAGCAGGAGTGGAGCACCAGACACTAGATGCTTTCAGGTGCGGGAAAGACTTGTATTAAGGCTAAACAGTTGATAAAGTAGTCCAGGTTTTACCATCTGGAACCAGATGATAGAGAGCTCTGATATTAAATAAGACATCTAGATTTGAAAAAGAAGAGGGAGGCAAAGAAATTTATTAGTAAATGATATAACCCAATATTTAATATTTGGTCCCTGATTGTCTTCCAAAGTAACTCCTGAAATTAACTGGAAAAATATGTACCTTATAAAATTATATCCATCTTGGCATAGTGAAAAAATAACACTGCAGTAAATGAGGTTAATATTTTCTGTAGGGACAAAAATATTTAAACCAAGTGTTCCAGACTATTGCTTTAAATCATGATTTAAACATTTTTGATTTCTATTAAATTTAGAAGGAAGATCAGAAGTTAAGGCATTTTAACCTGGGAAGATGAAGACTGAGTGAGGCTGTGAACTCATAGATGGAATAAATTTTATCTTTATAGTTTAGAAAGCCCTTTCTACATATATTAGTTCATTTGCCCTTCACAAATATCTTACGTATGGTAAGCAGAGTAGATATCTTTACCTCAATTTTTCAGATGAGAAATTGAGATGCCAAAAGTTGAGTGGCTGCCAAGGTACAAAGCAACCAGAATAAAAAATTTGGATTCTCATCATTCACAACAGAATAGACTTTTTTTTTTGTAAAATTCAGAGTATTAGGAGTTGGATACATGTTAAAACTTGAAAAAAATAGCTTAATATAACTTATAAAGTACTATGTTTCTTAGATATGGCAATATGGAAGAAATAATCAAGTGATTATTAAAGAAACCTGAGTATTAATTCCCTATCTACCACTAATGTGCAAGAAGTGGCTATGGATAAATTGTCTTATCTCACTGGGTCAATTTCTTAATCAGTAAAATGAAGAGAGCAGAGTAAAATGAAAAGGGAAGAATGGAAGATGGAAGTCTTCTCCTTCTAGAATTCTAAGATCTCCTGTGTATGCATCACTCATTATTTCAAGAGCTGTTTGAATATACTTCAAGAACTCAAAGTATCAGCTCTGGCTGTAGCATACTACACAAAGGCAGTCAAAAATATATAGTTAAATAGTGAATATCAAAAAAGCTGAATGAATGGAAAGGTGAGATCGTAGTACTATTTCCAAGGTTCAGAGACTTCTTAGGGTCCAAAATGTTCTAATGCTCAAAGAAAACTAGTAACTTGAATAAGTCTTGTTTAGATAAATTATGGTTGTTAGAGAAATTTGGGTAATCAACTCTGGCTATCTGAGACTGCCATCATATGATTAGCTATATTTTTTTCCTTTTACGTTAATGCATGATATTTCTCTCTAGGACAGAAAACTAGACTGGATGCATACAGCATTCTGATCCAGCATGGTCTTCACTATATTTCTCTGGCATGGAAAAGATTTTTTTCCTTTAAAATGGAAAATTTCAAGAAACTGTCTAAATAAGAAACAGTACCTCAGTGTAGCATTTCCCATGTGTTCACATTTGATGATGGAAAGTGGAAATATGCCAACATTTGATTCCCTAGAATATGAATCACAACATTTCACATTCTGCTTCCTTCACAACTAAGTGGCACTATTCCCTTTGGGCTGTCCAGTGAAAACAACATATGTGACATGTTATGAGTTAGAGTCTCCTAGAATTCATGTGTTGAAGGTCTAACCACTTGGTAACTCAGAATATGATTGTATTCAAAGATAGGGTCTTTAGAGAAGTAATTGACCCAAAATGAGATCATGGGGTGGGCCCCAATCCAATGCAACAGATGTTAACACACATAGAAGACAGACCATGTGAAGACACAGGGAGAAGATAACCATCTCTAAGCTGAGGAGAGAGGCCTCAGAAGAAACCAATCCTGTTGACACCTTGATCTTGGACTTCTAGTAAGAAAAATTCCTGTTATTTAAGTCGCCTAGTTTGTGGTACTTTGTTATGGCAGCCCTAGCAAACTAATGT
Source organism: Nyctereutes procyonoides (assembly GCF_905146905.1). Lineage (NCBI taxonomy): Eukaryota > Metazoa > Chordata > Mammalia > Carnivora > Canidae > Nyctereutes > Nyctereutes procyonoides. Next base: position 2,345,447 of record NW_026575146.1, on the reverse strand, counting down.
AGGGTGTTTGAACTAGATGAGGGTGGTTTAACATCTTCTCCAGTTCTTCCTGAAATTATTGCTCAAAACATCCACCTCTACCATGCCCTTATAGAACTTAATGGAGTTCTCAACCAAGTAATCTATGAATGTAGCATTCTTCCTGGGCCCTCAAATTAAGTTATAGGTTTTGTAGTTAACACATCCAATTGACCAACTATCTTGGTGAATTTACTATATAGAAAATGTTTCTTTTGGAGGTTTAAAAAATTGAAGATCGGCTAAATAGTGAATTAATGCCAAAGTCATATTTTATTCTAGAAGGATAAAATGAAATGTATTAAAAGAAAACAGACAGGGATATAGTAAATCCCACATTCATTATTATAATTGAGATTTATGCTACCTATCTGTTCTTCAGTGACTTTCTTAAGAGTCCTCTAGCACATAGGGGCTATTTAATTATTTAAGAAAAAAAAAACTTTGTTGTGACATTTGTGAATATTGAAAGATAACAAACTTTCTAATCAAAAGAATAAACAATTTTAATTAAATCATCCCTAAAGCAATTGTCACCTTTTACTTCTTATATGGAATCAATCCACTGCTAAATACATGTGCATGTATAAATTATCACCTATCTTCTTTCTCTCTAAATCAAATAAAAGGATGACAAACATAAATTTTCATGCAGCTAATTAGTAGAAAATAACTTTTAGGTTCTGAAAGAAAATCAACAGTTCTCATTTTCTTATTTCATCTTTGCATACTTTAACCCCCTACCAGAAGAATGAATAATTCCTAATGTTTTAGAAATGTCAGCCCACAGCAGGTCTTTCTAGAATTGATTATTTCACAAATGCACTGTCACATTCAAAAAAGCCAAATTAATGGTGAATGAGTTACGTTGCAAGTTGAGAGTGCTCTTTATGTAACAGTGAGCATCTAATTAAATTACAGATATTACAGTGTCTTATAGCATAAATTATTTAAAACACCACACATACACATAACTGCTATTGCAATAAATAAAGATAATACCAAAAGATAAATTAAATCCCTTTAATTGCCATTCAAATTGCTCTTAAGTTGTCATACAAAAATTGCAGAGTGGATTATTAGGAGCCAGTCAATTACTGTAACTCATAACAACAAATATAAATTTTTGTCTTTCAAAAGAGAGGAGAAAATAGGACTTATTCATATTAGGTTTCCCCTACCCAAGATGATGCTACAAATCTGACAACATTTATAAATTGAAGCAAAATCTTGAAGTAATAGGTGGACATGCTTTTTTGTTATGTTGTTGGTTAAGAGCTCAAATTTTGGAAAGTCCTTCTTTTCAACAATTAACGTAAATATTTCCACTATGAAAAGTACTTTGAAAGTACTTTTTAAAAAACTCATTTCAAAATTGAGACATTTTTGCATTATCAATATATTCCATTCAATGATTATATCTTAAGAAGAAAAAATGCAACTTACGTGTCATACACATTGAGCAACCAGTTGAGACACATATCCACACAGAGTGGAACGTTGACCAGATCTTTATGCATTTGTTCAAGACCATCATAAGTTGTTGTCAGACAGTTGATGACATCTGGAACACTAAGAAGCTGATCATTTTGGTTCAGTTTGTGCTGCTTGAAAACTTCATTTGTTGTATTCAACTCTAAGAGATCCACTAATCAGGTAAGAAAAAGGAATATGCACTGTCATTACATTACACAACAACACTGCAACAGAAACATTTCTAATCTTAAATCTTTAGCTTGATTCTTCAACTTAAGAATCTATCCTTTCAAGCTAATTTCAATTTTTAAAGAAATAAATAGCATTTCCATTCTTACATTTCTAAACACTTCTTTTATTTGTATCTCTTATTTTCATGCTTTTGCATCTAAACTCTGTTACTTTTCAATCTGATCCCATTTTTTTTTTTTTCTCTTTGGAATATCAACTCTTTCCACTTTCCCTTTTTGGCTTTCCTCTCTTTAGGCTCTTTCTACTTTTAAATATAGGAAGGCATAAATAAATCTAGTCCAAATAGTAGAACATCTAAAATATGACACGGCTCTTCTCCTAACTCCTGAGAACAGCCTGCTCACCCCCTCCCAGTCATTCTTTATACCACTGCCAAACTAATCATTCTGTTTCTCAACATGTACATCATGGTATACAAGATTCACTGAAAATGTTCAGTTAAAAAAATGGGTCCTGTCAAAGTAGTTCTCTATTGCTTGCCAAACAAACTTGATCTAGAATGCCTTCCCAGTCTGGCCCTAACCTGGTTTGCTGCCCATGATCCTTTGGCATAGGGGCCATTTAAGTTACATGAGATTTGCAGCAGTCCACAGTATAGGCCCACATCCATGGGTCTTCGTATATTTGCTCCCACTTTTACACTTCACATGCAGAACATTTATAGTGGGACTGGCTGGTACTAGAGCAGGGTGGGCACGGAAGGACAAGCTGGGGCCCCTGCTCACAAAGATGGCCAGTCAGAAGAAGAGGTTAAGCATACTACTGATAACTTTACTAAAAGGAGTGAAACTGCAATAAAAATAAAAATAAATAGATTTATTTTTTTAAGTTTTATTTATTTATTCGTGAGAGACACAGAGAGAAAGGCAGAAAACATAGGCAGAGGGAGAAGCAGGCTCCATGAGGGGAGCACCATGCAGGACTTGATTCTAGGACTTTGGGATCACGATATCTTGAGCCGGAGGCAAGACACTTAACCACTGAGCCACCCAGGTGCTCCAGAATACACAGATTTCTATTGCCACAGGGGAGTAGAAGAAGCCCAGAAAAGGCTCCCTGGGCAGGTGGGGATTTGAAATGGGCCTTAAAGAAGAGAAGAGGGATGGCTCAGTAACTGAGTGTCTGCCTTTGGCTCAGGTCATGATCCCAGGGTCCTGGGATCGAGTCCCACATCAGGTTCACTACAGGGAGCCTGCTTCTCACTCTATGTCTCTGTTTTCTCTCGTGTGTGTTTCTCATGAATAAATAAATAAAATCTTTAAAACATAATAAAGAAGGGAAGATACAAGAGACCATATAAAGCAAGGAAAGAATTCCAGGAAGATAGAACTGCCTAGGAAAAGACAAGAATTCAAGGAAGTCTAGGAGGCTCTCAGAAATGACAATGGCAGTATGGACAATATGTGGCTTACACATAGGTGGCATTGGTTACAGTGAGGCAGACACTTGTCATGAAAGGGGAAGGCATGTGTTGCACTAGGGGAGATCCTCAAAAGCCAGGAGGAAAAGCTTAGACAAAAAAGAAAAAAACTCACATAATCTTTCTTTTTAATCAACTTTGAGTTATTCATTAGCTAATGGAAAACAGGGAAATAGTAGATGATCAAATTACCATGTACCTATGTATTTACTGAATGTAGGGATGACTCTTCTAAATCTACAGATATGGGTTTGGAAAATTACAGAACCCATATGAATTTAAGTTCTGCTCACTGAAATTCCTGCTTTATAAAATGTTTTCCTTATCTCCACATTTAACTCTTTTTAAAGATTTATTTATTTTTATTTTAGAGAGAGAGAGAGAGAGAGAAAGCATGAGCACAGAGAGTGGCAGAGGGAAAGGGAGAGAGAGATCCTCAAGCAGACTCCCTACTAAGTGCAGAGCCTAACACGGGGCTCGATCCCAGCACCCTGAGATCATGATCTGAGCCAAATCAAGAGCCAGATGCTTAACTGATTGAGCCACCCAGGTGCCCCACCATACTTAACTTTTCAACATTAAAAGAGATAAATAAGCTTAGGGGATAACCAACTATTTCCTCCTTGCCTGATATAAAACTATCCCCTCAAAAAAATATAAGAACATATTTTGACAGTTAAATAAAATGAATGGCTTCCTTTGTATTTCTCTATTTTTAATCACTGAATAACCACTCATTTTGAATTTTTAAAGATGCTTATGAAATGTGTCTACTCTTGCTACTTAAATACCATAGAATGATCTATTTTTTCAAGTGATCTGTAATGGAAAAGAACTGCTTTAAAATTACACAGATTAAAATTATTTCTAAAACAACTCAATAGGGAAGACTTTATAAAAGAGAGAGAGAGAAAAAAAGAGACAAATTAAAACACAAATCTGGATAATAGATCAATCCATTTACATCCAGTGTCAAATATATCATTGGTAAAATTTCAGCTAAGTATGAAATAACTTGTGTAAGCTTCCCATGAGTTAGAGACAGTATCAGAAAAAGCTAAGAACCATCTGGATCTTCAATATCATTTTTACCCCACTTCTTGGCACTGTACACCATTTTTGATTACAAACTTCCAGAGGGCAGGAGCAAAATTCAAACTCATCCTTCACAGGAGAAGTGCTTCATGGTGGTAGCTATAGAACTATAATTCCACAGAGTCACAAAGAAACATATTCAACTACTGCCAAAATGCTCTAAGTTTTCTGAATTCCAACACTAATTATGCCAACAAATCAGCACTGCTATTGTATCCACACATGTCATAAAGAGACAAGAGACCAAATTCCAAAAAGACTGTTTCCTGGATCGTGCTTGCCCTTGCATTTCTTCTAGAAAGGCCTCTTTTGTGATATACTTTGTAGCTATGACAATTTGCCATATCTCACAGACTATCATTTCTTCAGTTTTTAGTGATTTACTTTGACACTTTGCCTTAGTGCCTAAGCCAGGCATACATCCTTCCTGAAATGTGTCACATTTAGGTTCCTTTAAAAAACTGACTACATTTAAATCACACAAAATTATGATTTTCTCTTTTCAAGGGGAGACATATGACAGCTCAGTCATGTGGCAAATGAAACAAACAGCAGAATCATTTTCTAACTGACTTTCAGGCTTTCTCTTTAATCTCACATATGAGGCACAGGGGATCGAGTGGAAATGGATCATCATTCTCCTGTTCTGCAAAACCACACAGTTTAACACTTGACCTTGGGCTTCTAGAACCCTTATATTCTTGAACTGTTTGACCATTCCTTCTCAACACTCTCCTACTTCCTCTTCCCCAGACATGTCAGAAATACAGGTGGTGCTCAAGGTCTTGTATCAACGTCCCTTCACTCGGTACTACTGATACCCTCACTCTCTTTCAATATTTCAGTAATTCCTTCTTTCTGGATGGCTCCAGATTGTTTCCTCATCCCCCATCTCCTGTCTAAACACCCAATCCACATTCCTGCTGTTCTGTTCCCAAAGAGAACTATACTATTCTCTTCTGGGGACCTCCATCTTCATATGTCCCAAATAAAGGTCTTGACTTATTATGTTGCAATCCAGTAATGGTGTTACTATCTTCTATGGATCAGGAGTCTGCAAATCCTGAAGTGTGCTAACATTCTCCTTTCACCCTCTGCCAGTTATCACCTGGCAAATCCCCCTTAGTCATCAGTTCTCCCTACTCCTTACAAATCCTTACTCTCCTCCCTGCTCCCACCATTTGCCAGCTTAGCCCCTGTGATTTTTTTTACCTGAACTATGTATTTGTCCCTGTTCACTCGGTCCTTCCTTCTGCCTCAGGTATTGTCTAAAGGAAACATCTGCATCTGGGCCTATCTCTGAACTCCCACAAAACAGAAAATGAGTCTATGAAAACCACTGCAAACATTAAATGAAACATTTTGAGAGACTGAGGAACAAAAAAATTAAAGGAATCAGAAAAGGTTTTGTGAAAAAAGTACTGACCTTCCAAGTGGATCTAAACTGATTTTAAGGACATTTCTGAATCCTGGACAGATAGCTCATAATCTACTCCATTCAGACTCCACTGCATTCCCTGAAAACCATCCACACCTCTGATGCTGATGTATAGAAGTCCCTTTCTTCTTACCCCTGATTAATAGCCATGTGCCTAAATCCTGTGTGAATTTTAAAGCCTCGCTTGTGTGCTTCATACTCAAGGAAGCTTGCCTTGTTCGCGATGGCAAAGACCATTCCATTCTGAGGAATCCACTGAAAGCATGTCCGTGTGTAACACGCTATCTCTAAATGGACGTTTCTCAAGTGTGGGAACCAAGTCTCTTTACACAGTCTTATCTCCTGCACAGTCGTGGCATCCAATAAATGAATGAACAACGACAGAGCAGTGACTGCACACCCTCTACACTAAGACCGTGTGCTGGGTGGGGGTTTAGACAAAATGAGACGACCCCTGACCTCCCGTTCGCAGTGGAGGTAGGGCACTCCTCCTGACATTATCTATCAAACAAAGGCAAGCATATGGCGCTTAGGTGAGAAACAGTCGTTACTGGCAATCATAAAGTTCTGGAACAATTGGAGGCAGGTGGGATTAGCTTGTAAACATTTCCAAAAGAAGTAAATTTTTAACAGTGTCTGGAAGGAATAAAGGGTTATGGACCTTTGCAGAGGAAGGGTCAGGGCATTTCAAGTAAACAGAAAGGGTGGAAGGAGGAGGAACAGATTAATCATGAACAGGTGAGTCAGCAAGTGATCCAGAGGCCTCAGGCTGATGATCCAGAGGGGCCGAGGCAGAGGTGAGGCAAAAGTGAGGCCAGGTGGTTCAAAACACATCACCTCGAATATTTACAACCCAATGCAACCCAGCCCTTTTCTTACAGTGCATTTCTTTCTTTTTTAAAAGATTTTATTTATTTATTTATTTACTAGAGACACAGAGAGAGGCAGAGACATAGGTAGAGGGAGAAGCAGGTTCCCCACAGGGAGCCTGATGTGGGATTCGATCCCAGGACTCTGGGATCATGACCTGAGCCAAAGGCAGATGCTCAACCACGAAGCCACCCAGGCGTCCTCTTAGCCCTCATTTTTAAATGTCATGGAGCTTGGAAGGAGGAGGTGTTCCTCTTCTATTCCTTTCAGGTTTGAAGGATGGAGCCGAAAGAGGGAGTTCTTTCTTGAGAACTCAAAAGAACCAGTGGAGGAAAACACCAAATGTGTTAATATGTTTATCCAGCCAGAAGTGCTACAGAAGTTCATCACGACAAAAAGTGGTCTTCGGTCAACGGAGATTTGGGGCTGAATCATTTGTCCTCATTTTATAGCTCATCAGGCCTCAGAAGACCTTCCAGATCTGTCAGCTGGATACTGGACATGCAGCTGAGCCTCTTTCAAAACTGCTGTCACCATGGACTCACTGAGCTCACTGAACATCCCTTTTGTGTGTTCCTAATTCACTTCCTATTCCCCTCTGGCTCAACATACAGATCACTGGCCAGAGTGTTGGCTTTACTGTGTTGAACTGGTAATTCTGCACCATTTGCTTCCAGTTATCTGGGGCTCTGTGGATTATGTGCATCAAAATCATCTCATTTTTCTTTCATCCATAAATCTGGAGGCTTTTTTTTTTTTTTTTTTGCCCTTGAGACTTCTCTTCCACGTGTAACTTAAGTTTCTCTCATTTTAAAGCTTTGCATTGCTGTGGGGTTTTTTTCTGAATGATTCTACACTTCTCTTTCCTTACCTCTCTTCGTGTAACCAGCTCATAATGTAATTCTAATTTCTACTGACTTTTAAAGAGATTTTTAACCTCAATATATCATTTTCCATAGAGTAATAGTCAAAGCTTCATGAACTGTCTAGACATAATATAATTGTTAACAAAAGGTAGCAAGAATACTTGGAATTATTAAAATTATCCTGCCTTAAAAACATAGGCAGTTTCCATATTAACTATCTGATGAGACCTATATGTTCTTTGAATAGACTCGATCATTAAAACTATGACTACAAAGAGAATTCAGATAGGTTATATCTATACTTTATTATTACAAGTATTCATATTTCTATTTAAATTTAGGTTGTTTGGGCATTTGTGTTGGGGAGAGGAATAACTCTTTGGTAAAAATGGCTATCACAGAACATTACTCTGAGAAAACATTCTGCAGGAAAAATTCATGTTGATAATACCAAATATCTCAAGATATATTTAAATAAAAGCAGAGCTTTTATCTAATTTTCTAGGTGCCAGTTCAAATTTGGATCAGAAAAGTTATTTTTTAGTATTTATTATATTATTTCATTGAATCAAACTGTTTGGAATCCTATACTTCCAAATGAAGACAAAGTACTAAGAAGGAAATGATCTACTACTCTGATTTCCTAATTTAATCCTTTTAAATTGGGTGGCAGCATAATTTTTGAAAAAGCTTTTTATGTTACTCTTGTATTTTGGCTAATTTTGTTCTCCAACTGAGAATGGCATATGTTCATTTGTTTTACTACTGCATGCGTGCTGATGGGACAAATAATACAGCATTTATAGAAACCCAGCCAATTCCTTGAGTGAGATATACTAAAAATGAGATTAACTCTACAAATACATCACCCTCTTCATTTATCTCTGCCTTAAAAAAAAAAAAAAAGCAATCCAAAGAACAGAGTGATTAGCTTTGGTAGAATAACTCACAACACAGTGCTTTTTGTAGTCTTCGGATTTTGATGGCTGTACGGTAGGCAGAGAAACGTACATTATTCAGGTCGGCTGAAATGGAAAAGGGAACACATTCGAAAGCATGTTTATTATTTAACTTCTATTGAATGGCAAGAATATATTTGTTTACTTCAGATGATGGAAAGGCATTATGTCTGTTTTCATTAAGAAGTCTTCTCTCAAATTCCAAAGCATTTATTTAAGAGAATAATTAAATGTTCATCAGGACCATAGTGAGATACATTCCAAAGCAGTGCTACACAGCTTTCAAGAGGGTGTTATCCAAGAGGAAAAGGAGGGAAATGAGGAAAAGGAAACATGGCCTGTTAACTTCTGAATGCTTAATAAATCCATCACATTGTAGGCTCAGGGCTGTTCCTTCTCTACTGCTGGGAGGGACTCTCCTCCCAGGGAATCTTCCTCAAGGACAATTAGTTTTCTGTCAATGAGGCTGTCCTGTCCCTCTCACTACTCATAAAGCTAGTCTTATTTCTTCCATCCTGATCTGTTTGCTTCTTCTGCCCTTTTATAGATATGGTTAAAATTATCTCATTAGCTATATTCAGATCTTTAGAAACAAAAGGTTAAGTGTGGTTAATAATACTGCATTGTATATTTGAAAGTTGCTAGAAGAGTAGATCTTAAAAATTATCACAAAAATAAAACATGTTGTAGTGAGATGAGGGAGATGAGGTGATAGATGCTGACTAGACTTATTCTGGTGGACAGTTTCACAATACATTCAAATATTAAACCACTATATTGTACCTCTGTAACTAATATAATCTTGTATGCCAATTATATTGCAGTTTAAAAAAACAACTTTGGTATCAAAGTTTGGTACCAAATTTTTGGTACCTAAAAAGATTTGGTATCAAGTTCAAAAAAAGATATCATAATTTCTTTCTCTGTTTCCTATAGACAGAGTATCTGTATTAGAGACTGGAACTTAAGCAAACTCAGAAATCATCAGTTTGTACCCTTTTTTACAAACAAAAGAAACCCACTGATTTTCTCCCACTTGTTCAATTTTTGGGGTCGCCATCAACTATCCACATGAAAGCTCAATAGAAGCCTGACATTTAAAGAGATTAATAAGGGGTGCTCCCTCCTGTTGAAATGGGAGTCGGTGTGAGTCTTGGGGTGTTACTTGCCTCTCCAACAGTGCCTTATCTACCCAAAGAGAAAACTCTTTCAAAACCACTGGACCAACCTAAAGGAAACAGACTAGATCATCAATTCAAAGTCATATGCTACTAGAAATCTACAAGATCAGATTTCTCGTCTCATGTGTTTTCTTACATTTCTATACTAAAGTAATTGTAGCTTTTCATGACAAAATGAAATTAGGTAGGCTAATTTAGTAAGATCAATTGAATAAAATGTGAGCTAACAGGAAATTTAAAGCAATGAATTGGAGGTTGCTGCGCCATAATTGTTTTATTTTCAGGGAAAGCTGAAGTTTAAGATGACTCAATGTGAAGGAGCTTGTTTTTAAAATCAACCTAGTGTTATTTCAAACCACATGTTCCCTTGAGAAGAAAGGTAAAAACATTTTCCTGCATTGCCCTCAGAAATTCTACTGCTTTTCTATGTCAGTGACACAAGCTTTTAAACATACTGTGTCATGGAGGAAAAACTGGTGGTTAGTTTCTATTTAAGAATATACAACTATCAGTTGTTTAGGCTAATTAAATAAAATAGCACTCACCAAGAGATTGAAAGAGTTCAGTCATTTTAGGATGGTCCCAACAAGTTGTCTGTGTTTGATGGCTGGGGGAAAAAGGTAATATATTTAAATTAAAGAGCATACAAATTAATGTATATCACACAGAACATACGCAAAGAGAGTATTTATCTTAAGGTTTTTTTTTTTTTAAGATTTTATTTATTCATGAGAGACACAGAGAGGCAGAGACACAGGGAAAGGGAGAAGCAGGCTCCCTGTGGGGAGCCCGTTGCGGGACTCAATCCCAGGACCTTGGGATGATGACTTGAGCCAAAGGCAGATGCTCAACCACTGAGCCACCCAGGCATCCCCTAAATTTTTAAAATACATGCAAAATGATCCTAACCCTATATTGGGTCATTCTGAATCCTGATGTCCAGTTATTACATAACATTTGAAACAACAGTAATAAATTTTTATTTGGGCAAATATATTGTGAAAATACAAGTAAAAAATTTTGTCTCTTTCAAAAAGATTTATAACTAAAAATTAGAACCGAGATAGGAAGTGTGACCCAGGGGCCTCAGGCTTGATGCAGCCAGATCAATGTAGTTTCCAGAATAATTCTGCTTGTGTTAGGCAGATATAGATCCTCATTCAGAATAAAATCCTCCGAGAGCAAAAGTGCTGTAAAGAGTTGCTAAACTTTAGAAGTCCTAATCAAATTTCCAAAGAACAGAGAAATGAAGAGTTTAACTCTGAATAACATCTTCACCTCACAATCAAGTAAGCCTCCCTCCTTGTTAACCTTGAGTCTCTCCTGCCTCAGTGTAAATTAGTCCTTTGCCCCTGTAGGGGCTCACTCAGAGCCCTAGACCTGATACAAAGATTATTTCAAGCTAAAGACATCTGAGATTGAACAGATGTAGAAAGAAGTCTTTTCAGAGACTCCTTTATCTGACTAAAAGCAGAAACTTCTGGGAAGTGAGGCTTCCATAAATCCTTTTTCTGGGGGAGGTTTGTGGCTATGAAGAAGAAGAAAAACCACTTGCACCTGCATAAACAAACATTATCACAAACTTTCTTATCTTGTGTTTATTCTCCTAAAAAAACCATTTATCTTTCCTAAAGAAACCTATTGGGTCTTCACAAAGGAGCCTTTTCTCCCCAACTTCTTTCCCCTGCTCAGTGAGGTCTATATGCCCCCAAATTCTAACCACCCCTTTGAGTTACTCATCACTGTATGTGTAAACAAATGCTCTTCTCTTGCTGATGTGTCTTTTGTCAACATAATTCAAAGAACCCCAGAAACTAAACCTAAGAGAGTGGAAGAAAAGTTGTTTTTCCTCCCAACACACCCTCTTGGTGCTTGTTGATGTGTCTTTTGTCAACATAATTCAAAGAACCCCAGAAACTAAACCTAAGAGAGTGGAAGAAAAGTTGTTTTTCCTCCCAACACACCCTCTTGGTGTGTATCTGAATTCTCTGCTCCCCTTCTGCATGAATCTCTCTTGTCAATGTGACTTCATGCTAGTCTCAGCAATCAGCCTTCCTTGGTTAACCAGGACTTTTTAACAGGCATCAAACAGTTTTTCTCCTGGTACTTATTCTGCACTTGAGAAGTTAAGTTTTAAATTTTCTCTTTTTCTGTAAATTCTAAAACTAATTCACAGAATTTGAAGTCTTTCAGGAATAAGATGAAGGTAGAACAGATCCACATAGTGCTTAAATTAGGTTCCTGCCATTTGTGTGTGTGTATGTGTGCGTGTGTGTATGTGGTCAACCACTCTTAACTTCCATGGGTCAGTGTCCTTATATTTAAAAATAGTTTACTGTCCTTTTTCTAGGTCAGAATAGAGTAATAACATTTAATACTACTCAAAAGACTTCTTGGATAACGCGCAGTTCTTACAAACTGTTTAGTAAGCTAAGTGAAATGGCACAGTACACAAGGGAATGGTATTAAAATATTCATACAAATAAAAGAGATTTTTAAAAGTCTATGTTATATATCCAAAAGTGGGACATGTCACCAGGAAAAGGACATCATCACTGTTACACAGGCATATATAACAGAATTATCCAAAAACCCATAATTTGTTTTGAAAAATATTTAAAGTTTAGGTATGAAATTGGGTAAGTAAAATGTCCTGGGAATTCTAAAATCTCACACAGATTAACATGCCTAAAATGTGAAGGTCTATCTCAGGAAGAGCTGGAAAGTTGTCTAGTTCTCCTACCTGGTTCTTGACACCAATGCAGAGGCAAAATGTTTCCGCTGTGTACTCTGCTCCTGAACACCAACCAAACCATTCTACCAGTTTACTCTGTAAGTTGCTCCAACAACCACAGAGAAAGTACTGAAGCTGTCTGACCTAAAATTCTTACAATTCAGTGTGGCCCAGACCTTGATAAAAATGCAGAATCTTAGACCTCTACTCCTTCTATTGAACTGGATCTTCAATCTAACAAAATCCCATGGGATCAGTATGTACACTCATGTGTGAGAAGTAATTGACCTCAAAAGCTTCTAATGCATGAAGTAAAAAACAAAACAAAACAAAAAATAAAGACACCTCCAAGATTTGTTAATAAAACAACTTCCTCCCTACCATCAATAAGAATTAAAGAAGGATTTGCTGGAAATACACTGTAATTAAAAAAAAAAAATCCATCAGGAGATCCAAATGTTAAGACAGCCAACTAGTATTCCCACAACGCTTATCTCTCTGAATTAATTAATTAATTTTTTAAAAAGATTTTATTTATTTATTCATGAGGAACAGAGAGACAGAGAGGTAGAGACACAGGCAGAGGGAGAAGCAGACTCCACGCAGGGAGCCTGACATGGGACTTGATCCCGGGTCTCCAGGATCATGCCCTGGGCCAAAGGCAGCGCTAAACCACTGAGCTACCCAGGCTGCCCTCTCTGAATTAATTTAAATCCCCATGGCAATTTGTCCAGAGGCAGACATCCCATCATGAAGGACCAGATCAAAGCCCAAGAACCAAACTAAAGCTCTGAGTAACCTGGAGCCAAACTTTATACTTAACTAATGTAAGTACTCTTTCTCTAGAATCACAAGTGTGGAGCTTTGGCAAACAACTCCTATGGAGCCACAAGGGGGAAATACCACCATGCAGTGTGGCAGTGGCTAAGAATTCAATGAGAAGACCGGCTTGCTAATGGCTCTTCTGAGTGAAACCCCGGACAAGAAGCTGAGGGAACACACACATTTGGCAAACAGATGGAGGGAAACAGCATCTCCCTTTCTGAATTCAATACCAGTTGATTCATTAGGCAGAACTGCCAATGCTGAAAATAAACACAGCCTCTGGTTACAGAAGTATAACTGCAGCTTACCAAACAACAGTTAAAAAAAAAAAGTAATATATAGTTGACTGTTGGATTTTCTTTTTTTTTAATCTCTCTCTCTCTCTCTTTCCAGTGGGGGCAAGGTTTTAAAGCAAAAATCCACCCCAAAGGCTCTAAGTATTTGAACAGCTGCAGATGGCTCAACTCATCCAGCCAAAATGCTTCCAAGTCCCCCCAGAGTAGGCAACCAAAACAGAATCAAAATAGCGTTCCACCTTCCCTCAAACCCCGCCAAATAACAACAGTTTAGGTTCTGGCCTACCTCAAATCCGAAAGAAGAGTAGAACCTAATATTATGCAGCTTGGTAAACTACTAAAAAAACTAACAAAGCAGCCATCAACAGGTAAGTTCAAAATCATATGAAGTGAGCGATAGTGAGAGCATATGACATATAAGTAGGGGCTGAGGGAGGCTAGGTTTGCTTGTATAGGGAAAAACTGAGGCCTTTCATGTGGGCAAAGAGTTAGTGGTCTCTGAACTATTTTAAACTCAGCAAACTGAAGAAAACTCATAGCAATGCAAATGTTTCTTATGCATAGAAATGTAAATCGTGTCCATTGGGATGCAACTGATTACTGTGGACTCTGACCAGTTTATCAGCTTTGCACCTGTGGGAAACTTCACTTCATCCCTTGTTTGACTATAAAGTAGGACTTCTTATAACTTCTGATTCCATTAGTGAGTTAAATGAAATCTTTGACACATGTTCTTTTTATATTTATATGTAACTCAAAATTTTACCTAATTTTTATTTATTTATTTGATTTTTTAAAATTGAGATGTAACACTGTTGTGAGTTTAAGGTGTACAATGTGTTGGTTTGATACACTGCGGTAGGATTACCAAGGTTCTGTGAGCTAATACCTCTATCCCATCACATGATTATCATTTCTGTTTTATGGTGAAAATATTTAATATCTAGTCACCTAGCAACTTTGAAGTTTAAAACATAGTACTGTTTCGAGTAATCACTGTGCTGTGCATAAGATCTCTGTTAACTTTTTTTTTTTTAAATCATCCTTTAACACCCTGGATAGTTCTGGTTTATACCTGCTATCCTGTATACTTATTAAAAGAGGACTCCTTTACTCTTATATGTCCCAGCTGAGGTAACATGTGCTCCCTGTATTTTATGGATTTTGATGAAATAATGAACCAATAAGGTTAATAAGGCATACACATTTCTACCTATTATTATTCATATGTATTCTAATGAGCCATCAAAAGTAAAACACAAGCTTGTACATCAATGTATAGAACACAAAATGTTGTAAAACAACAGTCCAATATATGAGACAATGAACCAATGGCAAAGTAACTTTTATGATAGATTGGTAAGATATTGATTTCTGGGCAACAGACTGCTCTGAGGAAGATACTTTTTAAACCCATCTGTCCTCATTAGAGTGGTCTCATTTTTTTTTCCCATAAAACCTTAAATGATGACAAGAAAGCATACTGCTTACCCCAAAACTGACAAACACATTTACTTGTTACTTATCTACTCAATTTTATGCTTGAAACTGGATTTTTTGAGTTTTGCCATGTGTCCTTTTCATTTCAATTACCATTTGAAGGACATATAAGAGAAAAAAATTAAAGGTGAGTCAGTTAATTGAAAATGCAAATGAGAGAAAAAGAATGACCCATATTGTTCAGGGATAAGACAATCTCAGAAAGAAAACTATTTCTTCTTTGCTGTGAATAGTGAAAGATAACACAGTTAGGTCAGGATGCATAATATTAATTGCAATAATGACCTATTATTTGAGTGTCCAGTCTGTACCAGGTGTTCTTCCAAACACTTTCCTTGTGTAAACTCAATCCACATAAAAATTCAATGAATTAAGTGCCAATAGTAGCCCATTTTACGGATGAAGGAACTAGGGTAGGGAGAACACTTCGATAACTTGCTCAAAGTCTCAGAGTAAGTAGTAGAAATGGAATTTGAACCCAGATGGTCTTATTTCAAGCCTGAGTTCTTAATATGGAAGTATTCTTGCATGACTGAGACTTTAACATCTTTCTGATGAATCTGTCTAAATCTGAGTCCATGGTCCATCATTATAATCATTGTAAACACTCTCATCTGCCTTGCTTCTCTCTCACTCCTGGCAAAACCCAAGCATGGATCAGCTCAATTACTTGCCTTCGCTGGACCTGAGCAGCTGTGCATGAATACAGCTGGAGAAAATCACTCAACAGACAGACTAATTTTACTTTAAATATTTAACTTCAAACCTCAAATGTCCAACTGCTGGCAACTACACAACATTCCCTAATAAACTTGCTTCCCAGACCCCAAGACAATTTACTACTGCCTTCTCCCTCCCAAACCTAAGTAAGTTACCCTCCCTGCCTTATATCATTTCACTTGATCTCATACTTCATTGAAAAACTAGAAACCACCAGATTAGGACTCTTTCATTTTACCACCATCAAATCAATAAATTTCCTTCTATCTGCCAGACTGTCTTCTTCTCTCCTCCTTCCTGAGGAATTCCTTCCTATCAAAGGCCAATTCTTTCCAAAGATTTCTTTAAGAACTTGTTTTTAACTCCCTTCTCAGTAAGACCATTCTCAAAATTATAAATGTCGGAGTATCTACCATCCTTACACAAACATACACATGCATACACACACACACACACACACACACTCTCTCTCTCTCTCATCCCTACTTTGAATCTACATTTCCTGTTCTCTATTACCTTTTTCTCCTCTTGACAGACAAAATTCTCAAACAGTGTACAATCTCATGTCCTATTCACTACTAAATGCACATCTATTTAGTTTCCAACTTCACTCCTCTACCCAACTGGCCCTATTAAATTACAAGTGAACTGCATGTTGTCCAATGGAGTGGCTGCTTTTCTGTCTTTAATGCCCCAGACCACTCCTCAGGATGGGGAGAAATAGGGAAGAAAAAAATCAACACCAAAAGTCACAAAGCAAAAGTAGAAGCTAAGAGATGCTGTGTAAAAGAGAATCTCCAGAATGAAGTTGACTTGGGCTTTTGCCTGCTCTGTTAATATCTTCTTTACACATGCTTCTGAAAGTTCATAGAAGAATATAGGAATCAAGCAGGGGCTCCCAAATCATCAATCTGCATTCAGGTGAATAAAGTATAAAGAGTGAAAACAAATTCTGGCAATCTGATGCAATGTTGTTTATCTGAGTAGCATCTTCTTAAAGATCTAAGAGATAACATTCTCATTTTGGAATTTATAATCCCCCCAATCTTTAGTTCACTTGAGACTAGAAAATAGAAAAAAAAATAAAAATAAAAAATAAGAAAAATAAAAAGAATAAAAAGAAAATAGGAAGAATCTGGAGTACTCCTGCCAGTATGCAGATTCTTACTGTTTGTGTGTAAGCTTGTGTGCATGACTGTATGGAGGGGCCCATGGGGGATGGCTTGGGCAGGAAATCAGGAGGCTCCTTCCTCCACTGGGGAGACTTAAGGGTTCAGGTTATATAGAACTTCCTGAACCCTCAACAAACACCTTCTGCCATCTTCGAGGCTTTTAAAGGCAGGAAAGCCAAAGTTACATTTTTTTTTTTAAATGTAAGAATAAATCTAAGGGAAAACCTAAGAAAGTTTGAATGCAACATTTCAAGAAAAAAACTTTTTTGTTTAAATTCCAAATAGGATCCGATTTGGTAATAGATACTGTAAATGCATAGTCTTCCTTAAAAAATGCCACTAGCGGGCAGGTGGCTCAGCGGTTTAGCGCCGCCTTCAACCCAGGGTATGATCCTGGAGTCCCAGGATCGAGTCCCACATCGGGCTCCCTGCACGGAGCCTGCTTCTCCCTCTGCCTGTGTCTCTGCCTCCCTCCCTCTCTCTCTCTCTCATAAATAAAATCTTAAAAAAAAAATGCCACTAGCTTGTCATGATAATGAAGACACAAGGCAGGATCACTAAACTGTCAACAATGGATAACTCCAAACATACTGGGTTTAAGTCTAAAATGCACTTAAAATAATTTCAGGCTCAAGAGTAAGTTAAAAAACACAAACATGTGAAGGGCTATATAGAGATCAAGGCTACAGCACCTCAAAATACAAATGTCAATATTCCAGTCACAGTTGACAGAACAATTTGTTGCAAAACAAAACGACAAGGTTTGCTTGTAGTTGTTTTTAAGTAAAGCAGTAGAATTCATGACCAAAATGGGTGTGCCTGGGTGTGCCAGGAGCTTCTGGTGATACCTGTATCACACTCCATAAACTCGGCCCAGAGCTCAGAAGGAGCCTCACCTCTGACCCAAACTCTACCCCTATGTCCCTTTAAGTTCTCAAACTAGGGAGGGTCAGACCAGTAATGGACATTAATCAACATTCCTGCAGGTCATCCGTTGTTGAGTTGGCTCTGGGGAGTCCTCTATATCCCTACCTGGGGTGTCAATTCCAGGATTATTTCTCACCAGAGTTGAGTTTATCATTGTATCCTTCTGGTTTGCTTTTTTAAAGCTGAATTTATGTTATTTAGATTTTTTTAAATGTACTACTTTATTTCTCTCATGTAACTTTTTAAAGGAGAAAGTGTTTCTATATGGTTGTATTGAATCTTACACTATCATTTTACTTTATAATCCATATAGAAAAAAGATGATCTATTTCACAATTTACTTGATCATTATCACTTTTGTACTTTTGCTAGTTTCAGTGACTATTTTAAAAATTTAATCTTTACAAATCAAAGCACGAAAATCTCCTCCTCTCCAGTGGCCCCATAGCGACCTTTCTGTTCTGTTGAGTAGACCTTTATTAATTGGATCCCTGACCCTGAAAGTCAAACTGTAGAGTAAGGCTGATGGTGCTACTATAATACAATGGAACCGAGTAATCTATAAGATGCCAAGCCCCAATTCCACTTCATGGTACCCCAGCAATGTATAGATGAATGACAGGAAAATAATAACTTCTTAAATCCTGCATTAGTCAATATTCTTCCCAGTGTCAACTTCACCTGAATTATCTTAGTACATCAGGGCCCTGGTAAATATACTGGAAAGTGTCCGGTTACCGTTTGCCAGCAAAAGGCGGTTGTAGGGCAGCTGGTCTGCTCTTAAGTTTTCTCATTAGCCAAGGTGTGTTCACTTGTCTGCAGATGTCTCTAAATGCAGGAGGAGGCTTAGGGATCCCAAGATGCTTACATTCTTTCATGAAACAATGTTGTTTTTCCCTCCTCATCAGCAGAGTTGGCCCAATGAGTTTGAAATATTTCTTTTCAACATAGATAAAGTCTCAGACTATTTCTTGTAAAAATGGACTCTCCAGTACATTCTCTTAGGCTTCTATTTCATTTCTTTATCATTAAAACCAAAACACAAGCTGTATTTTTGGGAAGAGACTCACAGTGTGTCTCAAGTCGTCTCCACTTAAAAGTCTGGCACCAAAAGGATGCAATCTCTCATTTTGATTAAGGAGGAAGAGAGAGATGAAGACAGCTGAGGAGACCTTTCAGAGAGAACTGTATTTATCTTTCATTGTTAGTTACATCTTTGTTATGGATTTATTTTGTTTTGGGATGAGTTTTCTCCAATCTTTAAACATAAAATGCTTTATGTTTATTTCTTCTTTTTTTGTTATACACACACCTTTGATAGCTTGGACTTTCTTGTTAGGCTGAATATTTGGATAGCCCATTGCTGCCACTCCTCTCTGCTCTTACTTAAAGAAGACATATTTCACCTACATCACTAAACAGGTCCACAATTTCTCTAAAGAAATAAGCATTAATTCTTTCCTTTGGATTGTACATATATAATGAGACAAGTATATACAGTTTATGCAAATAAACTGCATGACTGCTATAAAAAACAGCGACTTGCTCTCCAAGATTTCATTTACAACTATAAACTTTGGTTGTTGTCCCCCCCCCCCCGCCCCCAGCAATTGATGGATTAGGGCAGCAGAGAATGCCCTTGGGAGGCAAGAAAGGAGAATTATCCTTAATGGACATGAGAAAAGAAAAGGAAAATATAAGGGAGATGTAATAAATTGAGCAAAATTTTGATTTAGGCCTATTCATCAAGAGGAGTGTGAATAAGACAGAGAATGCATAGTAGTGGTATCTGTATATAAAGATAGTTTATTCTGATTAATACATTGTAATATTGAGGAATGCTGGTTTTAGAAAATGTGATATGCATTATCTGTTAAGAAGAGATTACTAAATGTTCATATTAAAGCTGTGTGTATGAGCACACTTAAGACTCCATAAAGAATTTAGGTTTGCACCTCAGGTTCTAGAAGAAAACCTGTTAAGATGCGAATGTGCAGCCCTGTCACAAGAGCTGCATAATCACTTCTATCCAAAGCTAATGCTTACCAAAAAGTCACACACTCTGAGTTTATAGATGACATCGTAGAGGGAGAAAGGAAAACCAAACCATTTCTCCTAACTTCACCTTACTAACTTCTATGAAAGAGTATAACTTACTAACAGCCTGGACATGTATTGAATCATATATGCTAAGAGCCCTATGGGACTTGAGTCAGCCCTACTGAGCATCCTAATCATCAATGGAAATCTATCCAATGACAGAAATCTCTGACCTTGTAAATGAGGAAAGGTAACGGGGGCCACAGAGTTTCTTCCACTACCTCTGAACTCCTGTCAAGGTTGACTGGCAGGACTGTGGAGAATATTTTTCTACCTACAGATAAGCACCTTTGTCCATTACTGTACTGCAGTGTGACATTTCCTTAAACATATAAAGCATATATTACCACACAGAATTAGCCTATGAAAATTAGCTCTACACTCAATTGCTGGCACATAGTAAGTCCATCATAAAAGGCAATCAGTCCATAGTATGTCTGCTCAAATTTTCTCCACCTGACTGCTCCTTCCTTAATATGTCTTCATCCTACCCAAATTTTCCATGTGACTAAAATTTATATTCTCTACCTCAGGCAACACAGAGAACTGGAGGCATAGCAGTCAAGAGGGCAGGAGCTGGAGTCAGTCCCTGGATTTCAACACTAGCTCTTCCACATACCGGTTGTGGGACTCAAGCAAGCTATGTGTGTACTTGTTATCTAAGTTGTTATCTAAGCCTTGCCTGTAAATGGGGGTAATGACAGGACCCACACTTCAATCAGAATAAAGACAGAATTCATGCACAGGATTAGCACAGCATTGGCAAATGAATATTCAAAAAATATAATGATCATTATTATCACCCACTATGGCTATTTATTATTATTATTATTTCTGGGTCAAAATGAGAAGCAATGAGTTTTATATGGTTAATGTGACATATTAGGAAAGTTCAACTCAAAACTTTTACTCATCATTCCCTTGATGACTGAAACTCCCTGGATACTAACTTTTAGCTGAGGAAATGAAAAACATGTGCGAAACACAAACACATAACTAAAAATTCACTGAGAAAGAAATCTGGTTTTTATGGTAGATTTTTGTATATTGTAAAGGCAGCAAGAGCCATTTTAGGTTTCCTTAAACTGATAGAACAATGGGCTGTCATTGGATTATACTAGAAAAAAAATAACTATATCAGCTTTGGAAAGCCTACCTTAGAAGCACCAAATATAATTTAAAGATATGAGTTTCAACTTAAGATATTAACATAGAGAGATTTATACTACACCGACTATTACAGTTCAGATCTGCATTCTGTCATTACAGAAACAAGTGAGTCCTGGAACCGCTGCAGTGCATTGCAAAATATTAATGAGAAAACACCTCTAGAGAAAGAAATGCATTGGGAAGCCATCAAAATATGTTTTAATCTATGAAATAAAAATATGAAATAAAGACAATTTGTTCTTCCCATAACTTTCTCACTATATTCTGGCATTAGAGTATACAAAACAGTGTATGTGCATATTGAATATAACTAAATTTCTGCCCAACTCATATTCTTTTTTGGCCAAATTAATACATTCTAATATGCTCCAGGAAACTCTAGCTGCATGACAATCATGCTAAATTTGTTTTTAACATGCATTCTCTACTTACTTGCGCAGCCATGCAAAAGGAAGTGTATGTTAAAAGCCCTTTCACTCATTTTTTACTTGCTTATTAATTTACTTGGGAATTAAATTCTGTTTTCCTAACAATTTTTCATCTGGAAATACTGGCTCACATTAACTCTCCCTCCAGAGATTGATGTACTTTATAATAAAGAAATAAACAGTTAAGTTACACAACAGAGCAGGTAATGAAAGAATCTGGCTAAAAAGTTTTCTAAAAATAAGAGAATTCATCTTATATACCTGGAGAGATTTCTAAATATTTCAAAATCCTAAAAGATACTGAACAGTAAAACTATATATATTCAAGACAATTCAATCTTTCACTAATGTGGAAGATGCTACAATCCTATGGGTCCCACTAAACATATTGGCCATCGTTGTATTATACATATTTTGAAGTGCTGGTCATGGTGCTCTAGCCAATGAGATGCCAGAGAAACCAGCTTTTAGTGTACTGGTCTGCCCCATCAGAACTCATAGTCTGAGCAAGAATATAATCCTGTGAGAGCCTACCAAAAAAATTCTGAATCAGTGAAACTCTGACTTTTATAACATTGTTTTTAGTCATATATAACCAACCTGGACATAGAAATTCCTTTTAAATAGCAGTGCTAAAGTTAAAGATGGATTTTTAAAATGACAAATCAAATATATAACCACTGTATGACATAATCAAACAAGAGAATTAATATTTTCTTTATCCAGTAAAGACAAAAATCTGCCTTGCTGGGTCCAATCTACATTTTTTAAAAAATCAGATAATGAGGATTCTTTGTCACTTATAGTAAAACAATTTAATTTCAAATAATTTCATGGACTTCTTGATTTTGTATAATACATGTATCAGTTTTCTATTGCTGCTGTAACAAAGGACTCCAAAATAAACGTCTCTCTAAGCTAAAATTGAGGTTTGCAGGTCCATGTTCCTCCCTGGAGGTTCTGAAAGAGAATCCCATTTGCTTGCTTTTTCCAGTTTCTAGAGGCTTCAAGCATTCCTTGACTCACGCTCCCTTTTCCACCTGCTGCTATTATTGTTATTATAGCAATGAAAATATAAACATTTAAAAAATGGTTTAAACTTGAATGAGAGGATTACACCCTCTCTCAATAAAGACATGCCAATTTACCCAGCCTCCGACTTCTTTCCATTCATGCTTGCACAAATCTGACACCAGCCAACTGCTTTCCTACCTTATCCTTAAGTTTATCACAACCCAGTAAGGACAGACTGTACACTGCAAGAAGTAGTAAATTCTATTAAGACAATGTAACATATACTGTTTTTATATTTCATATATGGTATGGTGATTTTTTTACCCTGAGGATACATCTCAGACTACAATAAAACCTTCATAAGCATATACTATTTCACAAACATTGACTTCATTTACAAATTTTTCAGGAAGAGGATATTGAAAGAGTAGACTATTAGTATCAACATGGATTTTGGAGATCTACAAGCCATTTACGAAAGTTACAAAGGAAACTGACCCAGAGATCTTTATCTAACTCGCCTGAGGTCAGTTAGCTAATCTGAGACAGAGTTGACTCTAATAATAGTGATTATTTTTCCCATAATTATGATGCTATTCACCATACACATAAAAGAGTCAGCTAATCAGCTGTTGCCACTTTAACACATTGTAAAGAAACAGCTTTGCTAATTTACACCTCAAGGGACTGTATCATTCTGTCCTAGGACAATACTTAGGCTAAGCCAAAGATCAAATCTTACTCAGACCTTGTGTAAATGGCATAAAATGCATGAAATGTTACATAATAAGGAGAAACTTAGTATGTAAAAAGGAGAAATGTCAATTGACAATAAAAAGGGAAGGATGATAAACCTAAACTAATATCGCAGGTAATTTCCATAAGTCAAAAAACCCTGAAAATACTGAACATTTTTTGGATAAATATACTGCTTCTTTTTGATGGATTAAAATTAGGAGAGTACAGCACTTTTTAAATGGATTTTTAGGGAGAAATAAAAATGGTTTAGAATCAGTACAGTCTGAGAAACATCATATCAAGAGTTTGACAGATTTATTTACTTAAAGATTTATTTTTTTAGTAATCTCTACACCCAACAGGGATATGAACTCATGATCCTGAGGTCGAGTCTCAAACTCCATTGACTGAGTTAGCCGGCACCCCAAGAGTCTGACATATTTAGAAATTTTGTCATTTTCCTCAAATACTTTAAAATCTGTTTTAAAAAATATATAATAAACACACCTATAGCCTAATCTAATAAACTACAAATATTACTCTGATTTTTAAACTAACTTCTTTTAAATATTAAATATATATAGTTTCCTTCAGATAATAGAATTGAATTCCATTTTCTAAAGTTACAAGGGAAAGCCTCTTAAGTTATCAACATAACTTAGCTTTTTTGGTATCATAAAGGAGAATTAAAATCAACTTACTTGATGTAATAGGGCACTTTATTATGTGAAATGGATCTTTGCCATGGCAGCTGGACTGAAGCTGAAGAAACAAAGGGAGGTTATTGGAAACACTGCTCACCCAAAAGCCTCATGCCATAATGCAGAACAACTGAACACATTTTATAGCCAATTCAATGAGAACTGTTCTGGTTTTTGAGTTGTATTCCTATAATTATGAAATCTGTAGGCTAAACAAAGAGTGGCTTTTTTTTAAAGACTCATTTGAAGCCAGGAAAGAAACAACACAGGTTCAATTTCAAATGCCAACTCTAACTAATTGAACCTGTTGCTAAAAATACTGTTAAAAATCAAGTTTTATTGTTTATAACCACCACAATTGAAAACTTTGTGCTAACCAGAAAATGCACTCTGTATATACTTTTTGATTAAGCTAAAGCCAAAATTAATTTTACCTGGTATATCCAGATTATACACTAGATTTCGCACGACTGAATTTTCCAGATCATTAATAACGTACTTTACTTTGCTTCACAGGAATAACTATCTAGGACAGATGGCATTTAAACAAACTCATTTGTATGAATTTTTAAAAGGAAAGATTAAGATAAACACAGCCAAAGGGTTGTAAAAAAAAAACCACCACCAACAACAACAAAAAAAAAAAAAACAAGGTAATTATCTGGATAGAAAAATTCCAAATACTTACTTTCATCTGAAATGCCCAAAAAACACAGTTTCCTAATTTTACATTAGATATCACTATGACTGAGATTTTATACTCTGTTTTAGGCACTTATTTTTGTTGGGGTACTTATTTTTTACACTTTCAGTTATTCCTTATTTATAAAAACATATTATTCCTATATAAATCAATTATTTTAAGACTTATACATGCAAAACTAGAGCAACTAAGGAATTTTGCTAATAAATAAACAAGCAATTCAAGCAAATCTTTGCAATTATCACTAGACCCTCATATAGCCAATTGTCGTCAATGATTTTTTCTGAATTTCACGTCATATTAATATCTCACAAAAATATAGCATTCTAAACTTTGCAGACCATTTTCAAATATATCCATTGATAAGGAAGCCAACAAAAACATATTAGAGCTCCACTTGATACATAAGGAATTAAATACTCAGAAGTGAAATAACTTGCCTTAGAAATAAGGCAGAGCTCAGACATGATCTCAAGATTTCTGACCACTAGTTCAGCAATTTTCCTATTCAACAATTCTCCTTCTCTTTGTACCATGTGAGCACTCCCTCCTCCAATTATGTCCATGAAAATAGAAAAGGATGATGAAAACGTGGAAGTAGGTATATTAAATTTCTCATTAGAGCCAACCTCATTTCAGTGTTGGCACCAGGCTAACAGGTCATTTTTATTTTGTGTCTAACTAAACAGACTACTTTTATAACCATGGCTGAAGTCCAAGAAATATTATAAGGTCAATGATTCCAAGCAGCAAGAGATAACAATTATTCAATTTATTAATTGGTATTTTGTTTATACTTCTCCATTTATGTTAATAATTGTTTTGATTCGAAAAACTCCGACCTCCTTGGAATATCAGTGCCAGACACTTAAAGGCAACATACTTGAATTTCACAAAGTGCATGTGAATTTTACCATGTTTCCTTTCCTAAAGTGCATGAGTTGGATTTTTACTATTTCAAGAATGGTTGCTAGGGTAGGTGAAAGTGTAGGGTTTGGTTTCGTCAATACTAATAGATAACTAATCCTAAAAACTGTAAATAGTGTCACAATTATTTCTTTATTAAATTCCTCCTTAATTTGGCATTAGCACATAGCTTAAATTAAGATTAAGAAATCTGAAGTAGTTCATACCTAATGAGGATACTGCAAACTTAATTACTATCAATACTGATAGCATCCCAACTTTAGAAATGCATCCTCATACTCAGTATATTGCAGGAAGGTCTACAATCCTCAAAGACAGGCTATCTAAGGGTTCAGGTGTGTGAAACGGAAAACGTGTGCCTGTGGGGAGGAGAAGGAGGGGAAGAGGGGGAGCATGACTCTGGAGGACAGGAAGGGCAGGAAATGACTAATTCAGATTCTTAAAACTGTGAAAATAGAAAGCCTGACCTTGAATTGAGGTAAAGCAGATTACTGACCATGACAAATGATTAATGGAAAACCTAAATGAAATCAATTTAGTTGGGAGACATGGTATTACTTCAGTTTTTTCTATTATTATAGATACAAAGAAGTTATTGTATCGGGAAATAGCTGAGACTTAAGTTTTATTTTTTTTTATTTTTTGAGCCTTAAGTTTTAAACTTCACTTATATTGAACTAAACAAACCTTTCTGACATACGTTTGCCAGGAAAAATAAAAGGAAAGAAATTAATAGTGAAAGCACCAGTGCCAGGAACTGTGTTAGGTGCTGTGAAACTCATTGTGTTTTCTCACTTAATTTTCAAGGTGATCAGAAAAACGTAAGTATTGTTATAGTAATTTTAAGATAAAGAAATTAACTTTCAGGAATCAACAGGTCTAATGAAAGGAAGAATTAATATTTTAATCTTAATTTGGATGATTCTGAGTCCTACATTCTTGAGCTTCCCCAGCAGTGAATGATAAAGTAGGAGCTTAAATTACTTACATAAGATCTTATTAGCAGTCTGTAACATTAAACATTTCGATTGGAGAATATTACACAAAAATCTAAATATGTGGTTTGGCTACATCTGTAATACTTCACCAGAAGAAAACCTAAGTATGATTACAGTGAACCTAATAAAAATCTCAAAGATTCATGGGGAGCTATTTTTTTTTTTTAATTTCTAAAGATACAGGTACATTTTAAATTAATAAACACTTTTTAAGAAGAAAAACTAATTAGAAATCTTAAAATATAAAAATGATCTCTTTATCGTGAAAACGTTCATAACCTTTGCTGATGATATAGCAATGACAATATGATACTACATTAGTTATTATAGCTGATGGTCCAGTGAAAAATCATAGCTAAAGACAAATTGTTTTGCTCCATTTTGAAGACTGTGACAGATCATTACAAGTAATAACCAATAAACAATATTGTAATTAATCTTAATATTACTTCTTATACATTTACCTAATATAAGTAAATATATCTGTAGCAAAGAATATGGCTCCTTGAGGGAAAGTGAAAGAATATACTCATTCATTCAATTAATGAGAACAGTCAACTTTGTTGGTACTTACTAGAAAGGAAATGCTGAGAGGATGGCCCAAAATCTCTATGGGCTTCCTGAAGCTGTTTAAGGCGATCATCCACAGAAACCTACACATATAAATGCAAGAAATAATTTGGTTTGAAAACAATGACTTTAATAATATACTAGATTTAAATATTTTTTTATTTAAATTCAGTTAGCCAACATATGGTACATCATTAACTTCAGATGTACACTTCAATAATTTATCGTTTGGATATAACATCCAGTGCTCATGACATCCGGTATCCTCCTTAATGGCCATCCCTCAATTACCCCATCCCCCCACCCACCTCTCTCTCCAGCATCCCTCAGTTTACTAAATGATGCTACTGCCCAAGATAGGATTGCCTGTAAAGACTCTTTATCTCTGGAATCAAAGTACTAGGATTAAAACAGACTTCTGGTACAAAGTGACAGACAGCAAACAGTACTCTTCTAAGCAGTTTATACAAATTAAATCTTTTAACCCTCACAATAATCATATTGGGTTATCACCACTTTACAGATGAAGAAATTGGGACAAAAAGAGCTGTCCAAGGACAGAAAGTGAGTACAGGACAGTATAAATCTGGTGCCAGAATCTATTGCTTTACTGTTCCTCTACACTGCCTTAAAAGCAGTAAAGCTCTAAAGCATCTAAAGTTAAGATGTGGCCTTGTGGCCAGGGGCCACTCATCTCTCTTTTACTCTTTTAAAAAGTGCCACAGGAAGCAAATGAAAAACAAGTCTAAAATACTCCCAGTGTTAAAACAAAACAAAAAAACAAAAAACAAAAACAAACAAACAAAAAAACAGATGAATGCAGACAGACAGAAAGACTGGTAGATGACAGAGAGATAGTATTAGATGATGGATTAATAGAGGTAGATGGAGAGTACAAAGATTTATGAGAATGGAATCTCTTACTTGCCTTCATGTTTGTGTCCAATTATCTCGACTTGGGGGTATTGAAGTGTATACCAGTCAATTAGTGTAATCTCTAAATTTGTCCTCAAAACTTCCACTGTTAGCTCTATACATTATGAAAATGCAGAGAGTTGGTATACCAAGAAACTAAATGCAAATTAGTAATGACTGCACATAGCCTACTGACACTTCCATCTTCTTTTTCCTGGTCCTGGTCTATGTAGTGCGAGTCAGATGTTCTGCTTAGATTGTTGATCTTATTTTCAGCTGCCTTTAAATGAAACATGTATGCCTCTGGTTCACTGGGAAGTTCTAGTTTCTTCTGGTTAGCTATTTAAATTGCATTAGCAAGTGCTTTGTTCATTAAAGCCAAAAAGCACTCAAGTTCCATACTTTATTTTTTTTTAATTTTTTTTATTTATTTATGATAGTCACAGAGAGAGAGAGAGAGGCAGAGACACAGGCAGAGGGAGAAGCAGGCTCCATGCACCGGGAGCCCGATGTGGGATTCGATCCTGGGTCTCCAGGATCGCGCCCCGGGCCAAAGGCAGGCGCCAAACCGCTGCGCCACCCAGGGATCCCAAGTTCCATACTTTACGTTAAGAAGAGAAGATACTAGGGGGCAGTGACATTACTGCCAGCATGGATTCTTTTCCCTCATATTCAACCAGCAACTAACATCTGTGCTCTAACAGTTACAACACTCAGAGAAAAGGATAAGAGAATACATATCCTCTTTTAAGCATAATGTACTCCCTGACTTCTCATCTTTGGAGATAGTGATAATACAAGCAAAAGGCATCACGATGGGCCACAGGAATACCTACATGAAGGTAATGAATTAGGGAAATGGTGCAGAAGGAAAAAAGAGAAAGTCAAACCCATCTGTGTTCCACTCTTTAGAAAATTACATGAGTTTAACAGATCCTGCCTTATTAATACCAGATTATTAACACTCTTTTTCAAAGTTAGAAAAGATTGTTTAACACTATGCAGTCATTTCTTACATTTTCAACTTCATGAAAAACATATGAACCACTACGTATTCAGTGGCATTTTGAGTTATTTCAGGAAACCTAGTATATTAGATCTTTAAAATAAAATGCTTTTGTGTACCACCTCCAATTGCACATTTGTCTCATTAAATACTGCATTTTAGGCTCCAAATAGAGAAATAGGTAAGAATTATTTTTTCAATATTCCACTTAAGTTATCCTGCTAGTTTTCAGGGGAAAAAATGATTATGATGACTCCAAGGAACTAGCCACTGAACATTTAGTCTGCAAAGACTAAAACCCAAAACTATTGACTCACATATATGACTCGCAAATGCTAATATCTAGTAATACTCAACAGAGCTAAAGGTAAAAACACCACAACAGTACAACTGTGTTAACTGAAAAAAATGAATAAGATACCTAAATAGCAAACAGTGGAAGAAGGATGGAGATTTCTTAACTTTTCAAAAGGAAAAAATAAATACATGATTAAAGTAAGAAAAATTTACTCCTTCATGAACCATTATGGGAAAATGTTTCTGTGACTATCACAGGTCTCAATTACCGTGATTTGACCCTGTGCAGTTTTCTACAAATATCATATGAATAGTATATCATAAAATTACACTAAAACCTAGATTCATAAATACATGAGGCCTCTGGGTTCAAGACATGAAAAGACAAATACTTGATATCATATGCTACTCCTACCAGTAAAGAAGGAGAAAATGACAGTGTGCAGTAGAATAATGAGGCAGGGTTTAAGGACCACCTGGGGTGTAAAGTTGGATCATGAAGAGGGATAAACTGATACCTGCAGAAGTTTCCATCGCATATTAAGGTCATCTAGCTGGCGTGACATCTTTAGAGATGGATGCAGGTCAAGTGGAGACAGCTGACTGGATAAATCATTCACTGTTTTAACTTTTAGGTTGATTGGTGCAATTTCTTCTCTAAATGCCTGGAAGAATAAAAACAAAAATTACGACCTTGGAAGAGAACATAACAGAAAGTGGTATTTTGAACTTTCCTTCAATGAAAATGGCAAGACCAGCTGAGAGGCCATTGACAGCAGTTGTACACTCAATGATAGTTCAGCTCAGGTCTTTAGCAATGCAGACCACTGGCCACAGAGTCATCCTTCATTACATGGAGTATCTTTTTTTTTTAATTTATTTATTTATTCATGAGAGATACAGAGAGACGTAGAGACACAGGCAGAAGGAGAAGCAGGTTCCTCACAGGGAGCCAGATGTGGGACTCGATCCCCCAACGTGGGATCACGCCCTGAGCCGAAGGCAGATGCTCAGCTGCTAAGCCACCCAGGTATCCCACATAACATGGAGAATCTAAATAGCTCCATGAAAAAAAAAATCATAATGCAAACTCATTGAAATGAATCTATCATTTTATATAATTTCATCCGGAAAATGATGGCCATTATTATCCACTTCACTAGTTTCTACTCTTGACTCAATTTTTCATTTTCTTTCATATTTTCCTTCTTTCTTAATATGGCTACCTTGCTACTTTTGCACCTGATGCAACAATTTGATTTGAACACATTTCCATTTAAAATAAGTTAGAAAGTGGCCAGTAAGAACAAGTTGTCTAGCCACAAAACCTATGACTATTATAAACTCAAGAGCTAAGTTTTCATCCTTTCCAAATCATTATGATCACATGGTTAGAGGAGGGTCAGGAAGAGTGAGGTCTATAAGAAAAGAGGTAAATGAGGCTTAGTGACAAATGCTACCTCTGGGCACAGGACAAAGAAATGGTACAAGTCAGGGTGGAAGATGTATGTGAAGAGGGAAAGAAAAAAACAAAAGATATTTTGGGCCAGTAACAGTAATATGTCCTGTAGTAGCAAACAGAATAATGAAAACACTAAGTTTTCTCCATTCTCCACATAATTCACCCTGCCTCTATGTTCATGTTCCCTTTTTCCAAGAAAGTCTTTGCCTACATCCCATTGATACCCTACAAGACTCAACGCAGGTGCCCCATCCACCCTGTTTCAGGGAAGATTTCCCTGAGGCCCTTCCCTCAGCATTCTTAGCTGAAGGCCCCTCTGCATGTTCCCCAGCATTCTCTCTGCTTTCTTGAATCCAGGTAGGACTTTCAGCCAGCACATTTGCAGCCGCACAAATAGGGCTTTACAGTGGAGGTCATACTGATTGTTTGGTGCCATACAAGCCAGTTGTTATATATTTTAAATATCATTCCTTATCAGAGCTCTTAGTACACCCATATTCTTGATGCCCCCAAAGAAGAATAGAAGCTTCTTTAGAACAGACACTCTCCAGTATTCAGCACAAAGTCTGCAATACAAGAGGGGAGAATTCACTTCTATTGATGAAGGCCCATAAAAATGATATCTGAGGCAAGATTATGCCAATGTACAATTGGGAACAGAATTGAGTTACTAAAAGAGAACATTAGTTTGTTATTTCTTTAGTGTAATACAAAATCAGA
The DNA here is from genome assembly GCF_905146905.1 of Nyctereutes procyonoides. Classification (NCBI taxonomy): domain Eukaryota; kingdom Metazoa; phylum Chordata; class Mammalia; order Carnivora; family Canidae; genus Nyctereutes; species Nyctereutes procyonoides. The sequence continues at coordinate 2,313,949 of NW_026575146.1, read as the reverse complement.
GCTAATCATGTACCAAACTGAACTCATATGTAATAGATGTTGTGAACACACAGCACCAGCCCTCAAATTACATTATTTCTACCATCCCACCCCTTAAGAGACAGAATATGTCTACAAACTTTCTTTCTTCCTTTTCACCATACCAAGTTCAGTTAATGAAATATTATACATCAGAGTGCTTTAACAAGCATGAATTTTCACTGGCACACTGCAATATTAATTTGGCTTCTTCATTACGCTAATAAAAAGAATGGCTCTTTAGCCACTTCCTTTCTCCCTTCTCTCTCCAAAACCAGTTACTCTATATAGTCCCCCCTTATATAATATGCACAGGCTAAAAATAATCATTACGGTTGGCTAAAAATAATCCTTATGGTTGATAAAAATCAAAATAGTATTATGAAAGTACTTGTCTTTAAAAAGGAAATTAATTTTAGGTTAATCAGAGAATATGTTCTAGTGTTTCAAAATTCTTGAACATGCTCAAAAGCCACAAGAAGAAACTCAAGATGGAAAGTCAGAAGAACAGACCTAGAGCCCAGAGTCAGAGTGAAAGTTACACATCTAGGAGGGAGCAGTGTATAAATAACATCTGGAACTGTGAACATGAAAATCAATGTGTGTAAAGTAAGAAACATTGCTAGAACCCTGAAAGCACCCATATTTCAAAGTCAGACAGAAGAAGGGAAGCTCACAAAGGCATCTGAGTTGCTGGAAAATGGAAAGAAAAATCTTTTCAAGTTGTGATAGTTTTTCTCCCATGGCTGCAGATGTTGAGCTTTCACGGATGACAGACAGATGCACAAAAACAGTTCAATGAGAAAAGCAGTTATCTGATAATAGGTGTTCTAAGCCTAAAGAATGAACCACTAACATGGAAGCATGGGACAGAAGGGGGGTTAGGGTGGGGAAGGAGAATTATTCAGTCTGGACTTGGAAGAAACCTGAGTTCCTTCAGATTCAGTCTAGAATAATGACAGAACTCAAATCCTTCCAGGTTTCCTCAGTTGCATTTTAACATTATACATTAATATTCTCTCCTAGATTACTTGGGGGGACTCAAGAATTTTAATCAGCTTTTAAAATCAATGTCTTTGCATTTTGCAGGTACCAAAGATGAAAAATGAAATGCTAGGAAGTGTTCCTGGGTTTCCATAATTTTAAATAATATGAGCTTGATTTCAAAGATGGAGAAAGTTTTTCAAAATTAGAGAATAACTTCAAGACAGATTTTTAAAGTCTTATAGAACACTGAGGAGTTTTAATTCTTTCTCTGTAAAAATAATGTTTTTCTCTTATAAGCCACAGGTGAAAATATTAAAAGACCTTTGACCACAAAGGTCGTTGGATTTTATTTTCACGGGTGTTTTATGGCAGTGTGGAATCTTTCTAATAAGAGAGCTTATCGGGCAGCCCGGGTGGCTCGGCGGTTTACCGCTGCCTCCAGCCCAGGGTGTGATCCTGGAGACCCGGGATCGAGCCCCACGTCGGGCTCCCTGCATGGAGCCTGCTTCTCCCTCTGCCTGTGTCTCTGCCTCTCTCTCTGTGTCTCTCATGAATAAATACAATCTTAAAAAAAATAAGAGAGTTTATCTTTTGCTTTTTAAGAGCTTCCAAATTAAGAGGCTTGAAGTAAAGCAAATTTTAAAATGGTTTCAGATCCACTGTGTGTTTTAATATAAAGAACCAATTTATCACGTTTGGCTGCACTTTCCTATAGAAGAGGAAAAGTATGTGGTCTTCTTTGCTATAAAAACAGAAACATCTGCTATCATTAAAGGTGCTGACTGGCAGCCTGCTGGAGGATGTGAAAAAGAAAAAACCTTCTCCTGTTGGAAGGTGTGTATTCGGCAAATAAGAATGATTAAGGATAATTTTTTGGCTTTAAAATTATTTGATTGCCCCCAAAGCTTTTGTTTTCCAGTTGCTTTGACATATTTAATAATATTTAGCAATACAATAATCAGTGCTTACTTTCATTTGCCAACAGCTTCAGTGGGATTTGGCATGTACTTTAGAGTACATGTAAAACATCCCAGACTTTGAATCCATTTTATTTGGTTTAATGAGATGTGGGTTTTTATTTTCTTTTTTCCTAATAAGATGTTAAAATATTTTAATCCACAGTTTATTCCTTCCTCTTAAATACTAATTGTATTTTTCCTGGCTTTCCACTTAAGTAGAGATTTGAACAAAAGGATTTGGATGCAGAGGTGCGTAATTTCTTTAATCAAATGGGATTAACACCTCTCAGACTTTTAGGTCTTTAACAAGCCTAGATATCACTTTTCATTTTTCCTTCAACACTAATCAGACTGCATTAAAAATTGATACTTTCAAATTCAAATGAATAAAGTCTTGCTCCGAGAGGCATCTTTGTAGTCCAAAAAAATATACTGTTTATAAACCAGTGACTTCAAGATTTCTGGTGTTTAAAAACCATCTTTTAAATTGCAAGAAGTGTGTAACTTCCAAATAATCTTTACTAAAAGGCTTTATTTTCAGTTTATTATTTTATTTTATTTTTTTTCTTTATTTTTTTTATTTTTATTTATGATAGTCATACAGAGAGAGAGAGGCAGAGACACAGGCAGAGGGAGAAGCAGGCTCCTTGCACCGGGAGCCCGACGTGGGATTCGATCCCGGGTCTCCAGGATCGCGCCCTGGGCCAAAGGCAGGCGCCAAACCGCTGCGCCACCCAGGGATCCCTCAGTTTATTATTTTAAACTCAGATTCGTCCACAGAAATGGTTTTCAGGATGCCAGAGCTGTAGGAAGAGGCCCACTTAATTTATAGAGTTCTGCATATTTCTGTATATTTATAATGAAAGGTGGCAGACATCAACATTCTTTTAGTAATACAATTTTTTAAGTTTAAAATTTAATAGGTGACTTAAAAAGCTTTGAATTCCAATAGTGGATAAAAGTTGTGCTTAATTACTTAGTATGAGTGAGGTCTCTACAATGAAAGAGAAGAGCAAGAAAGAAATCATGAAAACTCTACCACTTACCAGCTATGTGGGCTTGAGCAATACCTGCACTTTCACCATTTGTAAAATGGGCATGATAATACCTACCTCATTGGGGTGGTGTGAGGAATAAAAGAGGTATCCATGTAAAGTGGGTACATAGTTCTTGGCACACAGTAATCCTCAATAAATGCTAGACATTATTATTCCTATATCTACACACATATATTTACTTATGTAATTTGCCTGCATATTCATTTCACTTCCTAGACCCTTCTCCTTCCTTTTCAGCCACATGCATCAAACAAAGGGAAAATGTTATCCAAGTCTGTGCACAAAACGTAGGTCTTTTGCAATAAAAATCCCATTCATGATATTGATATTGTTAATCTAATACCTTCTGATTTTTTGTTGATTTATTCTTTGATTTGACTCATGGCTACCTTATAGTTTACTATGCTATCACAAACCCTACTATGTCTCTTATTGCCTAAATTCTACTAAATTTTTTTTGGGTATGTATAATATAGGAGCCAAAGGGGCTCTAGACCACAGATCTATCATCCTTAATTTTGGGCAATTCCTGACCACAGACAAAATTTATAGCTAAGCTAATCCTTCCATAATATATTCAGACAGTGAGATGAAATTTTTACATGAAGATCCCAGTCTGAAACAATATGTTTTTTTATTAAATCTCTGAGTCCAACTACCAATTTTCAGGAAATACAGAGTAGAGAGAAACTTGCCCAACTGCACTATGTGGATGCCATTCTGCAAAACCCAGGCTATAAGAAATACTATAAAACAAACAATTCAGTTTCTTAAACAAACACATTGTAAAGAAAACCAAAAGGGTATAGAGGGAAATCTAGAGATTAAAAAGGACTCCGCATTATTTTTTTAAAGCAGTTAAGTATTTAGGGACACAGAGTTGGGTAAAAAAGAAGTATTGGAAAAATAAAAGTAAATTATTGTGAAAGTTTCATTAGTTGTTATTTTGGTGGGGAGAGGTTCTGATGGTGAGGAGCATATGGAAAACATCTGTTGTGTCTGGGAAATCTCTATCTCCTGATTTTGTTGGAGTTGTCACGGGGTTGGCTTCATAAAATCTCTTATGACAGTTTTTATATATGACATTCTTTGTGTTATATTTAACAATAAAACATTTCTTAAAATCCTTATCTGAGGCAGTGGTGCTGACCATGGTTTTTTCAATGTGGTCCTGCAGTGAGTCGATAAGTAAGTCTCCCACGGGCTTCCAGCCATTCCTCACAGCCTCCGCCTCCTTCATGTCAACATCCAGGTCATCCATGGCTCCCTGCAGGTCTCTGAGCTTCTCCAGTGCCTTGTCCACTTGCTTTTGCCAATTGCTAGTGACAGCATTTAGACTTTCCCACTTCTCTTTGACTTCAGAAGACTGTTTGCGCATGGCCTTGGCAATCTTTTGGGCTCTTTCCTCAGGAGTCAATTCTGTGATTTAAAAAAAAAAAAATTTGGAACCTGATCAATAGCCAGGTGTGAACACCACCTTTGAAGGGTTGCCATCAGGTACATCGAGACATTGTTTACACAAATCAGGAGAAGAAAAAATTTCTCTCTACTCCCTTCATCTTCACCAATGGATTCTTTGCTACTTATCAAAAGAAGAAAATAGTTACACAGAGTAATAAGTGGCCCAGTGGCTTCAGTGACTTGAATTTTAATATATTTACAAACCTTGAAATGTAACACAATAACTCAAAAAACAAAAGAATTTTTCTTTAACATAAATTCAGTTATATAAAATCCAAAGACCGTCTTTTTCATTTCATTGTCCTCAATAAAAATGGGAAATATAGTTAGGAGAGAAACAGCTTTAAGTTACGAGGAAAGACTCTGAGAAAATAAGGTTGAATTATCATGTTCCTTAGAAAAAAATAACTGAAGACAAATAATATATCTTAGCTACTTCATCACTGCTGAATCTGTATGGCAGTTCACCATATAGGGTACTTTCTATAGTCCAGACATGTAGCACATTCACAAACACTTCAACAGGAATACAGCAAGATTTCAAGGACCATCCCAAATATTTCATACAGCAAAAGATTCCAGGATATCTGAATTAAAGTTAGACTTTCAGACAGGAAAGGGTAGGCATAATGCAAGGCCCTGCAGAGGCTACAAGACGAGCAAAAGAAAGAGGCAGAAATGAAAGTCAAGTTCAAACCCAGTTGTCAGAAACACAGAGATGAGAAGCTGACAAGAAGACAAGGGCAGAGGAATTTGATGAAAATAAAGCAGACACCCTCAAAGCAGTTTAGGTAGATTGCCAACTGAACACTCCTGGTCTTCAGTTCTTTCTATATCCAAGGCAATCCCCTTTCCTATCTCACTGCTTTGCTGGTTGTTCTGCTGGGTCCACTGAAAACAGAAGCAAGTCAGAAACATACAATCAAGGTAAACTTTGGATTAGTTTAAGATAGAAATAATTATCCTTCTCTGTGATAACATCCCAACTTTTAGTATCAATCACAGTGAAGCAACTCCACTTCACTTCAAAATATTTCATAGCATTCGTAAACATGAACTGAAGTTCACTGAAGTTCCTGGTAAGAGGAACTAAATAAATAAAGCCAGCTCTCCTGAATCATAACTCATATTTAACATAAATTCGTCCCCCTGTCTTTCTTTAGTATTATACACAAGTCAAGTTGAAGGGGACAGAACACATATTCTTACCTACCTATATTTCCTGAAAATTCTAGACATCAATATTTAGACTTAAAAACAGCTGTAATGAATCTCTGCGAACCAAATGGGCCATGAAGAGTTCAGAAGCTACAGAACTCCGAATTACACTGCTGAACTGCTAGGGGCTATAGAGAGTCATGAATAATCCCTTGGCAACTGAACTGATTACCAGGAGATTCCATGTTATGATAGGTAGATAAACTGAACCCACCAGGAAATGATAAATAAGGAAAACAAGTGAATTAAACACCCAGCTTCTAGGAGTGTTTGAGCTGGGATACAGTCCAGGACAACAGTGCTGGAGGAAAAGTAGATCATTAGGCAAACCTTATTTAAATCCCTAAGTTAAAAAATGAGAACTACATCACACTTATATACAATATATTTAATATAAATATAAAATGCCATATTTTATATGCTCTGTTTCTATAAATGCTTATCATGAATAATATAAAATATAGAAAATAAATAAATGTTATTTATGGGAAATGAAAAAAGTCACTCTTACTAGTCCCATGAGAAAGGGAGTGGTAATTTTTATGATGGCAGCACCTGTGTTTGTTAATACTCAGGCTTTTCCAAAGATCTATTTTAAACACTTGTGTTTCACTGGCTTTTGTAAAAGAAAAAGATACAGTACTAATTTCTGAACAGACAACTTAATTATGATGATTTTTCCCTGGATAAAGTAAAAAACTGTTTCTGAGTCAGTCACTGAATAACCTGGCAGGGAGACACACAGCTTCTTTGTCCTGTGACAAAACACTCAACATGGATGGGACATTTTTGTCTTCACTTAATGTAAAATCTTTTGATTGAGCAGTCCCTTTGTGTGGTATTTATTATATAATTCCTACACAAGCAGCTAGTCAGAAGAAAAGAAAAGCTCTGTGTTCAATTCCCCATCTGTTTGCCAGAAAGGATACCTATTAACTGATCACAGAGTCAGAATAAAAGTGCCTCCCTATTACAGTACCAATCTCAGTTTAATGCATACTTTAAACCAAGAACAGAGGGAAGCGTGAAACCAAACAAAAATTTTTCAGAACGTTTGTGAAACAGGTAACAGGCGGCAACAGATGAAATACCAAGTCATGATGATGTGGGGTTAAGAGAATCGAAAAACAAATGAAAGCAGCAGCAAACACACACACACACACACACACACACACACAGAAAACAAAAAAAGAGAAGAAACTAATAAAGGGATATAATTACATTTGTAAAATCCTCTAGTTGTTTGAAAATCAAAGGACTGTTTCCTTCAAAATTTCTGGAGATTTTTTTGCCATAAATTTTAAGACCCTCATGCAGGAAGTGGAGAATCTTTCAGACCCAGTGGTTCAGAATTCAGAGTACATATTAGAAACCCCTCTGAGAGTTTGTTTGCTTGCTTGTTTGTTTTTACATACAGATCCCCAGAGGCCCTACCCCCCAAAATTAAGAGATCAGATTTAGTTGGTCAACAGTGAAGGGCAAGATGGGTATATTTTAAAAGCTTCCCAGATGATTGTAATGTGTTGCCAGGACAGAGCACCGCCAGCTTCCTGGCTTACAAATTGATCTCTCTGGTCCCTGCTGCTGAAGCTGGAGTATTTCCACTCCGGTGAGTTGTGTCATTCCCACGCAACTGGCAGGGCCACTAAATACTGGAGACTACAGAGCAAATGAAGCTCAGAGATAAGAGGGTAATCTAATTTGCATTTGAAAAGGCAGTAATAGAGGCTAATCTGAGAGAAGGAGGAAACAGCGGGCTAAAAACCAAATAAATTTACTGACAATTTTCAGACTAGAAGAGCTTTTTCTGTCACTTTCCTATTCCCTGAAGTGTGTGTGTGTGTGCACGTGCGTGCGTGTCCTTCTCTGGATATTTTTGAGGGGCAGCACTCTTTTTCCATTCTCGTCCGGAACTTCAGGCCTTCCCTTTTAAACTGACCAAATGCTGAGGTGCAATTATATTTACTTTCTATATTTATATTATATATTTATACAAAACATGTAACAGGTTAATTTTTATTATCCATATTGTTATATTAATTTCGTACTTATATAATTTAAAATAGTGATTTATTATGTTACAATAGATACCTATCTTTTAAGATAGATTTAGTAACTATCTTTTAGAAAGAAGAGAAGAAAAAGAAAACAAAAGAGGGAAGAAAGCAACAATCAGACCTAAATTTTCCTCTCTTGTTCAATTATCTTTATTCTTCAACTATGCAAATTAATTGGTGGTATTTATACCTTACTATGCCATGGAGAGAAAGACTGCCCCATGATTCCCTGGAGTGAGGTGGCAAACAAAACTGGACCAAGAGCAGAGTCTAGGGTTGGGGTCAGCCATGATTGCATCATGCCCTTTGCTCCTAGGAGAGCTAAATGATGCTCATCTCACTTTTATCAAGTGGGAACTCATATTTCTCAGTGGGAGAACTTTTCGTACAAAGGGCTTCATTTACCTCTAAAATTGAATTTTTTTTAAGATTTTATTTATTTATTCATGAGAGACGCAGAGAGGCAGAGACACAGGCAGAGGGAGAAGCAGGCTCCACGTAGGGAGCCCAATGCAGGACTCGATCCTGGGACTCCAGGACCATGTCCCTGGCTGAAGGCAGATGCTTAACCACTGAGCCACCCAGGCATCCCTCTTACCTTGAATTCTATAAGAAAGCCAAAGCCAACATATATCTGAAAGAAATCTTAACAGTAGAGAGGAAAATAGTCTCCTTATGCATGCTTATACAAAAACATTTTACAATAAAAAAATTAAATTACATGTTTCTCCAATGAAATAATATAAAACTCTATTAGAATCAGCCCAATTGCTTTAAAGATCTTCCATATTTATTGCATCCTCTTTTTTTCAATAGGAAATTGACATTTATAACTTCACTGTGACTTTTTATTTATAGGTTCTAAAGTCTTATGTCATACATGTTTTCTTTCTTTCCATCTTGGTTTGGCAATACCCAGTCTAGAGACCAGTATGTCCTCAATATATAATTAGTGAATTGAGCTGGGCTCAATGGAACTTTTAGCTTAACTCTTTCCTGTGAATACTCAACTTTATAACTTCAAGTGGAAAACTTTCCATTTATTTTTCCTTCCTCCTCCCTACACCTATCTAAAGTGAGTTATAAAAAAGGTTTTTACCGTGAAAGAGAAGGATAAACCTTACAAAGTTATTTCAAGTATGGTAGTTCCAAATATCTTACTTGCACTGTTCTTTTTTTTTAAACATGTATTTCACCAAGTGATGAAAGGGAAATATTAAGACAAGCAAACATAGGGAAAAAAATTAAAACCTTCCAGAGTAGCATTTTCACTCCTGGACAATCTTGTGTATGGAAAGATTAGGAGATCATATGCCATTTCAAACACTAACAAATTATGTAATCATAAACATATTCCTTATCTCTTTGAACTTCAGTTAGTAACTATAAAGTAACTGGCACATGCCTGGCACACAGGAGGGCGTCAACAAAGGTTAATTTCTTTTATGATTCCTTTTATGATTTTATTACTAAGTCTGGGAGGTTTAGACATCTCTAGGGATTTTTAGACAAGCAAACCAATAGACTAGCTAACAAGAATTCACAGGAAAAAAACAAAGCACTCCCATGTCTAGAGCCTCGACTTGCTCTTACTCTCTCTCGTTCTCTAACTGCCCTCCATTTCTCTCTTTCCTTCATAACCAAAAGGTGATTAAAATAATGGCAAATATATTCTCTCCACGTTTTCTGATTACATGATTAAGATTAACTTAATTTCTCTGATGATCAGTGTTTAAGAGGACTCCACCCATTTCCTATTTTGTATGATGATAACAATCATTATGAACTAGATTACAAGTGCATCATCAAGGGCCATCAGCTGATTACTGTAATTATGTTAATCTATATATTGTAAGAGTGACAATACTAAGATGTTACCCAGACTAGATTAACCTGTTAATGTGAAGCCTAAATCTTTCAGTAGGAATATCATAAAGATGATATGGATTCATCCATGCTGCCAAGGGGTTTCTCAAATCCTTAAGTGGGGAAAAAAAGGACAGTGAACAGAGACATTTAGAGAAAAGCAAGAACTCCAAAGTAAAGAAATTTAGGGAGTATCTTCCACAAAAACCCACATGCAAAGTCTTAAGAGAGAGAAGGAAAATGGAGAGGAAGCTAGAAATGCAGAGCACACTGTGGAGGGAGATAAATGGTGCTTCTGTTCAGAGGTAAATGGAGGTAGAACCAAAGTCAAGACACTTCTAAGTTTTATTCTTCTTGTAAAGTGAGCCAAAGTAAATAAACCCAGCATTGAGTTGAGCAAGAAGTAAGGACAGATCGTTAAGAAAATTCACCTCTAAGGAAAGAAACAGGAATATAAGAGATGCCATGGAACAGAACTGGCTAAACCACCTGACATCCAGCTTTCAATCTTCTGTAACTGAGTATTCCCTGAATGTCCTCATCCTAATGGCCATTTTATAATTTATTCAAGTCATTTATGAGTGCTAGAACAGCTGCAGACAGGTCACTGGGGGTTGAGGGATGGCACTGCAAAGAAAGAAGGGAAGCTGGGAATGTAAAATCCAGGAGGGAAAGGATATGTTTTGTTCACTATTGTATCTTCAGTATCTAGAATACTTAGCCATTCTTACAGAAGAAGTGAAGTATGTCTTATGTTTATGTACTGCCATAGTAAGTGAGGAGTTTAACTGAAGAGAAGATTTTATGTCTTTGCTAGCCTTAAACTTCTTTAAAAATGGCAACTCCTCTAATTCACTCTAGAAGATTACAGCTTTCCAGAGGGACAACAAAAACAACAAAATAAGTACACCAACCCATTAAAAAAGTTTAGCATCCCCCTATTCTTTATGTTTAAAAAAGTAACTTCCCAGATGTCTATTACAACAAAATACATACATGTAAAATACTGTCACCTTTTTTATGAGGCAAATGTAATTTATGGATGGTTGCAACAGTGATTAGAGAATATAACAGATGGTGAACAATTAATTTAAAATGTTGTGCCCATCAAACTAACCTTTGTTATTATATAATTCTTCATCAAGAATGTTGATATGTTTATTTAAATTGGATTTCATTACTATGGTACTCATTGTCATGCAAAAAAGTTATAGGAATTTTTACCCTATCAGTAGGCTTAGTCAGCCAACACATATATTTTAGGAAAGCTGAAGACTAGATTCATTACACCCATACATACATTATGGAACTTTAATTTGGGAAGGATCACATTGCTGCTCTGTATTTAAGAATACTGAAAAAGAAAGCAACATTATATTTTTCTATGCTTTTTCATGCATTACAACATTACTAATTTAGTTTGGATTTGAGAAGCTAATTAAATTATTGTCTTGGTCTATAGGCCTGAAAGCTATGATTTATCCTTCAAGTTTTTATATAAAAATTAAAAGGACAAAGTCTAATATTGCCCAACCACCTTTTCTCCTGATGCTAGAAAATTAGTGAACGGGTATGCCATTCTATTAAGCAGCCTGGTATTGTAGTAAAGAAAAAGCAACAGCAAAGGGAAAAGTCAAGAGTTACAAAATGTATTTAATTATTGTATGACATTTCCTTAAAGTCAAAAAATATAGAAAATTACTGTATACTACTGTATAGCTGGAAGTACTTATGATTACTGGGGTAATGAAGAGAGTATACTATGGTGGTTAAGAGCACTAAGTTTGACACTAAGTCAGACATGGGAGCTTCAGCTCTGTCATGAGTGACAGGAGCTTCCACACCTCTCAAAGATTTAATTTCCTTATCTCTCAAATGGGTGGTAACAGTATTCATACCTCAATGAGTCGTTACGAGGATTAAAGGTAACAAGGTATGTGAGGTACCTGGCATAGTGCCTGGCACACAGTAAGCACCTGATCAATGTTGCCTTGTGAACATCTATGTCTACTAACATTTCTCTCCCTTTCTTCTTGGGCATTGGCTCTTCCCCCATTTAATATTATTTTTGTAGCATGTGCGTGCCAAATCCCAGTAGACTCTGAGCTCCATGTTATTCAAGCTGAGTCCATAAGAGCCCTCTCCTGTAATGTGCTGGATTGAAACAAGCGCTGTCTCTCCTTGGTGGTATGAGGTATGTGATCATAGGAAAGCTAAGAAAATCAAAACTTGTAGAGGGAGACAGGAAGACAAAGAAAAAAGGCTTCTGGGTGGCATTTCAGTCCCTGTGGCTGGCTGTGACCTTGCCCTTAATGTAATTTGGCTATGGGAGTTAATACATTTCCCCTTGTGCCTTTGCTTATGGAAGTTGGGTGTCTGCCATTTACTATGACTAGGGTTCTAATTAATAAAGCTGTTACTAGGAAAACAAAAATGCCCTGAGAGAAAACACCCATCATTTTTACTAGCCTAATTATTTAGGCTATAATGTGTAATTTGGTCTCATTTTATGAGATGCAAGGAAATAATTACTGCCATCTCTTCCTGTAAACTTGTTATATTAAGAATCAGTATAAAAGTAACTTCTACTAAACTATATGATAATTCCACATTTTCATTCATTTAATGATCGTGAAATTTTATTCACACAAGTTTGCTAATATTGGCATAAAATGGACTCACACAGTGGACTGAAAATGTCATTTATTACTTCATTACATCATATATAAGATTTTGCATAAGAGAAAAATACTCCTAATAATTATCTTTTTAAAATTCTATGAAACATTTAATATTTAAAAGAAAATAGTACACCGTGAGTTTAAATATTAACTACTAATAAATATAAATAGCCAGCTCTCAAAGATCAAAGAGGAAAAATATTAATCCATAATACTTTTTTTTTTTTACGATAGTCATTCAGAGAGAGAGAGAGAGGCAGAGACACAGGCAGAGGGAGAAGCAGGCTCCATGCACCGGGAGCCTGACATGGGATTCGATCCCGGGTCTCCAGGATCGCGCCTTGGGCCAAAGGCAGACGCCAAACCGCTGCGCCACCCAGGGATCCCCCCGTAATACTTTTGTATCTGAAAAATGATCAACCATTAATCAGAAGTACAGATATACATAATTATATGAAGTACACACACACACAATAATTCACAAAGTATAAAAAGAATAAATAAAATAATAGATGTCCTTTTTCCAGGACTAATCATTAAAAATGAAACAGAATCAACTCATCAAGTATAACAGGCTGAAAAAGAAATGATGTTCTAAGAGCCTGGAATAAAATAATAGTTGTAGCAATAGTAATGCCTTAACTGGAATAGATTCTAAAGAGGACTCATGGGGGAATTGATGAATAAAATAATGCAATCTTTTTTATCTTAAAAATGAAAAGCTGAGAAGAGGAAAAGAGCTTGTCTATACCCACAGACACAATAAATTGTACAACTTTCTAGACACTTTTGGAGGTGATCTATCCTATAAAAGTGTTAGCAGGCTTATTTAGCAATTGATACCATAACCTCAAATCATAAAACATAGATGCACATTTGTGCACATGCACGCTGGCATCTCTATGCGGTGTGGAGACAGGGATGCTGATGTGAAATCACTAACTCCTCTGTGCAAATCCGACTTTTAACCTGAACTGCAGGTGACACAGAGTTGAGAAGGCACATGTTCTCCTTGATTATCTCGAGAGGTTTGGGGGCTGAAGTGGGCTAGGCTGACCATGGCTAAGTCCACAGGTGTCCTGTATGTCTACCTTCACCATGCAGCCAGGTGATTTTCAGAAGGAAGTGAAAGCTGGGCTGCGAACAGTCAGGGGTAAAAGAAGGCAGGGGAATTAAGGGAGAAACCAAGGAACAGCAGTGCAGGGTGAAAAGGCTCCAGATTCCGAAAGTAGAGAAGGAGTCAAGTCAGTGGCCAATAAGCAGAGACACAGAGGAGATAAAAAGGAAGAGATGGTAAAAGTCAGCCAAAACACTGCAGGTTAAGAAAGGTCACCCACATAAAAGCTTTGAACTCTGTTCCTGGATCTACCCCGACATTAGCCGGTGGCCTTTTTCAACATCACAGTATTTTCTTGGTAGAAAGAAAGAAAGAAGAAAGGAAGGAGGGAGGGAAGGAAGAAGAAAGAAAGGAAAGAAGGAAGGGAGAGAAAGAAAGAAAGAAAGAAAGAAAGAAAGAAAGAAAGAAAGAAAGAAAGAAAGAAAGAAAGAAAGAAAGAAAGAAGGAAGGAAAGGGGGAAAGGGGGGAGGGGAGGAGGAAGGAGAAACAGAAAGGGGAAGGAAGACAGAGAGAAAGGAAAAAGCATCTTGCTTTATGTGCCTGTCTCATTGGGATAGTTAGAGAGTGGTTTTAGAAGTACAAAGAACAATACAAAGATGATGAGAGATTTACTCTTCTTTCTACCTTTTCACAGATATAGACCAGGTGATTAAAATCAAATGAAAAACAATTCAATGTGTTAAATGACATGATACAGATGTAATCAAATTAAAAAGTTTCATATTGCTCAAACCAGATAAGGGAGGGCTACTGATAAAGCTGTGAACTCCACAAAATATCTGTAATTATTCAGACGATTTCAGTTCAATTAAAAATCATATTTACTTAAGAACCATTTATGAGTGGAATGAGTTATTGAGTTAGTGCTCCAGACAGCTACACCTTACCTAGTTAGCCCTGTGTTTTTATGGCTGCCATTTAAAAAAGAAATATACTAAAATATAGTATAAATTCCTATGCCTTCTCATAGCTGATTTATGTTCTGTCTTCAAAAATAAACCATAATTCATAGCTCCAGTTTTTCTTTTATTGTAAAAAACCCCAAAGACTCTCTGATTTGTTTTATTTTAGAAGTCTCATATATCCTTTCTATAATTTCTTTCTCTTCCTTGCTGTCAAACTGCCAGCAGTCATCACTCACTGCCACCCTTTTCCCTGTCCTGACATTTCCACTTTGCCACATATCCACAACTCACTGGGAATCAAGTTAAACTAGTTATAACAGTATCTAAAGTAGGAGTTAATACGTCTGAGAGAGCAGCTTTGCTATGAGTAAGGGGAGGATCTTCACTGTATTTGCTGTATAATATCTATTTTTGGCTGCCTAGATCATTTTTCCACACTCTTTCAGCTTCTCAATAAGTGAGAAAGGTCACTAAGCCAGGGAAGGGCTGAGCTCTGGACACAGATCTTGGCAACACAGCAGAGAGATGACAGGAAAGCATGGAGAAGGGATGAGAGAGAGAAGCATCAGGAAGACACTGAGCCTTCGACGGTTGGGACAGGATGAGCAGGGGCTGGGTGGGCAAACAAGGAAGGAGTCAGAAATCAGGTAAAATAGACCCACAGGCAGAAAAAAACAAACAAACAAAGAACAACAACAACAAAAAAAAAACAGGATAGGAGGCAACAGGATAAAGGCAAGGAAGACCATAACTGGCAGATCGTCCCTAGCAGTTTGGTGTCAAATGGACATCAGTTTGGGGAAGAGAGAGAGAGAGGAGAGACTGCTACCCAGTAAACTGAGGCCAAATCCCTGTGCAGCTTGTGTGCCAGGTGTAGGAGCTCAGGTGCCATCCTAGAGGTTATTGGTGGTTTTTAAACCAGGGTAGCAAATGCCAGTTCTGAGTTTCCAATTTATCATTGTACTGTCTATGTTGATGCAAAGATACCAACTGAGAAAGAACTGACAATACTCCTAACAAGAAATGGCAAGGGCTTAAAGCCAGGCAGTAATATTAGTGATTTTTATTTTTTTTAAGATTTTATTTTTTCATGAAAGACACGAGAGAGGCAGAGACACAGACAGAGGGAGAAGCAGGCTCCATGCAGGGAGCCCAATGTGGGACTCCATCCCAGGACTCCGTGATCACACACACCCTGGGCCGAAGGCAGGTGCTCAACCACTGAGTCACCCAGGTGTTCCTATTAGTAGTGATTTTTAAATATTTAAAATATACATACTCAAAAGATGGTAAGGGACTAGATCTTAAAAGTTCTCATCACAAGGAAATAGAATATGTAACTGTGTATGGTGATGGATATTAGCTAGACTTATCATGGTGATTGGCTTACAATATATACATACATCAAATCGTTATGTTGTATCCCTTAAACATCTACAATGTGTCAATTATATCTCAATAATAAGGGGGTGGAGGGGAAATATCTAGCAGAGCATACCTTATGAGATTCTTTATCAGCAACTTATCATTTGGTTGAAATAATTAATTTGCTTCTTTTTAATAGCCTTTGTCAATTAACAGATGCCTGAGAGCAATTCATACCTATATTACTGGGCAGTAAAGTAAAATGCCACAGGTTGCCTTACACACACACACACACACACACAAACACATAACACTACAAGAATTGATAATTGAAAAAAACTGAAAAAAAAAGGAGCTGGAAGAAAAAAGGCATTTAGAAACATTATGCAGAGAAGTACTTTCTGAAATAGTTACTTAAAAGTAAAGAGATGGATCCATTTGGTGTATACACAGCATACTCAATAAATAAATGCTTATTAAATCAAATAAAAAATCATATCATTTCTCCCCGTTCTATTCCCTTTAACAGTGAGTACTTCACGTAGCATCACACAAGATAACTAATGTTCAAATGCTCTCTATTTCTGATAGCAGCTCTACATAATTCATGGTAAACAACAAAAGTATAAAAGCTACTACGGATAATTTTCTTTCATTTACTTTTAACAGCAGGTAAAATCAGCCACCATTGCAGAAAGCAATATCAGAAAAGGAGGAAAGCATAAAAATTGCTAATCATAAAAAAAACAAATAGAAAGAAAATCATAAAGTTACATTGATGACTTTTTCTCTTGCCCTCCTCCCCCCCAATAGAATATTTGAAAGAGGGCTTAGAAACATACCAAATGTAACAGCAAAATAAGAACTCAAAAAAGTGATATTATCTTACCCCTGAAATGGACTAACCAGGAGAAGGAAAATGTATAGCAAAGTGAAGCTTTAGTGATACAATAACACTTTTTTACTGCTATGAAGTAGATTATAAAATGCTTCCTCTATTCACTGGAAAGTACTGGGGAAGCAGGGAGACAAGAAACTCAGATTTAAGGTGAATTTTAAATTGGATAGGGTGAGATGAGTAAACTTATTTTTCTTCCACGCTTAACAACAGCAATTGTAATAGTGCCTTCTTTCTTGTATTGAGTTGAAATGTTCTGTCCGACTTTCCAGGTCCTCTGCAATCTGAACCAGACAGCACGTACAAGCCCCTCACTGCCACCTCCTGCCCAGGCACAGAGCCGCTTTGCTCCTCACTGCTGCACTGCCGCTTGTGATGATCCTGTCCCGGTGGGTCATTCCTCTTAACTGAGCCTGCTCACTGACCAAGCATCGTCACAGGTGCGCTCAGCTCATGCACGCATTCATTCAGCAACTGTGCATTAAGCACCCAACTTGTGTGTATGTGTGTAAGCTGGGTGCATAGACGTGTGTGTGTGTGTGTGTGTGTGTGTATATAATACACATAACAAAGAACATTGTGATTTTTTTTTAAGAAGATTGTGATCTTGATGGTAAATTTATTCAGTCTGAAGTAGAACTACTCTGACAAAGGCTGAGTAGGAAAATAGCTACTTGTCCAATGCCTGCTCCAGTTTCGGCCACAGTCAAAGAAAGCATTTTTCCAAATGTACTTTCCTTACAAGTAATAAATGCTCATGAATTATGCTGCTGGACACAGCATGAGGCAGTCTTTCAGATCTGCCTTCACTATGTGAAGTGAATGATAAAAAATTATTTTGAATGGCATGTTTGTTTTTAAAAATGCATCAGAATGCTTTTATTGCCAACAGTGAAAAATCACAATAAAGATCTATGTTGGCCTCCAAATTCATCTCTTAAATTTACTGTGTGACTGACTGCTATTTCCTACTAAGGCAGTTACTGTTTCCATTTTCAGCCAAAGTACATAAAGAGTGCATAAATAGGTTAACTTTTTTTTTTTAAGATTTATTTATTCATGAGAGACACAGGGAGAGAGGCAGAGACACAGGCAGAGAGAGAAGCAGGCTCCATGCAGGGAGCCTGATGCAGGACTCGATCCCAGAAGTCCGGGATCATGATCTGAGCCAAAGGCAGACGCTCAACCGCTAAGCTACCCAAGTGTTCCAGGTTAATTTTAAATTACCTAGATTCTGTTGTCTGCTTGGAAAAGAAAAGTGTTTACTTTGGAGTCTAATTTTAAAAAGGAATCTGTAAAAACAGAAGCTTAAAAAGATCTTTATGATTATTTAAATATTTATATGTATTTTATTTTATTTTTTTATTATATATTTTTTAATTTATTTATTGATGAGAGACACACAGAAAGAGAGAGAGGCAGAGACACAGGCAGAGGGAGAAGCAGACTCCATGTAGGGAGCCGGACATTGGACTCAATCTCGGGGCTCAAGGATCAGGCCCTGGGCTGAAGGTGGTGTTAAACTGCTGAGCCACCTGGGCTGCCCTGAACTGTATTTTAAATATCACTCCTCCAGTTGCAATCATTTATCACGTAATGTGTTTGAATAGAAGAAATGTACATTTTTCTTTCTCAAAGAAATTACTTTTAGTTACAGCATGCCTTTTACCAAATCTATTTGCAGTTAATTTCCTTTTAAATTAAGAATATTGATGTATACATTTTATTTTTTAATATAAAAATCTGGATATTAAATAATGACATATTGGATTAAACTAACAAATACTTGGAAGAAATTTTTTTTATATCAGATCCTGAAATGCTGAGAGGAAATTTCCTACTTGATTTCGGGTTTTTGTTCCCCTCACATGTGTTTTTATGATGTATGAAAAAAAAGCTCACCTGTTTTTTTAGCTTTTTTTTTTTTTTTAAAGATTTTATTTATTTATTTGACAGAGAGAGAGAGAGAGATGGAGGGAACAACCAGGGAGAGAGGCAGGGGCAGAGGCAGAGGGAGAAGCAGGCTTCCTGCCAAACCCAGATCCCAATGTAGGGCTCAATCCCAGGACCTTGGTTTAGGATCATGACCTAAACCAAAGGCATAACCCATTGAACCACCCAGGCACCCCAATCTCACCTGTTTTTGATTGCAGGTCTCTTCTTGGTTCCTCTGGGGCCTCAATTGGCTGATCAGCCAGGAAAACTCGAGCTTGGTCTATAGCATTCAGGACAGAATACTCTTTCTCCTTTAACTCACGTCTCAGGGCCTTTGCAAAGAGAAGCAAAAGTTGAGTTTGTAACCTACTGTGTTCACCAAGTAATGAAACATCTTCAATTAGACTACTGACCCTACTTGTGAAGGGAATGACTAATATACCCTTTAAGCAAAGTTTGAAGTGAAAATATAAATTTGACACATACGAATGATGAAACATGAATAAAAGCAAAGATGATAGGGCTTAAATATGCAAAACAAAAATCTTTAACGTGTTCACCTAAGGGAAACTGTTATAGTATATTTGAACTTACACAAAATGTAGTTTTAGGGTTATCACTACTGTCAGATTGCTAAAGTAAAATAGCCTGTTCAAAGATACCTTTGTCTTGTAAGACTGACAAAAAAAATTACATCCAATGGTACAGAAGAAGGCAATTTCACAAGTAGTAATGAGATCCTCAGAAGTGTTTTACATTCTTTAGAATATATTAAGGAAAAAAACTAAGAGATGGAAACAAATTAAAGTACATGAAATCAAAACCAAACCAAAGAGAACACATAAAAGACAGTCTCCAATTATCTTCCAATACGTTCCATCTCTCATGCTGAGGCAATTATGATTTTTCCCTTGTGAGGTTTTTCATGCAAATTTATGATTCTCAGAACAGTCTGCCTTTAGTACTTTTGTTCTTTTAAGTGGGGTTAAACTTTCACCTCTGCTCCCATAAAATGTTTGGTGATTAAGACTCTAATTGACTAGAGTTTAAAAACAAAGCTCACTCACTGACTACTGTAAGGTAAGAGGAAATGAAGATTTCCTCATGTACTATTTGAATGCTGGAGCCAAATCAGAATTGTTGCTAATATTATTGTTATGCTCTTAAAATTATGTACATAAACACCTGCTAGGTCTAATATTTTGCTTCTAGTGCACTTCTCTGACAATGCATTAGGAAAACTCTGTTTTTTGTTTTCTAAAATATTGTATTCTAGTACTATTTTAGAATCAATACAGTTTTTGCTTCTAAATACAATTGTTTTTTTAAAATATTTTATTTATTTATTCATGAGACACACGCACACACACACAGAGACAGAGACACAGGCAGAGGGAGAAGCAGGCTCCATGCAGGGAACGTGACGTGGGACTCGATCCCAGGTCTCCAGGATCACGCCCTGAGCTGAAGGCAGGTGCTAAACTACTGAGCCACCCAGAGATCCCACAACTGTTTTTTTAAGTAGCATTTAACATAACTATGTTGGGATGTCAGGATATTTGCAGGCTAAATCTTCATCTTCCATACTAAATAAAGGGAAAAAAATCTAAAAAACACCAGAACAATCATCTGATGTGAAAACCAGAGCTAAACACCAGAAAAACATCAGTAATGAATTTATTTTTTAAAAGATTTTATTTATTTGAGAGAGAAAGAGAGCACACACAGGAGTGAGTGAAAGGGGGTAGGGGTAGAAGAGAAAGAAAATGGAGAGAATCTTAAGCAGCTCCCCACTGAGCATGGGCTCGATCCCATCACCCCTGAGATCATGACCTGAGTGGAATCAAGTGTCGGACACTCAACAGACTGAGTCACCCAGGTGCCCCACCTATAATAAATTTAAAAGAGAACATTACTGGTGGGGAAGGGTGAAGGGAGATGAGTGACAGAACTTTGTTTTTTTTTTTTTTGTGATAAGCACTGTAAATATTATCTGACTTTTAAGCTACTTACAATTATTACCTTGACAAAAAATTTAAATTAAAAGAGTAATGTGAACAACAGCAAAAAAGCACCATTCCCTAAAATCCATAGATACATTTATAGCATCTATATAACCAGACAATGAAGCAAGCACAAGGCAGTAAATTCACACATCAGTTAGCACCTGTGAGCATCAAATGACTATGTGACAAAACCTTCACCATCTCTATTGAGAAAAGCAGCTCGTGAAGAAGTCCCAAGGTGTGACATTCAAGACTAACTTCTGACATTTAAAGTTTCTGATATGTGGAGATATAAGAAACGTAAGAGAAATGGGGAAAATACATTTTTTAAAAGATTTTATTTATTTATTTTGACAGAGAAAGCACAAGCAGGGGAAGGGGCAGAGGGAGAAGCAAACTCCCAACTGAGCACTGAGCACAGAGCCTCTTGTGGGGCTCCATCCCAGGACCCTGGGATCATGATGGGAGCTAAAGACAGATAGATGCTTAACTGACTGAGCCACCCAGGTGCTCCAGCTGTGGGGAAAATACATTTTAATCTAGAAATATATATACACATATATTTTCAGGTCTTGAGCCTATTCTTTTTTTTTTAAGATTTTTTAAATTTATTTATTCATGAGAGACAGAGAGAGAGAGAGACAGACAGACAGGCAGGCAGGCAGAGGGAGAAGTAGGCTCCATGCAGGGAGCCCACGTGGGACTCAATCCCAGGTCTCCAGGATCACGCCCTCGGCTGAAGGTGGCGCTAAACCACTGAGCCACCTGGGCTGCCTGAGCCTATTTAAATTTAAATTATTGTGTTGTTATGGCAAGAAGCTCCAGATTACTGAAAATACTCCAATATTTACTTCCAAAACCACCTGGAAATATAAAATAATGATAGCAAAGAGCATGTTGTTTAAAAGACAGCAGTGAAAAACAGTGGGTAATGCAGCAGATTTATACAAAATTTAGTGATCCAGAGTATTTATTTCCTCCAAACCCAAATCTAACCAGTAAATGTGGGAGAAGTAAAGATTCTTCAATTAATGTGCAAGAGCTATGCTAGATTTCTTCTTTTTGAAAGTAACGTCCCAGACATGAACCTATTTAATACAAGTTGCTAAAAGGAAACTGAAGGAACCAGAAGAATACTTCCCCCATCTCATTGATCAAATTGGATAAGGATGCACAGGCACAAAAGGGAAACCAGGAAACACCAACTGGGTGATGATGGGGACGGAAATTAAAAACTGAGAGAAGACAGAACGTAAAGGAATGTGACTCAGTGAACAGAGCACAGAAACAGTCCTGGCCCTCTGGAAACATACAATGATTATGGGGCCTATATTTCACAGAGGGTGAATCCTGATCTCATGGTGGAGAGAGAAGATCATATGATCCATACGATTTAGGTGTACAGTAGCGCCCACGTGGGAGTTCTGGATTATTATTAGTCCACAATGCATGCACTGGCTACGGATCTGGGAAGAGGAAACAGTACAGGAGAGATTTGCATTAAAACTATTTTTAGAATTTCAAACATCCAAATGGAAATATATATTTGCCTAAAGAATAGGCAAACTTGGGAAAACTAGTCAGTCAACTTCCTTGATGACTGGAATTGTGCCAATTTAACACAGATGCTCTCATGAAGGGAGATTTCACTGGCTGGTTGCGGACTCTGCCTGGAAGGCAATTTCCCTAGATAATCTACATGGCATATTCCTCATCCCAAGAGGCCTTCTCTATGAGGCCCACCCAACCATGCTATTTAGTGTAGAATTCCACCTCTCCCACCTGTTACATTTCCCATCACCTTCTACTAGGGAAATTAGGTCTTTCGTTATTATGGTTATGGTTTATCATCTGTTTCCCACAGATAAAATATAAGTTCCACAGGCCAAGGATACCTTCTGTTTTGTTGTTTGCTTTTTTTTTTTTTTCACTGTGGTAAACAAGGCACCCACAGCAGTGCTTTGGGACCTAGGAGAGCTAGGGGGCTCAGAAACGCTTCCTGGTGGAAGTGGTGTCTAAACGGAGTCTCATAGAGAAAGAAGAGTACTTCCAAAAGAAGAAACAAAGCACAAGCAGAAGAACAAGGGAATACGGTAGTGTGTGCACTTAGGGAATTACAAACATTAAGTGCTGAAGAGCCGAGCAGATAGCAAGTCACAAAAACCACTGTATGAGGTCCGAATTAAGCATCTGAAGCAACCAATAACAGACAGTGGGAAACCACTAACTAGCCGGACAAGGTAGTAGGGGGCCATGACTGTCAAATTTACATTTCTGGTTTTTTTACAGTATCATTGTTGGGGCTCCCAGATGCATGAAAAACAAATCTTGATTCTGAGAATGCCCACAGAACTGGAGAATCCATTTTCTTTCCTAACATTAAACTTCAGCAC
Source organism: Nyctereutes procyonoides (assembly GCF_905146905.1). Lineage (NCBI taxonomy): Eukaryota > Metazoa > Chordata > Mammalia > Carnivora > Canidae > Nyctereutes > Nyctereutes procyonoides. The sequence continues at coordinate 2,291,025 of NW_026575146.1, read as the reverse complement.
TTTTTTAAAAAAATCTCTTTGCATAGGGCGTTGGCAGGGGAATGTCTCATGTACTCCTTTGATATGCCAAGGGAGGGAAATAGAAGAGGCAAGTGTGGGCAGGTGGGAACCACGCCAAGCAAACCCCACAAAAATGTGGGGCTCGAGTCCTATGTGCCATCTCACCACCCAAATATCTTAGGGAAGAGCATACATTTAATAATACCTGTTCATATATTTTGCAAATTTAATTTTATTATTCAATTTGTCCTATTTCAATTACATTTAAATGCACATCAGAAATGGGTTTAACTTTCAACAGTATTATATATATATATATATATATATATATATATATATATATATAATCATTTCCCTACCTTTTACCTCTCAGTTAGACATAAAAGAAAGTAAGAATTTCCTAACCACCTGGTGAACATTAATGATAAGATAATTAGACTCCGACAGGGCTGTTTTGTATACAGAGCTACAAAGTGGCATTCAGCTGCAGGTTCTAAAATCACATGACATATATGGGGTGCCTTAAGTGAGTATAACATAATCTAATAGGAATTTTTCTATTTTAATGACTTTATATTTTCATTCAAAACAATTCTGTTCTCAGGCAATAATGAGTATTGGCAAAGATGTGAAGAAGTTGGGACCCTTATATACAGTTGGTAGAATGATAATGGTGCAGCCACTTTGGAAAGCGATTTGGCGGTTTCTTAAAATGTTAAATATAAAATCACCATATAACCCAGCAATTCTACTTTTGGGTACATACCCAAGAGAAATGAAAGTGTATGTCTATATAAAGACTTATACATTAATATTCATAGCAATATTATTCATAATCTCCAAAATGTGGACACAATCCAAACATTAACTGGTGAACAGATAAATAAAATGTTGTATATCCATATAATGAAAATCTTATTCAGCAATAAAAATGAATGGATGAATCCATGATACAACACGGATGAACTTTGAAAATGTTATGCTAAGTGAAAGAAGCCAGACACAGAAGCCCATTACTGTGAAATGTCCAAAGAGAATAAGTGTATAAAGACATGTGGTAGAAGAGTGGTTGCTTAGGGCTGGATGTTTGGGGGAAAAATGGTGGAGTGACAGCTCATGGATGTGGGGTTTCCTTTTGGGATAATGCTCTAAATCTAGATAGTGATGATGGTTGTACAATTCTGTAAACATACTAACAACTGCTGAACTGGTCACTTGAATTTTATACTGTGTGAATAGTATCTCAATAAAGTTATTAAAATAATAATTGTTCTTTCTCCCAAAAAAGTTCTCTAGATAATCTGTTTATTTCTAACCTCTATCCCCACCAATCTGCAAAGAAGTAGCTCATTCTATATGTTCAGTATGTTCCCATCTCAGAGTTTCCAGAGCACTTTCTATTTCTCTAGCACAGCTCATCCTGATATATTGTGACCATGCATCTGTCCTCTCCATTATATTGTCAGTTCTTCTAGGATAAGGCTCACATCTTAATCATTCAAAATTCTCTTCAGTGTTTGCCTACACACATATAGAAAGTCCTCAATAAATGCTTAGGGAATAAGGAATGAAACAAGGAATGCTTTCAGATTAAATACTAGGTAGGATTCCAAAATATGGTGAAGCAAAATAAAACAAAGTCTCCCACATGTGATTAACCTAAATTGGATATCCTCAATTACTGGAGTCCAGTTAGCTCTGGATTATCTGAACTATATACTTTGCAAATGTTTAGTAAATATTTTTTGAGGCACAGTTAGATTTTCCTATCATCTAATTGTCAGAAGTATTTTTTAAAAGATTTTATTTTTAGAAATCTCTACATCCTACATGGGGCTTAAATGTACAACCCAGAGATCAAGAGTCACATACTCCACTGACTGAGCCAGTCAGGTACCCCTTCCTATCTTCTAATTATCAGCTAGTAAATACTAAGCATTTTACTTTATTATTGATTATCATTTAACTAATAGCAAGTCTTTTTTTCTCCCTAGATAAATAAGTAACAGATTTCAGTGAAAGGGGTGGTATGGGCTCACTCCATAATCCTGAGGTAACTGCATAGAACATAGTTTCAAAACTATTGTAGTTATTAGACTGAAGGCTGAATCTGTTATTACTATTGTATATCAAATCCATTTGAAACATACTGGCTTAGGGGATCCCAGTGTGGCTCAGTGGTTTTTTAGCGCCTGCCTTTGGCCCAGGGCATGATCCTGGAGTCCCAGGATTGGGTCCCACGTCGGGCTCTCTAGTAAAGCCTGCTTCTCCCCCTGCGTATGCCTCTGCTTCTCTCTCTCTCTTTCTCTCTCTCTGTGTGTGTGTCTCTGATGAATAAATGGGTAAGATCTTAGAAAAGAAAAGAAAAGAAAAAAAAGAGAAGACAAAGAAAAGAAAAGAAAAGAAAAGAAAAGAAAAGAAAAGAAAAGAAAAGAAAAGAAAAAAACAAAACATACTGGCTTAGGGACCACCTGGGTAGCTCAGCAGTTGAGCATCTGCCTTCAGCACAGGGCATGATCCTGGGGTCCAGGGATCGAGTCCTGCATTGGGCTCCCCTCACAGAGCCTGCTTCTCCCTCTGCCTATGTCTCTGCCTCTCTCTCTGTGTCTCTCATGAATAAAAATAATGATGATGATAAAAATAATAAAATAATGCATTGGCTTAGAACAATGACGATTTATTATTCAAGATTCTTTGGATTGGCAATTTGATCAGCTCCTCTGTTGGTGCCACCAAAGGTTACTCCTACAGCTATAGTCATCTACCCTTTAACTAGGATTGCAAATCCAACATGGGCTCATTCACATGTCTAAAAATTATTATAGGCTCCTGGCTGGAATACCTCAGCAGTTTCCCTGCATATGGTCTCTAAATGCCCTGTAGGCTAGAATGGGCTCCTTAGAAGCCTGGTAATTAGTGTTTCCAAAGAGTAGAGTGAAAGCTACAAGATATCTTAAGACATAGGCTCTAGAACTTATCCAATAGAACTTTCTGCAATGATTAAAAATGTTTTAAAACCATGCTGTCTAGAATGGTAACCACTTGTTGCTTGCAACTATTTGGTACTTGGGGACACCTGGGTGGCTCAGTGGTTGAGCGTCTGCCTTCGGCTCAGGATGTGATCCTGGGGTCCTGGGATTGAGTCCCACGTCGGGCTCCCTGCATGGAGCCTGCTTCTCCCTCTGCCTATGTCTCTGCCACTCTTTCTCTGCATCTCTCATGAATAAATAAATAAAATCTTAAAAAAAAAACTATTTGGTACTTGAAATATGACTAATTTAACTGAAGGACCAGATTTTAAATTTTATCTAATTGTAATTGTTTTAATTCAAATATAAGTGGTCACATACAGCTAAGGGTTACCAACATGAGACAGTACAGCTCTGTAATCTGCACTTAGGCCACATTCTATTATTTAAAGCAAGACACGAGGCTCAGCACAGATTCAAGAGAATGGAGAAGTACAATGCGTTGCTTGGTGAGGAGAACAGCAATGATCCTCAGCATAGGGGCTGAGATCTAGAGAATCACGATTCATTATTTTAAGAATCAATCACAGGATAAAGGGGACAGAGAGGGCTGGGGGAGGCACAGGGACTGGTAATATTTTATATAAGTAGTCATGGAAGGCATCTCAAAGACAGTCGTGATATCTGGAGAGCTGAAGGAAGTGGGGAAGTCAGCCATGAGAATATCTGGCAAAAGAGAATTCCAGGCAGGGGAACAGCAAATACAAAAGTCCTGAGGGAAGTGCTTGCCTGGATTAGCAGGCTGGCACTGTCAGAGCTGGGTAAACAAAGGATGAGGGTGGCTGCTTCTGTAAAAATGTTTCAAATCATGAATGTTAGAAGGAAATAAATCTTTGTAGCTGATAGGAAAGGCACCTAGTAACTACATCCTTCTTTACACAGCAGACATCTAGCTACCTTACTGACTCAAGGCCTGGCCATTGACCTATGAAAGCCCTGTGTGACAACCTGAGCACAAAGCTTATGCATTTTCCATTCTAACAGTCCAAAGCCTTCAATTCCCCTCCCAGGCAAGCACATGTGAAATCAAGCTCCAGCCTGTAGCAGTAGACCAGATCAGTTATAAGAAGGAAGAGATATAAAATAATTTCAAAAACTGAAACTGTATTTTAAAAGTTGTATGCTCTGAAATTTTTAATATAAGGAAATATGGTATCAGATACCTCAGAAGTCAGGAATAATAAATGGAGAGCAAAATGATTGTCCCATGGCCATAAGAAAATGCTCCACTCCTCTCCCACCCTAAGGTGGCATAAGAGTATATGATAGGATTTTTCAACAAAGATTTCCACCAAAATAAAAAATTTAAGACATATTAAATTCATATAATCTGAAGGAAATACGCAGCACAAAGGGCACAGTAATTAATAAGCCAATATTCCAATCCTTAGGGAACCTACAGTCTAAAGAGAAAAGAATGTTGCTCACAATATGTTAAGTGCACAAATCTTTGAGAGAAGTAAAAACAGAGCACTGAGGAAATACAGAGAAGATGGTGGGAGGTGGATGGGGCACAAGCAACCCTTCCAAAAATACGTGAACTGTGTGTTGTAAAGGAAACTGAAATTAGATTAAAGGTAATTAAGAGAAAAGCAATTAAAGGAAACAGAATACACAGGTAAAGTCATCCAGTCCGTCCTTCTTTTCCCTGTTAAGCAGCTTCTGCATGCTCATTTAAACTAAAGGAAGCCCTGGAATGTCAGATTAATGAAGACCAGATTTGAATATTAGAACTCAACTAGTAAAATCTCAGTGTTTGCATTCCCAACAGAATTTCCCCAATCCCCAAACCCCACTGAGCAGAGGCCACCTTTCCGGTCACTTCTCTGTTCTCTTTCAAACTCAAGCTACTGTTTGGCAGCCTAGTTCTATGAGTGTCAGGCAGCAGAGTCTATTGCTCCTTATTCAACTTTAAATGCCTAAAGAGAGATCCTCAATGATCCTCCTGTAATGTCTAGGAACACTTCTCCCCACTTGCTCTAATTGGGAAGGAGAGGGGATTAAAGGATAAGAAGGTACAGATCTTCCTTCACTGCCGATGGGGTTAAGACCGATAAGCCCACTTGTAAGCTGAAAATATCCTAAGTCAAGAATGCACTGAATATACCTAACTTACCAAACATCACAGGTTAGCTTAGCCTACCTTAAATGTGCTCAGGACACTTACATGAACCTACCCCTGGGCAAAATCATCTTTAAAAAGACTATTTTCAAATAAAGTTGGATAGTGCACGAAACTTCTTAAATTGCTGTGCTGAAAGTGGAAAAGCAGAACAGTTGCATGGAGACGGAATGGTTGTCAATAGGATCAGTCCTTGACCCTTGTGACTGTGTGGGGGTCTGGGACCTGAGGCTGCTGCTGCCCAGCATTATGAGAGAGGACATCCTGCACGACACTTGCCCAGGAAAAGATCCAAATTCAAAATTAGGAAGGACGGTTTCTACTGAATTCCTATGGCTTTGGCAGCATCATAAAGTTGAAAAATTGCAAGTCTACCATCATTACATCAGAGACTGTTTGCATAAAGAAGTGACTGGGGTGGCTTGAGTCTGAAAGTCTCTTAAGTCAATCAGCTGTCATTTTCATCAGAAACATGGCCCTTGCTCACTGGAGTGGCTGGGCTGCTGCCAAGCAAAGGGCAGTAATATCAGTTACTCCTGGAGCACTGACATGGGCAGTATCTTGCAAATCACTTGATATGAAAATAAGATCTGAGGAAACCTGGAGGGAGGAGAGGAATTCCTGGTATCCCCTTTGGTCCTAACCTGGCAATCTGTCCCACTGTGCTGAGACAAGCAGAGATGCACACATGTGAGTGTGAACTAAATCCTGGTGTCATCCCCTTTTCTGTAAGTAACAACTGTCTCCCCTTTCTTTAACCTAAAGCCATCATCCAAATTGTCTGTATATTACATGCCCCAATTCACTGAGATGCACTTTTCCTAAAATTTTCTAGACCATAATATTAAAATTATAGATAAAACAGATCCTTTGGCTTATTTGCTTAAAACCCTCCAATGGCTTCCTGTTGTACTTAGAGCAAATTCTAAACTTCATATTGGATCTGGGCCTTCTCTGCTCTCCAACTTCAACTACTAAATCCCCTAATTTCCAGTCTCCAAAGTCTTTGTTTCTATTCCTAGAATATGCCAAGTGTTCACTCCTCATGTCCTGTGTAATCCTGAAAGTATTTGCTTCGAATCTTCAAAGGCTCCTTCTCATTATTTAGATCTCAGCAACCAGTACATCTATTGGATAAATAAATGAAAAAATGGGTAAACTGACTTGAAAGAAAATGTAGGAATCAAGGAAGGTGAACTCCTGAGAAATGAGAGTAGCTCTTACGAAGCTCGTCTGCAAAGAAAGCAGCACAGAATAACCAACTCTGAGCAGCAGAGGAGGGAAGGAGCCATCTCCTGTACCCTTCATAGAAAAAGTTATTTCTTGACACAAGACCTGTGTACTTTCTTAGCAATATCACTGACCTTATTGGTCAAAGTCAAAGAGATTCACAAGGGTTGTCCCTCCTGACCCTTCAAGAACCCAGCACCATTATCACCCTCTCCATTAATATAAATATCACCTGGTTCTCCAGAAAAGCCAGCCCTCTCTCCTCTGAGAACTGTCCAGATCTTGGCATCTGCTTTGCTGAATCATTTACCACACATACTATCCTGCTTTCTTTGCAGACCTGATTGCTACACCCCCAAGCCATCTATGAAGGCACATACCTATGCCACAGAGGATAGGTAGGAACTCAATGAATTTATGTATGAGAGAATAAGGAGATGTTTAAAAAACCTATTCTGTGGTATAATAAAATCAGAGATTTGAAGCTAAGGTTGTGTGACAGTCCAGTACACACCATGAAGGCACATCTTTACCCACCACCAGCCCTTGGGTTTATCCCAAAGCTTCTCTGCATGTTTATAACAAGATCTCCCATCCTACTAACTCCACAGGTGAAAGAGTGGATCTGAACATGTCCCAAAATTGTTTAGTGTTCTAGAATAACTAGTTACTATTAAAATGATGCTAACCTGAAGTCTTACCAACATTCTCCCCTCTTTTCCAGGACAGAATTCTTCCCTCAGCCTCTATTCACCATTACTTGTGGAAGAAAGTTCTGTTTTATCTATAGCTTTCGATGACCAATACCAGTCTCCATCCCTCCATCAGCAGGAACAACTGCATTTAACTCTTTTAAGGGATAAATTATTTAATTTTAAGAAAACTGGAATCATATGGTCCTCCAAAATTAAGCAAAAATATTCGGAAAGTATAAAACTGGGTTGCAAGCTTCTTCTGTCACTTTAGATTTTTAGAAAACAAACATATAAATGTAATGTCTTTTTGTAAACCAATTTGTTCCAGACTAAAACAGCAAGGTAAAGCTCTGTGATGGCAAAAATGATTATCCAGGTTATATCACATACACTCATTTGATATAAATACCAAATGTCTTCAACTGATCATTCCAACAATGTGTATCTTTACCCCAATCTTTCCAGGTACAACTAAATCAAACACATCCAACCAATTATCTCCCTTCTCTTTGAGAGAAAAACAGAGTTGGACATCTGACATCTTAAAACTGCTTTCTAAATTCCCATCTTGGAATGGAGCACCAGCATTTTAATGTTAACAATACAAGATTCAAGGAAAGGGGGGAAAAACTAAGAAATCGCAAGCAAGGGTGCAGTGAAACTTCACTTTCATACATTGCTAGAGGCGGAAAATTGGTTCAATCACTTGGGAAAGTAGGTTGGCAATATATCAAGAGTCATTATTATGTTCATATTGTGTGAAACAAGAATTTCACCTTTGAGAGTACGTCCTAGGAAAATGTGCCAGAAAAAGCTACAAGCACAAAAGTTTTCATTATAAAGTTATTTATGACCAAAAAATTTTGAAAGCAATTTAAATATCTAACACCTGGAAAATATTTAGGATCACTACAGTACAGCTACACTAGGGACCATTATGTAACCTTGAAAAATTACTGTGATAATGACTACACAGCCACATGAAGAAACAGATAGGACATATATCTAAGTTAAAAAAAAAAGACAAGATAAAACTAAATACCCTCTTAGAACTCTGTGAAAGATAAATATGCAAAAAGGAAATATTCGTGCAAAATGAAAATGGTCATGTTACAGTGGTAAACTTAAGGCCACATTTTGTTCTCGCTTTTATAAAATCTATAATGATATTATGTTCGTAATTTAAAATTATACTTTTAAGAAAGGAATACAAAATGGAACCTAGCTCATTTATCATTGAACAAATAATTACTTTTATTTTTGGTTTTTTATTGAAATATAATTGACATAAAATATTCTATTAGTACAGGTATATCATAGTGATTTGATATTTTTATACATTATGAAATGATCCCCACAATAAGTCTAGTTACCATGTGTCATCATATAAAGCTATTACCATATTATTGACTATAATCCTTATGTTGTACATTATATACTCATGACTTAATTTCATAACACTGAGCTTGTGCCTCTTAATCCCCTTTACCTATTTCACCCATCCACCACCACCTCCACACTCTGGTAACAGATTATTTACTGTATCTATGAGTCTGTTTCTGTTTTTTTTTTTAATTCATTTATTTTGACTTTTAGACTTCACAGGTAAGTGAGATCATACAGTATTTGTCTTTCTCTGTCTGTCTCATTTCACTTAGCATTTAATACCCTCTTGGTCCATTCATGTTGTCACAAATAGCAATATTTAATTTGTTTTTTTATGGGTGAGTGATATTCCATCGAATATATACCACATCTTCTTCATCTATTAATGGACACTTAGGTTGCTTCCATATCTTGGCTATTGTAAATAAATACAGGCATGCATATATGTCTTCAAACTGATGTTTTCAATGTCTTCAGATAATTTTCCAGAAGTAGAATTGCTGGATCATACAGTAGTTCTACTTCTAACTTTTTGAAAAAATATGGAATGTTTCATGAATTTACAGCTCATCCTTGCATGGAGGCTTTGCCAATCTTCTGTGTATCATTCCCATTTTAGTATAGGTACTGCCCAAGCCAGCACAAATTACTACTTTTAAAGAATGGCATTATTAATAATTACAAAGGTATTTTAGAAGCATAGTTTTTTATCTATGACAACCATAAAACTTTCCCATTATGTTTTACTTCATAACCTCTCTGAAGCTAGACTTCTTTTAAACATGTAATACATGACAACAGAGTTACAGAATGGGGCATTCCCTATGTTATCGGTATTGCCTATGTCTGTGAGGAATCTTAATCCATCCCACTTTCAGGAAGTCAAATTTCCACATGAGAGAGAACCCAGCAAAATTCAGTACATAAGGATAAAATAACATGCTATATTTTAAAGGCTATCTCAACAATTAGAGATATGTCAATTCTTTCTCCCTTATATAAAAATCTTTCCAACTTCTGATCTGAATAATTTAGGTAATAAAACAGAAAGAAGGTAGCCTCTTACCTGGCTATAATATTAAAACATAAAGTATAATAGTGTTGATTAATTTTCTTACAAGTATGCATATAATTGAAATTATCTCTAGCTCTTGAGGAAATACTGTTACTTACATTTCTGTCAGCTAATCTTTATTAAAGATTCGGCTATTTAAAATAGAAATATTTTTAAAAAGGGGATATTCTTTTGAACACGAATAAGTAAAAAAGGATTACAGAGAGATAAAGAGAAAAAAAGGAACACTCATACCAAAGGACATGTTATCTTTGGATATATTCCATTCATTTAACATTCAACAAATACAGATTATCAACATGTCAGATGTAGACAAAGAGACACAGAAAATAAGTAAGTAATTGTGTTAGAGGATGATAAATGTTATGAAAAAAGAAAAAAGCAGAACAGGGTAACAGAGATTAGGGGCACTGGGAAGGGGGTTGTGATTGGTGCAAAGAAGTCTGGGAGGCTTCACTGAGGAGGTGTTACAGAACAAACATTTGAAAAGAGTGGAGTTAACCATTTGGATGCCAGGGAAAGAGCATTCTAGGTAAAAAAGACAACACGGTGCTGTAATAAAGTTACAGCTAGGGGACGGTGTGGTTAAAACCAGACTTTAAAGAGAGAATAGAAAGAATGAGGTGAGCAAGGTGTGAGTGGGAAGTAGGGCACATCATGTTGGGTCTTGCGGACCATTCTGAGAATGGTGGCTTTTATTCTGAATTAAATAGAAAACCACTGTAGGATTTTGATTCATTGGAATAAGAACACTCTAGCCACAGTAGTAAGAATAAGAGATTGATCACTGTAGCTCCTAAGAGTTGGTAAAAGGTAACCAGATTCTGATTATATATTTTGAACATGGAACCAACAAGATTTTCTAACAAATGGAATATGAGAGAAAAATGGGATTGAAGGTGATTATTATTTTTATATAAGCAACCAGAATAGATTTTTTTCCTCTGAAATGGGAGGAAAGTAGGTAGAATGATTTTGAGTAGCAAGTTCAAAAAATTCAGTTTAGACATACTAAGTTTGAGATGTCTCTTAGATACCCAAGTAGAGATGACCTGTAAAGAGATATAAATTTGGCAGTGATTGGCATATAGATGGCATATAAAACCAAGAGACCTGATGAGTTCAGGAAGGAATGGGTATGGAGTAGTTGGAATCCCCTGATCCCTGGTGCATCCCAATTTTAGGAGGCTGAGGAAACAAGAAAGGGCCAGCAAAGAAGGGTGAGAAGGAACTACCAGTGAGGTAATAAGAAAATCAGCACAGAGTGGTATCCTAGGAGTCAAGGAAACAGGTCAAACAGAGCAATGGTTAGTAAGCTGACAGGAGAGGAAAGTTTGAGAATAGACCCCTGGTTATATCTCCACTGACACTAACATATGGAGACAGGATAAGGTATAATGAGGAGCATATATGTGAGAGCAAAGGCTCAGGATGGCTTACTTGAGAAAGAGAATGCTTGAAATAAGTTTTAAGAGCTTTCATTACGGTAAAAGTGTCGTTTTATGTATGTCAAAACTTAAATGTTTTTCTTAATGCCAGCAGGTCTGACTATGTCATTCACGGAGCTCTTTCTTCAAATATTACTAAGAATTTCAAGATGGCAGTAGTAGAGCATTAAACCAAGTGCAGGGCCCTTCTAAGAGTGGACCTCATGTGACTGTAATTGCATGGGACACACACCCATGAAGCTGGCCCCAGAGGCAAAGCATCTCAACTATAACAAATACATGTACTGCTGGTACAGCAGGCTTCCCTAGCTTCTGGTTTCAAAAAAACATTTAACTACTTATCGGAGAATATAAGCAGAAAAAATAAATGATACAAACATAAGGAGAATCTGTTAGAATGTAATTTATTTTTTTTCCCAACTTGCTTTCAAAGCTAAATCAGCATATATGGATCTGAAGTCATTATGGTATGACAGCAAAAAAGGGCAGAAGAGTCATTAAATTTGATAGCACTAATAAAACTACATGAGAAAAGGGAGAGAAAACAGGCTTACTTTTCATTAGTATGCAGACAAAATAAAAAAAAAAACCCTCCTTCATAGAGCTTTAAAAGTTTTGGTTAACGTTCCTAAATGAACATTTAATATATAAATTCATTTTGGTTCCACCCCATTGACATAAAAAGTGATGCCTGAGTCAGAACACCAAGTATGAACGTGAAAACTACGGCAGGAATCCTCCAGCTTCTCACAGTAATAAAAGAGTATTCTTCCTTAAGCTTCTCAAAATATACGCACACACAAATGTATTCCTTCACTAGGCAAACATAGGCAATATCTACTCTTACCAGGCACCATATAGGGTGAACTTGTATTTTTTTCTCTTTCAAGTACAATTGAAAAGGGAGGCAAGCAACACCTCTTGCTCTATTGAATACACCAAGTCATGCCATGACTGCTTTGGAGTATTTTCCCTCCAGGAGTTTGGATAACAGTCTTTAGTGAATTCTTATTCTGAGATCTCTTTTTAGCTCAAAGGCTACTCCCTCCTGTGAAGCCTTACCCAATCTTCCCAAGCACAGATAATCATGATTCATCTTTGCCTCCCTGGCTGTGTGCTCCTGTTCACATTACTGTGCTTTTGGTACCGAATGCAGTTAACTTTTTCCAGGCCTGTCCCTGCTGCCAGATGGTGAAATCTGTGACAGCAAAATGAGTCTTCTGAAGTGATACGTGCCCAGTGCCTAACGAAGTATGGGAAAATAGCAGTAACTTAGAAGTTTGTTGAATGGATACATAAATTGTCAGATAAATGAAACTGGGCTAAACATATCTAGAGGCAGTTCTTTGGAAATGGGCTGTTATATTAAGGGGGTGGACTGTAACTGCTTAGTTTCCCATACCTCTACTTCCTGCTACATTTGCTGTCCACTCTCAATTTCACCACTAGACAATGCCAGCTATTAGGCTGCCTTGCCTGTCCCTCTAAACTTGGATATTCCATTGCCCTTTGGGGTAAAGTCTCAATGACAGCCAGCAGGCATAGGAGATAAATCAACTGCAGACAGCTAAATGTATTACGGCAGGCCAGTGTAGCCTCATTTCCAGAACTGCTGCTTCAGGGATGAATACAAGTAACAGTCCTTGGTGGGCTATGCATTTAATAGGAAGAAAGTCAACAGAGGTGCCAAAGGCTGGAGGGGGAACTTGGAAATTAATTTAATCAATTTTAGAAAAAGGTCAATCTCCCACATTGGGTAACTTCATCACTCAGCAAGACCTTGAAGTTACAGATTTGCAGGTAGAATCTCAGATTACTTTAAGAGGGACAATGATCCTACACATACACAGCCTCAATTTCATGGTGGAGTGTTGCTGATTTAAAGACAATGTTTGAATTTGTTGTGTTAAGAAAACAACTTTGCAAATATATTTCAGCAAGTCAGTTAAAGACCCAAATGTTCTGACTCTTATATAATGAGATTGTTTTTTAAAGACTTTATTTATTTATTCATGAGAGACAGAGAGAGAGGGGCAGAGACACAGGCAGAGGGAGAAGCAGGCTCCATGCAGGGAGCCCGATGTGGGACTGGATTCCGGGTCTCCAGGATCACACCCTGGGCTGCAGGCAGCGCTAAACTGCTGCGCCACCGGGGCTGCCCATATAATGAGACTTGAATAGAGAAGTTAAATTGAGTTAAGTAAAGGATAGAAAGGCCTAAGGGAATGGACCTCAACCTATAAAATATTATACCAGAATTATACACTTTCAATTATTTTTGGTTTCCTTTTCTATTATTTATTTTTTTAAATATTTTATTTATTTATTCATGAGAGACCCAGAGAGAGGCAGAGACATGGGCAGAGGGAGAAGCAGGCTCCCTACAGGAAGCCCATTGTGGAACTCGATCCCAGGACCCTGAGATCACATCCTGAGCCAAAGGCAGACGCTCAACCACTGAGCCATCCAGGTGCCCCTGGTTTCCTTTTCTAAAATCAAACACGCATTCTTTTGGAGAAAGGTGGTTACTGCTCCCCACATAACTTAGAATTTACATTGTGTAGAAAATGAAGTGTAGAGTGAGTAGTAAACACTGCATTTGCAATTTTATCCAATGTTAAAGTATGTGACTGAAATAAACCCACAAATCAATGCTACGTGCACTGTAAGTACTTTCTAAGTAATTCTTGATTAAATGATAATCTCACGTTCTTGAAAGTGAAGCTGCATATGAGTGACCTCATTTTCTATAAAACTTTAAAAATGTACAAAAAATTTGGGTCATTTGATGGGAAAATTCAACTCTATCCTTTTGTTCTAAAAAATTTTAAAACACTCTGTTTTTTTAAAAACATGTTTCAAAGTAGCAATTTATTTTGATATTTGAGGATATTAAATATGTACCCATATAAGAAAAAAAAATACGATTGTGTTGTTTACAAACTGATACTGGTAAGATTAGAAAGTGACTGTCTAATTTACAAGTTAATCCCAGATAGTGAGGTGGGGGGATGGGGTTACTTCTGCTGGGCAGTATTACATGGTAAATAGTAGGTATTAATTTGGTTTTATTTAGATAACTCATATAGCCTAGACAATTTTAAACAAAATAAAAATGATCTAAACTGTCAAGACAGACTCACAGCAGTTATGGGAAGAAATATGCAGCACTGTTTACTGTGCACCAGACTCAGTGCCAAATGCTTTACTGTCAGAACCCTTAGACATATTATTAATTTTTATTATTATTTAATGGGTCTGACTATGCACATATCTTGTTAAGGCACCGAACAAAGTATTTCTTATTGTTGTTGCTGAAAATTTATCAATGTTCTGACTCATTGGTTAAAATATCCAACATATCCAAAGTATAAGCAGAAGTATTAATTAAGTATCCAAAATACACTGATGTTATTATATAATACTGGGTCCTGGGACATTCCTTTTTTATTTTACAGGAGAAGAGAATGCCAATCTGGGAGTCACTCATTTCAATGTGTAAGAGAGAAATTTTAAACAGAGCCCGCACTAGGGCTTCCTGCTTGCTCAGCATCCAAGACTCGTACCTTTCCCCAGCCGCATCAACCCTACTATTTTGCTTTTCTGCTCTGTTTCTGGTCTATGGAATGTCTGCTATGTTCTGGAGCCCATCTTTGCCATGCTTGGTTTTCTGGGGGGGGGGGTTACATTTTATCTGTAATTGCTAGGTTTTAAGCAGACAAGGTGATCTGAAGCATGACTTTACGGTACCATTCTAACTAAAAGTCTCAGAGCTGTCCCCTAAACATTTAAATATGTAATATTCCATCTGGATACAGCCACAAGCACAGAGCTTTTATGAATAGAAATTATTAAAATATGCCACTGAAGTGCAAAGGCTGTGCCTTATTGCCCTTTGTATATTTAACATTGTTTTCAACACATAAGGCATTCGGTGAATAGTGTAGGTGGGTGGGAAAGTGATTAGCACTGCCATTTTTGAGGAATGGTTATATAAAAGCATCACTAAATCACTGACACACATATAAAGATCTAGAATATAGAAATATAGATAGGAGCCAGAAGACTTTGAGAGTATGTAAGTTCCCATAAGCCAACCTCCAAGTATCCAAGGTGACTGCACACATAAATCTGAGATACCAGGGTCTGTAACCATAGTCATTTGTGACCGTGAAAGCAGACTGGACTCAGGATAAGGTCATGCAAATGCAAATTTGGTAACATTCAAATATTGCTTTTTTAAAGATTTTATTTATTTATTCATGAGAGACAGACAGAGAGAGAGAGAGCAGAGACACAGGCAGAGGGAGAAGCAGGCTCCATGCAGGGAGCCTAACGTGGGACTTGATCCCGGGTCTCCAGGATCAGGTCCTGGGCTAAAGGCAATGCTAAACCGCTGAGCCACCTGGGCTGCCCCTCAAATATTGCTTTTAAAGGTAGTTAGATTCATAGTTAAACATTTATCATTTGCCTATAAACCTTTGATAAGTTAATAAAAGTAGTGCATACAGACACATCTCATGAGCTTGGCCTTTCCATGATAAGCTGTTTTCTTTATTAAGAACAAGATATAAATTATCTTGCAGTCCCTAGACTCATATCTTATCCTATATAAATTCTCAAAAATGTCATTTCAATGACTTCATCCCATTTCCTGAGTCGTCTAAATTATCTCTGAAGCCACCAGTAGACTAAAATAATAAGTGTAAGTTACGACATCAAAACTTATGTTTGCCCAAACATCATGAATCTGAGAAAAAATTTAAAATTTGGACATTTTGAACAACTAAATGAAAAATACACTAGAAAATATAAGTCCTAGTTCAAAGAAGAACTCTAACAGCCATTGCTTATTGAGCACTTACTGAATGTACTGTGCTAAGTGGTTTATACATACTGATGGTCAGAAACAGGACTGAAGAGATGGGACTATAGGCTACAGAGGCTAAATCACAGACCTAGTGATGCAGGAGAGGAGCACTAAAACCATGTCTACCTAAGCCCAGGTGCTAGTTCACTAACTTTGTATAGGAAGTCCCAGCATAAGGTGTCTCATAATAGTGGCTAATATGCCATTCTCCAGAGGGGAAGAGCCAAAAAAATTTTCACTCAACTTTATAAAGTGCTGAGGATAGAGGTTAGTCAGATTTCTTTTTTTTTTAATATTTTATTTATTTATTCATGAGAGACACATACACAGAGAGAGGCAGAGAAACAGGCAGAGGAGAAGCAGGTCCATGCTGGCAGCCTGATGTGGGACTCGTTACCAGGACTCCAGGATCATGCCCTGGGCCGAAGGCAGGCGCTAAACTGCTGAGCCACCCAGAGATACCCAGTTCGTCAGATTTCTACTTAGAATTATCTTATTCAAATTCTTAACGTAACTCTTTGACATCAGAGTTTGACATCCCTGGAAGTAGCTTTTAAATCACATGGTGGTCTTTTAGCATACAGTAATCCCCCATCCACCTAAGCTATAGCTTTGTTTTTTACTTTGTATATGATGTCACTGGAAATTTTAATGTAGAATTTAAGTGCTAATTTGTGTGACAGCAGCACAGGTGGTTTTTAATGCATCTTGTGAATGTGTATTCGTTTTGTCCACAACAGAAAGACATGTGGTATTGCTTTTTAAATTGATCTTTAAAAGACTTGAATACAATGACATTCAACACTTGCATTTATGAGATTGTATCTCCTAGAATGGTAAACAAATCAGTGTTAGATTTCTTTGTTTCATTTAAAAAAAAAATTCCATCTGGGAATCTCTAGACATTCTCATTTAGTATTATTAGATTATGTCACATTATGTGACATTGTACTGCATTATTCAAAATAAAGTAATTCAGACAACTATCAGCAAGAAGAGAAAGTCAGAAATCAAATATAAAATCCCACTCTTTCTATGGGGAAATTTCAAGATAACTTGCCTAATATTAGTATCAAGCCATTTAAGGCTTGATTCTAACTATATACTTTAAGCTATAAAGCAAGAGTTCTTTAGAATCAGAGATTTTTTTTTAAAAAAAACTTTATTATGACAATTAAAGACCAAATATAGCAAGAAGCTAGAAAAAATACAGTTTATAATATGGACAAAACTAAAAGGCACCTAAATTTAATGCTAAACATACCTATGAAAAAAAAATTTTTAATTATTTTATTCTGTTTAAAGCTACATCGTAAGTTATAATTGAAGACAGTTATAGAATCCCTTAAACAGAAAAGATCAGATATAAAAGTGTGCAAGAACTGACAGCACGCTTATCACCAAGGGGCTGAAGTTGGGGGTTAGAGAAATGGATAGTTAAGCAGATAACCAGAGATTTGGGACAGCAATGTGCAGTTAGTTCACAGCTCAGCCCCACTGCTTGCTGGAAATGATTTCTCATAACACAGGGAAGAAACAGGGACTGTAAATTTGAGGAAGGGCAGGCACAGGCTCTCTCCTTACTAGAAGCTCCATGCAGACAGGCACTGCATTTTTTCTGTGTATCTGTGTCTCTCTGGTGTCCCAGAAACTGTCAGACATGAGGGTAAATGATAAGGATTTGTTGGAAGTGAGAAAGGAAGAGAGGGATGAAAACTCAGATTGCATCAAAACACACCATGGCTCTCATTTTCTTCCACTATTAATAAGGGGATTGGACTAAACTATTTCTTGGGCTTCTTTCAATTTTAATCATTCCTAATTCTAATTCTAAATAAGTATTTTTTTCCTGATAAAAAGAATCTGAAGGCAGGGGGAAAAGACATCTCCAGGGACACAGGAAAGAAAAAGCTGCCCTGAAACACTGTAACCACATGTACATCCAAAAGGATTTTAAATTTAAGGAAAGATTAGAGACAAAATACAGAATTATAGTTAAGTTAGAACATTGGCAAGTCGGAGATTCAACTACAGTTAGACTACTCAATGATTATGATTGGCAAAGTTTAGTAAGAAAGGTAAAAAATTGCAGATAGTGTCACATCTTTAAATATTGCTCTACTAGTACTGAGGCATAGTGATTTGCCCTCATGGTAATAATTTATAGTGATTAGAAACATGATACTTGACAGTTGGCAAAGAAGTTTGCTTTTGACAAAATGTGACTATATTTGGAAATGGGGTCTTTAAAGAAGTAGTTAAGTAAAAATGAGGCCACTAGGATGGGCCATTAAGACTGATGTCCTTATAAAAAGAGGGTATTTTGAGCGGCTTTAAAAAACAGGTACAGAGGAAAGGCCATCTGAAGACACAGGGAAACGATAGCCACCCACAAGACAAGGAGAGAAGCCTCAGAAAAAAATCAACCCTGCAGACACCTTGATCTCGGACTTTGAACCTCCAGAACTGTGAGAAGATTAATTTCTTTTATGTCACTCAATCAATGGTGCTTTGTTATGGTGGCTCCCACAAACGATTACATACCTCCACAAACTCTACTTGGAAATCTCCTTCATGATTTATTTCTGGCGTAAGAGCCTGCTTAGTTTTCAGAGTTAAATATGAAACTTGGGTCAAAACATTAATAATATATGATATTAAGGCAGCCTGTAGTTTTAGATCACTGATAAATTAGAAGGCAGACCATAATAGATCACAATAAAGTATCATACTCTAGAACCTATAATCAATACGAAACTCCACAAAGGATTATTCTAGTGAGGGAGTAACAATGAGGTGAGAAACCACCTGGCCCCATACTCAGAGACTCAATCCCTGCTATTCATATAAACTTTCTAATATAAAACTCAAAGTACAGACTATTAAATGAAAACTCTTGATAAGTCCTACTTACTGAACATCCTTCAGGATGAAGAACATCCTTCAACAGTAGTCAGGATTATGCACAATGTGCTAAGTGATGGCAACTGTGATAAAGATGTAACAGTAACCCAAAAGTCTACTAGAAGGCACTAAGACATTTAGAAAGCAGTGCTCAACTATATCCAACTTACATTATTCCTCTCTCTCAGCCGCAACCAAGGGTATTGTGCATAGTTGTAAGACTCCACAGATAAAAGGAATGTGAAAACATCATTTTTCCAACTATACTAATCCCAGCCTATACCACCATCACCCTTCCTCCTCATAATCCCCATTTTGCCATCAGGGTCTCTCTCCTGGTCATGGTGATTTTACTGTCCCTGTAGCTAATCCAGCCTCTCAGCTCCTTATCCACTCCTCCCAAAGAACTGTGTTCTCCACCCTACCTGTGCAACTCACTCTCACAAAAAGACATTAGAAGTTGTCATTAACAATAAATGCATCCCTCCACAAACTCAATTTCTAGCATCCCTTCTCTGGCCACAACCAGCTTTCTTTATAGTTTGTACCCCTCCCCAGTTCCCCAATATGAATGATTTCTTAGCTCCACTGCTGTATCCCATTCATTGACTTCTAACATCATTTTATTGTCTGTCCCTCATCTCTGAGATCCTCGTATCTCCCTTTACCCAGTCTCAATGTCACATGCATTCATTATTATAGGTCTCTCTTATTTCTGTAACTCCCTTGCCTCTCTCTTACTCCATTATATATGCTTGGTTCAATTCAACTTTTCAATGCACTCCTCATCTTCAGTGAAGCAACTCAACATGGGTGAAGAAAAACATTCACATTGGCCTTTCTCACTTTAAATTTATGAGCAGTGACCTCAAGTGGGCTCTCCAGAATGTCCTGTGGTCTTCTTGTACATTCCTAGTTTAATCCACACATTTCTAGACTACATTTCCTGCCTCTTCTCTCCCCAAACCTCCACATCGTCTTCCTTCTTCTCATCTTCAGTTGATGACCTTGCTCCTTATTTCATTGAGAAAGCAGAGGCAATCAAAAAGAGAATCCAATGATTGTCAAATGCAAATCTACAAACCTACCTTTCTGTTAGAACAGATGAACTCTTTATCCTCCTACCCAAGATCAACTGTTGCACTTGTACACTGGATCCCATCCCATCCCCTACCTGGTACTCTCCCACTTTACAAGATCATTCCCATTAGCAGAGAAACAAATTGAATTTGTCCTTATCCTTATAAAACCATTATCTGATTCCACATTCTGTCTCCAGGTACTGCCCCATTTGCTTAGTCCTAAAACCTTTGATTCCTGTCACTATAAGCCCTTCTCTTTCTCTTATATTCCACATATCCAATCCATTAGCATATCCTGTTGGTTCTTCCCAAATATATTCAGAAACCAGTTACTTCTACCTCCACCTTTATACCTTTGTTCAAGTCATCATTATCCCCCATTTAGATTACTGAAATACACTCCTGAACTCCTCTATAATTTATTCTTCATAATTTCACCTATAATTATTATATAATGTATGTCATATCACAGCAGTATAATTATCAAAACCTTCAATGGTTTCCCATCTCACTTGGAGTAAAAGCCAAGTCCTTACAAAGGACTTTCAAGTATCTATGTGATTTAAGCCCCTTGCCCCTGCCTCTACCCCAACCTCACCTCCTACCTCTTATTTGGCTGAATTGTTTCAACAACACTGGTATCCATGCTAGTCCTCAAATATGACTAGAACATTGAAATCTCTATAGCCCATGTGTTTCTGTCCCCTTTTCTGATGATATCTTCCAAAGGGAGTAGCATTATTTACTGCATCACATTTACATTGGTTCTCTTCTCAAAAACCACCCCATTTATGGCACTTTCCTGACCTTCTCCACATAAAACATCACCTCTGCTGATTATACTCTCCCATCCCTCTCTCTCCCCTTGACCTTGCTTTACCTTTTTCATGGCACTTATTACCATGGGACATATTATGTATTTATTGCTTGTCTAGTGTCTGTCTCTTACTACTTGGAATCTGGCAAGAGCTTTATTTTGTTCATTGACTCACCAATGCCTAGAATAGTGCCTGGCGCATATTACACACTCAATAAATATTTGCTGAATGAATGAACCAGTATTATCATCAGTATCATTACCAGCATTATCTTTATTATCTAAATGCCCAGGCCAAAATGGTTGGTGCAGAGCAACTGCATTCTAAGACTCTAAGTCAAACACGGGCTAAAATAGGCTGACCTTGCTGGTAGGAGGACTTAGAAAAACATAGCCAGCACTTACTGGAAACACTGATGTGCACTTTACTTGCTAAGGCCAGAAGAGGAAAATCATTTCATGCCTCAAGAATTGAGGTTTTAACCAAAACTAGTTGAAGATGGTCACAAGCAGATTTTATTCCTTAACAGAGCACTTCTATTAGAAGAGCTTTGTATTATTCTATTTCGTCACTGAATCCACAAAAAAGGTCTATGAATCAATAGAAGAAAAAGCTGAAAAAAAAAAGGAGAACTGTGATTTTCCTAAATCAGTGATTTAAAATCTTCTATCATGGTTTGTTGTTGTTATTTTGCATGTTATATTCCACAGGGTTTTCTTTTTTCTTATCTTAGAACTATTTCTCTATCAGTTTCTTCTCAAGTAGAAAGAGAAAACTTACCCAAATGATAATTTGAATAACCTAGTCAACAGGGATCCAAAGTAAAATAAATTTCAAGCTCTTATCATTTTGAAGCAAACTTATTACCTAGATGACCTCTTCCTTTCTTCCTTTAGAAGATGCATGCATTAGTGTTCATCACTTTTCCAAAGGAAACAGAATTCTAACATCACATTAAAATGTACAGATTTAGAATGAGAACATGCATGTGAAGAGTAAAAAATTATATAACAATACAAGCCAATGTGTAGTACATAAGAAAATGGGCATGAAGGGATATTAAATAAACGAATGTAAAATTAATAAGTCAGATCTAAATAACACAAAGACCTAAGACTTAATGTGTCAGTTGATAACACTTCAGCATATCTACTTCTCAGAGTAAAAATACAAATTTGCATAGAGACAGAAATTTGAGCAGAATAAAAATGTAACTCAAAAAAAGGTCTAAGTCTAGAAAAATAAAACCTATAAAATGATCTAAATACTCACCCTCACTTGCTTTAAGACTTTATTCTATACTCTACTTCTATAGGTCCTTATTTTTTTTACTTCCATTTATTATGAACACAATAGTTTGTAATTCTTTTTAACTATGCATTCTGAATTTAAGACTTACAGTAAAAAAAATTCTGCAATAGAATATATTAATATTTTAAAATCTATTTAGAAAGTTAGATAAATGTCATGAAACATTAAAAGCAGTACAAGGCTTTAGAGATCTGTAATCTTTTTTAGAGAAAAAATTAATTAAATACGAAGAGACAAATTAATTACAAACAAATGGAAGCAATGCATACAACTTAAATTAAGTGTCTAAATACTGACAATTAGAAACAGCAGGTAGAGGGACACCTAGGTTGGCTTCAGCTCAGGTTCAACTCTTGGTTTCAGCTCAGGACATGATCTCGGGGTCATGGGACCAAATCCTGCAACAGGCTCCATGCTCAGCAGAGGTCTGCTTAAGCATTCTCTCCCTCTTCTTCTGCCCTCCCCCCACACACTCTCTTTCTTTCAAATAAATAAATTAAATCTATAAATAAAAGAAATGGGGGGTTGGGAGTGAAATTCTGTGCTGATTGCTTCAACTCAGATATTAATCTTAAATTTTGAGTATTTACTTTGCCAAAATAAAAAAAAATAGGAAAGGTCCCCACCATATGCAGTCAACTTACTTTACAGTGATCATACTGGAGCTGTAAGGCTGGGACATCCCCTCCAATGGGCATTTGATTTTGAAGCTCTTCATCTTTAATATTCAGCCATTTGATCAGTTCTTCTAAGGATGTCAGCAACCTGTTCCACTTCTCAGCACTGGCCTCCAAATGGGCCCTGTTGAGAGACAGCACTGACCACATTTAGAAACTTGAACTGTGTTAAAAAAAATTATATATCTTCCCTTGGGCTCATAATCTTGTATGACCAACTAATGTTCACATCCAAGAGAGACGGACTCTTTTTTAATAAAAAGAAATCAAGGTGGCTTAGTGGTTGAGCATCTGCCTTTGTCTCAGGATGTGATCCTAGGGTTCTGGGATCAAGTCCTACATCAGGCTCCCCCCAGGGACCTTGCTTCTCCCTCAGCATATGTCTCTGCCTCTCCCTCTGTGTCTCTCATGAATAAATAAATAAAATCTTTTTAAAAAATAAAAAAATTAAAATAAATGAAAAAGAAAAGATCCTGTAAGAAACAGTTAATTTGAAGAAGATGAAATATGCAGATATGCTGGTAATATCTATCAAAATTTACAATAGGTAACTACACTCCACAAAGGCATAAATATGAGGCTTTCAAGAATGTCTGTGACAAAATATAAAATTATAAAAGCAAATTTCAGTAGGTTATGTAAGTATATATACATACTCAAATATAATTTTTTCTCCTTTCATCCATATACATGAAGAAAGAGGGGTAGAGAGAGGAAAAGAAGCAACTATATGCATATAATATGTTTAAAAAGATACATACTAGATGGGGTAACTACAGAAAACACAGTAAATAATTTTATTTATTTATACACTAATTGAGTATGTATAACAGGCTTATATTATTTTTCTTTCTAAAAGAGCTAACTAGTATTTTAGGAAAGGAAATTACTAATATCTTAATTTCCCTTAGAACTCAATAAATTACTGAAAGCAGAATATCACCAGCATTCACCTCAAAGTTGGGAAACAATCACCCATTGCTCAGCTAGAACGCTATTTGGCTTCAAGCTGATTGTTGTCCAGTGACAAATGTCTACTGGGAATACAAAACACCTGGGCAAAAACCATTGATTACAGTACTTCATACTCTGGTTTAAAGGTGAGGTCTTTTTCAGTAACAATTTCTGCTTTTAGAACAGAAAAGTATCTTCAGATTCTTAAATTATGAACTTTATAATCAGGAAACCATGCTTCAGAAATACATTTTTAATATGTGATGAAGATTCCAATAAGAGTAAAAGCTCTTGAGAATAGAAATGAAAATAAAAGCACAAATCTGGGGCCCTCAAGAAAGGGCACTTACCCAG
This sequence comes from Nyctereutes procyonoides, assembly GCF_905146905.1. Taxonomy (NCBI): domain Eukaryota; kingdom Metazoa; phylum Chordata; class Mammalia; order Carnivora; family Canidae; genus Nyctereutes; species Nyctereutes procyonoides. Next base: position 2,267,070 of record NW_026575146.1, on the reverse strand, counting down.
CCTCAAGCCTACACTTCATGGGCTGGAACTGAAAGGAGAGATCAGATCAATAACTCCATGCACTGCAAGAGTCAGTGTTTACCCAACCCTGTACCACCCCAGTGGGCAGATGGTGAATGTGGACTTAAGTGTGCTTGATCTTTCAGAATGAGAGGTGGAGGGATGATGGAAACAGATCTTAGGTTTGTTACACACCGGCTTCCAAAGACTAAAGCCAATGATGGCAAAAGATGATTCAGTTGGGGCAACCTCAGGTGCAAGAAACCTCTGTTGTCCAGGCTTCACATCCTCCCAGTTAGCTGTGACTTGGACATCGGCATTAGGATCCCCTCTTCCACAAAACTGCTCCTTCTCTGAGTAATAGACGAATCAACAAGGGACAGCCACTACTGTCCCTCAGCCCTATCAGCAGAGCTGATAGCTCCACTATAGTTAATTCAAACAAGTATTTTTCCATTGAGCACATTAGGTGGTATTCCAGCAATAAACATTCAACAATATCCTAAGTCCTTGTTTAAGAGTTCATAATGCTCTCAGAGGAACGATTTGATCTCTAGTTCATAAAATAATGACCATGGTCTATCAGCCAATATTCTTGGCTAAAAAAATAAATAAATAAATAAAAATGGAGTTCTGCATATCTCTAAAATACCACATACTAGCATTTAGTCACATACAAAAGGCCAGTTGTCCTGCAATCTATTTATAGCTCCATTGTCAGCTGGCTAATATAAAACAAACTATTCAAACCCTAAAATTCTATGTCTTATTCAAAAGAACTCAGTATGAAATAATAAAAAATAATTTGTAAATACAGAAACAAGTTTGAGGTATTTTATAATTCTTTGAGAATTGTACGATTAAAAAGTTTGTTATATTCTCTCGCATTTATAATCTTTTCTATTCACTCTACAGGTGCTATGACTGACCTCACTTTACAACATTTTGCTTTAATGAGATCCTGATTCTGCCTGAGTGCCAGCTTTTCTGTGTTCATATTGATTAATTTTAGGCCAAATATATAATTACCTATCCGTGATAAACAGTAATTTTACTTGTCACAGAGCAGAACCAAATAATTTCAATTATATTAACTGAAAACTCTGCCAGTTACAAATTATTTTGCCATAAATATATTCCACTAAGGTGCTGCAATTTCTTTCTAGTATTTTTTTAAAGATTTTATTTATTTATTGAGAGACACACAGGGAGAGAGAGAGAGAGAGAGGCAGCGACACAGGCAGAGGGAGAAACAGGCTCCATGCAGAAAGCCTGACACAGGACTGGATCTCGGGTCTCCACAATCATGTCCAGCACTCAGTTTAGTGCTGAAGGCGGCACTAAACTGCTGAGCCACCCGGGCTGCCCTCTTTCTAGTATTTTTAAATGCAAAAAAGAATGACATCAGAGGCCTTTAGTCGATCAAGACGCGCTTGAGTGTGTCTGTGTGCAAAACATTTAGGCATTATACCCTGACCTCCTTTTTTAGATTATTTGATCCTACTTCTTCAGTATCTGCAGTTTGACTCTAATCAATAACTAAATCGGACGTTACATTCCTTTGAAATCCAGTTACACACACTTATCCAGTGAAGAGCATGCAAATTTTTCCCCAATGTAATTAACTCTTTCGACTGCATAAAATAATGAAATTGATCACTGAAATCTACTGCATTCAGCACCTGAAGGACTCTATGTTCATAAAGATGAAGACAATGCTTTTTATAGAGAGTACTGAGGTGACTTGGAAATAAATGAGATAACACTAGTGTCCGTACTTCTCTGCATCTTCCTTCTTCCAACATAAAAAGCAAGCTGATGTGCCAGAGTCATTGCCTGGAAAATCTGTTCTGGTTATTCTCCAATAGATTCTGTGTGTTCAGTGGATTACTACCATATGCCCAAATACATGCATGCTTCCATAGTAGCCTTCAGTGTTCTCGTTTCAATTCAATTCTTTCATCTTTTAAGATGAAAGCCTTTTCTTGGGCACCGGGTTGAATGCTTTGCACGTAGAAAACTTAAAGTTGTTTTTGGTGTACTGGTACTTTCTCAGTTTTACTCTAAACATTTTAAAGCTTTCCCTTCCCCACAACTACGGATGACCTGTCAGTCATCAAATTTTCAGAATCTTATAAACTTTCTTTTTAAAGATTATATTTATTTATTCATGAGACACACAGCAGAGAGATCCTCAGCCTGATCCTGGGATCATGACCTGGACTGAAGGCAGACACTCAACCACTGAGCCACCCAGGTGCCCTACCTTAAAACATTTCTTTAACTCCTATCTGCAGGCACTCACATTCTGCATAACTGACTTATTAGCTGACTTAATTCTCACTTGTTTCAGTTTATTCATTGGGTGCTTGACATGTGCAAAACTAGAGGTACTTTCACTGAATTTATCAACTTAGGATGATGTCTACTACAGAACAGGCTTTACACAAGTTAGGGCTCATTACACTGAACTGTTTATTTTACAAGTCTCTAAACATTTTTAAGTAACCAACTATTTTTTAAAATATATTAATGTGAAAACTTCTTAGAAGGTAAGGATCCACACAAATGATACTCTACCATTCAAATATAATATGGAGGAAACTCTAAATTAATATGTGTTTTTATTTTTTTTTATTTTACTTATTTTTTTTTTTTTAATTTATGGTAGTCACAGAGAGAGAGAGGCAGAGACACAGGCAGAAGGAGAAGCAGGCAGAGGGAGAAGCAGGCTCCACGCACCGGGAGCCCGACATGGGATTCGATCCCGGATCTCCAGGATCGCGCCCTGGGCCAAAGGCAGGCGCCAAACCGCTGCGCCACCCAGGGATCCTTAATATGTGTTTTTAAATCACAAAAGCCTTGGGGCACCTGGATGGCTCAGCAGGTTAAATGTCCCATTCTTGATTTCAGCTCAGGTCATGATTGACCTCAGGGCTATGAGATTGAGCCCTGAGTCAAGCTGAGAGTGGAGCCTGCTGGAGACTCTCTCTCACCCTCTCCTTCTGCCCTGTCCCTGCTCACGATCTCTATCTAAAATCAATCAATCACAAAATCCTCTACTTTTCAATGTTTCTTCAAAGAAGTCTTTATTCCTTCTCCCAATGTATAGATATGAAAATAGAGAACAAACAGTATGAGTAAGCAGGGGCATTTATAAAAATAAAATATAGCTTTCCATTTATTCACTACAAACAAACATCTATGGAGCACTCGCACTGATACCAGGCACTACATGATTTCAGAAATAAAAAGTCCTGGGGTCAGATTAGGAGAAAGACAAGTTAACCAAATATACTCTGATATAAGAAATTTAACAACAGTTCTCTGCAGGAACCACAATTCAGAGAAGAAAAAAAACTTGCTCAAGGACAGAATTTGGGATTCAAACTGAAATCTAAACTGTTTCCACTTCACGGCTTTCATTATGGACAGCATTTAAGAGGCCATATAGAACTGCCCAGACATATTTATAGACAAGTGAAGATACATTTGCAAAGTAGGTCTACCAAAGAATACAATGACCCAAATTAAGGGGAACAAATACATACTATCCCCTATCATGTAAGGAACACACATAAGTAAATGTCCAATTTGGCACTTTTATGACAAATGAAATTTATTTTTAATTTGTGGTAAAACCCATAGATTATAAATCTAGTTATAATGAAAGACAATACCCTTATTAGTGCAAGAATAACCAGTTACAGTAGAAGGAGTTATTCTTGCTCTGAGAAAGGGAGTTAAGATGACTAGGAGAAAAAGGAATTCAGTCTGTGTTGAAAAGAACACCAAAGCTATGCTTCCAATATGGCAGCCACCGACAACATGTAGTGATTTCCATTTAAGCTGAAGTTAATTAAATAAAATTTGAAATTCACATTATCAGTTGCACTACCCACATTTCAAGCACTCAATATGCCACATGTGGCTAGTGGCCATCACACTGAACAGTATAGAGACAGAACACTTCCACTTTCTGAGAAAGTTCTATCAGAAAGTGCTGAACCAGATGGGAAAAAAGAAAAAAGAGAAGAACAGAATCTTTCTCTGTTCGACTTGAGATAAGGAAATTTTAGTAGTTTTACAATATGGTTAGCAAAATCAACTGGCTAAAGCTAAAAGTGGTGTCAATGACATTGTAAGATGTGATAACATTAGATGTAATCATGATGTTAAAGGTTAATCTTCTCTAAGGGCTCTTAAAAGGGTGCCCTGAATTTTTAAGAGGCTCATAAAAGAAAGGAAAGATAGAATTTTATCTTTGAACTCTGTTTTCATTAGATTTGACAATTTCACTGGCCTTTGAAACCGTATGTTAATAAGAATCTATATTAAACATCATTAAGCTGATAAGTGGATATTTAATTAACATAGTCCTAAATTAAATAAATCTAACATAAAAAGTTAAGCCATGTCATTCATATTACTGAATTTATTTCTGATCACATTTTTCCAGAGAGTAAAAAATACTGTCAAATTCCCTAAGAGGCTATCTTCTAGCTGACATTTCAAATCATTAGCTATTGTCTCTTCTATCAGTCTAAGTGAAATATATACTTGTAAGTATAATTTGTAGATTGCAAAGAATATTTCGCACACTGGACTTCAGTATTTAAAAGTCTAATCAAAGTTATCCAAAAGGACTGCAAAATAATATTTAAGATATGAACCCAAGGTACTGAGCCACAGATTATTACACAGTGGTCCAATGACCACACCATACTCAAAGGAAGTAATGTCTGTAAAGCACTTTGAGTAGGTCTGGCATATGAATATTCAAGAAATATTAGCTGTTATTGTAATCTTTGGCAGACATTCTCCTTCTAAAGATGATGATAAATTAGAGCCAATGCTCCCTGCCATGACAACATTGACTTTAACACAATTACAGCACAATCTGAAATACAGAATGCACAGAAGGGACATATAACCTGTCCACAGTGGCACAGCTGCTGAGTGGCAAAGCCGGTTTCTGAACCTAGGCAGTACAGCTCCATAGCATTAACACTACTAAACACCATCCTGCTTTTTTATCCAGTCTGATAAAAAAGCAGGACCCATCTATTTGCTGTCTACAAGAGACTCATTTTAGACAGAAGGACACCTACAACCTGAAAATAAAAGGTTGGAGAACCATTTACCATTCAAATGGTTCTCAAAATATACCCTAAAAACTACAGAACACTTCTGAAAGAAATTGAGGAAGACACAAAGAGATGGAAAAATATTCCATGCTCATGGATTGGCAGAATTAATATTGTGAAAATGTCAATGTTACCCAGGGCAATTTACACGTATAATGCAATCCCTATCAAAATACCATGGACTTTCTTCAGAGACTTAGAACAAATTATTTTAAGATTTGTGTGGAATCAGAAAAGACCCCAAACAGCCAGGGGAATTTTAAAAAAAGAAAACCATAGCTGGGGGCATCACAATGCCAGATTTCAGGTTGTACTACAAAGCTGTGTTCATCAAGACAGTGTGGTACTGGCACAAAAACAGACATATAGATCAATGGAACAGAACAGAGAACCCAGAAGTGGACCCTGAACTTAATGCTCAACTGATATACGATAAAGGAGGAAAGACGATCCACTAGAAGAAAGACAGTCTCTTCAATAAATGGTGCTGGGAAAATTGGACATCCACATGCAGAAGAATGAAACTGGACCACTCTCTTGCACCATACACAAAGATAAACTCAAAATAGATGAAAGATCTAAATGTGAGACAAGATTCCATCAAAATCCCAGAGGAGAACTCAGGCAACACCCTTTTTGAACTTGGCCACAGTAACCGGAGAAGGACAAACAGTGTATGTTCTCATTCATTTGGGGAATATGAATAATAGCGAAAGGGAATATAAGGGAAGGGAGAAGAAATGTGTGAGAAATATCAGAAAGGGAGACAGAACATAAAGACTTCTAACTCTGGGAAATGAACTAGGGGTGGTGGAGGGGGAGGAGGGCGGGGGGTGGGGGTGAATGGGTGACGGGCACTGAGGGGTACACTTGACGGGATGAGCACTGGGTGTTATTCTGTATGTTGGTAAATTGAACACCAATAAACATTAATTTATAAAATTAAAAAAAAAATAAACACCATCCTGTACCACTGCTCTTTGAGGTATGCTTCCTATATGAGGGCCTATTGCTGAGTATAATAAACTGTTTTATCCTTCTTTTAATTAAGATATTATTACCACATAACATTCTATCACTTTCAGGTGGACAACACAACGATTCAATATAGGTGTGTATTGCCAAATGATCACCACAATATGTCTAGTTAATATCCATCACCACATAGAGTTACAAATTGATATATATTTGTATAAAGAAGTATACATATTTTATAAATACCCAAATAAGAATGAATGTTAAGATAATTTGTTTTGCCCATTTTTTGAAGTTAATAATGAAGAATGTATCACTCACTTCTTTAGTGAAGCATATCTGATCTATATGAAAACATACAAAAGAGACGCCTGGGTGGCTCAGCGGTTTGGCACCTGCCTTTGGCCCAGGGTGTGATCCTGGAGTCCCAGGATTGAGTCCCACATCAGGCTCTCTGCATGGAGCCTGCTTCTCTCTCTGCCTGTGTCTCTGCCTCTCTCTCTCTCTCTCTGTCTCTCTCTCTCTGTCTCTCATGAATAAATAAATAAATCTAAAAAAAAAAAAAAAGAAAACATGCACAAGTCAATACAGGTATAGATCTAGGCTTCCAGTTCTTATACATTTATAATGCTGTTATGTGTCATAACATAGTTACAGCAATGTGTTGTCTCTCGCTTCTTCCCTTTATAACAGTTATTTGAGTAAATAGTTATATAGACTAGTTCTGTTTCCACTTCTCCACTTCCCATTCTGACCTTTGGTTCCTCTGAAATCAGATTTTCACCTCAACCAAAACACTGTCCCAGCAGTGACCAAAGCTCTTCCCATTGCGCCTGGCCTCTGTCATCCTGATCTTGCTGTACCTCCTGAGGGGCTGTACCACCAATCACACCTCTCCCTTGGAAAAACCTTCTTCTCTCAGCTCTTGACAACATTCCTGGTTCTCCTCTCCTCAGAGCCACCCATTTCTCAGGTTCCTTTGCTGGCTTTCCTTTCCTTCACCTATTCCTGATATAATAGGGTTTCCTGGGATTCTTTGCTGTGCCCTCTTCTAAGTTTTCACCCTCTTGCCTACTCACAGCGCCTTGCCTGCCACCTCCATCTAGGTACTCCTCATCTCACCATTTCTTTATGTGGCCTACAGCTCTCTTTCAAAGAGATGTCCATCCAATGGCTACTGGCAATTTGTTTCTAGATATCTCACTTAGTGTCTCAATAACGTGAACTGAGTACTTACCTCTTCCCATTCCTGGATACTGAAGAGATCTGTTAGCAGCTCTCCTTGTCTTCGGAACTACACTATTGAATAAAGCATCCTCCATGGGCATGTGGGAGGGATCTTTCCAAAACTCACATTTAATCATGTCACCTAAGAGTTTTCAAATTCTATTACCAGAGGAATGAACATGGTGCACACAGCTGTTCCATGAGTGTGTCTCACCTCTCCACCTTTTTTTCTGGCCACAATCTTTCCCCTCCCTACCCACAGAAAACTCCAGTCTCAGCCAGATTGAACTTCTTCACTATTCTGTGAAAACAGTATTATGTCAAGCCTCCTATTTACATGTCCTTCTCCAGGGTTTACAGTCCATCTGGAGAATATACACCCTTTGAGGCTCAGCTTAGTGAATGGCTCTTTCATGAAGCCTTTGATAATCATCTGAAAAGAAAGTAACTACATCCTTCATTGAGCCCACCTTAACCTGGATAGACCTGTGATCCTGCTAGGACAGGCAGCATGTCTTGTTTATTATTTGCAATGCCTTAAACACAGAAGTTTGTTCTTATTAACTGCTTGAATAAATGCCTGACTCTCCAGAGGTCGGTAATGAGGCTAAAAATTCTTTTAATTCTAATCACATTAATAACACACTTTACGAACCGATTAACATTCAGGAAGCGGGAAAAGAGAGAGAGAGAGAGAGAGAGGGAAACAAATCATGAGAGACTCTTAACTCTAGAGAACAAATTGGGGATGATGGAGGGAGGGAGGTGGGGGATGGGATAGGTTATGAGTACTAAGGGGAGCATGGGGAGCCCATGATGAGCACTGGGTGTTACATGTAAAGGATGAGCCACTGAACTCTACTTCTGAACCAAGACTGAATTGCATATCAACTAACTAGAATTTAAATTTTAAAAATTTTAAAATTAAAAAACACACACTTTGGGCAGCCCTGGTGGTGCAGCGGTTTGGTGCCGCCTGCAGCCTGGGGTGTGATCCTGGAGACCTGGGATCGAGTCCCAAGTCAGGCTCCCCGCATGGAGTGTGCTTCTCCCTCTGCCTGTGTCTCTGCCTCTCTCTCTGTGTCTCTCATGAATAAATAAATAAAATCTTACACACACACACACACACACACACACACACTTTACTGGAATATGTGATCTATCTTAATGTAGAAATCTACCAGCAAAAGTTTACTCTCCCATATTTAAAAATAATATTAATTTATTTATTAGATAATATTGCAACAGGGTGCCTGGGTGGCTCAGTCAGGTAAGCATTTGCCTTGGGCTCAGGTCACGATTCCAGGGTCCTGGGATAGAGTCCAGTGTTGGCCTCCACACTCAGTGGGAGACCTGCTTCTCCTTCTCCCTCTGCTGCTCCCCTGCTTGTGCTCTGTGTCAAATAAATTAATAAATCTTTTTTTTTAAAAGATACTATTGCAAGTTTATGAGATTTTTCTTTTCAGGTTAGAAAAAAATGTGACTTGATTGGCTTAGGAATAGCATCTGTGGAAGATCAAAGATGTTTTTTGTCTGTAGCTTTCCATTTGGAATGATCTCTTTATGATGTAAGCCTTCAATAAACTCTCCTTCCTACAGAATTCATCCTCCAAAGTATCAAAATTCCAGCACCACACACACAATCCTTCCCAGGGCCAACACTGTAACTTTTCACTTGTTAGATTAGATGTTGGTTTTGCTAGGACCTCAGTAAATGTTTTTTTCACTGAATTAACATTTTAAATCACTTTATTTATTTTTATTTCTGAGGAATAGAAAGTTGCAACTCAATGGGATTTGGCCAGTTGAAATTTCAATCCTTTAATTTTTTTAAGATTTTATTTATTTATTCATGAGACAGAGAGAGAGAAAGGCAGAGGGAGAAGCAGGCCCCCTGTGAGGGGCCTGTTGTGGACTTGATCACGACCTGAGCCAAAGGCAGATGCTCAACCACTGGGCCACCCAGGCATCCCTTGAAATTTCATTCTTAAAATAAGCATAAGTATATTCTCTCACTATGCAATACTCCCAAATTTTCCTCTCATCAAAAAAAGTAGTTGGCTGATGTTGACATAATTTCCAAGAGGATCTTTACAAAGGGGCTGCCATGGTCATGATAAATTACCCCCTTCCCTTAAGGGTAAAAAGAAGTGTGAATCTCCCTCTACGAGATGCCAAAGAATAAAACCTTTCAGGACATCTCTTTAGAAAGAAATTTTTTTAAAGTTTATTCACAATAAATAATCACAAAAGATTTCTACTCTCTAGGAGCTGATTCTACAAAATCCAGAAGCCAGATGAAGCAGATCCACTGAGCCCCTTTATATTTAAACAAAAACAAAAACAAACTAGATGCTATATTAGACAACCTTTATGTAGGTGGAGGAACTACCAGATTATCCCATTCAATCTTCACAGCAATCCTGTGGATTAAATATTTATATCTTGACTGTGTGAATGAGAAAGGTATAGCTCAGAGAAACTGAGGGATTTGTCTAAGATCAGTAAGTAAACAGCAAAGTCAAAGAATCAAACTTATGATCATTTTGTTTAAGGTTGTACACTTTTCAATACATCATACAGTTTCTGAACCTTAAAAGAAACTGACCCAAATGTAAGATCTAGGTCTTTCTTTGTGTTTTTGTTGCTTGTTTAGGTTTTATTTATTTGAGAGAAAGGGAAAGAGAGTCTGTGAGCAGGAGGAGGGAGAGGGACAAGTAAACTCTGAGCTGAGTGCAGAACCCAATGCACAGCTCCATCTCACAACCCTGAGATCATGACCTGAGCTGAAATCAAGAGTCAGATGATCAACCAACTGAACCACCCAAGTACTCCAAGATCTAGGTCTTTCTAACAACATTCCTCTTTTGGATCTTTTTTAAAAAAAATATTCTATTTATTTATTCATGAGAGACCCAGAAAGAGGCAAAGACACAGGCAGAAGGAGAAGCATGCTCAGGACCCCAGGATCACGCCCTGAGCTAAAGGTAGATGCTCAATCACTGAGCCACCAAGGTGCCCCCCTCTTTTGGATCTTTGCTCAGTAACACCTTCTCAGTTTCCTGTAAACTCATATCCATTGGGTACTGTTCACCATCTATTAAATGTAATTCTAAACTTTTAATAGCATTAATAATTGTCACCCTTGGTAGTTTTTCAGGGTCATTTCCTAGCCAGCACTCTGGTCCTCAAATTCACCCTGATTTAATTTTACTCTCTCCAAAGGGAGACATGAATCATAAATTTTCCATGTCAGTGTCCATGAGCAATATTTAATCTCTATAAATATATTTTCCAATTGATATACAAATAGCATGACGAAGCAAAACAACTATGGCCAAGAGTCAGAAAGATCTAGGTTCAAATCCTGGCTTGGCACTTGTTAGCTCAAAAACTTGGCAAGTTCCTATTATTCATTAAGCTTCTGTTTCCTCATGTAAGGAAGGATGTTACTATTCACCTAATGGGAGATTTTTGAGTACTAAGTAATGTCTGTAAAGATGTTAACAGAGTACTTGGTCAAGGTAAACACTCAATAACCAGCAGGTGTTGGTAAAATCATTTTTCTTTGTTTCAGATTTAAAATAAGATGTGTGGGCACGTGGGTGGCTCAGTTGGTTAAACATCTGCCTTCGGCTCAGGTCACGATCCTGGGGTCCTGGGATGGAGTCCTATTTAGGGCTCCCTGCTCAGTGGAGAGTCTGCCTCTCCTTCCCCATCTGCCTCTCCCGAGCTCATGTTCTCTTGAGGGCTCTCTTTCTCAAATAAATAAATACAATCTTAAAAAAATATATGATGTTTAAATTTGTGAACAGTCAATATTTGCCAGGAGGCCCTGTATATGAATGGAGCTAAAACTGCAGATTTAAAAACATTTTTTGCATTTATATCTTTTTTGTTAAGGTTTTAAGTAATCTCTGCACCAATGTGAAGCTCGAACTCACAAGCCTGAGAGCTAGAGCTGCATGTTCTTTCAACTGAGCCAGGCAGGCACCTCTGCATTTAAATTTCAGAAAGTAGCATGATGGTAAGACTTCCAGTTCTCTTTCCGATACACGAAAATCATAAAAATATCCCTCCCCCACCAGTTTTATTTCACTATTGACTGTTCTGACCTGATGCTGGCAGATTTGGCTTTTAGGTCATTCCATCTTTGGTTCATATCATCCAGGCGATGCTGAAGCATAGTAGCCTCTTCAGAATTTCCCAAAGCTTTTACCATCTTCTGCCTATTTCCATCAATGCTTTTAAATATGTCATTATGTGCATCAATTTCTGCCTGGATGTCCTAAAGAGAAAAGAGCAGAGACAATGTAAATGTTAGATATTAATACCAACACTACCTTGGGGTTGCTATCTAGAACTTTATTTTTTTCTATTCTACAAATGAGGTTTTTTGTTTTTAAATCAAAACATTTAAATTCATCTTAAATGATAACAAATTCAAGTGTGTCCACAATTCTTATGTTGAAAACAATAGTCTTCAAATCTTCAGTGTATTGATTTTCCATTTCTTAAAAAGGGATTGTATTATAATCTAAATTTCATGGGTCAGATGATGTTAGTATTTCATTTTTTTTAGAAGACTTTATTTAGTTATATGAGAGAGAGCATGAGCAGGGGTGAGAGGTGGGGAATGGGCAGGGACAAAGAAAGAAGCAGGCTCCCCAGCTAAGCAGGGAGCCTGATATGGTGATTGATCCCAGGGCTCCAAGAACCTGACCTAAACTGAAGGCAGAATTAACGGACTGAGCCACCTAGGCACCACAAATGTTAGTATTTCAGATTCATGAGAAATTTTTGAAATTTTACATAATTATTATTGCCAAATCACTGAATACTGCTTAATACCCAGATTCTTTCTCCCCTTTGTACGTGGGGAAAACTGCCCTCAAAGTATCAAAGTATGATGTTTTACAGAAATATTACATAATTTTACTTGTCAGTTTTTTTTTACATTTGGACAAATTTAATAGTTTGTCCTTCCAATCTAATAAAATTTATTCCTAAACTTTTAAAAGAAATTATTTAACACTACATCTGAAACTAATGATGTACCACATGTTGGTTAACAGAATTCAAGTTAAAAAAAAGAACATTTTCATAAAAATGTTTACCCTCATTAAGAACTAAAAACTTATGACAAAATAATATTTGTCCTGTTAAATAGAAAAAATTTTTTTCTAAAGTGAATTTTACTATAAAATAAGACTTGTTATAAATTAAAAATAAAAAATGGTTTGGACTTTGAAGACGTATTTTGGCAATCTGTATCAAAAGCCTTAATATTGTTGAAATCACCTATCCTAGAAGATTTATGTATAAACACATTTATCACATTAATTGTTTTTAAAGTAAAATACTAGAAACTATCATAATACTTTAATGGTATATAATATTAAGTTTAAAAGTGAAGGATACAAAACTATACAGTATGATGTTAATTTATTTAAGGTAGGTGTTTAAATTAGCATATGTTTTTTATATATCATTGTATATACATACATCCAAAAACTGTACAAAATATCAAAATAGTATAATATCTATACAAAAAAATTAAAGGACATTTTTGTTTCCTCTGTTTTAAGATTTTATTTATTTATTTGAGAGTGAGAAAGCATAAGCAGGGGGGAGCAGCAGAGGGAGAAGGAAAAGACTTCCCACTGAGCAGGGAGCTCAGTCCCAGGACCCTGGGATCATGACCTGAGCCAAAGGTTTACCTGCAAAGTGTGATTTGGGTACACACATAATTGGTGTTCACCACCAAACAAAAACTCAGGAGTTTGATGACTCTTGTGCATTTCCCTAGCACCTCTATCTCACAGACTGCAAAGCAGACACCAACAGGGGAACAGGGGACAGAGCCAGGTCCTGATTCAAGGTACTCAGGCTGGACAACATTATGCATGGAAAATGGCAATCTCAATATAATTTCAGTTTGGGATGCTTCAAATAGAAATTCTCGGTGAAGAAGAAAAAGGTAAGTAAAATTCTGTTGAAAGGTTCTTTGGTGTCATCATCTGAAGCTAGTCCTTATTCTTTAGGATGTAACTGTTCTATTTGTGTTCTGAAATGCATTTTAAGACATCTAAAGAGATATATAAAAAGATCAATAATTTTAGGTTCATGTTGTACATATGCACGATAACCATCTTTCTTAAGAAGCTCAACAGGGGGGATCCCTGGGTGGCACAGCGGTTTGGCGCCTGCCTTTGGCCCAGGGCGCGATCCTGGAGACCCGGGATCGAATCCCACGTCGGGCTCCCAGTGCATGGAGCCTGCTTCTCCCTCTGCCTGTGTCTCTGCCTCTCTCTCTCTCTCTCTGTGACTGTCATAAATAGATAAAAATTAAAAAAAATAAAAAAAGAAGCTCAACAGGGGTGCTGGGTGGCTCAGTCGGTTAAACATCTGCCTTCAACTCTGGTCATGATCCTAGAATCCTGGAATTGAGCCTTGCAAGTGGCTCCCTGCTCATAGGAGAGTCAGCTTCTTCCTATCTTTCTGCCCCTCCCCCCATCTGTGCTCCCACATGCTCTCTCTAAAATAAAGAAATAAAATCTTAACAAAAAGAAGAAGCTCAATGACACCATGAGCAAGGCATCTCTTTGCTCTCTAATGCCAACATAAATCTGCACTCAAATTTCCTGTACAGATTCCTAATCATTATTAATGACTACACCCCAAATCACAGGGAAACTTCCAACTACTACTTCCTGAAGTAGCCTGACATATTTGCTTCCTTTCATAGTCAAGAGAAGTAGGAAGACAGAAGTATATTAACATCCATAAACACTTTTTAAGCTTCATGGAAGTATCCTACAACATCAGGAAATCTGGTTACCAAGAGTATAGAGCAAATTTGGCTCCTGATATCCAATCAAGTGATGCCTTTTCCAACCCGGCCACAAAGACAAATGGAGTACAACAGAGCACCATCAGTGGCCAGTCATGATTATAGGTATTTCTATCAGGTCTTGGTTAAGAAAACTACCAAACATCATATATGCATATTTCAGTATGTGAAAAACCCTTTCACACATGAGCCTCCACAAAAGTTAGGAAGAAGATCAACTACCAGAAAATGATCAGAGAAAAGGAAATCAGCCTACATTATTTTGTTTTATGTAACTAAAATTGGGTGGCATATTTACTTGGCCAAATATATTAAAAGCTCCTAAAGTCAGAAAAATCATCTTAATATTTCTTCTGTATTCTTCACAGTCTCTGCTACACAGAACGAGCCTAGAGTAAAACAGATAGGTAGATAGATAAAGGTATAAATGCATGAATGAAAATATCAAGTTCATCTTGACTGGCATATTAACCACTATAATGCCAAGGAAAATCAGACAATTACACAATTGGAAGGGAGTGCAGTAATCATTTTGTTTAATCTCTTCATTAAAAAAATTTAATATGGGAACCTAAACCTACAATTATTTAGAAGCTTGCAGTGCAAAGCCCTGCCTAATCTTTCACTGGAAGTTTTGAATTATATGGAGTTAATGAATTACGTTCCTTCATAGATGATTGTACAATGATACACTGGTTTTAAAATCAAGATGCCAGCACAGGAGTCTGTTAGATCATGACCCTGATGTAGCACACCAAATGCTAAAATAAATTGAAATTCCATGAAGGAGAGTTTACTCTCACCGCATAGCTGAGGGACTTGCCCTTATAATGCTCACCTCTGTCACCTGTAACCCATTCTGAACATTAAGCAGCACAAAATAGTTATTGATAATTAGTTATGGGAATGTAATCCATGCAGAAGCACAAAGCAATGCTCTCCCAAGCATTTAACATAAGCCAGTCATGTGCACAGAGAGGCCAAAGCAAAGTATTCAAGCAGTTGAACTAACATTTAAAAACAAGACAAAGGGGTATGTAAGGATGCAATTGAAACATACCTTCTAAGAATATAAGCATAATGTAGAAGGTTAGGAGAAGCCAGGGGTTAGGATAAAAGGACTATATAGGAAAACACCATCAAATGCATAAGCTGTAGACTGTCAGCACAGCCTTCCAGAAGATAGCTACAAAACTCACAGAGATTCACTGATAAGTCTCTTGTGCACAACACCCACTACCCAGGTCAAAATTAACCTCATAAATAAAGGAAAATATGTATTTGCTTGCTTATTTAATAACTGATATTTCCATACCAATTTTGCCCCTAACTGGACATTTCTCTAATTACCTAACCTACAGAGATATTATATGCTGACACTTTACAATGTACATACATTTTACTTTTTTTAAGACTTTATTTATTTGAGAAAGAGAGTGGAGCGGGGGGCACAGGGGGGACTATATGAGTGGGGAGAGAGAATGAGAGAAGCAGGCTCCTCCCTGAGCAGGAAGCCTGACATGGGGCTCAATCCCAGGACCCTGAGATCATGACCTGAGCTGAAGGGAGACATGTTAACTGACTGAACCACCCAGGTGCCCCAATTTTACTTCTTTCTAATGTTCTATAATCAATAGTGGCTATAACCATGTGAGCAAAAAAAAAACTGGGTTATAATAAGCAGAACTGCTTGAACCCTCTGCTAGGAAACAGAGATTAAGAATATAGTACCATTAGAATTCAGCAACTGAATTGGTGCTGGAATATATTCAACCTCTTCAGAACTTGTTCACATAATTTTGGTTTATTTTTGCATGGCATATTTACCTAACCCTACATGGCCACAGCAATGTTTTCTCTGAAGGAGTCCTAACCCCTTTCCTGAAGGTGAAGAAGTAAGGTCAGCAACGACTTCCCTACCGTATCCAAAGGCTTGGGCTAAATCAACAAAGTTAACTATTAGAGGAAAAGAAATCCACTGTTCCTTTCAAAAACAAGACTGGAATTCAGAGACAGTATGGGATTGATTAACAGGAGCTCAGTGGGATTGTTGCCAGAGATTTAGGTTTTGAAAAGGAGGAATAACTTTTTTGTAACAAGTCAGATATTACCTAAAAATAACATAACAACCAAATAACATCATGAGAGGTCATAATATGATATGTAAATATGCTTTGGGGCTTTTGTGAAGCCTCTGGGATGGTGAGTAATTGCAATTAATTATTCAACTAATTATTATGATTAATTTCAATAAACTATTCAATTAATTATTTATAAGCTACATTTTCATTCAACAACTAATCGCATAGATTTTAATCACTCTATTAATAATTATTAATAATTATGTCTGTCACATTTGACAGACAACAGAAAGTAACATTACCTGGTCTATAGCAGCATTTGTAAAATAAGAAACCAATGCCAGTAATGCCTTTTCCCATTATCTGTGATTACAAAAATGTTAGACAACAGAGTCGAAAAAAAGTTAAATTACTAAGTGGAACAAGCTCACAATTAACTGCCCTTCCAAGATAATTTGAACAAGCCAACTTGCAATGATAAAGAATCAATAAACAAAATATGGTTTAAATTCCAACACACCAAGCACTGCTCTTAATCAAAGTATCTTTCATAACCAAAAAGTGTTCCAAATCCTTGAATCTATACCAGTTGTTACTGAAACATATTAAAATCCTAGTGAATTAAAACACAATGGCCTCCCTCCTTAACTGAGCAGGTTTGATCGACATGAACACAAGTTTCTCAGGAGCAGTTATTAAATGCTTTGTGTAGCCATATTACTGCCCCACCTTAATTCCCCCAAATCAGACAACAGAATCAAAACTGAACAGGTCTGAAAACCCAAAGATAATGACATGTAAAGCACCCAACTCTCACCTCCTGATCTGTCCTATTGCTCAGAAAGATCTGTTTCTTTCTCCATACACATTCACCTCAAAACCATCTTTTAAGTCCCAGTTTAAATGTAATTTCTGCAGTATAGATTCTCTGCACCTGGGTTAGATTAGGGCTACCTGTTACCCTCATAGCTCCCTCTACATTTGCTGTATGACACACTTGTAGTAAGAGATTTTCCCTGTTTAAAGTCTGTATCTGCCCCTTAGGCCATAAGTTCAATGGGGGGAATGCTTATCTTATCCCCTACTCCATCCCTGAACTCAGCCCAGTGCCTGGTACAAACTCTACACCTCATAAATATTTGCTAACTGTTGAACAAATGAATAGACCTTGAAATTGGAAGTTTACTGTGTCTTCAAGTACACATTTGTTTGAATATTAAACATTGCAAATTGGGCAGTAAAATATAGCTTCAAATTATAATTTTTAAAAGTACTCATCCTGAAGGAGGTAAATGCCATAAAGCAAATTTATCATTGAGTGCTTTCTTTCTATCACTATGGGAAGTCACCTTCCCCATAGGGTTCAGCAAGAGAGTAGTATTACTCAGACACAGACATATGCACATGCACACATATCCCCCCAATTAAAAAACTGTCATTATCATTAATCACCTAGCAGCAGAACTGCATAAATTAATAAAAAGACATCAGTCTCTCAAAATGTCAGCGAGCTACAACTGTCCATTACTCTATCCTCTGTGACTACTAAATAAATGGAATAGACAGTACACATTGCAAATGGCTCGAGTGTGACAGTATATTAGGCACTGAAGCCATCAGATACCTCCTTTTACTTAGTACTTTCAAGGAGAAAATTAATTCACTAAAATCAAGGTGACACTAACACCAACTCATAGGATTTCAGAGAGGTGTGTTGGTGCACCAGCTTTCTATGTCAAGTCAACTGTAACTTTGGCCAGAGTAATCAATCACGCTGTGCACATGGTCACAGTGCTCACCCCTCATCACTTGGTTTAGTGAAAAGGGCCTGCTTGCCGGCAGGCACATCTTGCCACAAGGTCATCCCCCCTTGGTAAGAAGTTCCAGTCTCAACCTCCTCTTTACCACCAGTCTGGGATACACATGGTTTCTGTCAGCTGGGATTTCCTGATCCTTGGTGAGCTGTCACCTTGAGGGAGTAGTAGAGAACATCTCTTGCCTTCTGGATTTCCAGGGATATTCAGCATTGCCTTTTCTGGCTCTAAGAGATTAGGAATGAGTACAAGTATAATTTGTCCACCCTGCCTATGCTGGAAAACCAATCCTGGTTATCACCCATTTTGAGACTAGATAACAAAATCACAGACTGCAATCATGTGCCAATCATTCATGTTTATACAGATTTCCAATATAAATCACAAAACCACTGGATGTCTCTGAAATTCAAAAATGTCAACCGGAATACTACCTTTCAATTTGTCTCACAAGTCAATTGCTGTCTTGAAGTTATGGTGAAGGTCTGCAGTCATTTGGAAATTTCAATTACTGAGCAGTCTATAATTTTTCAGATTAACCATCACCGGAAGACCCACCATATCCCAACTTCGGACCCTTGTGTTCTTAGAGCCTGAAGTGGCTTCAGGAGCACAGCAAAATTACCTTTTTTGCTATGACAACCTAAATCTCAGACTGCAGAATTTCAACTACTGACATGAGTATTCTCTCAAGAAGCAGATCACTAATACTGAGGAAAAGACGGGTCTAAGGGAACTAAAAGTAAAAGAACTAAGGGAAAGTCTGTTATTCAGCTTCTGAAGGTATCATATGGCTTTTGCATTACAGCAGAAGGCCTTGGTCCTTCCTTAAAAATGGCATTATTGCTTTCAGAGCTGGGGGAAGGTAGGCAGTTGTATTTGAGAAGTGTGAGGTAGTGGCACCTTTCCATAACACCAGTTTTCCTGGCAATGAATCAATGTAGCAAAGGCTATATGGGACAGCTTTTGTGAAAATACACAAAGGATTTTTTAAAAAATACCTGACGTGGAGAAAAATATATTCATGTACGACAACTTCCTACAAACGAAATATGGCAAAGAGAGTAACTCTCTAACAGATTTTTATAAAAGCGTCTCTAAAACATAAATAAACATATATGGAGAACTTCAGATTGTGAATGGCAACAGGATTGTTTCTTTGAATTTGCCTCTGTCTCAAAAAAAAAAAAATCTCAAATCAAGCCTTTGATAGGAATAAGCCAGCAGACTTCTTTTACTGTCAATTCAACTACTAAAGTAAGAATAAGAAATAGGCAGATAGTAAGGTCTGGGAGTTAAAAGAGGAAATATATTAATATGACCAGAACTTGTAACTTTGCCAATAAAATGGCCAGAAGACCGGGCAGGTTAATAACCTCTGGTATCTGACCTAGGCTTTTAAGACTAATAGCAGCAATTACAATACAAAAGTCCAGCTATTGCCCACAATTACTGCTTCTTAGGGGGTCTAAGTAATGAATTATTCATGCAACATATGTCCTATACCTTTTTAGGAAGAAACAGACAAATCTATACAAACCAAGCTAACAGATCTCTTGATGGTCATAAAGTTTGTCACCTGCTGTTCCCAGATGCCATAAAAAAGATATTCTCTGCCTCCTCTGCCCCTTTTAAATGGTGAGCAAGTGGGAACCATCCCCACTCTAAGGAATTTAGGTGCTTAACAACATATTAAAGTGAGAGATCAAAGTGCGTCCTGTGTTACAATCCTTATTACTAAAGTTGGGGTGCAGGAGAGATGGGGGAGGGGGGAGCTTCCAGCCAGAAGAAGCTACATTCTTCTTTATCCATACTCTTCCCACTACACTGTTTCTATCACCAGGAGGGAAGCAATAAGTGCAATTGTTCTGGAAAAACTTCTAAATTTTTCAGATGACATGGTTTTATGCCTTTTTCCTCTGGCAATTGTAGTTTCGTAAGAAAAAGCCCATTATTCCTTTAATGACTCAATACAGTCTTGCTTACTTGTAACGAACCACAGGGTTTTCACGGTGAAGCCACTGAGCACAACTTTAACAACTGATAAATAATTGATATATGCACGCAGTGCAATTACTTCACTTCTTTCTTTTTCTTTAAAGACTGGAAGTTGAAAGAAGATAAGTGCTTGGCATCCAAAGGCTAGGGAAGGGCAGGAGCCCATAAGCAGCACGTTGAGGTTTTCTGTTTTGTTTAACTATAAATGTAAGGTAGCTTTGGCAGGCTGGGCTCAATCCTAGAGTGTGCCAAGAACTTTCCTATGGAAAAAAAGAACTAAGTGCAAAATTAATGATCCAAGCATTAAAGCTTCACAGTGCATGCAAGCACTCCACATATAAAACAAGACACTCAGAAATGAAAAGAAAATGTTTAAGATCGGATGTGCCCTTGTCACTGGGAGGCATCTTCTTCCTACTCAGAACTGAATCTTCAGAAAGCAGGCTGGGAAAGGCAGAGCTCCTCCGACTGCAGGGAGAGAAGCCTGATGGGCTATGGAAAACAGAACCCATGCCTGATGAAGTCAGACTTTGGCATGAAAACCCAGTGTTGTTGCTGTTTTTTTTTTTTTCTTTCCAAAATAACTTTCAATTAAATTACCAGTCAACTTGAGTACAAAGGATCTCTTCTGATGTGGAATTCTAACACTGACAGGCATCATGAGAAGCCCTCCTGACCAAAGGAAAGAATTGCTAATTTGCTCTTTAGTTGGAAAAAAAAAAAAAAGGTAAAAGAGGATATAAATCAAATATGCCTTAGGAATTAAATAATCAAAGAGTCAAGAGAAGATCTGCCATGTAAATGCACAGTTAAAAAAAAAAAACAGACAAGGAAGGGGGAAAAAAGTACATTCATGAAGTCCACTTTCTGCATACCTTTTCAAATTTTGTCAGCAATTCCCGTAAGCTGAAGTTCAAACCAATCATCGTCCAGTAGCCCTTGAAGCCTACATCTTTCCAGCGAACTTCCTTCAGATAACAGCTTTTAACTTCTAAAATCCGTATCTTTGCTGGCTATACTTTAAAATCCTTTGTAAAATCCTTGACAAGCCTTGCCTTTGAGCTATGGTCCATGAGCAGCAGCATTTGCGCGGGGACATGTTAGCCACCCCACCGTGGGTCCGTCTTCTCATGGACTTCGGAGTTCGCAAGGAATAGACGTGCTTCTATGATTTCTGGTAGCTGTGTTCCACGAGGCTGGCATGGTCTCCTGTTGCTCTGGGAAGTCCAGGATTCCCTCCTGCTCACCTCACTAATGACCTGCAGCCCACAACTGTTTTCTCCTGAGCCCCAAGCTTAAGAGTTTGGTCTCAATTACACAGAGCAAAAAAGAAGCTATATCCTGGAAACTTGCATGAGAGAAGGCAAAAAGAAAAAAAAAGAAAGAAGAAAGAAAAGAAGGGGAAAGAAAGGCCAAGAATTACCAACTTCCTCCATTCAGACTGGTTTCAGAAAGAAAAAGGAGGGAAAAAAAAAATCCTGGGTAAAAAGCCAGTTTGCAAAGAGCATGACTTATGTAGCAGTCCGAACAGCAAGGAGTGTACTCTTCTCTCGGAAGAAACACCCAAACACGGGACAAGAGGCCACCGGCTTGCTCTCCCAGACACCGCAGCCGGCGTCGCTATGGCAACCACCAAGCTAGTTTCACTCCATTTCCCTAGGTCAGGCTCTGCCTAAGGGATGCTGTCAGTGCAACAGAACTAAGTAGTTTGGAAAGTTGTTCTAGCTGTTCAGTCCGGAGAAAAGTTCCAGCGGCAGAGCTCACGGGCCCCTCTGCAGGGTCTGCAGGCCCGGGAGGGCGACGTGAGGCGGCTCCCCTGCTCCCCTGCTCCCCTCGCTGATCTGACAGGAGTGTGGTAATCCCTTCTCTTTCCAGCAGTTGTTTATTATTTTAATCAGCATCCTCCCTTCCACCACCCTTCACGCAGTTCGAAGTGCAGCTCACTCCCACTTCCTGGAGGCCTCCCTTCCCCAAACTGCCATGCGGTATCTCTCAGATGGTCTCAGTCCAGAATAGATGGTGGGATGCATGCTCCGCCTCGGGCCCACCCATAAAAATCAAAGGGTGTGTGTGTGTGTGCAAACAGCACAGAACACCAAGAAAAATGTGTGTGATTGGTTGTACTATTTCTAAAAAGGTTTTATTGGTAAAGTGATGGGGAAAAGAACTTTAAAGGAAAGTTTATCTCACTGATACAATGAAAACACAGTCAGGCTCTTTGCATGTGGAACATCTGCTTATTTCTGAAATAAAACTTAAGTGAAAATACCCAAAACGTAAGAGCCAGTTACTTTTTAATATTACATTTTGATGTTATATTATTATTGCCACTCACAGAAACACTTCCACGAACTTTTAAGTGTAATTGCTTTAAAGGGAAAAGTTCAATCCAAATGATATATTCTCGGCACTGATGTTATGGACATCATTCCAAGGCAAAAATGTGGTTTTGCTTTTGCGTTACATAGCTATTTAGTAGGCCAATAAAAGTCTGACAGATATGTCCATATGAAACATACTTCTCTAGCTGCGTGTAGAAATTTTCATAAATATATAATGCTCTTAAAGGTGACACGCTCACACACAGAATGATATTAATCTTAATATAACTAAGTTTATTTTTTGCATGGGGCAGAGAGCAAAGGAAAAAAAAAACCCTGAAATTAGAATACATATCTTCTAAAAGGCTACTTAAGTTAGTTAAATATCAAAATTGTTAGCACTCAGTCATATGGAGAAAGGAATTCCATTAACAACAGAAAAAAAAATACCTATCAGGGAACAATATACAATATGGTTATTATTTTTTGGATTTGCAAACCACTTTTCTTTCCATTTCATTCCCAGCTTATTTTCATATCAGTATTTCAATAGCATGTGTTTTACATATGCGGATCTACACAAAATTTAACAAGCTTTTAAAATATTTTCATCGTTTATTCATAAAACCAACATGTCTCTGGGGGAAAATGGCTTTATGAGATTTCTAGCAGAATGTATTTCACCTCAAAGTGCCCAATTCAGATTTATACACACACACATGATTAATTTCAGAAACAAGTATGGTAAATTAGTGATTATGCAGAAATTTATAAGCAAAATTAATCTGTGAAGTTTGTATCAAAAAGCACTGACATCAGCTTGAAGACCAATCATCAGATACTGACCAAGATGATCCTGATCTGTGAGGGCTCTGGGGCCACATGCTGAGATCTTTCAGCAGCAACAAATAAACTTTTTACATAAATACAAAACAAAAGGAACCACCAGCCCCAGCACCAACACCACCAGCAGCAGCACCACCGCCACAAAAAATAAATAAATAAAGGAGAGAGTAAAAAAGAACAATCTTTCTCAGCTGGGCAAACTTCCAACTACCACCCAGGGTGCTGGATGATTGTGATCAGAGACACGTGCAAACACGCAATCCCTCATGCACATATCAGAAGAATGAATTAAATAAAAACTGTGGAACAACAGAGTCTTTCTCTAAAGTAGAGTCTTATATTTAAAAGGGCTCTTAGACCAGAGCAAGTATGATTGTTATTATTAGAGCTCCAAGTATCCTCTACCTTTAGACAAGGCTAATCTATGAGGGAAAAGCAACATGATCCTGCATATTAGGGAATCTTCCCAGAAGCATGATAGGTACCTGTGTCCTAGAAGAGACAAACACAGGATAAATAAAGAGGGGAAGAGTATGTTCCCACCCGGAATTCTAAAGTGGAGTGTTCAGAAGTCAGTCTCTGTAACAACTACTAGTTTCTCTGACTGTCCTTGCAAATGCTTGACACCCATTCTCAGAACGGACATCCTCTGTCAGACAAACACTTGAATAAAGCTCCTGAGTTACAGTTATAAAATGCCAAAAACTAAGATATGGACAAACTTAGCTATGATGACATCCTTTTTAGAAGGAAAAGGGGAAAATACACTCAGTGGATCCATATGGAATCATTCCAAAGGGAAAAAAAAATGTGAATTCTCACCTAATTTTAATAACGGGGTAATTATACTCTCCCTAAAACACTGAAAAGCAACTAAAATATTATTTTTGACATGTAATTTACATTAAAAATGTAAAGTTTGAAAGACAAATTATTTATGTAAAAATCCAAAATATTCTATAAAATTAAAATAGCTAAATTTTAATATATTAGTCAGAAGTACTATGCTCTTTGATAACTGAATGACACATTAGAATGAGACTTGTAAAATATAAAAGTTAATTGCTTGTATAACTGTAGCACATTTTACTATGTTATTTGTTTGATATCTATAAATAAAAACACTTTCTCAGTTTAAACTCTGTATACAAAATATCATCTTGGTAATACACCTTACATCTCCATAGCCATTTCTATTTTTACCAAGCACCTCTTTGATACATTATCTCTTATAATCCTGCAATCATTAACACAAAAAATAAGAGGCCTCTGGTGAAAGCAGTACATCACCAGAGAGACTTAATAAATTGGATGATGAAATTTGAAGTAGTTGACATTTTGCCAGTCTAAACTAGTGTGCAAATTGTGCACTAATCCTCAAGAGGTGAAAAAAACATAATACTGCCAATCCCTATAACAGATCAACACTGAATATGCAAGATTCTCCAGCTAAATAAGCCATGTCTCAAACATGGACACATGATTCCATGAGGAAGTAAAAGTTATAGAACCAGAGAGTAGCAAAGAAAAATTCAATAATGGAATCAATAAAATCTAAATCTAAATTACTTAATAAAAACCACATTCCACTGCCAATATGAAAAGGGCTAAATGTATATATGGTTTTGGCAAAAACTTTCAAAAGCTAGGCTAATTAAAAACTTTTTATGTCTAAAAACTAGATTTCATTTAATTTATTAAAAGATGACTTATTTAGCCACTTCATCAAGGCAATAAAACATCCTCTCGGGTTCAAATATAAGCAAAAGGAGCAGCCTAAATGTTTTGGTGAAAAGCAATTTATGTCTTACTCATATAGTAGTCTAAACACAGAATTCAGAGCTTTAAAAACTCTTTATATATTTTATATATTTAAAGATATATAAAGTATGTTTTCTATGCAATGCCTAACAGGTTTCTTTTTACATTGGTCAATATAAAGAACAAAAAGAAAAGAAAAGAAAAGAAAAGAGAAGAAAAAAAAGCTTCTTGGGAACCTCTAAAGTGAAGCATATGGAGGTCAATAGGTGATTATAAATAAATCAGTACATCATGGCTTCATTCAAAATGAAGAGCTTCAAGAATGGGTACAAAAATGTACTTGTTATAAACCCATTTGGACTTAAGGAAAGATCCAGATTATAATGCCTTTGAAAAGAATATACATAATTCTCCTTTTTCTAACCCTTCTAACTCAGGGTTTATAATTCAAAAATAAAATAGCTTCAAGGCCTAATCATGATCTGAGATTTCAATTCCTGCTCTGCTGCAGTTCTATGAAGAGGAGTCTACTCAACACATTACAGCTCTCTAGTTAACATCAGCCAGCAACCAAGTCTGTCAGCTGGTAGCCATTTAAAGTAATATACAGCCCTAAAGGGCAGGAGGTTCAATCTAAAATAGAGGCCCGAGCCCCCTGATGAAAGGCGGAACTCTCCTTTTATCCAGAAAGTTCAAGCAATACGCTTTGTACACAAAGAATTATTTTTAACGTTCATCTGTTCAATAATGTCATCTATTCTGATAATTATACAGGTGGCAGTTGGAAAATAAAAGTTACACTTCATAGGAAAAAGATTCAATACTTTCCTAATTTCCATAACCTACAGCCAGAAGATTCTACAAGACATTTTAAAAGGCACACAGAACTTTTTCTTTTTAAGGGGAGTCGATGGGTGGGGAAGAGAAATGCCAGCTGATGTGCTTCTGAATTAGCCAACCAGGTGCAGGGGTCAGACTTCAGCAAACTTCTAAATATTTAATGATTCAGAGAGCACTTTATTAGGTGACTAAAAACAATGCCAAGACAAGTTAATGTTTCAAAACCATATCCTTCCTTAAAAAAAAACGCAGTATCAGACAAGAGTGAAATCATCCCAGGCAGCCAAGCCTCATAATTCCAGATGTCTATTGACAGCAGAAGCCTGTGGGACATACAACTAAATCACAGAGGGCTTTGGAGAAAGTTCTTACAGGTTTTTCTGAAGGTTTTATGAAAGCTTTTGTAATTTTCTGCAGCTCTCCAGATTTAGAAAATTAAAGCCGAAATTAAAATACAAATTTTAACAGTAACAGTGAACATGCCAAGATAAATCAAAATTGTAGGTACTGCTTTTAGTCACAAGTAAAGAAACAGATAGATACTCTTCCCAGGAGGGCACTGTCCCTGTCATGTGGATATATATTGAAGGAGCTATACATTAAGTGAACCCAGAGGAAGTTCAAACTGACCCAGTGAGACCTGCTATGATTCTATGTATCATACTAAGCAGAGGAGCTTTACTGATGCCTAGGCCAATCCATATGGGGAATAGTTCCTGCTTCAATTCTGTTCCATGCTCCTGCCATCTCCCTGCTTAGCATCCATTCTGGAATTCTTTGCAAAATCATACCACATAATTTCTTTGACTCCGTTATCATGATTCACCTGCACCAGTCTCACCGGTAACCAGTTAACGCATTTACCCCTTAAGCCACTTATACCTGCAAATATGACTCCTCCAAAAGACACAGACTATCATCATCCTTTTTTTCTGAGTATCTTTACTTGTATTTCCTTTCCGCACTTTTATATCACTTCTTTCATATGCTTACTCTGAGTTCTATATTATGAGTTCTACATAATGTCTTTGTTTACTACCCAAAAATTTTCAATAAAGCACTGGATCGACAGTGAGTCCAGACAATGTAGTACACAGCTCATAATAAAATCAATAGGCTGATCACAAAATGAAAAACTCTCATGTTTGACAGAATTAAGTTGAGCCATTACATTTCCTGGAGAGTATCAGAAGCAGCAGAATTGATTTTTAAAAATCTGTCAATTTGGGGGTAGGGGATAATTTAGCAATATTCATCAAACATTAAAACGTATATAACCTGTGAGTCAGAAATTCTGTCCTTAGGAATCTAATTTGCAAACGTGTAAAGACATCGTTGTAAAAGGATGCTCAGTAAGTCCTGTCTGATATAGCAAAAAGCTGGAAACAATCTAAATGTCCATCAGTAGACAACTATGTAAATAAATTATGGCAGATTTCCCACAACAGAATGCTATCCCACTATGGAAAAGAGGGAGATGGCTTCTATGTGCTCATAAGAAATAATACCCAATATATAGGTATGTATTATAGGATATATATATATATGCCAAAAAGGGGGGGGGCTGACACAGTTACACAAAAGTATGTTATATGACATACAGATAATATCTCTGGAAAGATGTGTTAAGAGGATAGCAATGACAGTCACCTCTGAGTGAGACTGGAGATCTGAGGGTCCTGAATAGACACTTACAGTCTTTATAGTGTGTAAAAATTTTACAAGCACGTGATCCTTTTCCCACACAAAATTAAATCAAATAAACTAGAAATTCCCAACTAAAACACATTTGTCTTTCCAAGTAGGTATCTACTTTAACAATGGCATAATTAGATTTGAAAGTAAATGCCATCAGAGACCATCATTTTTGCCTCTGAAAGTTTCAGAAGTTTTGAGGTGCCAGATGGTCTGATATTCTAGCCAATCAGCCCTTAATAGAAATAAGCCTTCAACAGCAGTGGGCTGGTCAATGGTAAACTTTTCAAAGGGGAAACAAAGCCTTTTTGTTCTTGTAAGTTACTCAATAACCAGTAACTCCAATTTACTTAAATGATAACTTTGTGTCTAAATAGGCGTATATAATTCAAACTGTTCTCTTTCCAATGAAACTGGTATCTATCTCTGTTATCTAATACTTGATATTCTATGGTATATAATTTTTTGGAATGTTCATAAAATCAATTGACCTATACCCACAAAAGAATATCTAGCCTTTCTTGTTCAAGGCAACTGAAGCCTCCTTTCATCTTTCAAGTTGAGTTATGTAATCCAACCAAGGGGACTGCAAAGTGAGAGCCAGGGTTTACTACTGGCTATAGAGATGGTACACAACAGTTACAATTTTGTTCATGTAACAAGTTACAGAAGCTACAAGAAAATACTAGGAAGCAGCCCTGCTTCTTATGTCTGGAGAAGGTATGCTTCACTTGTATTAAAGTCTCAGTTGTGCTATAATTAAAATTATCCAGCTATCAATGAATTTAACATAATACTGAAGGAGATATGCCACTACCAGTGAAGCAGCCATCAGACACTGTGGTCAGGCACATAATTCTTTAGGACTAAATCAAGTAAGAGAGGGGCGTTTATAATCTCTAGCTTACTTTAAATTTGCCAAACCAAGGAATGTAAAGCGCAATTCAAATTCAGAATTTGCATGTAATGAGCGCTGTTATATGCAACTGATGAATCACTGAACTCTACCTCTGAAACTACTAATACACTATATGTTAATTAATTGAATTTAAATAAATAAATCCAAAATTTTAAAATAAAAATATGGGATGGTTACAATGTAATGTAATAGAGCCCCTAAATGCACAATATTGAATTGATATTTATGCTTATAGAGCAGGTACTGGCATCAAAACCGTAAGCTCAAAAAGCTAAACAAATACCCAAATGATGTTGCTATTGTACAAATATTTTTTAAAATATCACATCAGAAATACCTTTACAATTAATGAGAGCCATATAATAAAATTTATTTCATTTTTCAGTTCTAATTCCTCCTTTACCAAACTTCTAATACCCATCTTGATGACTAGATTTATTGGTCACTAGAATGACTGTTGGTAATGTTCAAAAACCAAGTATACACTCCTAAGTCTAAAGTTTACCATTAATTAGTAGATTCAAAACATGATCCATGTTATTAAGGATGCTACAAATATTGCACAACACTGGAAAATATTAAACAAATTTATAAAACTTAAATGCAATCTAAACATTGCTACAAGATATTTTGAGAGAGTTCAACATTCTTTGATTCATCCCACTCCACCTCTATTCCCACTCCTACAGCCATTGTTTGTTCCTCCTTAGCTGGGCATATTTTTTTTTAACTGTCTCTTAATTACCTTTCAGTCAACATCGCATATTCTTATAAAAATGATTATGGCTCAGAATGACAACATATCATTAGAACATAACTTTCTCACTAGAATTTATGAATCATACTACTACTATAATAGTCTAAAATAGAACCATTTTATGGTTACATATGTTCAAATGTTACATATGAACTAGGTTGCTTATTTATATTACTACATCCCAGCCCTAGTATAATATATCTCTCATAGGATAAATAAGAAACAATAATACTCTTAAAGTCAAGAGATCCAGCTTGTGATTTGATCTGTAGTAACACTTATCTAGCCTGCTTGACCCAGAAAAAGATACTGACCTGTCTAGATTTTGATTTTTCTTTGTAAAATGAACCTCTCACACTTAAACAAACACTCAAATACTCTTATCCAGAAAGACATTCACCAGCACTATATAGTTGATTGATCATTAGTTTCAACAAAAATTCATTGATAGTTGGATAATATTAATTATAGCACAACTGAGACTTTAATACAATTCTATCCATTACCAGGAATGTTTTCATATATTCCCCCTAAATTAATAAAAACTTTGAAAAATATATTATACAATAGATTATTTTAAGAAGCATATGTATGTTTTCTTAATATTTCTGTATATTTTCACCAAAATGTTCATACTTGTTAAGTGTTAACCTCAGCTGTCATGAGCAACAAAATCTTTTTTTAAGATTTTATTTATTTATTCATGATAGACATAGAGAGATAGAGAAAGAGGCAGAGACACAGGCAGAGGGAGTAGCAGGCTCCATGCCAGGAGCCCGATGCAGGACTCGATCCCAGGACTCCAGGATCACGCCCTGGGCCAAAGGCAGGTGCTGAACTGCTGAGCCACCAAGGGATCCCAAGCAAAAAAATTTTAAAAACAAATATATACAAATTATTAAAAAGTTCATCACGGATGGCTAATTATTAAAAAGCAATATTAAGTAATAAAATATCCATTATATTAGTGAGGTGGTTCCTGAAATAGCAATACTCTTCTGATTTTTTCCCTAATGTACCCCCCAGAGGTTACAACTCCCTGACACGTAGTAGATAACCAAAAAATAGTCATTGTATTACTGAGTCAAAGTTATACATACAATCTCTAAGTAAGCTCATAAAATGTTGAGACTTCACAAACTTGAAATCACCAATATATTTCAATGACCAACTATTTAAATATCAGAATGTCTTACCATTATTTGATACCCTCTTGCTACAGTTGTCACTTACCTCCTAACAGAATTGATTCAAGCAACTGATTTCTTGATGCTCTTTCCTCAAATTCTCTTCTGTTATCATTTGGCATGACAAACCAAACTACATTCTCTTCAAACACTACTTCAATCAAAAAGTCACTTATTTTATCTCCCCCTCTACTGCTTCATCTATAAAACTAGTACATAACAGCTAATTTCAAACATAAATTAATAACCATGACTTTTTTCAAACATTCATACAATACCTTTATATCTGGCAAACTGTGTTTGATCCATAGAAAGCAGGCAATAATAATAAATAGAAGCCCATTCCCTGCTGACAGCTTTAAAATCCAAAAGTTTTTGATACTACCATATCAGCTTTCTTTCTTTAAAGTTCTCCATATCCCAACCCAAAAACATCTAAACTGTAATGTAGCACTATCTAACAGAACCTTCTGTGATGACAGAAATGTTCTCTATCTTTGATGCCCAATGGAGCGGTATGGCTACTGAATACTTGAAACGTAGCTAGTGAGAATGAGTAACTAAATTTTAATTATTTAATTTTAATTTTAATGTAGACAGTCACATATGGGTAGTGGCATCCCTAGACATATCAGGTATGATTTGTTCACAACATTCTCAAGGATGTGCTTTTCTAACTTTCTCCAATATACACTCTATTTTTTCTCCATTGATGGGATTCTCATCTCTTAACCAGTAGCCTCCCTCTTTTCTATCCGTTGAAATTTTATCCAGTCAACAAGGTTCAATTCACTTTCCATCTTCTGTTCAAAGCTTTATACCATAGCTTTAATTCAAGAATTTCCTATGCATAGCACTCATCTCTGTAAGGCTGCATGTTATCCTATACTTTTCTTACATATTGCTTTGCTTTGCTTCCAGGCTGTTTTGCCAATTTGTTTTATCTTCCCTCCAACCCCAACAGGAAGTAGATTCTTTGAGAGGAAGAGGAAAAAAAAGTTGAATTTATTTGTCCCCCAAATAACCTATAGAATTCTAAACATAGAATCATTGTTCAACAGTTTTAATTAATAGGAATAAAACAACCATAATTTATTAAAATTTCACATCCTTAATGTGATTTTACAATTGAAGAGAAAGCCATGATCTTGGCAGACACAAATATTTACAAAGGTACCAAAGTAGTTAATCTAATTCAACTTTCAGGTAAAAAATTCTAGGAGTTATTTTAATCTTTCCATTTTCTGAAAGGATCCCAAGTTACTCTAAAGATTTTATACTTTTCTTACTCATAAATTTCCAGAGATTCCAGTCCTTCTTCTGTAAACCACTCAAGCTTAACTTCTTGACAAAAAGTTAACTTGACTGTATTTTTTAAGAGTCATACTTTAAATTTTAAAAGAAAGTGCTGCCCTCTTGTGAAATGAGGTAGAAGATTTATCTTTTCATGGACAGTGGAGTAAATATTGCAAAGGTATTAAAAGTTAAATTTTAACATTGAAACAAAACAGAGCTTATCTCAAAGTTGTATCTATTTCCCCTGAGGTCTCTCCCTTCTGGTCTCAGTTAATTTTCCACCCAAATGATGAATGGGTCATCAGGTTAGACTCCTCACAAGTGTACTGTAACTGAAAAATAAAAAAATGAATGATCTGAATATCTTCACTGTAACAGGAATGAATGAAAGACTGTAGTTTTTAAATACTCTATACCATGGAAGAGCCAGTGACAGAGAAAATGAGTCACTGATAACGTGGGAAGTTTTGAGTCAACTCATTAACCTTGGGCAAGAGTCTAATCTGTTTTAAATCCACTTATTTACATAGAAAGCATTTTAATAATACCTCAAACTACAAAGATTTGTATTGAGAAAAGTGGAATATCAGAGGTAAAATAATTAGCAAAATCTTTGTCATATGGTGAGTGTTTATTAAAGATTGTTGAGCCAACAGTAATAATATTACCATAAATAAGATTACATTCTTAACAGGTATTTAAACAATAAAGTCCCTCAGAACGTCTAACAACTGCAATATATGTAATCTTTTATTTGGGCATCTATTAAACAGTTCAAGTACTAGGTGCCATAAAAAAAGACATAAAAGTATTACTTTGAAGGAGCTCACATTGTGAGCTATCTATGAAATACGTGGAAAACCATTCCCTAATTTCATGAAGAACAAATGTGAGTTAGACTCACAATTCACAGAAATGCCTGTTATAAAACCTATGACCTTTAAGGATCCAATTAAACATGTCAGTTTACTTGAGTGACAAATAATAGATCATCTCAATTTTAAAGGTATCAAGAACTAGGGTAGGAGAAAGAAAAATTAGTGTCAATCCCATAGTGTTTCCCTTTTTTCTAAGAAGTGAGCTTCTTTAGAATGAGATTTTGCTTCCCCTCCCATCCTGGCCTCTGGGCCTAAGATGGGAAGAGAATGAGAGGTTGGCTGGACAAAGAGTATATAGTAAGAGTAGAACTAACCATCTTGATCTCTAACGTTACCCAAACATGAGTAATTCACAAACCAGTTTTCATTTACCCACCACATTGGGACACACATGTAAATAGTTACCATTAACATAGGAATATTAGGAACAGGTGTGCCCATAAAAGAACACATTTAAAATTTAGAATATTCTTTGATTTGATGCTCAGCACTGTAAGGGAGCTGTATATTTAAAGTAATCTTCAGGAAATTCTTTTGTAATGTAGATCTTTTTTCGAATTAAAAGACATCTCCTGATTTATTTGCTTTAGCAGTTTGAATTTTTATGCATCAGAGGTTTTCTTAACTTAGGAAAACATTCCATTTCTTGATTAGTATTATGATAGAGAATAAAGGAGTGACTGGATAATGGGGTGAAAAAGTGCCTTAAGGAAGAGTATGGGCCTAGTATTTACTAATATAATACATTTTTGGTACAGCTTCCTTAAAAAAATCTCTTTTTAAAACAACCCATATAAAACGCAGGAATGAAAATTATGCTGTTCTATTATTCTAATTAGTTGCCTCTCTGTTCAAATACCAGACAGCCACAGAGGAACCTTGTAACATTTTGGTGAGCTAACTGAGAAAAAGTCTCCAATTAAATGTTAAGGAAAAGAACATTAACATGAATATGATTTATAACATTTTAAATTAAGTAAGGCTTTGATTTTACTGGACTTTAGGCAAAAGAAATGTTGACTCATCATACACCTAAGGAATAACATTTCTAACAAATGAAGGTTAAAAAGGCAGGGAAATATATGCCTCAGTAACATTTCAAACTGAACAGAATTACACGACACTGTAACCACTAATTTCCTTAATTTTGTCGAAAGGGTGGATGTTTGACAAAGTGAACCATTAAATAAGTCCAGTAAAATAGAGGAAGTCAACCTAAGTCTCGTTACCATTTATTTAATCAGGTAAAACAGAATCTGTTCAGTGACCCATATCAAAGATCAACAAGAAAAGGTTTTCAAGTTCAAAGAATAAGAGAAATGTGCCACCACAGCGTGTGCTAAATAATAAGTTTTCAATAGAGGTGTGTTGATTCAATGTGATGGACCACTGAACACCATTTTGACATAAATTTTTTTAAAGATGTGCTTCCCCTCCCCTCCCTCCTTCCTCTACCTCCCCCCACCTTACTAGCAGTCAGTATCACTCTGGCATCTCCTACAATCTGCCACTCAGAACCATGCTCTAAACACTCCATCCCCAACACAGCTTTCTGCAGGTCTCCCCAAACCTAAGTTGCCCCAGCCCCTCTGTTATGCAGAGATTTCTTGATCACCAATACCAAGGCTGCTTTCTGTGGCTTGTTTTATTTTACTTTTTTCAGATTTTTATGTATTTTCTTTAACCTTTAAGATTCTATCTCCTTTTATTAATCAAAGAGCTCAGTTCAAATTACCTTGTTGACTTGTATCAATGACCTTATTCATACTGCAAGCACCATTCTACTATGTGGATCATATTTCCATCATTTATACAGAAGCTGTCTCTGCAGCCATTACATCTATGTACATTTTCTTTTTTTTTAAGATTTTATTTATTCATGAGAGACAGAGAGAGAGAGAGAGAGAAGAGAGAGAGAACAGGCACAGGCAGAAGGAGCAGCAGGCGCCCTGCAGGGAGCCCAACGTGGGACTCGATCCCGGGTCTCCAGGATCACACCCTGGGCTGAAGGTGGGCCTAAACCACTGGGCCACCAGGGCTGCCCACAACTATGTACGTTTTCAAAACAAAATAGAACTAAACAGTATCTAAGTTCTATGACTATTTTTAAAAAGGTAGACTATGATTCTATTACATTAAAAAAACAAAATTACTATTGTGGTTAGGACAGACAAAAATAATTCTTTAAACTATAATATAACTAACTAAATAAATAAACAAACAAACAAACAAACTATAGTATTCTCAAGAAAAGATATCACATGAGAAGAATTCAATTTAGGGACGCCTGGGTGTCTCAGTGGTTGAGCGTCTGCCTTTGGCTCAGGTCATGATCCTGGGGTCCTGGAATGGAGTCCCACTCAGGCTCCCTGCAGGGAGCCTGCTTCTCCCTCTGCCTGTGTCTCTGCCTCTCACTGTGTCTCTCATGAATAAATAAATAAAATCTTAAAAAAAAAAAGAATTCAATTTAACAACCGGCATGGACATACTCACAGGCCTTTAGCTAATTCTGTGCCAACATGATTTAAATTCATTAGCACTATATACTGAAATTAAGATGAAGTTAATTTCTGTGATAAGCTATGAACTATGAGAGTTTTTTTTTAAATAAAACACTATGGAAAAAAATAAAACTAAAAACAAACTGCTAGGAAAAAATATAAATTAGGCCTCTAAAAATAAATGTATGACTAATATATAACCAAATACATAATTATACATAAACTTAGCTATCATAATTTTCTCTTCACTTCTATAGCTCTTTGGATTACTATTAGGATATTAACAGTTTATAAAACTAAATAATATTACATGTTATAAAATATTTTCTTAAATTCTCAGTCACTGAGATGAGAGACCATTAATTTTAAATACCCTGGTATTCTACATATAAGCCTAATTCAGTTAGAAAATGACTGTACTTCTATGAAACTCTGTATTTTGGATCTCTGGATCCAAGTGACATATAAATATATGTTTCATTTCAACTAGCCATTTCAACTAGTCAAAGTTTTTCAGTACTAATTTTAGAGTTCATTTAAACTGGCATAATAGGATGATAAAGGTAATCTGTATGAATCAGGGCCCACCAAATGGAGGCTGCCCTAGTGGCTCAGCCCATGTCACAAATCTAAGCCAAAATCAGACTGCATTGACAAAACACCCCATTGTCAAGCACACCTACCACACGCTAATCACCATCTTCCAGCTCAGCTCTACCTAGCTCCCCTTATCCTAGAAAAGAAGACTTTCTAGCCATATAAGGAAATCCCACTTCTCAGCAAAGCAAGCCCTATATCCACCTTGCCCTTTCTAAGGTTCTATAAAACTCACTCTTTACCCCAAATACTCCTGTAATAGTGCTCCACTGCCTGTGAAGCACTGTACTCCTCCCGCCCATGGACTGTGTTCCCTTGAATAAAGGATATCAAACTCCTTTACTAAATTGTTATAGTTCTGTCATTTGACAAAGATGAAGATTAGGAATACTTACTTAGTAACTACTGAGTTTTGTACATAGTTCCATAGGGTTTTGCTTTTCCTACATACGGACTGATTTAAGTACCTATGCAGCCATGCTTTTATTTACATATACCCCTCCTTTGCAAATATAAAAATAAAGTCGTATGTGACACAGTATTATGAAGAAAACTTCCCCAGTGATCTTGCCCTTTTTAGGAAGATGATGAAAATAATTCACAAAACAATAAATATAGCAAACCATAAATACCATGCACTCAACTGTACACAATTTTAGAAAGCATGAGTACATGTATGCAGAAGTATACAATAATATTTTTGATCCATAGAATCACTTAAGCACAATTAACACAAATTTTAACAAAACCTAATTATTTACAAAATAAACAAACACTTGCATATTTCCATGAAAACTATCCAATTCAACTTACTGTCTCACTAAACAAAGTTAAACTCATTTCCTTTCTATTTCACCAACACACAATATTTTGAACCTTAACCTAGACTTTGGGTATTTGTAGTTCCCTTAAAATACATTATCTTCTAATCCCCCCTGATAAATCAAAATGTAAACTTCCACCTTTAAATCCTTATCTATGCTTCTTCCATGACATCTGCTCTAACTCTAAACTGGTCATCACTCATGTACTTTACATCACAGATCCCATCATTCTCTGATGGAGACAAGAGCCTTTGATGACACAGTATCTTTAACTTTTTGCCTCCTACTTCTGTTCCATGCATCGATAAACTTACCAGGACAATCTTCTATTATTTTCCCTAAAGCTACATGATTATGTTGAATGAAAGGGGGCATGCAACAGAGTGCTGTGGGTTCTGACATACTCCATTGGGAAAATTAAAAGTTTGCCTATGTAAACCCAGAAGGAGCACAAAAAGTATTAAATCGGGCTCAAGGTGAAAATTTTCCTGGTTATAGAATATCTATTTAAGAAGCATATCCCATAATACATTGCACATAATCTACATAAGTATAATCTATTTGGGGAAATCAATATAATAAAATCATACCCATATTATTCCTCCAGTTCTTATAATCAGAATATTTAAAAATGCCCTCTTGGAAAAACATCTCTTTCTTCCTGGGCTGGGCAGAGTATATCAGTGTTTGTTTGTTTGTTTTATTTTTTCCAAAACAAAGAAAGCATTTCCAGCTAAGAGAATAGGAAGTTATAGAGTTCTTTAAGATGGAGGAGGTGAGTAGATTTGTGACATTTTATCTCTAAATTGGCCTTCTGTCACTGGTGCATAAAACACTTGGCATTAAGCCATAAGCAGTACAGTTTGTCTGAAAGGGAGGAAAGCAAAGCAGAGAACTCAGAAATTAAGAAACATCCCTCTCAAAAAAAAAAAAAAAAAAAAAGAAAAGAAACATCCCTCTCTGATTACTCAAAATAGACCAATTTTGCCTCTTGGTATGAATAGGGTTAAAAAACAAAAAACTGCCTTAAAAAAAGAAATTTATGACAGTGAGAAGGATGTAGAATTAGCAGGAAGTTACAAAGAAATTACTAGAAAGAGTATCTAAATATGACTAGGGCATCAAAAAAGGAAACTACATACATATATACCACCTCTACGGACATATATACATATATACCACCTCTATGGACAACACTACATATACATATACCATATATACATACATACCACCTCTACGGACATACATATTTACCACCTCTTTTATACATATATACCACCTCTACGGACAACACTACAAATTAAATCCACACCTATAAAATTTCCTTTTATACATATATACCACCCCTACAGACAACACTACAGATTAAATCCACACCTATAAAATTTCCTGGCTCATATTACAGAGTATTTGTACAAGTAGTATAAATTTAAAGAAAAATTAGCCATAATACGAAGAAGTTCAGACCATACTTTTGCAGCTTCCTAAGTGAGTCAAAATGGGCTAAC
Source organism: Nyctereutes procyonoides (assembly GCF_905146905.1). Taxonomy (NCBI): domain Eukaryota; kingdom Metazoa; phylum Chordata; class Mammalia; order Carnivora; family Canidae; genus Nyctereutes; species Nyctereutes procyonoides. The sequence continues at coordinate 2,229,045 of NW_026575146.1, read as the reverse complement.
ACACACAAAGTAATTAATATCATCATCTTTCAAAAAGGGACATACATTCTATGCCCTGTTTGAGATCTCATTAACTTGGAAAAAGTTCCAGTCAAAGACAAACAGGTTTTACATACCATACTAGATTTTAATTATAGCTAAATATAGTTGCTAGTTTTATATTCATGTAAACACCTGCACTGCCTGTATCAAGATTCCTGAGCAATAAGATTTCTGTGAACCTAAAGCATAAAATCAACCAATCACAAATTAATTACCTTATTCAGGAAATATTATTCAAATCTTCAGTATTTTTTTTAACTGAGTTGTGCTCAATTGAACTGATTAAAAGCATAAGACAAACACATACTCTAAAATTAGCATTTTGCTCTATCACTTAATATAAGCATGGTATCCAGAATCTAGAATTATCTGAGAGCCAAGGAATAATTTCAATAATGGGTTATTATCACTGGTGACAATGGGTTAGGATCACTAAGATAACAACATTTAAGGGCAGAACTTTTATTTATTCCTCAGTTCCAGAAAAAAAAGTTCTCTTATTTCATTTTATTTACTTATTAGTCTAAAATAGATATTCTTTGTCCAAGGACTTCTGGTCTTTAAATAAAAAGGGAAAAAACCTGGCAATAGAAACCATTTCAATAACATTAAATGAAAATAACTCCAGTACATTTTGAATTTCAAAACAACAAAGATCACAGTTGAGAATCAGCTCTATTCAAAACATTTTGATCTAGGATATAAATATTGGGACCACGTTGGCAGACTTTCATACAAACCCCTAATAACAACAGTTGTTAAAATAAGTATTTATATAGCAATTTTCATGAGACCAGAGCTTTGAACAAATAAATATAAACTGTACTGATGGTTATATATCTCCCTGACTCAAATCTGTATGTTGCAATATGCTCTTGGGGACATAACAACTAATAAGACTTTTTTTTTCTGGCAATTTCTCAAGAAATTATAAGCTAATTATCTTAATAAAGAAAAAAATTTATAAATTTTACTTATGATGAGAAAACAGAAGTAAAAGAGGTTAAATTCTGTGTATTCAGTAGTATATTCTTGCAAATATTTTCATGCTTAATGAATCATAAACTTTCTGAGTTTCTTTAGTATTATATGAAAAGATACACTCAATATATTATGTTTGGAGTAGCTTTTAGAGGTTCTCTAGAGTCTACCTTTAAACATTTCAATTAATATAATGATTCAACATCACTGCACTACTGTCAATGTTTATTGTAATAATCAATATAATGATTCCATCTATAATATAATCGATAAGTATTTTCCAATTTCTATGTGAACACTGACACAATGGAGAACTGCTTTTCACTATGTCAGTTCCAAAGCTGCTTCTTTATATTAAAGTAGATAAAAGGAACTTGTATATGCCTCATTTTCCCACTTCTTATATTATAGGAAAAGTTTCACAGTTTTAAAAGATAATCTTCCTCGATTTCAATGTAATTATCACGACTCACTCAGTTTTCTGTTTTGTTTTGTTTTGCTTTATATACCCTAAAATGCTTTCTTTCACCAAGCCATTTTTCCCATGTTCCTTTCTGGTGCTAGATTGTATAGTTTTATTTTAATGTTTCCTACATGGTCTCTATCACATGCCAGAGCCTTTCTTGAAAATAGCCCCTCTCTCCTCCCCCTGATAGTGCCTATATCCCTCTGGCCACGATAATGGCAACACATTCTTTGAACCTGACATCTTGAAAATTGATTAAGTATCCCCCACCCCTTCCAAATAGAAACTCCCATAGCAGTATCCTGCAGCAACCCTGTTTACATGGCTTCATGATTCAAGAAATACTGACAGTAGAAGCAATAAGGTAAGAAAAAAATAAGCATCAATAGGACTTGGTATCTGATTAGAATACGGGGAGTGATGGAAAGTATTTAAGAATGGTACCCAAATTTCTGGCTTGGGTAACTGGGCAAGATTAACCAAACAAAGTAATTCAGTAGGACAACTGGATATGAATTTAATGGGTCTGTGAAATCACCAACGACTTGAAAGTCACAAGAAAATACAGAAGTTACAGAACCCAGGAAGAATGCATCAAGTGAAAACAAAAGAGGTTTGAGGACAGAACTCTGGAAAACTACTTAAGTACTGAACAAAGGAAAGCCAATAAAGAATAAGGAGGGAAGGAATAGACAACTGCAGCAATAAAATTAATTAAGAGTATGCGAGAGGTGCCTGGGTGGCGCAGTCAGTTCAGCATTTGCCTTAGGCTCAGGTTATGATCTTAGGGTCCTGGGTTGAGCCCTGAGTTGGGCTCCTTGCTCAGCAGGGAGTCTACTTCTCCTTCTCCCTCCGTGCTTACTCTCTAGAGTAAATAAGTAAAATATTTAAAAAAAAAAAACAGTACATGATACACCAAGAGATGAGAACACATGAAGAAGAGTACCATCAGTGTAAAATGGTACAAAAGATAAAATCAGGGTGCACCCAGGTAGTACAGTTGGTTAAGCTTCTGACTCTTGTTTCACCTCAGATTGTGATCTCAGGGTCTTGAGATGAAGCCTCGAGGGAAGCTCCACACTCAGCACAGAGTTGGCTTCAGATTCTATCTCCCTCTGCCCCTTTTGTTCATTCTCTCTCTCTCTCTCAAATACACAAATAAATCTTTATTTATTTGTTTGTTTATTTATTTACTTATTCCTGAGAGACACAGAGAGAGAGGCAGAGACATAGGCAGGGGGAGAAGCAGGCTCCCTACAGGAAGCCTGATGGGACACTTGACCCTAGGACCCCGGGATCATGACCTGAGCCGAAGGTAGGTGCTGAACCACTGAGCCACCCGGTTGCCCCATATCTTTTTTTTAAAAGAAAAGATAAAATCAGGTGAAACCTGGGAAGAGGTAAAGCAGTAAAGTTACTGATGATCCTGGCAATGGCAACATGTGGTTGAAGTAAAAGCTAAACTGCATTATATTGACAGCAAACGGGAAGTGACTGACTTCAAGACAATGTGAGTAGAAATTGTTTCAAAACGTTTGTAAAACAAATGATGACTTAATGAATGGTATAGAAAGCTTATTCTGACCCATCCAGAAAACACCAAAAAAGAAAGTTGCCTGAGTTAACCATGATCAATTGGAAGAATGTAAGAACAGTAGCGGTAACAGTAACTTCTAGCTCTTTTAGTTAAATACTGGAATCCTACCCCTAAAGTTACTTGACAATGACAGATTATCTAATTTACCTCATTGCTCTCTGAAAGGATCACAACCAAGAGCCATAATTTAATGTGTGGGCTTCTATCATCCAAAAAAAGGAAACAAACAAGACACACATCTTCCAAAATTAATTTTTTAAATACCACCAGTAATCAGGAGCACTAATTAGTAATTCCAATGAATTGAAAATCAATTTTAATCTAATTTTCCAAATAGATATGTCCCAGAATCTCCTTGCTAAGCAAATGGATACTGTGCTACTAAGAAATTATATAAACAGCGGTAAACAAGATAGGCCTGTACTAAGTGACTTCTTTCGCTGTTGAACAAAAATTCTAGTGATTTACTGTCTGTGAATCCATGTTTAAGGGAAGCACCTAGTGTTTAGAGATAAGCAGTCCCAAGGGTAATAAAACCAATATTTACTACATTCAAAATAAAACACTGCAGACTGAGAGACCAACAACACAAAATATATTTTCTATTTAAATACAACACCAAAGAATAGAAACAGTGTAATTACATCAACAAGGATGATGACAGATGCACAAAACCTTATCTTAAGGATGAAATGGTCACGGCCTTTAAAAAATTAACCTGCATTTCAAAATTGTTTAGATGTTTCAACTAGAAAATCATTAGTGGGTCTTTCTTTCATAGTGTTCTGGTAAGATAAAAAGCTTTTCAGAGTTTGTGAACTACAGTAACCCTTTGAAGTACTTCAGTACCAACTATTATATTGAAAAAGCAATTTCTTAAATATCACCTTGATAATTACAGCTTCCAAGGTACTAAAATAATACAAAGTAGCATGTAACAAAATCTGGTGCATAAGGTCAAATATATCTCTCCTATTAATCATAATTATTCAATTCTCCTATTCACTAAAATTGTTTAAATGGCTGACATATAGAGGCCATAATAAAACAAAAAAATTTTTTTAAAGATTTTATTTATTTATTCATGAGAGAGACACGGAGAGAGGCAGAGACACAGGCAGAGGGAGAAGCAGGCTCCTAACAGGGAGCCCGATGCGGGATTCGATCCGAAACCCCAGGATCATGCCCTGAGCCAAAGACAGACGCTCAACCGCTGAGCCACCCAGGCGTACCCCCCGCAAAAAAAAAATAAAATAAAATAAAAAATAAAAAAAAATAAGGGAGGAGACCAATTAAATCAGAAAACTGGAGCTATAAATAGGCAAGTATTTTGAGTACAGTTCTCCTGGCAATTGTAAATGAGTGCAGAGTTCCCTGGCTGCCAAACCAAACAGAAAAGCAGAAATTAGTTACATTACTATCCAGTGTCAATTATAGATGGGGGGGAGGCAGGATGTGGAAACATATGTAATGTACAGAATAACACCATTTCTTTTAAAAAATATATATGTGAATATAAGTGCTTGTATATATATGAGAATTTCTAGGAAGGCTACATAGGAAACTGTTCGGAGCTGTGGTACTTGGGAGGTAGAGAATCATAGTGGGGAAGATATTTCATTTTATGTATTTATATGCTACCATATTCATGTATTTTTCACAAGAAACATGGAGTATTTTATAATATAAAAAAATCTAATATAAATAAATGCAAAACAGTAAAGAAGATAGTGAATGGCAATATAACTAGAGAGCAAAATGAAAAAATAGGAGCCTGACCTATAAATAGGGGGGGGGGCTAGCTGGTAATACTGAGAGGTCTCTCAACTCAGAAAACATTATTGCACCAAAATACATATATGTATAAAATATATATTAAACATATAATACGGGATCCCTGGGTGGCGCAGCGGTTTGGCGCCTGCCTTTGGCCCAGGGCGTGATCCTGGAGACCCGGGATCGAATCCCACATCGGGCTCCCGGTGCATGGAGCCTGCTTCTCCCTCTGCCTATGTCTCTGCCTCTCTTTCTCTCTCTCTGTGACTATCATAAATAAATAAAAAAAAAAATTAAAAAAAAAATAAAATAAAATAAAAAGAATTAAAAAAAAACATATAATACATATACATTAAATCTATAAATATTATATAAAATATAATCTAAAGCTTTTTAATGGAAACCGCGAATAACTAGAGGTTTTATACTACTGATTGTATTCACAAACCATTTCACTCAGTTCCCAAATATACACAGACAATTTAAAACACATTAACAGGACTAGCAATCCTACTCCTAGGTAGAATATTCAAAAGAAATGAAAACGTATCAACACAACAACTTGTGCACAATGTTTAAAGCAGCATTATTCATAATATCTCAAAAGTGGAAATAACCCAAATGTCCATCAATTGATGAATTGATAAATAAAATGTGGTATATTCATACAATGGAATATTATTCAGCAATAAAAATAAAAGAAACACTAATACAAGCTATAGTATAGCCAAATCTTAAAGATATGATGCTAAGTGAAAAAAGCCAATTGCAAAGGATTCCAGATTGTATGATTCTATATACATGAAATACCCAGAATGGCAAATCTACAGAAACAGAAAGCAGACTTTGTGGTTGACAGGGTCTGGGGGATTGTGGGGATTAATATGGCCTCCCAAGGGAGTAAGAAGTTTCTTTTGGGGGTGATGAAAATGTTCTAAAAATAGACTATGGTAATGATTATACAACTGTATGAATATACTTAATACCACTAAATTGTACAACTTAGAAGGGTTAAGTTACATGGTATATATGAACTACATTTCAACGAAACTATTCAACAATTTAAAAAACAAACAAAAAATACTACCCAAAGCATTTACAGATTCAGTGCAATCCCTATCAAAATTCTAAGGGAACTTTTCACAGAACCTTTTAGAAATAATTCTAAATTTTGTGTAGAATTACAGAAGATCCCAAACTATGAAAATACTTTTGGGAAAGAACAAAGCTGGAGGCATCATACTCCCTGATTTCAAACTGCATTACAAAGGTAAGTAATAAAAACAGTATGGTATTGGCATTAAAAAAAAAAGGCATATAGATCAATGAAGCAGAAAGGAGAGCCCAGAAATAAACCCATACATTAATTAACTTATCACAGAGAAGCCAGGAAAATACAATGGCAAAAGGACAGTCTCTTCAAAAAATAGCATGGGGAAAATTGGACAGGCACATGCAAAAGTATGAAATAGGACTACTATCATACACCATACACAAAAATTAACTCAAAACAGATTAAAGACTTCAAAGTAAGACCCAAAAGCATAAAATTCCTAGAAGAAAACAGGCAGTAATCTCCTTGACACTGCTCTTGGCAGTGATTTTTTTGGATTTGACATCCCCAGCAAAGGCAACAAAAGCACAACTAAACAAATGAAACTACATCAAACTAAAACGTTCCCACGCAGTGCACTACCAATGAAATGAAAGGTAACCTACTGAATAGGAGAAAATATTTGCAAGTCATAAATCTAGTAAAAGGTTAATATTCAGGATATACAAGGAACTCATACAACTTAATAAGAAAACAATCATTCTTTTTAAGGATTTTATTTATTTATTCATCAGAGACACAGAAAGAGAGAGAGAGAGGCAGAGACACAGGCAGAGGGAGAAGCAGGGTCCGTCCAGGGAGCCCGATGTGGGACTCGATCCCCGGTCTCCAGGATCACACCCTGGACTGAAGGCAGCGCTAAACCGTTGAGCCACCAGGGCTGCCCACAAACAATCATTTTTATAAATGGGGCAGAGGATCTAAATAGACATTTCTCCAAAGACAAAAAGATGGCCAACATCAAGAATCATCAGGGAAATGCAAAGCAAAACCGCAATGAAACATCAACTCACACCTGTTAGAATGGCTATTACCCAAACGACAAGAAATAAGTGTTGAAGAGGATACAGAGAAAAGGTAACTCTTATGCACTGTTGTGTTTTGTTAGTGGGAATGTAAATTGGTACAATCACTGTGGAAAGCATTAAGAAAGTTCCTCAAAATATTAAAAAACAGAAGTACCATGTGATCCAGCAATTCCATGCCTGGCTATTTATCCAAAGAAAATGAAAATACTAAATTAAAAAGATATACGTGTTCATTACAGCATTAGTCATGATAGCGAAAACATGGAAATAGCCTAAGTATCATTGGTGGATGAATGGATAAAGAAAACATGGTAGGGGCATCTGGATGGTTCAGTCAGTTAAGCATCCAACTCTCCATTTTGGTTCAAGTCATGATCTCACAGTAGTGAAACCAAGCCCCATGTCAGGCTTCCACACTGAGCACAGAGTCCGCTTGAGATTCTCTCTCCTTCTCTGTCTGCCCCTCCCACCACTTGTGCAGCTGCACTCTATAAATAAACAAACAAACAAATAAATAAATCTTTAAAAATCTTACAAGCTAAAAAAATAAAAAATAAAAAAATAAAAATCTTACAAGCTAAACAAAGGTAAGACATGGTATATATACACGATGGAATATTATGCAGCTGTAAACAAGAATGGTATCTTGCCATTTACAACACAGATGGTCTTTGAGGGTATTATATTAAATAAGACAGGGAAAGACAAAACTACATAACCTTATTTATATGTAGAATCTAAAACAAAACCCCCTCAAAATCCAAAAAAAACAAACCAAAAAACCAAGCTCAGAGAACTGATTGATTGTCACCAGAGGCAGGAGGTTAGGGGTGGATGAAATAGGTGAAAGCATTCAAAAGGTAAAGACTTCTAGTTACAAAATAAGTAAGTCATGACAATGTACAGCATGGCAACTAGGGTTAATAATATTGTATTTCATATTTGAAATTCGCTAAGAGAATTAATCTTAGAAGTTCTCAGCATAGAAAAAAATCTGTAACTATGTATGGTGATGATTGTTAACTAGATTTATCATGGCAATCATTTTCCAATATATCCAAATATCTCACTGTCTTGTTGTACACCAAAACTAATATAATGCTATGTCAATTATACCTCAATAAAAGAATTTTTAAAAATAATTTTAGGGCAGCCCGAGTGGCTCAGCGGTTTAGCGCCACCTTCTGTCCAGGGCCTGATCCTGGGGACCCAGGATCAAGTCCCATGTTGGGCTTCTTGCATGGACCCCGCTTCTCCCTCTGCCTGTATCTCTGCCTCTCTCTCTCTGTCTCTCATGAATAAATAAATAAAATCTTAAAAAATAATAATTATTTTAAAACTAAAATAAACAAGGTACATATTAATGAGTCAAGACCCTTCTGTATTGTCTTCATTGATCTCAACTTCACAAACCCTATTGCTGAGCCAACACTTGCAGGGGCAGCGAGAGTCTAAACCATCTCAGCCATGCATCTGTGGGGAATTAGTGCAAAGTCTTCCAAAAGTCACCCACATGGCAACCCCAACTGACCACCAGATTCCTCCAAAGGACAATTTCAAAGTGATAGGTATCTGAAGTGCTCCCAACTGATAACAGAGCTTCTGTGTCCAAATTTCACAACCCAAGATACTTCTTGGTCTCCTAGCTATTACAATTTTTTCTAAACCCCAGTTTTCTAGCCTATTTACCCTATTTATGGACTCTAAGTTCCTGAGTTCTCAACCGCTGGAACGACTACACATCAATAAATCTCATGTTCCTATTTGTCCTGCTTGAGTTCCACTTCCAGCCTGGACACTGGGCTACCACCATGCAATGGTTTACCTGGCTGGACCATAGGAATTCTCTTGGGCAACCTCAGCTAGCTGCCAGGTTGAGCCTCTGTCCAGCTGTGCAGGTGGACACCAACAGGCAGAGAGAATGTCTATCATAGATCATCTAACCCCAGAACCTTGTACCTTGTAAATATATACTATACTGACCACCCTCAAGATTATGACACTGTCATGTTCTGATGAAATCTCTTCTAAGAAACTGCAAAATAAGATATTGTCATTTCTCTCAATGAATAAAATAAAATCATTTTGAAAGAATGTATCATACTGAAAGGAAGAGAGAAAAAGAAAACTATCCTAACAGATCACTGAAAATATCCAGTCAATTCCTCAAACAGAACTCTAAACAATATTCATGGAGTATAGCACCTTAGATGGTACTGCTTTTCCTTTTGATGATTACTCTGGTAACTATCTGAAAGAAATTGTGCGTTCTCTGAGACAATGTCTTCATTATAAAACAATAGACAATTCAATGCCACACTTCTCAGGAAAATATATTTTTGTGACCAAAATGAAGAACAGCAGGTTATGTCTCAAGTTTCTTTACTCCTTCAGAAATACACTGACTGAAAGGTCAAAGAATTATAATAAATATATATTTCCAATTTATTCTGTTAAATGCCTCATGGCAAAGATATAATAAAGTACTGGCCAAGTACTAAATTATACTATGTATTAATTACATAAGAACCTTAAAAAGGTGAACATTTAGAATATAAAATGATGTGTATTCTTACACACCTCAAACACTTGTGAAAATTAATCACTGGTCTGTTCTCTGTCATCCAAGAGTGAAAAGAAATATGGAACACTAAATATTAGTGGCCATAAGAGAGGTGGATTTCCGTGGTTCAATACTAAAAACATTTTACCAAACTATACACCTCTGTCATTATGAAAAACCACTTAAAGGTCTGAGGACAAGGGAGCCATGTTTACCATTACCTCGTTCCTCGTATTTCTGGAATTTCCAAGGGAAAAGGCAGTTCAGATAAAAAAACTGTAGCTTAATCTGCCTGCAAGTTTCTATTACTTCCTAGATCTGATATTTGAGGAGATGTCCTTCTCTTTCTGAGAAATGGCCACAAATGTCTCTCAATTCTTGATTTCTTTTTTTTCTTTTTTCTTTTTTTTTTTTTAGTACTGTACTTATTTATTTAACATAGAGAGAGAGAGAGAGATAACACAAGCAGGGGGAGTGGCAGAAGGAGAGGCAGAGGGAGAGAGAGAAGCAGGCACTCTGTGAGCAGGGAACCGACATGGGGGTTCCCAGGACCCTAGGATCATCACCTGAGCTGAAGGCAGACGCTTAACTGATAGAGCCACCCAGGCGCCCCAATTCTTGATTTCTTTTTCAGTTTCAGTATATTCAGAAAAGATTTAACTATTGGATACAATTGTCAAATAGAATACAGAATATGAATAACAAACAAATAAATGAAAAACAAGTTCATTCAATTTCATATTCTTTAGAGCAGCTACAATTTAAGCTGTTTTCAAACAAGATTGAGTTAAGGGGAAATGGGTTTTTCACTATAACTCTCTCAAGATACTCTGAAGGCTGGGTGATCCCCAGGGTACTCAGACAGCTTATGGAGGTGCATGTTCTAATAAATTTTGTTACATTTTGATGGACCCTGGGGCCTCCTCAAGTCTCTCAGAAGCCAAAGAATCTGACTTTTTCCTTAACATCTGATTGTTGATCCTCTAGGATTACTAAGAAAAGTTCAGCATTACTTCACCATGGAAAATTTAGCTTCCATTTCTTCTAAATTCTTTTCTTTTCTTTCTTTTCAGAGCAATAGTATGACACGGTGAAACAGAATACATGTTATCTTCCCAAAGCCCACTGGAATATCACTTAAAATAAAACAAAACAAAAAGTTTTATTTATATATACAAGGAAAAAAGACAGAGCCCAAAGCCCTCACAACCAAGAAGTGGGTGGGGGAAACTGGAAGAGAATCCATCCACAGTAGAGGAAATGAGAGAAAATAGTCTACACTCCTTTGAAATCATGTCAAGCACTGCTCTCAATGTCTTTGATTACCTGCTAAATTACCATGATTTTCCAATACATGTGCCAACCTCTCCGTTTTCCCTGCTCCTCCTTTCCATCACAAAATCTTTTTTTTTTCCTTAATTATTTGTCCCCACACATTACCCAGTTATTTCCGGAATTTAAGGAATGGCAAACTGTGACTATTTTACAACTTTTGTAAAATGAAATTTCTTTACAAGCTTCCTTTCTTTGCTTCAACATTTGGAATACAAGTTTATGGTATGATTTCCAAGGATCCGCAGAGCTGGAGTTTGCCAGGTGAAATGAGTGAATTCCAGACAGGATGTTACTCAGGCACAGTCCCATTACATCTTAAAAACAATAGTTACACACACACACACACACACACACACACACACACACACACACACGCTGGTTTTGCTTCTAGTAAAGCAGTATCAAAACCTTGTGCTCCATTTTCATCCAAGGAAGCAGAGCCAGTTATGAGGTTCAGCCAACAGACCAGGACTGAGAGTTTCCACTGCAGCACGGATACTACAGCCCCTGTTTCAGTTCAACCAGTCAGGGGACATCACTGCTAATACACCTACACGGACAAAAGGAAGAGAGAAAAAACCCAAACCAAAATAATACAATGATAATAATAATTACATCTTCTTTTCTTCTTTCTTGTCTCACACAGCTCAGAAGACACCCGAAGTCTTTTTAGGATGCTCATTGTGAGTGAGGGGCAAGGAGGGATGACAACTGGAACACAGGACATGTAGTCAAGTTGATAAACACTGAACTCAAGCCAAATTGTCAAGCTACCAAACACAGCACAAAATGAGTGGTGTGCAGAAAGACTTAAGTATGCATATGACAGAGGGTTCACTTCAGAACTAGTCAATAAACATTCAGTAATAACCTGCTATGTATCAAGCTCCCTGCAAATCATAAACATTAACAAGGCTGAGCTCTCCTTTTGAATGTTAATCCTTCCCATAATAAATAAATGCAGCTATTTCCAATCAGAACACTATTTTTGAATGCTCTAAAATTTTATAATTGTCTTCTATTTTCCAAATCACCATTCTACATTAGCAGGTGTGCAACATGCCTAAAATAACATGAATGTATTAAATTTTAAAGTGCTCTTATAAGTGGAAATGCCTTTCAAATATCTAAATCATGCTATGGCTAAGGGAGAAGCAGTCTTAGCTCAGAGGAGGAGCAGCACTGTGACCACATGGAAGCATCTGCAATGTGGTTAAAAAACACAATGAACAATTCATCCATGCTAAAAAGACTTTGTCTCTATATTTAGATACTATATGTAACAAGGACAGTTCTAATTCAGTGTCCCTGCATCCTTGCCAAAGTTAGAGAATGGTTATCACAATAGTCAGAATAGTGGTTACTTCTTAAGAGAAGAGAGGTCCACCAGGGAGACACAGGCAGACCGCGTCAAAAGACCAGCAATAACTTTTTCCTGAATGCTTGTTTTCATTATGATTCTTTATAGTTTCTGTATATGCTTTACACACCATTCTGTACATATGCTGTACTTGACAAAAAAAGCAATACAGCAAGTATCTCTAGAACACACAAAAAACTAGCATCAGTGGCTGTTGCCTGGGAGAAAATGCTTCACTACACATCCTTTCCACCTTTTTAAAACTAAATATATGTAATGCCTTTGGAAAAATAAGTAGGAGAAATTAATAAGTAAATATGTAACAACTTTGCCCATATGTCACATTAAAATTAAAGATAAGCAATGAAGATTCACATCTCATGGTTAAAGGGAAATCTCTCCAAAAATAGAGAAGTAAATGCTGCTGGTGCCCATGCTCAGCATAAAAGAAAACTTCAAAAAGAGAGCTACGTATTTATTCACCAGTTTTCCATATGCATGGTAATCAATCAAATTTAACAGGTATTGAGCCTTATTTATTTATTTACTACAGATTTTATTTATTTATTTATTTATTCATTCATTCATTCATTCATTCATTCATGAGAGACACAAAGTGAGAGGCAGAGACACAGGCAGAGAGAGAAGCAGGCTCCCGGTGAAGAGCTTGATGTGGGACTCGATCCCAGGACCCCGGGATCATGACCTGAACCAAAGGCAGACACTCAACCACTGATCCATCCAGGCATCCCCAGAGCCTTATTTATACAGCCCAAAGATTCACTATGTATTACAGGTAGAATGTCCAATGTTCTGATTAGCTGAACCAATTCTACTCCCAGATCTTCCTATCTCCCAGGCAGGCTGTGCTCCTCTATAAGATGGCTGATGGTCCCCGAAGAGATGAAGGTTGTGAATTATCCAATCTATAACATCTCAGAGCACTCAGGGTAGGAACACAGATCCATTACAGAGTAAGAATTCTCTATCTCAGCACACCAACTAAAATAAAACCAACTGAACATTTCTATGTCCTCTATTTAGATGACTCGACTTAGATAATGAGTTAGTAAGCTAAAAAATCCAGTTCAAATAGCAATGGATAAGTGAAGGAGCCTTTCCCAAAGCAACTCTACCAGGGAAAAATTCAAAGAAAAGCTAAAAATGTTGGAAGTTCTAAAGAAACATGATTTAAACAGTTCAGCACAGCTTTAAAGATCAGAGCTCTGGTGGAATTCTTATGGGATAGGAACCAATGATTTTAGATGGAAGTTTCTAGCACTGTATACATTTCAAAGAAAAGGGCCACCAACCTCCTCCTAGTAATACAAATAATGAAGGAATGCTATATGCATACCGATTTCACAAGATACATAAATTGGAACAAGAGCTTTGGGAGATGAATAACATATCAGATGAAAAAGTCATGTATATATAAATACCCACAAGAATGGAAAGTAGGGACTTACTGTACACCCAAGTTCATAGCAGTATTATTCACAATAGCCAAAAGGTGGAAACAAGCCAAGTATCCATTAATAGTAAATAAATAAACAAAATGTATTACAGATATACAATGGAATATTATTTACCCTTAAAAAGGAAGGAAATTCTGACAACCTGGATGAATCTTGAGGACACTATAAGCAAAATAAGCCAGTCATAAAAATACAAATACTGTATGATTCCACTTATGAGGTACCTAGAGTACTAAAAATCATAGAGACAGAGAGTAGAATGGTGATTGCCAGGGTCTAGGGGAAAGGGAGAATAGAGGGCAATCATTTAATAGGTACAGAGTTTCAGTTCTACAAGATGAAAAGAATTCTGGAGACAGATGCAGGTGATACTTGCAAAACAATGTAAATGTATTTAATATCACTGAGCCATATATTTAAAAATGGTTAAGACGATAAATTGTGTGATATATATACTATGCACAATTTTTTAAAAAGAGAAAAAAATCAACCAATATGATACCAAAATTAGTTTATAGCATACCTGTTATTAAAATTATATAAGCATTTAACTTTATAAATTTATATATATAAATACATATGGTTCAAATACAATGGTTCAAAATAGCCTTTTCCCTCTAGTGGCTACATGCAAAATAAATATTAATATATTCTATACTTGAGATTAAAAAAAGGAATGGGGGATCCCTGGGTGGCTCAGCGGTTTAGCGCCTGCCTTTGGCCCAGGGTATGATCCTGGAATCCCAGGATCGAGTCCCACGTTGGGCTTCCTGTATGGAGCCTGCTTCTCCTCTGTCTGTGTCTCTGCCTCTCTCTCCCTGTCTGTGTCTCTCGTAAATAAATAAATAAAATCTTTAAAAAAAAAAACAAAATAAAAAAATAAAAAAAGGAATGAAATTCTGATACATGCTATAACATGGATGAACCTTGAAAACATTACGCTAAATTAGATAATCCAGATATAAAAGGACAAACATTGCGTAATTCCACTTATATGAGGTGCTTAGAGTAGTCAATTTCATAGATATAAAAGTAGAATGGTGGTTACCAGGCTGAGGTGGGATAGAAATGAAGAATTATTAAGGGGTAAGAGTTTCAGTTTGAAAGGGTACAAAAATTCTGGAACTCACTAGTGGTGATAGTTGCACAAGACTGTCAATGCATTTCGTGTCACTAAATTGTATACTTAAAAATGGCTAATATGGTACATTTTATACAATATGTATGTTAGAACAATAAAATGGTCATGTTTACAGTCAAACTAACCAAATCGAGCTGCAAATCCAAAGACGGAAAGATAAAGGTTAACAATATTATTCAAAATATGGATTTATTTGAAACCATGTGAAGAAATAGAGAGTAAACTGACAAATTATTGTACCAGCTATCAGTCTAGACAAATCTCTGGTCTCTGCAGTGAGAATGACACCACTCAGACAGATATTCTTGGCAAAACACATCTGCACCCAACAGCCCTTCTCTTGGGGACAAGCCAACATCAACCCCACCCCAGACTATCCCACCCCTCCACTTCCTCCCAGAATGCCATTGAGGCTGGTAAAGTGTCTCCTTTGTGTAGATCAAATCTTGTTCCTCAGTGATCTACTCAGACATAAGCTATACACCAGAGGCTGCAAACAGAAATACAGGTACCATATGCGCAAAGTTGATCTGTGTATAAGAAAAACAACAGCACACTCCTGATAGTACACGGGAGACAACCTCAGTGTTGGGAACAACGTGACAGCTGGCCAGGATCTTGGGGAGCAGCAGCACACTGCCAGGCTGTTGCTGCCATGTGCAAACCCATTGTTGCCAAAACTACCAATTTCCAAGATAAATTATTTTCAACTAAAGCCAATAAAACTTCTCATAAAATACAGTCCTTAAGTTTGTTCTTGAGGATAGAGAAGAAATGCAAAAAAAAAAAAAAAATGGGGCAAGGGAGCAGATGACATTTTTTTTTTTTCAGATGACATGTTTGAGGTGGGGACACTGTGCTGGATACTTAACAGAGCCTGGTCCTTTAACAAGAGAGAGATCCAGTCTGAAGATGTTGGAGGGGTACCGTATGAACAGAAAATCTGTAAATGTTTCTGAAAGCCATGCTAAGAATAATGGGCATTTATTACTGATGCTGGAATAAATAGGGTGTCTCAGATTTAGTGAAACGATTTTTGTAGTACCATGGAACACAAATTGAAAAGATGAGCGATAATATGGAGGCTAGTTAAAAAAATGAAAAAATGCAAAATTAGTTTAAAAATGTAAATTAATTCTTTAAATAAACACCCAACACTTATATATATATTTTAAAGAGTAATTTTCGAAGTCCATATTTGGTTTTAGTTGTTTTTTATTTTAAGCTTGAGCCAACGAAAATGAACTATTTCCTGGCCACTGTTGGGCGGTATTATCTGTGATACAGCTACAGAAATACTGTCTATCTGAGAAGAAAATTGTTTACTCGGCTAGAGTCAATAGAAAGTTTTTCAGCCAGAAGTGGATTTCCCCCATTTCGGTTTTAGGACTTGGCTTTATAAAATCTCTGTGTTTATGGTTTTAGAATCTTGATGCACCATTCAATGCTGCTTAATCATTTTTGTCATATATGCATGCATAAAGCAGAGATGAGGTATATTCAGGTAATCCAGAGGGAGCCAAAAGAACCTTAGCTGGGGGTGCATTTAGGCTTTGTTCATGCTGCACAGGGTTGGTTCTAACAAGTAGCAAAGGAGTAAAGGGCACTAGGGAACATATTTAGATGAAATCAATTTATAAACATTTTATGATTGCACTTACTCATAAATTTGGCAGCTATTCACTGAACAAAGCATACCAACTTCTCTACCTGAATCCTCAAGCTTTTCAACCACCTCCCTTGAAAATCCAAGGGAATTTTATGGTAGTAACATTACATCAGGTATTATTTACAAACCAAAAATAAACAAAATGCTTCGAACCAAGTTCGAGCTTTTGATTCTGTGAACTGACAAAGCAGAGAAGTCACAGATAGACTAAGGAATGAAATACACAAAGAAAACACCTCACCAACAAGTTATTTTATCAAATCTCTCCATGGAAAGTATAAACCACAAGAATGTAACTCACAATTGTATAATTACACAGCTTCTCATATGTCAAGTATCCTATATGGGTACCAGAAATATCTGATGAACATAGGAGAGATGTTTTTGTAAGAAATCTACCCAGTTTGCACAAATTCATTGTTGACTGAGAATTATGGAAGTTTACCGTGCCTGTTCTGTATTTAATACTTGGTTTGCTTATTTGCTCAAGCTCAGTTACAACCATTGGTCTCTTCCCAAGGGCATCTCATCAATTCTTCCATGTATATGGTCTAATGGTACAAGTCCTAATACTTTCATTAGGCCTTTATCACCAATCCAGTAATTCAGTTTTGGTAGCCATCTAAGTGTCTTTTTTTTTTTTAAGATTTTATTTACTTATTCATGAGAGACAGAGAGAGAGAGAGAGAGAGAGAGAGAGATGCAGAGACAGGCAGAGAGAGAAGCAGGCTCCATGCAGGGAGCCCAATGTAGGACTCGATCCCGGGACTCCAGGATCACGCCCTGAGCCAAAAGGAGGTGCTCAACCACTGAGCCACATAGGCGTCCCGCCGTCTAAGTGTCTTAATTTCAGTTTTCACCAATGTCATGGTAACTGACATGGAATTTCATTATTTTCATCTCTCATATCTTTCACCTTGTCCTCTGTCCTGGCTCTTCTCCCTCAGGGTGAGAACATGTTTGGCTATCTTACTTTCCTAAAAAGAAATCCCCTTATAGTCACCTCACTCCCTCAATCTACTCATGGTATTTGGTTTACTTTCACTGCCCAAAACATATCTATACTCACTGCCTCATTAAACACTGACTTTAAAAAAAAAAAAAAAAAAAAAAACAAAAAAAAAAAAAACACTGACTTTTAATCTAAGTTCCCAGGGTGATTTATTCTAATGCTATCCTAAAGGTCTGACTTCCTCTACTAGCTTATTCCCTATTGCCAGCTGTCAGCTGGGCATCTCTGGCGGGACAGCCAATGTGTTTGTCAAAATCTCAATGAATTCAGAACATGAATCCTCATCCTTTCCCACTTAACCAACTCTGCCCAGTCCCAACCAACCTTAGCCTCATCTCCTCCTACAGGTAATGGTCCTTCCAGCCACCCCCTCCTATCCTCTGAGCTGAGTCTTGGAAGCTTCTCTACCATTTCTGTCTCCCTCTCTCATACAGCCCTGGTAACCAAGTACCAGTCACTATTTCCCGCTAGTTCTAACTACCCAAATCGACTACTGCTTGTTGATTTTCATTGACATTTCCATTCTTGTTTACTGACTCTTGTTTGAAGTATGAATAACATCCTTGAACTGGTTCTCCCTCTTGTTTCTGCCTATTATCTTTCTATGTTACACGGCTGTGGCCAGATTCACCTTTCTAAAGCATAGTGATGTACCCCCATGCTCAAAAACCGTTAATAATTTCTTCAAATTTAGATATAATCAAGTTCAAACTTTTTGAAAGAAATCTGAAATCTGACTTAATTCTATCTCTCTATTCTTGTTTTCCCATTATGCTGTTTTCTCACCTGATTTTCTCACGATGCTCCTTTTAATAGGTACTCCTTAGCAACACTGGCTTCATCCCATTCCTAAGCCACCACTCAAACTGTCTCCCTCTGCTCCCAATGTCCTCCACCTCCTTCCTATCATTCCTATCCTGAGAAACAGTCACCAGTTTGCCAATTTTCACAACCAGAAGTAACGTCTCCTGGGTCTGACTTACTGTAGGACTCTGTAGTTCTCTTTCGATAACAACTTCATTCTCCTTATTTTATTTTATTGCCTCAGCAACATAACTTTATCTGCCCTCCAAAATTCCAGAGTTTTCTAAAGGCATCATATATCTTTCATCTTTACATCTTTCTTTCCCCTATCAATACAGGATGATTTCCCCAAGATGTGTGCCATATAACCTGTGTCGAATAACGGAATAAATTCTATTTTTTTCAAACCCACCTTGAAATCTGTAAAACATTGATAAAATAAAGAAAGAGTTGGGAATATTGAAAGCAATTACATTTCCTATCTCCATAGCTGGCAAGGCCCTAGGACCTTTTACACCAAGGATTTCAAACAGCTGATTTAGTAATCTACTTCAAAGGGGGCGCTCTCTTTTCTTCACTAAATTCTGTGTGTCACAATGAAATGAAAAGAAACCTTCTTCAGTGTCCTAAAGGGGATCTATCTCCTATGAATGAAATAGAGTCTAGGTAATTAGAATCATTTAATGCCATCTGCAAAATAGCTTTCCATTCTAAACTTTACTATCACTGTCATTTACCAATGCAAAACTGTAGAGATTTCCAAAGATACATTTTATATCTGAATTCCTCAAGTTATTGAAATAATGACTTTATAGGCTTAAACTTTACAGATATTACTAATGTTCTATCGATGTTTTTCATATTGATAAAATGTAGTACCATTTAAAACTTTCTCATCCTATAGATGAAGAAACTGAGTCTCAGAGAACAAATTACTTGACTCATTCAAACGGTTAGGCAAGTTGCAAAATCAAGACCCACACCCATGCATCCAGTTCTCTATTCAGTAGAACTACTACTTTGGGTGATAAAATACAGCCAGCAAGAAAATAAGTTTATATGGAAGATGCCTTATAAATTTCTGGAAGAATCCTGATTAATTGAAAGTACTACCTGATAAATTGTTTCTTTATAGTATCTCTCATAACTGGCATTCCAAACCAAGGACAGTTACCAGCACTGTCATTATATACTACTATCTATGGAGTTGCTAATACTTAGAGTTGCTAATACTCCTCATATTAATTAGTTTTACCTAATTTTTAAGTATAGGTGATTCAGAGTGAAATGGATATAATCTGTAACAATCACTGGCCCAATATGAGAGCAAAAGTCATTTTCCAAAGCACATGGGAGTTTCTACAATTCTTTCCTGTTTTCTGTAGCTAAATTTCCTCTTTGAGAGGAAACATATCTAAATGATCCATTTATAAATAAAAACCTATAAATGTCCATGCCTTATTTTCCTTTGGATTAGATGATACATGATAATACAGATGATTTCTAACATACTTATAAAGATATCAGAACAAAACATATATTATTAAGCTCTTTAAGAATAATAAACCAGTATAAATTTCTTATCAGCCAATCCCACAAATTTGTATATGGCCATTATTCTTAAATTCAGTGTCATAATAACACTATTTTTTCTTAATTATAGGACATCATCTCTTATAAGATAAAACACTGATTTAATAACAGATTGGAAAGGAATTATTACAAGTATAAAAAAGTAGTTTATAACAGAAAATATTCAACTGGTTATTACTTAAGATTTCATGAAAATGTGATAACTACTTCATGAATAGAATGAAAATCTATTCATACTAAGATTAAGTAAATTTCTAAATAGATGAGCAAAATTCAACAAGAGCTTTAAATAAACTACCCTAAAAAAAGAGGAGGGGAAGAGAAAGAAGAGCATGGAGGAGGAAGGGAAGGAGGAAGGACAATAAAATAAACATTTTTCTTCCATAACCATCCAGATTAGCTTGCCAGTTCCTTTGAGCAGTTCCTAGGATCTGAAGCAAGTACTTATTATACTCTCAAAATGGGATCCCATACACAGAGTGAAAGGCATAGAGGTAATACAGGTATTAGAATCCTACCCGAACACTACTAGAATCCTATACTTTTCCTAACCAAATATCAACATCTACCTGTCTCGTATACATCAGCTACACATGCTGATTATTAAAATGATCGGAGTCTGCATTTGTCAGCAAGGAGAAAATACACAAATGTTAAAAAGATGATCTACTTTTAATGAGGTATCATATTGAAGATATTAACTAAGTGCCATGGGTAAACTGGGAGGTGTCAAAAGAATTCACTGAGAAGATGGCATTTGAGATGGCCCCTAAAGGATTAGTAAAAATTTCTAAGAGGAATATATTCTAGGCAAAAGGAGAGGCATGAAATAAGGAAACTACATGGTTTCTTTGGAGATCCACTATGGTCTGTTCACATCAGCAATGAAATCACTATTTCTCTAAAATGATCCACAATTCATGTTTTTAACTCATCCACATTGCTATTCCCCCCTAATAATTATTAAAAATGAATATTACAAATAAATACGCATTTTCTAAGCATTTTACTTATAGTTGCTCAGTTAATCCTCACAACAACCCTAGGAAGTAATAAGCAAGCACTATTATCAGTGTCCCCATTTTACAGATGAAGAAACCAAGGCCCAGAGAGGTTAACTAATCTGCCCAAGGTGACACAGTTCAACCTCAGGAGGCCCTTAGAGTCATGTTCTGCCCCACATACTGAAGTTTCAATCCTAATTACACAGCATCAGGGCTGCTCTTACTGTACATACATCTCCTCACATCTGCCCAAACTAAGTATTTTCTGGACAAAAAGAAAGGGGATCCCAGACCTCAAGCTCACCTCCTGCCACCAGTTAGATTTTTTCCACTCACTTTCCTTCTTTCCTCTTAGCCTTTCAGGCCTCAAAACTGCCTTTCTTCTCTACACTAATCCCTTATATTCTCCTCATTCTCATGGTAATGTCACCAATAGGGCAGCAGGATTAAGAGCAAAAAGGTAGTCAGTCTGAGGCTGACAGGTTAATCCCCAAAGCTGTCTTTTCCCCAGCTCACCAAACCTCTCTCAGAGAAGGCAGACTTTCATGAAATACAGAAACAGACATGCACAAAGGATGGAAAAAAGTAATAAAAAAAAAAAAACAGTATTGTTTTTGGATGCAATTTCTCATTCAGTACATTTCAGCATATGACAGCAGAAATTGAACATTTCCCAAATAATATGTTTTAAAGTGTTATGGTTCTTCTTGCCCTTTAGAAACTATGCTTTTACAAATTGATTTTTTAAAAAAGAAAGGCCTATGTGTCTACCCATCAAGCAGAGGGGGCCTTTATTAGAACAAGTACAGAAGCCGAAAGGGCAACAGCACATGCTCCCAGATTAACTTACCAAAGTAGAAGAGTTAAAGGAACCGAAATTGGAGCAAAAACATATTCGCCAATAAAATTCAAATGCAGAGTTCAGAGCACAGGTGGGTACTTAAAAATGATTTAAATGAACTGGCACGTAGTAGTGACATTTTCCATTCTGCAATCATGGCCATCACAATGTGTTATGATCTCATTAAATTCACAAGCTAACCCAAAATAAACCAGGCTCAATATAAGCAGAAGGAGACTAAGTAAATCAATGATACTAGAGGAATTCAATATACTCCACTGCTTTTGCATTCTTAGAAGAGGAAAGAAAGAAAGAAAAGAAAGAAAAGAAAGAAAGAAAGAAAGAAAGAAAGAAAGAAAGAAAGAAAGAAAGAAAGGCATTCATATAGGCGCACAGGATATCCAACATAGAGCTCTGGTTCAAGGAAGTCCGTAGTTACATAAGACATGTGGTAAACTAGCCCAGGTTTAAAGACCTTTGTTTTAGGACACAGAATGGCCTTTCTGGGTGGTCTAGTATTTTAATCAGATGCAATGTTTTCAAATGCTTCCTTATTTCTAACCCAATTGTAATATAAACATTAATTCACAAAATCATATTCTCAGGATTGGGAGAGATCTCAAGAAATCATTTCCATTTTCTTTGTACCTATAGAGTTCATCTAACTTTGTCTTCTCCAGATTATATGCAACAAGTAGTAAAGGTGAGATACTTTGCATTTTCGGTATATTTTGACAAACTCAACCAAATTTCAGGGCAACTTTACAAAGATTAAAGGAACTCTTCAGAAAGAAACCATGTAGAACAAGAAATGTATTAACCATTGCATACTTCTTGAAAAATTTTATGAGGCACATTAACACTTTTTGCCATACGGACACTAAACGGTTTTAAAGGTAAACTAGACTTCTCCCATTTTCTGGTTTAAGAGCTTGTAAAGTCATATTCTATTTCATTAAGTAGTTATTCTACTTCATCCTATAATAAGTTGCATTTCTAGACTGACCAAATTGATAGGCAGAGTTCTCAAATGATAATTGCATCATTTAAAGTAGAAAAATTGCTTAAAGGCCTAATAATACTAATGGCTTAAAAAAACAGCTGTACTTTACCAATGAATAAGAAATTGTAGTTATACTTCTATTTGCTGATTTAAAAAATAATAACCTGAAAGCTGGCAAGTCTACTGGCACAAAAATAAAATGTGTATAGTGCTCAATTTGCTAAGAATTTGCTGTGCTTATTTAATCATATAGATAGCAAATTTCTAATATGTCACACCAAGACCTTAAGAGAGTCATTTATGATTTTAAACTTCCTAAGATCACAAAGCAATTATACCTAATATCGTGGACTATTTGCTAAGTATCAAAATCAAATGGTTCAATTTTTAAAGATGAAATAGTTTAGTTTTATCAAGAGTTGTGCATAGTCAATTTAATTTTCAACTCAAGGGATCCCTGGGTGGCGCAGCGGTTTGGCGCCTGCCTTTGGCCCAGGGCACAATCCTGGAGACCCAGGATCGAATCCCACGTCGAGCTCCCGGTGCATGGAGCCTGCTTCTCCCTCTGCCTGTGTCTCTGCCTCTCTCTCTCTCTCTCTCTCTCTGTGACTATCATAAATAAATAAAAATTAAAAAAATAATTTTCAACTCAAGAATATAAATTCTGATGGAACACATGCCTTAATAAATATTGCATCTAAATATATTAAATCTTTGAGTATAAATCAAATATAATTTGGTGCATCCTGACTTTGGGGGGGAGGCTGTTATTATTGCTGTGTTTGGTGATACAGCATCATACTTAGTTCTAAATAATAGAACGCATAAACATAAAATATTTTAATATTCAAACATTAAATAATTGTAACAGAGGAAAAGAACTGAGCAAAGGTTTTCATAGTGCCAGGTACCTAACAGGCACAAAAATAAATATTTATCAAAGGAATGAATAACTGAACAAATATTGAAAGTTGAAATGGCATTTATATATTTTTAAAAGATTTTATTTATTTATTCATGAGAGACAAAGAGAGGCAGAGACACAGGCAGTGAGAGAAGCAGGCTCCATACAGGAAGCCTGATGTGGGACTCGATTCTGAGACTCCAGGATTACGCCCTGAGCTGAAGGCAGTGCTTAAGCACTGAGACACCAGGCATCCCAGCATTTATCTTTTTTTAACTTCATTGTTAACTGCTGACTAGTAAAATTACCTGAAGCATGATGGATTTTGAAATCAACTCTAAAGTTTTTTAGTCTGTAACTAAAGTGTATTTACTAATCTCCTGTGCTTTATACTTACTTAATACACAGAAGCATAAATTCAAATTTCAAATTGAAGACTTGTCACAGAGTATTCATATAATTGAAATATTTGGTAAGGAATATCACATGCAAGAAGACATTATTATGCCAGCAGTATCAACAATAAAAAATAAATATAATTTAAAAATTGAAAGAAAGATTTAAAGCCACTTCCAAATTTTGAACTAGTCTAGCCTTACAGAGAACGGGGAGGATCTCCAATTGATATCCTAAAGCTTTTCTTTTCCAACGTATGACAATGACATTAAAAATTATTATTCTAATTAGAACTTGCAAATACTGACAGATGGTTTCTCTGAATAGTCACTATACCTTTCAATTTAGCTTGCAAAAAAGATACATCTCCTGAATTGCAATGGAAGTATGTTAATACTCATGTGTATTCTCTTTTTAAAGTACTCAGGTGCAATTTAATCAAAGCAACTTTTTAGAGAACCAACACTTCTCAAAGTTAAGGGACTATCCAAAGGCCCGCTAAATCTGGGGATAGATTTTGGTTATCTGGAAGAATGGCTGGACCACTTAGGTCAGACAGTTCTCCTTAAATTCTCAAGCAAGCTCTGAATAGTACTGAGTGTGTGGCAATAAATTTGAGAGTATGCTCCTTGTAAGTATACTCCCCAGTAGAACAGTAACTAACTCCAAGTAGGTTATTAAATGCAAAGTGATTCTGCTTCAACAACCTGACTATGTAAAGCAGGGTTGATGGACGTGTATGAAGAGCTCAACTAATGGAATGTATTTCTTTTTTTTTATAAATTAATTTTTTATTGGTGTTCAATTTATCAACATACAGAATAACACCCAGTGCTCATCCTGTCAAGTGTCTCCCTCAGTGCCCGTCATGGGTGGGGGGTGGGGGTGAGTGGGTGACGGGCACTGAAGGAATGTATTTCTAAAGATAAGTCCAACTCAATTCTCCCAGGATGACCTGAAAAGTATTCAGGCTAAGTTCACTCTCACACAAACCGAAGGGTGATCAAAATTCCTGCAGTTCATCCATAAAGCATGGCCACGATGACTTTAGACTGGAAGATGTTCAAAGCAAACATAATGCAACACTCACAAAGCCCCAGCCTTCATAAACATAACCTCAATAGGTCCAGCTTTAAGAAATGTACCTTCCCAATGCTGGTATGAGGAATTAAGTCTAAAATGCAAACCTGGGTACCAAATTGAGACGACTGGCTTTTTCAGACTTCCAATTATACTAGTTTCAATGCAAGGAATATCAAGTGAAATCACAATGATGGTTTTAAAATAATTAACCAATGGCAGTACTGAATAGCTGGGTCAATGAGTGATTTTAAATATTGTTAGTTTCTGTTACTAAATATGTCATCTGCATACTAGAGAATGCTTCTCTTTCTATTTGCCAGAGTAGGATATAGCAGATCTAATTCATCCAAAAGTGGAATTAAATCATTAAGAACTTAAAACTGGTGGACAGATGGAAAACAAAACACATTCCTGTCTAATCCCAATGAAAATTGCCCTCTGATTTCTCAAGAGACATTCCTATTGATCTTGAATGTAACCAACAGTGCAACAGATGGCACTGGTTCTGCTTGAAAATCAATAATGCAGGGTCTGAATTGAATTCATGGAGCTTTATTCAATAGTGGATTTTTGTTCACAGATTCAAAGGCAAAAGAATAGCTGATAAAAGCCACAAAGAGTCTCCCCATATTCCTAACAGATTTCTTCACCAGGTGGTACAGTGCCATGGTGGGTTGGCCGTGCAAAAGCCCACCTGCGCCTGGAGTGGAACCTGGCACAAGAAATGCAGGCTTGCAATTTACAAGAGCAGACCTGGCGTAGATTTCAGAGAGCCTGTCCAATGTGCCAGTGGGCATATGATCTGGGGAGATGAAAAAACTCTTCTCAAACACTGGATGAGACACGCTGGGTCTTTTTAAAGCATATTAAATAACTGTAGTGATATAGATGAGAATCAAAACTTAACATCTATTAGAGATGTTCAACTTGGTTAATTTTATGTAATGTGAATTTAACCTCTTTTTAAAATCCAAAAAAAATTAAATTAAATTAAATTAAAAGGCTATCAAAGGAAAACTTGTCAGAGAAAATACAAACTTCCAAAACAACCACTGAACCATGATTAAGTAAGAAACAAATATAAGTGATTCACAATTGTGATTAGTATTACAATGCTTGCTGCAGCAAATTATTATGGCTTATGGCTTAATCCAAAAAAAAGATATGACAATAGTTATTTCTCTCATTTGTGTGACTCATTTTTATTATTTGAAGATATCCAATAAATTGTCTTCTAGCCCTAAACCCTGCTTTATTAAGTAGTTTTTAAATAACAATGCTAATTATCATTAACTGCGAGAATTATTTAAGTGGTAGTTCAGAGTCAATAATTTCTCAAATGTTTCAAGATTTCACCATTATGTATTACATGGGCCTCTACTTATCTAGTTCAAAATAACTGAATTAAACACAGGATAAAATGGCAATCATCCTTAGAAACCCACGCCACTGCTAATAAGGAATTACCACATGGAGATCAGCAAAAACTGTTTCAGGATAAGGGGACAGTGGCACAAAGGTTCTGTGGTGGGAATGAGTTTGATGTGTACAAGAAAGAGGGAAGAGGTCAGTGTGGCTCAAATGTGGTGGGTCAGGGGAACAAGAACGATTTTTTTTAAAAATATATAAGGTTGTACAGACAAATGGAAGGCGATTATGCAGGGCCTGGTAGGGCAGGTTAAAAGGTTTGAATTTTATTCTAAGTGTGATTGGAAGCCTTTACTGTATTCTCAGCAGAGAACACACATGACTTGCTGACAGATCACTGGGGCTGCTGATCAGACATAATTACGGAAGCAATAAGAACAGTCAGTGGGTACTACATTTGTCAAGTTAAAATGACACGGCACTGACTGATTGACAATGAAGATCAAGAGAAATGGCCTAATGGAGAATATACTTTGGGGGCAGAGACCAATATACCTGCTTGGACATGGTGTGAACATGGATGGAGCCTAAGACAGGTGGAAAAAAAGGAGCAATCAAGAACTACTCAGAGGGTTTTCGTTTGAGTCAACAAAATTCAAGGAAACTAACCAGGATGACAGTGACAGGGGTCGGAAAAGGGCACAGTGTGGGCACAAAGAGACTCTGAGGCGAGATGTCTACAGGGGGAAGCAGTTGGGACCAGCTTTCTATGAAGTACTATCTGAGAAAGCAACCGAAGGAATTAGACATGTGACTCCTAATGAGAACAGTCTACCTAATCAGAGGGAATAATACTTATTAAGGCTCCAAATTAAAAGATTACCTCCATACATTTGAAAATCTGAATTAATATATTTTACGGCCAAATAATAAAGAAAATGACTCCTGAAAGTACACCCGTAAGAAGTGTGCAATTCTGGAAAATATATATTCTGACTCCTCACTGAAACTATAGATCTTCCAGTTTGGGACAATCCTTCAACAAACCATTTCTTTGTGATTACAAGTTTTTCACAAACGAAACCACTTAGAATTGCTTTTAACCATATTTTATAACAATATTATTTTTTCTGTATCTTCTCTATCAAATATTCTACACCCTTCTAAATAAACACCAGGAAAGAGAGGTCTGTTATTTATATCACCTAAGGCAAAGCCTTTGATAAAAAGAAATAAAGTGCTCTAATTTGGAATGCCCTTAGAATGTTCAGGGTTTCTTAAAGATTCATATACTGATGGCCAGAAATTATATTTGTTTAAGAGCTGAATTGCTTCCAAACTCCTATAATTATCATGGAAATAACTTCCCTGGGAGGGGAACAACTTAGGAAGAAAAGTTTATTTTTCCAACCTGATGAAGATTCCATCGCCCAAAGTACCGAAAACTGCTGCTGTAGAGAAGCACGTTCAACAATTTCATGTATGAGTTAATTACTAGGATTCATGCTGACAAACCTGCTGCTGGTGATGGAGCAGACCACAGACCAAAGGAAGCTGACAACTAGGCTCCTTTTCTATTCATTTGCTCATTTGTTCATTCATTCAACCACCTGGTCTGAGGTATATGGAACTGTCCTGTAATCTATCTTAGATATCTAACAAAAGATTATAATTATTTAGAATTTCTACTCATTTTGAAAGACCAGTTGAGACTAAATATCTGACTTAATGGTTAGGTTCAAAACTTAGGAGTCCATCTTCAGGGAGCATCCTGAGAAACTTTTGTACATTTTGACTCCTCTTTCTCCTTCAATTGCTCTTCCTAGAATCTGCTGGATCTTTTCTCCAAGCTTTACTATTCTGTTTTAAGACAATATTTGAATTTATGTTCCTGTTTACCACCAGGAATCTCAATTCAACACATTGAAAAACAGCATGTTTTGGAAGCAGGAGAAAGCATGATATATTGGCATTATATTATATACTACAGTAGTTCCTCCTTCATCTGTGGGGAATATGTTCCAAGACCCCGGTGGATGCTTGAAATCGCAGATATACTGACCCCTACACATACACTAAGTTTTTTCCTATATATATGTACCTATGATGAAGTTTAATTTATAAATTAGGCACAGTAAGAGATTAACAGCAATAATTAGTAACAAAATAGAACAATTATAACAACAGACTTTAATCAAAGTTATGTGAATGTGGTCTCTCTCTCAAAATATCTTACTGTACTATACTCACCCTTCTTGCGATGATGAGAGATGACAAAACATCTGGATGAAAAAACAGTTCATGGACTCAACTGTGGAAAATATATGTTGTTTTCTTCATCTGATCATTAAACATTTTTAAATGCCATTAACAGAGCTATTCTGTTATTTTTTTTAATTTAGTGATTTCCATAGAGAACTTTCAATCCATTTAAGGGCCACCAGGGAAAAGGACAGTATATAAAGCATACGGAAGTCACTCTTGTTACCATTTAGACAATGCAAGAGCCATTTCTGGATAATTATTTTATGACTGGACCTAGAGCTTTAAATGAGCTCTCACAAGTTTTTTTTTTTATAAAGTTCCAGTGATACTTTGGTGAAAATTCTCTGCAAACCTACATCCTTTCTTTATAAAAAAGTTGGCCAAAATCAATATTCACAATACATGGGAAACTGATGTGGCCCTTGCTCCTATGCAGGGCAAAGATATCTCCCAAAGCAGCTGTTGTTATTCTTCCAAACACAACTGAGGGTAAATAGAACTGACTGCTCATGAACTTGCAAGTATGAAAAGTCTGTCCTCTGAGGACTCAAGAATGGAGTTCTCTCCCCATCACAACCCTTGCCCCAACTCCCCAGCTAGAGTGTGAACACCAGGAAGACAGGGCCTTTTGGGTGAACTTGCCCATTGCTGTATCCTCAGCTCTAGGGTAGTGCCTGCACCACAGCAGGTACTCCAACTGATATTTGTGGATAAATCTGGAACTGGATGAATAAATAAATGAACGAAAAGGATGCACCTGCCTCCCTGATGGGGATCAATGATGAGACACTATCACAGATCAGGGCTGTTTACTAATATTCACTTTTCATAACTATGTTTATCTCATTCCTTGCAAGTAATCCAGCCTAACTGCCCTTCTGTGTCATTATAAAACGCAAAGTCCTTCCCAAGAGTCATTACTAAGGTTGCTTCAGTAGCAAAATCATTCCCAAACTCTTCTCTCCTCCCTTGAAAATGTTTGCACATGTGTGTGAGTGTCCATCTGCCTGCCTGCCTATCTTCCCCCAAGAAGAAGAAAGTCAAATCCAAAATTTGTCTTTTAAAAATACAATGATGTTCCTCTCCTAGGATGGGTTAGGGAAGAAGAAAAGGATGAGGCCCCAGTGAGAAGGGCAGCACTGGCTTCGTGCTCACTCAATAAGACCGAAACAGAAAAAGTTAAGTGTTTCCTCAAAACTTCTCTATTATATTGTGTTATGTGGACACCCTTTCAATTGAAATAAGCAAAAAATCAGTGAGTTTCCTCTATCCTATAATTCCACATGTTATTTTCTTAAAAGAGTGCAGGAATTTACTGAAATCTTTGCTCAATTCAATTTCATTGGGATTGAGCAAGATTTAGAATCCTAGAAGGCCATGCTAACTTTCAGTGCTGGCTTTGGCATACCGTGATGGCCCCTTAATCTTAATGTACTTCATGTCCTTCAGAATGGTAATATCTTGGATATTTGAGCTTATTACTTACAAAAAAGAGAGATCCTTAAATAAAATATAAAAATGAGTTTAATTACAAGATTGCTTGGATTCTGACAAAGAAAAAATGTTTGAGAGTAAAACTGATTACTAAATATCAGAAGAAACTACCAAAAAGAGCTGCAGAATCATTCTCCTTGAACATTCCTTAAGAAAGTAAAACAGAATTTTAATATTTACTATCCTCTTTCTTTGTAAGACTATGACCTTAAGAGATGTCTGCCCGAGCTAGAGTCTATAATGTTATTGGGTGTCATGACTGCTAACAATTAAATATCACAAATCCTTCTCTTAGGCAAAATTTGCTTAGTCACACTGTTGTGGATTTTCAGTATTAAAAAAAAGGCACACAGTAGTGACAAAAGAGTTACCTCCCAGGAAAATTGCCCTCAAAAGTAAAGTTAATTACATTTGAATCATAATAAGAAGAAAGTGAATTCCTGTCCCTTGGGTCTGATGGAAGTGAGAAGAGTTTAATCAAATTTACTAATATGTCTAAAAAAACAAAGGTCTGAGAAAAAAATGGTGGCCAACACAAGAAAAGAGCAGAACAAAATCTGGTAACCAGTCCTTAACATCTGTACTAAACAGGTTCTCCAGAAAAACAAAACCAACAAAATGTGTTGTGTGTGTGTGTGTGTGTGTGTGTGTGTGAGAGAGAGAGAGAGAGAGAGACAGAGTGTATGTGTTTGTGTGTGTGTGTGTGTGTGTGTACGTGTGGAGGGAGAGAGAGAAAGACAGACAGAGGGGGAAGGGAAGGAGGAGTGAGAGATTTATTTTAAGTAACTAGCTTGTATGATTGCAGAGACTTGGCAAGTCCAAAATCTATAGGACAGGCTATCAGGCTGGAGACCCAAGGAAAAATTGCAGTTCAAGTCTGCTAGCAGAACTCCATCTAGAAGGTCAGTCTTTCTCTCTTAAGCCCTTCAACTAATTGGATGAGGCCACCAACATTACGGGGAATAATCTGCTTTACTAAAAGTCTACCAACTATCATGTCATCTGCGAACCATTAAAGTTTGACTTTTTCCTTGCTTTTTTGGATGTTTTTTATTTCTTTTTGGTATGAAGGAGGGCATGTATTATGACGAGCACTGGATGTTACATGTAAGTGATAAATCACTAAAGTCTAATCCTGAAATCAATATTAGACTACATGCTAACTATAATTTAAATATAAATTTGGAAGAAAAAATCTATTTAAAATGTTCATCTCATCTAAAAAAATGCCTTCACAGAAACATCCAGAATAATGTTTAACCAACTATCTATCTGGGTACAATGGCCTAGCCAAACTGACATGTAACATTAACCACCACAAATTATGAGGGGAGAGAAAAATGAAATGTGGGGAACACAAGAAGCCACTGAAGATGTGCTTTGAGTTACTGGGCAGAGGAATTACCAACAATCCTGGTTTGTTGGGAACTGTTAGGAACCTCAGAATGAGGGGAATACTTGTCTAAATCTTGCCAATAATTCTCTCAACTTATCTCTGACCTTCTAAGTTACATTTATTTAAGTTCATGGGCATCCCAGTCTTTGGGAGAGACACTGTCCGATACAAATGAATAAATTCATTGTGGTTTATACAGTTTTTTTATGAATTCTGACATCATCTGTGTCCATCTCTAATGATACTAATAAAGTCTAGGAGTCCATTCTGCCATGAAGATGTTGTCAGAATCACAAAGAGCCAAAAAGCCTGCTATAAGTCAGACAACTAACCTTTACCTAGAGGCCCTTTCTGCAACCTCCAACAAACATAAATGGCAAGTTAAACTATGGGAGGACTGGATGGGCATTTCTTAAACTGGTTTCCATAATAAAAACTGACTCAGGAAAAAAAAAAGTTTGGAAAACACTGAGATGAGCAAAGTTCAGAATGTTTCTTTACTGCAGGAGTTTTCATTGCCTTGAATATATAATGTGCACCATGGGGCACCGAAGGAGGACATAATTTGCAGAATTTTCCAAACTAATTGGACCACAGAAACCACTTTCACAGTAGACATTTTAATATCTCCCAGACAAGGTTTGACAGATAGTCACAGTTTGGACTAACAAAATATAAATGGGAAATATTTCAGCTCATCAAAATATTTCCATAAATGTAATTTCTGACTCTGTGTTTATTTTCATAAACAATCATGCAGACTCCAAATTTGTTTTGTATATGATTCAAATGTTGATTCACTAGCGAGTTTTATCTTTGAAGAGAAAATAGACTCCTTTTTCTTTTTCACTTTGACATACTCCCAAACTAGCAAACAAGCGTAAAACAAAAGCTGCACAAAAAGATCAAGGACACCACATGGTAGAACAGAAGCCTCTCATTTTTCCTTCTCCTTCAGAGCGGTTCATCTGTGACTTGAAAGCAACACACCCATGTACAAGTGAGGAATCACAGGTTGGGAGTCAATGGGTTACCTGTCAAATTAATCCAACTGACTTAAGCTTCACTAAATTTTTTTAAGTTCAATAGACTTTACTTAAGCCTCAAATAAGAATTCCAGAATGAAATGTTAACAATGGTAAGAAGATAAGATTTGAGGAAAATGTGTGTTGCAGGTTGGGGGGTACTTTCTCACTCAGGACCTCAATCAAGTAGGAGCAAACTCAGAGATCCATTCCAAGGTGTTGGATAATAAATGTCTACAATTTGGAACAATGCTACTTTGACCCACTGGAAATACAATCATTAGCCCCAGATCAATTTGGAGGGATATGAAGAACATTTTTAATATAATACAAGGCATTCAAACAAACTCAAAAACACAAATTTATTGGAATGAGAAAATGTAAAACTAGTAAAAATATTGAAAATGTCAGTACACTGTGTGGCACTTAAACTGAACATTAGCTAATTTTAATGACTGCTTTCTCCTACAATACTGCCAGCAATATTGCCAGCAACAGATGTTGTTACTAAAAATGCTAATTATTATATGCCCTAGACACCATCTAGCTAGCTCTTGCTCTGTCTCTCCCTCTTTTTTGGTTTGTATTAGCAATTACATCTGTGCATGTATAAACGGCACATGACTTAAAGTGTGTTTTGTGTAGGATGATGTCATCACACCAAAATAGCAAAGCAATCAGTTATTTTATTTCCCAATGTTGAACACTGTTTTATAAATAATACCGAATGAAACTAAGTTCATCTACGGTCTCTGATCATTGCCACATTTCAGGTTGAGAAGGTGAAATCAGAATTTATTTAGATTAGGTTCAGATAATCAAATACACTCAATTACAATGTTAAGACATGAAAAAAAGAATTCAAAATATATTCCATGTTAGCTTTTCAAGAAAGAAACATTGCAGTGTGAACTTAAATACTACTCAAATAGGAATATAACTTCAAAATTATTCTTTTTAGCAACTCACAAAAGCAAACATTTACAAAGAAAAAAAGGGGGAGATCCAAAATGAGAATAAAAAGCTGACTGAAATCGTCAAAATAATTTCTTCTGCTTAATGTCTAAATATCTATCCTACATATCAGGAAACTTATCTTAATCTGCATCTATACTAATGAAATCTGAAAATGAAGATTTATTACTTCATTCTTAATATGAAGTTTAGGAATTAGATATAAAAGATAGAAGGCAAATTGGTACCCTCACTAAAATGAAAGAATTCAGAGATTAAGTACAAGAAACATGGGACTGTAGCCTTTTAAAGTAGAGGTGACACAATAAATAGAATATTGATTCATTTCTAAGTAATTTTCTACAAGTAATTGACAGGTTATCTCTTGCCAAATGGATGATAAGGCAAAAGTTATTTAGTGGTTAATAAAAGAAGAGTGGGAACAGATCTGAACATCAGAGTTTAACAATGAAACTGCAAGAGAAGTTCTATTATCAATGCCCTGCCTAGCAAACTGATACTCTATTCTAATTCATTTCATCAAATATTTCTGATAATCTATTACGTGCCAACTGTTGGATACCAAAGCTGTGATTTTCCATGTACAGCAAACCTTTGACAGATGTGCTACAGAACTTTGATGCATGGAAAATCCATTTTTGTTATAAAGTTTGCACTTTGCTGATTTGAATATAACTGTCAGAAATAAATGATGACTTGAGTAAGTCCTATGAGTTGGTAAAGAGGCAATACAGTCCGGTCTGAGAACCAAAAGGTAATGTCAAGCCAGTGTCAAAGAGAAATCTTGTGTTCACTGGGAACTTGGAAAGACTTCATGGCGCTAGAATTTCGCTCAACACCAAAAGAGCTATAGGGAAGGCAAGGCTGACAATGATAAGAGGGTCCTTCCATAAACATTACAAGAGGAGAGGATCAGACCAAATACTTGCAGACATGAGTGATTTTATTTTTTACAGAAGTAGATATTCATTCATATTCTGAAATCATTTAATTCAAACATATTTTTAAATCTTAATGTGAATATGAATATTGAGATACTACTGCTATGTCACAAGTGGACTAGACCTTTCAGAATTAATTAAAAACATAAAAGTGAATTCTCTAGAAAATAACAATTATTTGGGGTCCCTGGATGGCTCAGCAGTTTAGCACCTGCCTTCAGCCCCGGGCATGATCCTGGGGTTCTGGGATCGAGCCCCACGTCAGGCTCCCTGCTTGGAGCCTGCTTCTCCCTCTGCCTGTGTCTCTGCCTCTCCCTCTCTCTGTATGTGTCTCTCATGAATAAATAAATAAATAATCTTTTTAAAAAAAGAAAAATGAAATAACAATTATTCAAATAATGCAGACACTATCCTTGTAGCTCGTTTTCATTTTGGGAACTAAGAAACCTGTGAATTGACATTTTCTTATAAATCATTGTAATGTCTGATTTTTTTTTTTCACATCAAAAATTTTACTGTAGGAACTCACTTGCGATTTTGCACTGAAATACTTTGGAAACTATTTACTTAATGACTTGAATGACAGAATTCCTTCCTAAGTAATTTGAATTCCCTAACATCAAACAGATGTTGATCAGGTGTTGGAACATCAAACAGATGTAAACCAGTTCAAAGGGAATTAAAATTTTGTCATAGACAAAGGGCCAGTAAGAAAAAAATTCTTATTAGAGTAATAAGTAATCAGTGATGCAGTATAAAACCATTAAATTGATAAATATTTTAAAATTATAAAATTCAAGACTAACTAAAGTATGGTAGGACCAATATCCTCATACACTATTAAAGTATACTTTGGGGGGAGCCTGGAGGCTCAGTCTGTTAAGCGTCTGCTCAGGTCATGATCCCAGGATCCGGGGATAGAGCCCTGTATCAGGCTCCCTGCTCAGTAGGGAATTGGCTTCTCCCTCCCCCTACTCTTGTGCTCTTGCTAGCTGTCACTTGCTCTCATTCTCTCTCCTCATCTCAAATAAATAAAATCTTTATTTTATTTTAAAAACATTTTTTAAAGTATACTTTGGAACAGCCTTTCTCCAGAAAGCCACTTGGCAGTGTATAACCTTTGATCCAGCAAAGTCACTTTACAGGAATTCATCCTAACAAAAAATATCAATTATAGTCAAAATTTATACACAAAGAATCCATTGCAGCATTATAAGGTCAAAATTGGAAAAAAGTTATTTGTCCAGTTCACAAAACATAATGGAATACCTAACACTGCCATAAAAATTCATGATTTTTTAAATAAAGAAATATAAAAATGTATATAGAATACTGTTATGAGAAGTAAAACACTAATATCCTTAAAGGCAAAAGTATTATATAAAACATGATTCCAAATTTGTATGAATATGCTTCATACAAATATATGTACAAAAAGAAAGCAAGAGTGACATAAAATAGGAAAAGACAATAATATTCCCTTCTGAGTTGCAGAATTAATGGTTAAGTTTTATTTTCTTTTTCCTCTCCTCTACATTTTACAAAAGGAGCACTTTCTTTTTAATATATCCAGGAGTAAAACTGTAAATGCTATTTTTAAAACTAATGAAATCTGCTTTAATTTGCCAAACAAAATTAAAAGTGATTTACTACACATGCATATTTAAGAGCAGTCATTATACTTCCTTGGCAGTGTTACTTCACAGAATTTTCTAAAAAACATTTTTTATACCAACTTCAAGATGAAATCCCAAAATTCAGCAAAGGTTGGTAACCTACCTATTTCATTCAATATAGTAAAAAGCATGTCCAGAAAGCAAATCTCTCAGGCCCTCTGCAGGGAACCCTCCTCCGATGCCCCACACTGTTTCACAAGTACCTTAATTGTTTATTTATCCTCTTTATTTATCCAGATTTTCTTTGATGTAAAATAGTATCATGGCAAGTCTTTAAATGAGTATCCTTCCTCCTTCCTCACTTCCTTCCAGACCAATCAACCACCCCATTTCCTGATATGCACTTGTCCTAAACAGGTATATATCAAGAAATGGGGAGATGGCTTCCTTCCTAGTCTTCACATTCTGGCTTTTATTAAAGGAAACATCCTACTGCTCTCCACGGTGCTTTAAGCCTTAAATGAGGTTTCTCTGAGACTGCAATAAATATTTGCTAATTTTGATTTAATTTAAAGAGCAGGGAGGTTAATCAAGAGCAATTAATCACAAGCACAAACTACAATATAAATAAATAATTTTGAAATCTCCCAACCACTCTCTGTTATTTATGCCCTCATTCCAATTTAATCCAAATATGCCATTCCAGTTCATTCTTGGAAAACAGCATAAAAATTGTTTCATACTATTTTTAGTAAATAAGGAACAACTCCAGGTTTCATATAGTACAGTTTCTATCATTTTTTCAACAGATGAGAAATTTTGGTTTATTTGGCAATGTGAAAGTGTTCTGTATACATACATATATATGTATGTGTATATATGGGAGGGCGGGGCAGATAGAAAGCTTAAAAATAACATCATGAGTCCTGAAAAAACCATACCATGTATAATTAAACAAATTATTATAAAGCAGCAGCTTTAAGTAGGGACTCAGAAGAAATGAGAAAAGCAAAACAAAACGATACCAGTATAAATGGTTTTTGTAGTAATGTATTACAAGTAGATTGTTCCTTTGGTAAAACTGATGTGTCACTCCTAAATAGATGTAAGGATAGTTCTAGAGTTTAAGGAGTTTAAGAATTGTGTCAATGAATTTCTAATAACTTTGATAAATATGAAAGATGAAGACATTATGTCAGTACCCCAAAAGAAAGACATTATGTCAAGCTCTCCTAAGCCTGCCTGGACAAAAGTTATCAGTTCTAAACAGGACTTGCAAAGTCTTGTTAAATAGAGGTACAAACCAAACTTTCTTATTATATTACATTTCAAACACTGAATGCTTTCACAAAGACAATTTTCTTTCTAATCTCCACAAGAATGACTAAACAATACTAAATGAGGGTATCAACACTACATATTTCATGCTTCAGGAATTCTCAAACTTGTAGTAGGCATGTGCAACTTTTGTAAAGGGAAAATGATAATTTTAAAATGACTTGTTCAAATTCAAATGAGTTAAAAGAATGAAAAGCTACAGACTCAATAAATATTTACTGTTGGGTAAGTTCAGACACTTTTAAACTATTTTGCATTTTGTCCTGTCACAAGTTTTGAAAATGTGAAGAATATACATAAATGGCAACTGAAATTTTTTCGAGTCTCAATAGTTAAGTTTGCACAGCTTCAAGTAATCTCTCCAAACTTTATCATTTTAGAGTTGCTACTACTTTTGAAACATTTTATCATGATAATATTCAAGGATATAGAATAGTTGAAAGACAGCAAAGTAAGCACTGCTATATTGACAACCAAATTTAACAACTGTAAGAGGTTCCTATATGTGTTTTATCTAAACATAAAGTTTTATTCATTTATTTTCAGGGCTCATCTCCAAGTAAATCATTTATATCAACTATTTGATTCATTTCGTGTCAATAACCTATCTCAGAAACTTATAAAATACATTTTTATCATATAGTCCCATGAAATCCAGAAATAGACTATATCCTTGTCAAAGCAATTCAATTATTGCGACTCAACATTAATATGTGAGTGATATATGTAATTAACATATGTAATATGTTAATCAATTAACCTCCCTAAGCCTCTGTCTTCTCATCTGTAAAAAATGAAGAAAATAAGTTTTAAAACACCCAAAATCATCATTGGTTATTAATTTCTATGATTTCAGTACCCGCAAGAACACTATATTCACTGCCTTGTTCAATATGCATATGAAATTCAGAGAAGCTGTAAGACACCTAAAAGTGCAAGACACTGACCCAGAAGCACCCCAGCTCTCTGTGGTATGGGCACATTTCGAGAAATCACTCCAGCTTTTAAAGTAAGGATGACATTTGGCACAAGTAAATTATTGAATTATTTAATTGTCATAAAGTACTGATTCTCAACCACATGAGACTCCCTGAGATTTTGCTTTACATTATCATTTCTTGAATCTTTCACTAGCTTCCTCTCAAGCTCTACTGCTCAGCTTTTAGAAATAAGCATAATAGGTCATTAGACTTCCATTAGACATAATTACTTCAAAAAGAGCAAATGTTTCCCTTTCTTTACCACCACACTATATAAGGATCTTCCGTAATGACAGGCTATGTAATGAAGCAATCTAGGATTTGCTTCAAGAATTAGTTCAAAACAGCACTAGTCATTATAGTCATTAATTCAGGTTATTCAGTACCTATCAAAACCTCACTCTCAAAATAGAGATTATGAAAAATCATCTGACAATTACCAGAATATTTAATCATTATTGAAATTCAAGAAAGACCTTCCTTAAGCCTTCCCAAGTTTCAGATGCCCACCAGCATGTAAGACAAATAATGTATAGATTATAAAAATTATAACTGCCCTAATTTTGGATTGCATAAAAATTTCAGAATATTTCTTTTGACTAGATACTGATGCACCAGGGGTCATTAGCCCTTCTCTAAAGATATGGTCCCTTTCATGTAGCTTCAGTGTGAATCTAAGTTGTTTGGAAATAGTATGATTTTGCTGGCAGAGTATGAACCTTAAATGGAAGCTGGCTTGATGCCATGGGAAAAAAGAAAAATGAGATGACCCCACACTGCAAAGACATGAGGTAGTTGGTTATTCAACATTCTGCTGCCTGAGTTGAGACAAATAGAAGCTTTAAGTTAGTATGTTCTTTCACTGTTTCAAAAATTATTCCAGCAGTGAGCCAAGGTAAAAGCACACATGGATAAATACTGTCATTGTTTTTGTTGGTTAGTTGGTTTATAGAAAATGAAATTACAGGAAATTTAGTATTTTAATTTTAGTAATACTCTAGCACTTACAGCAAATTCATTTTATTTATTTATTTATTTATTTATTTATTTATTTATTTATTTATGATAGTCACACACAGAGAGAGAGAGAGGCAGAGACATAGGCAGAGGGAGAAGCAGGCTCCATGCGCCGGGAGCCCGTCGTGGGATTCGATCCAGGGTCTCCAGGATCGCGCCCTGGGCCAAAGGCAGGCACCAAACCGCTGCACCACCCAGGGATCCCCCTATAGCAAATTCATAAACATTAACTTAGCAGTTCTGCAAAAACCTTTCTAAAGTAACCAGAATGCATATTATTCCCACTGTCTATATGAAGAAATTGAGGACTGATGTATTACTTGAACCTTACAAAAGATCAAGCAAGAGTCATCAAACCCAGATCTTTGGATTCCAAATTCAGCATTTTCCCCATTATACTCCACTTTGACAGTACGCTAAATAATTAATATGAAAATAACTACCATAATTTTTAATGCTATAAGGCTTACAAATTGTTTAACAAAAGCTATCCTGCTCTTAATAATTAAAACTCCAAAACTAACAAAGTCTATAAGGTAGTAA
Organism: Nyctereutes procyonoides; assembly: GCF_905146905.1. NCBI lineage: Eukaryota > Metazoa > Chordata > Mammalia > Carnivora > Canidae > Nyctereutes > Nyctereutes procyonoides. Next base: position 2,188,897 of record NW_026575146.1, on the reverse strand, counting down.
ATCTAAAAAAATAATCTAGGATTATTTTTCCAGCCCTTTTATTAACTAACACTTAAGGCTGCAAACTCTTAGTAACAATCTCACGTTAAAAACAAAACAACAGGGATCCCTGGGTGGCGCAGCAGTTTGGCGCCTGCCTTTGGCCCAGGGTGCGATCCTGGAGACCCGGGATGGAGTCCTACGTCAGGCTCCCGGTGCATGGAGCCTGCTTCTCCCTCTGCCTGTGTCTCTGCCTCTCTCTCTCTCCATCACTGTGTGCCTATCATAAATAAATAAAATTTAAAAAAAAACCAACAACAAAAACACAGAAAATAGATCAGTGGTTGGGTAGGGCCAGGAAAGTGGAGCTGGGGGAAATGGGGAGAGACTGCTTATGACTCCTTCAGGAGAGAGTATGTTCTAAAATTTAATCATGGTAATGGTTGCACAACCTGTGAACATGCGAAAGAAAGAAAGAAAGAAAGAAAGAAAGAAAGAAAGAAAGAAAGAAAGAAGAGAAAGAAAGCTACCAAATTGTACACTTTAAAAGAGTGCATTGTATTGTATATGAATTATGTCTCAAAAAAAAACTCTTTAAAAAAGAAAAACACAGAGTCCAAGTACATTATTTCAACTATATTATAACAACATTGTAGATATCAGGCAAAAATGAAAGTTGGCTTCTCTATTCAACATTTGCAAATACTTGCCCTATCAAAAAGACTCCTCTAAAATAAGATATGGCCCTAAATTCAAGAAACTGACAATTTAAAAAGAGAAACACAGAAATAAACATCAAATTATAGTATTAGGCAAAGTTAAATACATATTCTATTAAAATAAGCACACATTAAATATAAGGAACACTAGAGTAATCTCCTGGAAATTTAAATATGTAGCCAAGAATCACTTGGCTGTGTGATCCAGGGCAGCAAAAATATAGCAAAGCACATTAAGAGCAAAGCTCCACATAAATGTTAAGGCTTTGTTTCCTCATATATAAAACAAGGAAACTGGCCAAATAGTTTCATTTTTCAAAAACTTTAAAGTTCTATAAATCTATAATTTAATAGTGAATAGATTGACTTCCACTGTGAATTATCTTTTATTTTTGCTTGAAATATTGTGTCATTCTCTCATCAACTGAGTTACAATTAAAACTATAACTGTTTTTGTCACTCTCATACCAAAATGACTTACATCCAAAGGAAGGTTGCTCCATTTCAAGGAGACACTTGAAATAACTATGTTATTTCAAACACATGAATATTATGCCATTTTTCATTTTAGAATTCCCTTTTGGAATGTCCTCTATGTCTGAATATTACCAATATTCACAAATATTTTTCCTTTAAAACTAGACTCAATTTTGGGACACTTGGGTAGGTCAGGTGGTTAAGCATCTGCCTTCTACTCAGGTCATGATTACAGGGTCCTGGGATCGAGCCCCACTAGGCTCCCTGCTTAGCGAGGAGTCTGCTTCTTCCTCTCCCAAACCCTTATTCATGCTCTTGCTCTCTCTCTCTGGCTCACTCTCTCTCTCTCTCTCTCTCTCTCTCTCTCTCAAATAAATAAATAGAATCTTTAAAAAAAAAAAAAAAAACTAGAGATGCCTGGGTGGCTCAGCAGTTTAGTGACTGCCTTCAGCCCAGGGCATGATCCTGGAGTCCCAGGATCAAGTCCCACATCAGGCTCCCTGCATGGAGCCTGCTTATCCCTCTGCCTGTGTCTCTGCCTCTCTCTCTCGCTCTATCTCTCATGAATGAATGAATGAATGAATGAATGAATGAATGAATTTTTAAATTAAAAAAAAACTGGACTAAATTTTGGAAACAATCAAAAGTCAATCTGACATGCACAGCTGGCCACCAAAAGAATAATTTTTTTATGGAAATGAATACGTGAATGAGTTTCATAGCTATTTCTGATAAAAAGTACCCCAAGTTTTCTAACTATGGTGAACACACTTTTGTGTCCTGTGTCTTTGCTCATTCACTTGTCTATTCTCAGAATTCTCTACTGTGTTAAACTCAACCTACTCCTCAAGATCTCTATGAAGTACTACCTTTTCTCTAAATACTTCCCTGACATTTTCAAATCAGTTTACTTTCTCCCCTCTGTGTTTAAAATACTGTTAGCTTTATTATATGGCATTTGTCCTACCTGTTTTAGACATTACAGTGTTTGGGTTCCCAGCCCAGGATCTGGAATTCAGACAGACCTGGAATAGATTAGGTGGTCCCACCCTTAGGTGAATCAGTTTATCTCACGAGATTTTAGTTTACATTCTACGGCACAGCTACAGTTTTCATCTAATGATTCATAAGGTACTTTTCAATTAATATTGCCTGTTTTGTGGGAGAGTAGAGGAAATCAGGCATTCAAGCTGCCAATGGACATATAAACAGGTAACACTTCACAAGAGGATAATTTGGCAATATATAAACTGAAGCCATCAAATGTTAATTTGGTCCAGTCATTCTATTCCAAAAACACATTCTGGAAATAATCAGGATGTACTCAGTGATGTATAAGGATGTCCATATAGAATTATTTATCATGAGAAAATTGGTAATAACCTAACTAACCATAGTTAATTCCTTAAATAAATTATCCTGCAGCCATTCAACAGAATTATATTTAACACTACTAAAAAAAAAAAAAACACACAACATAAGAAAAGCTTAATGACATAGAAAACCACTCGCAATATATAAAGTTGAAAAGAAAGTTTATTTAAAAGAAAAAAAAAAAACCCTAATCACAAACAACACTTCTTTTGCATCCATACTGCAAGCACTGGCACTAGGAATGCCAATCCCCTGGGAGCTCACACTGGGTAGATGCACACACCTTGGTCGTTTAAAATGCTGAACCTGGCATACATATAGCATCAGATAATGTTTATAAGCAAAAAAGTTTTCTTTCTTTCTGTCTTTAAACTCTTGCAAAGTGTGCCCTGAAAAAAAGTAAAACAACTTACTCTATATTGGTTTTGAGCCACATACCAAGAGCTTTCCACAAAAGGCTATAATTAATAGTATACCTATACGAAGAGCAATTATTCAAATGCTTTGGAAGTGAACTTGGACTCAAAATTGATGGCACCCATACTCATGATTCTTAAGGATGATAAGAATACATTAAGAGGTTCAGCAATTTCTTTCCATTCTCCTCTAAAAGCAAACATACTTGTTTTCCCTCCTGTGTCAGTATTAGTAAAGATATGCTCTGTTCAATTTTTGGCAATGGAAAAGAACTTCTTCCAGATGTGATGTTTTTTTGTATATTAAGATAACATCAGTTTCACTGTGGGTTATCTAGATTTTCAAGTGCTATCTGGGGCCAAATCAATAATCTAGAAGAGCTGCGATAAATTGAGGAATACTCCTCCTACAGAGTTTCTGTCACAAGCTTAATGGTCAAGGGAAACTCTTCCTTGCACTATTTCAAGCTGAGTCTTCAGAACAAGTTATTGGAACTTCTTTATTTTATTTGGAAACGCAATATTGTATTTTATGCTTATGCTGCTTAACATGTGCGTTGGCACATGACAGCCATTCAATACATGTTCTTTGAGTTAAATTGTGGAAAAAAAATAATGACAACCCCCCCACACAAATTTCTTATTAGAAAAGACTCAGTCTAGAAAATTAGTTGACTATTTTCAATTTACTCTTTTAAGGAGCTATTATGTACTTTTAAATATAATGATAAAAAACTACATTTGAGTATAGAGAATAAGTTTCAGTGAATACATAATTCAATACTTGTGTATTGAGACTCAAGCCAAACTAAATTATGAATCAAAATCCAGAACCGACTATATTAATTTGCATTAAAATGAACCAATCTATTTTTTATAAAACTGCAAAATAAGCTCATTAAAAGAGTATGCAATGTATAAGTTTAAACTAGAACAAAATCTTTGTTCTCTTAAAATTATATAGCCAGAGTTCAAATATCAAAGTAGTTCTGAAAAGAATATATTTTGCTAGGTTTAAACTTCTAGGAGAAAACAAATACATTTCCCTCCAACAAAACTAAATAAAATATCCACTATAGATGATCTGTCTCCTCATCTGTGAAATGAAATAGTTCAATCAGAGAGTTTCCAACGTCTCCTAGTGTTTTAAAGGATACCATAGGCTAAATTTCTTTAGAAAATGAAATGCATAGGAAGATAATGTAGAATAAAACAATATCTACTACTTAGTTAATTGTGATTTCTCTTTCTATACCTTCTATAGTGCATGGCTCATTTTAGCCCAGTATAATCCCTAACACTATCCGAAATTAAATGTAAGGAGACACTAGATTTAGATAACATATGTTTAGTTCAGAGTGTGCCACATACCCTAAGCAATTTTTTAAAATTATTTATTTATTTGAGAGAGAGAGAGAGAGAGCATGAGCAGGGGGAGGGGCAATGGGAAAGGGAGAAATAAACTTCCCACTGACCTCAGAGCCAAGGACATAGGGCTTGATTCCAAGATCCTGAGATCATGACCTGAGCTCAAGTCAGACACTTAACCAACTGAGCCACCCAGGTGCCAATAGCTAAGCAATTATTGACATGCTCCTTAATCTGTCAATTTACCAATCCCATTTCTCCATTTGTTAAATAGGAAGAATGATGATTTCTTTCCTATCTCTTAAGGATAAGTAATAATATAATTATTAATTAACACCATATGTATTAATGATGCAATATGAGAAAACACTCTGTAAACTCTAAAAATGAAAGGAAATTATATAAGTAGTAACAAGACTTTCTTCAGTCATGAAAGCTTGCAGTTATTTTATTGCTGTATTTGACTATTTTTCTTTCAATTTTCTTAAAGCGAAAGTAAAATAGTCTATTTTAGAGTACAATGCCTTCTTCCATTTGATGTTTTTCCAAAATTCTTGCTTAAGCTTTATCAAGCCATACTCTCATATCAGCCTGTTATTTATTAAGCATTAAAAGGCTCTGTCTCCTTTTATAAGTGAGCTCTGTTATAAATTAATCTTCTATAATTCCCTAGAACTGAACAAAGTAGAAGAAGACAAATGAAAAGAAACCGTCTGATGCACTTCATATGCTTTCCAATTTCAATTATTTGGGCTCATTTACCTTGCTCAGAAATGAATAAACTTTGTGAAACTGAGAAAGCTACCATAGCATGAAATTTTCTATATTCTTTTATCTCTATGGTAAGAGTTCTACTAATTGCTTATTTTAGAGAGCTAAAAATAAACTACCAAATATACCAAGAGAAGCTGGCAGTGTTCACAGTCCCTAGTAAGAGGGAGTGGATAATGTCTGTACATTTAAAATCTAGCAATACATTTAGCTTGGAAATTTCCCCTTGAAATTTAATATACCTTACTCCTAGGTAAACACAGATTATCAACATTTTAGTCACAATTATCAAATGCTACTCTAAAAATAAAGGAGAACTTTTATCCGTATCCATAATGCTATTCTAACTCGTCAGATTGACTTTGTCCCTGATTTCTAGACTTACGCAAATAATGATATCTTAGCTATTAAAGAACTATTTATTTTTAAAAATATTTTATTTATTTATTCATGAGAGATCCAGAGAGGCAGAGACAGAGGCAGGCTCCCTGTGGAGAGCCTGATGTGGGGCTTGATCTCAGGACCCAGGGATCACCACCTGAGCCATCCAGGTTCCCCTTTAGGAACTATTTAAAATGCATCTTGTAGAATGTTTTTAATTACTTTCTAGTTAATTGACAAAACATCATATCATAGCTAACTATACTACATCTACCTAAAAGTCACTGGTAACACGAGTTTTCTGATTACCAAAACGTTAGACAACTAGTTTTTAAAATGATTTTGATATACACCTTGACTTGGAGAGCTATGGCAACACAGAGATCAGAGAATCATCTAAAATCATGCTGCTGCTTTTAGAAGCCATGACAGGAAATATCCGATGACACGTAGAGATGTAAGTACTGTATCCCTTGGCCCACCTCATTTCATCTATTATCTCAGCCTCCTGAAAGAGCACAGAAAGAGATGGAGAGTAAGACAAGTAGTCTGCCCGGGGTCCACACAGCTGTGAGGCAACATGCCTAATTCATTAATGGTGACTGGTTAGATGTATGCAAATCCTTCCACAGATGCATTTTTCTCCATTAAACCTCAGCCTTCACAAATTTTCTGAAGTAACCAAACTGAGAATTTCTCATAAAACTAAGAAGAGCCAAAGCTTCATTTATCAACTGGAGTTCTACCTCCAGGCTACAGACCATAACTAACCTTCTACCGACCAAACACTCGTATATGATTTGATTGTGAAGACTGAGAACTTCTTAAAATACCTACATCTCAACATTCAGATCATGACAAAGTAAAGCGCCAGCACCCTAAAACATGTTAAGATTTGATTACTCAAGGATAGGAGTTCTCCAGCAGGAAAACAAAGTGGGGAAATATTTGGGAATAAAAAACATACAATTTAACTATGTGTGGTGTAAATCTTTTGAAAATATACCATTGCATTCTACATCTTCTTAAAAATACATAATCAACCTTAACTACCTCTATATAAAGGGAACCTACACATGTAGATAAAAAATGTGTGTCAATTGACTCTGTTCAGTGAATCTAAAGCTCTGTTCATAGTGGAAGAGGAGGCGGGCAGGGGGATGTGGTGACTGGGGGACAGGCACTGAGGAGGGCACTTGATGGGATGAGCACTGAGTGTTATACCGTATGTTGGCAAATCGAACTTCAATTTAAAATATATATATATATATATTTAAAGCTCTGTTCAGGGACTATGTGCCTTTGTGGTCAAACATCCTTGCCCCATGACAGCACAGTCCTCCACATGGCTCTATGTTGTCTACATGCAAACACACACATACAAACACATACATACATGGATGGCAAGCTTTCCATTGACATCACCAGTCCATCTATATTTGCAGGGCAAAATCTCAAGATCTTCCAGTTTCTATTTTTCAGAGTACTCATCGACAGCCGCTCTGACTCTGACACCACAGAAGATAACGGTTTTATAGGGATGACTTCAAGATCAGCACCATCATGAAAGTCTGAGTGCTCCATAAGCCAAGACTAGGCATAGCCACGGTTTCACTGAATCAGTGGTCACCAAAATAGTGTGTGTATAACACAGAGAGAAAAGGACAACTAACTGGGGTACAAGAAGAGAACAGTGGTGTAAGAACAAAATTATGCTCTACTAATATTTAATATGTGATCTGCCCATAGTGTATGTGTATGCCTTTAAAATGAATATATGTTTATATGTGTATATATGCTTAAGATATTTTTACTAGTAGGACGACAAGATCAAAAAAGTTTGCATATGATTAAAGCCACATAAGCTGAAGTGATTTATATACACATGTAGGCAAATAGAAATTATATTACTTAAATCAAAAATTTTTAAATGCTTAAGTCATGAGGATTCCAATTTATTATAACGCTAATTGTATATTTTTTTCTTATTTTGCCAAAATGGTTCCTAGCTTAATCTGCTTTACCAAAAAAAGCTGCTTTTATCGTGTCCTCAATTAATAAATATGTTATGAAAATTGGCACTAAGGAAGAAAACAGGACTTAAAAAATTCCTTTCTGACTCAACATAAATTCAGCTTTTCATACCAAGATTTAATGATAAAATATCCCCAAATAATCACATAACAATGAAAGCAAATTAAAGTCAATTTTATTTTTTTAATCACTTACATTCAGTTGTTTTGCTGTGCTTCATAAGAAGAAAATTGTTTTATAATCATTAATATTTTAAAGGAACTAAGCAATCAAAACCAAATCTGGAAAAATTAGCATCCAGCATGAGATGATTTTAGGTCATCAGGGCAATTTCACTGCTGCTAATTATATCTCCAAGTAAGCAGCACTTCTGTTTTAGTTTCCTGCCTAAATTTTATGGGATATATAATAAGGAAGTAATATTTTTAAAAACAAAATGCCAGTGAATGTGTAAATAGGTGGAGAGGAGGAAAAGCATATTTTAACTCTGGGAGCCATGAATTCCAGGCTCTATCTACCCTCTGCCTTGAAAACATAGAGGAAACACAAAATGAGAATATTCAACATAAATTTCCAAATGTGTAACATATGGACTATCTTCTGACACCCAAGAGTAATATGAAAATAAGCAAAGACAAGGTATCACAGAGGAAAGTCTGATAAAAGACTAAATTTTTTATATGTATGTAAAGAGATTCTGAAACAATAAAAAAGAGGATAAGAATATTAACAAACATTAGATTTCAAATGCCAATATGAATTTAAAAGTTACATCTCCCTTAGATTATGCAACATTTTTTCACTTTGATCTGTAAATGTATTTACAAGAGACCTCTATATTTTTATGAAGAAACACTGAAATTTACAGCATTTCCTTTCTAAGACACTAAATTTAGAGAATGTAGGAGGTACACAGAGAGATAGTCATTATAACATTCACAATTTAAGGGGGAAAGACTTTATGGTATCTTAAAGCAAATCAACACCAATCTTGTTTAAACATTTAAATAGTACACTCAAACTATTGATAATTATAATACAATTATGTATTTTCATTTTCTACAGATAGATAGCTCCTATGTCAGTATTTGGGATAACTGTTAATATTTAATTCTGCAACTAAAACTTTTATTTATACCATATAAGTTAGCATAGCTCAGTAACTAAGATCAATTTTCAAAATACAACCAAGCAAATGAATAATATCTGTTACTAGCTGATTTATTTCATAGTAATTTTGCCACTTCCTATTCTAGACTTCCAGTTCCTCAGCCAAAATCTCATATATCACTGCCTTATATTGACACCTGCTGGAAAGTACTGGAATTGTATATTTCTCATTTGATTATCTGGGCAGCTAATTTTGCATCTGAGGAAAGAAATCTGGAAGACATTTCAACTGCAAATAATACAAGCTTTAATTTTTTAAAAGCAAAAGTACATTTGTTCTAAACATTTAAATTTTAATGGTTTCCTTAGGAAATTATAAGTCTCAAGAAATCTATTCAAAGAGTACTTCTGATAGTAATCAACTTACCCAATGACTTCAGTAGGTTGAACTTGTGCTTATTTGGGGCATAATTAAGAAACTACGTAACTTTCTCTACTATTTGCACTTCTACTGTTTCCGACCTCACAGTAATACTTTGGTCACATGACCTGAGAAAAAGACCTGATTTTGTGAAAGTATGCATATAGATGGATGAGGAAAATAACCCAACTACTAAAAAAAAGAATGCTTTATATATTCACAGTTGTAATTAAAGAGGTAAAATAACATGCATTAGTGAATGAGCTTTATTATCAAAGCTGCCTGTTTCTGAAATACATAAAATGTATAATACCAGAATAAGCTTGTTCTCTGAAGTGAAGCAAAACACAACACACTGAAATAATTAATTAATGGATTTTTGTAACTAAAGTGATTAAGTTGTATTAAGTTTTAATCAACTTTTATGCAAATGCAAACACTTATAAGTATTTCTGCAAAGAATGCTCCACTAACGATGTCCCCTAAAACTTTCCAAAAAAAAGTTTTAGACAGAAATACCTTTAACTGACCAAGCTGAAAAAATAAAAATTTATGATAAAGTTAATAGAATAGTGCTTTACCCTCCTAATGCACTGCCACATAAGATGCGGTTTAGGTGCTCGGGCGTGTTATATTTTCTATCATCAGAAAAGTCATATTGTCCTAGAGACAGCAGTTCCAATTACAAATGAGTTTGAGCAGCTAATAAGGCAGCAAAATGCATTCTTGAAATTGGTACTATGAAGGCAGAACGTGGTACTGCGGTGCTGTGTAAATTGCTTTCACATTCCTATTGCAATGCCCCCCCTTCCTTTTTCATCAAATTGTTCCAATTTCTGACAAAGTAATGAGACAGAATGAACATGGTACAAATCAAAACTATGATCAAAAATACAAGAGCCAACTTTTCTTTAAAATACAGCAGCTTATTCAATGGGGTATGTTTAGGATGACGTAGTATTTGAAATTTGCAACTGTCAAACAAGTTGCCTCCTCAAAGTGTACTTAATCCACCTGCTCAAATAAAATTAAGTTCTTTAAGTTTAACTATAATATATGAAGATTCAAGAAGAGAGGGGATATTTTATGATGTGATTCAGTCTAGTAGTTTCTAAAATATGCCTCAATTTTTTAATTGAAAAACAATTAGCTGTAAAGGGACAGATGATTATTAAGTAATCTACTGAATTATTTTAAACTCTTCTTTTAAATTTACTGAAATTTACACAAGATTAATATATCATTCAATATTAAGACACTCCAAAGTATCACAGAGGTAACAGGTCTTAATGAATGTAGTTTTGCCCTATTTTCTCCAGTTTATCAGTCCTTCTCAGAAGATAAGATTTTGTCAAATGCAAAATAAAACATGCACTAAAACAATACTTGTTTCAGATACCCCAAACAAAATTTAATGAAGCAAATCCCTTTAAGAGCTTTCATAATCAGTCACTGAGAGAAGGGATCTTTCCTTGGTAAGAACGCTGAAAGGTTAGTTTTTAGAGCCTGAGAAACAGAATTGTCAGACACCCGAGATCCTCATTTCAATCACTCAGTTACCTTACAGAGCTTCTGATACCGAGGAGAAGAAACTGCCATCCTTTGTAAACGATGTAACAAAACCACAACTTTCTGCAGAGACGTTCTCACCACAGCCATCATTTTAAGTTTACCACACTTCTGGAGACACCTCAGAATTTGCATTATAAATGAAGAGCAATGATCATTTCCTCCCGGTCACTGGACAATGATTTGCCAGTTCTCTGAGCATGCTCGTTTCCAGGAATGCATTTGAAAGATACAGGGGTTTAGGTGCTAGGCAAAAGGAGACTGGTATTCCTTCAACTTCTTCTCAGTTTTTTTTTTTTTTAAAAAAAAAAAACAACAACACATACAAACGACACAAAGGAAGCCCCCCAGCAGATGCTCACAGCCGGTACTTGCTCAGCACGGCATGGCCAGACAATGAGCAAGTTGTTGAGCCAAACGCCTGCTGCCGGAGAGGAGTGCACTCCGTAGCCAAAAAGGATATTAAGTGAAACATTAAAGCTGCAGATACATGGCAGACATCCCCTGGGAACAAAGATTCAACACATCACCACCGCCGTGCATGCCTCAAGACGAGTTTATATTAAGAGATCGAGTGCTGTTCATTCACTCACTCTTAAGAGAGATGCGTTCACCACCCGACCAAATGCAGCTCTGGCTGTGCTCTGTGGGATGAGTGAATAGACATTGTTATAAATCTTGAGAAGAGCAGAAGGGTACCTGGCTTAAATGATATCAGCCCATACATTAAGTGCTAATAAATCACCTCCAGACAGATCTCAGAACAAGTTCCTCTAAAACAAAACAAGAAATACCTGCAGGGGGTATGTGGCTTTACCTAGGATACCCTAAAAGCAGTTTCGTCCATGGGCTTTCAGATGCCTGCCTGGGAGAAAAGTCGCAAGAAATCAAATTTCTAATGTTAGGTTGGGACTTCTCTAATTAAACAATGAAGTTAGTAAAATACAAAAATAAAAAAAAAAAAGTCTGTGACTATTAACATTCCAAATTACCACATTTCCCCTTAGCATCTTCATGATCTCATTTGATTTGCCATAATGCTGTTTTAATTTTATGATTAAGAAACATAAAATAGGATTATATGATATAAAAACCCAGGACAGAATTTGGGGGTTTTATATGTATGTGTATATGTCAGATGTGTTTTCTACTGTGGCTTGGATACTATTACAAATACCAATTGAGGTAAAGTACTCTTAGGAAATGAGCAAAATAACCCAGAATGATTAAATGACTGGGTCAAAGGGCACAGCCAGAAATAGAAGCCAGACGTTTCTCATTATCAGTGTCCTGCTCAAACTAATAACCCAGGTAAGGCTGCTATTTCTCTACTACTGTCATGATTCTTTAAAAGAAATGCAATACTGAAAATATTTGTTTCTTTTCTTTTACTTTCTCTTCTCTGTCCTTCATGTTAGTGTGATTGAAAGGCCTATACCAGCTCTCAGAGTTGAGTTTACCAAGCAGTATTTTTGTATATTTTTCTGCTTCTGCTTATATATTTTTTCACTGTAGGTCTATACTGAGAACCTACACTGCCTCCCTCTGGACAGGCTAGCAACATCAAAATATCTACACAAAGCCAAAATTGGAAGAGGCAGTCAATGATGTAATTAAAAATATTAAAAGGCAACAACAGAGAAACAAACAGTAGATTCATAATTATGTAAGTTTGGGGATTTGGGGAGCTGGTGAGGGGTATCAATAGCTGCTAAGCTTTATATGGTTTCTTCTAGGGAGGATGAAAATGTTCTTTTTGATCATGGTGACTGTTGCTCAATTCTGTGAATACACTAAAAACAACTGAATTGTACAATTTCAATTGGATGGCTTGTGTGGAATGTGAACTACATGTCAATAAAGCTGCAATTTAAAAAATATAGGAAGTTTTCATTCCTGTCCCTGAACAAGCTACATGATGGAGGTAGTACCCGTCAAACACTATGCTGGTTATGGAGCTGAGTACCGGGCAAGATCAACAACAATCTAGACAATCACATGCACCTATGGAATGGGAGGAGGAAAATTAGGCTGAAAGAGAACATGAGAGATGAAAATATAATAATCCCCAAACACATCCTGTGTGAGAGTAGAAACAGCCACCTCTTATAAGACCACCTCAGAAAGGCACAGGGCAGCAGATTTTCACCGAGGAAAGAATCACATCATCCCAATTACCTGGTTACTGCTAAACTGCAAAGCTTGTATTTTGAAATGTAATTAAAATGATTAAAAAAAAGAAAAAAATGATAAAATATCCTAGAATGTAGACATGAAAATTCAGAATAAATGCATTTGAACCAACAGATAAATGTACAGAGAAGCCAATAATAGATTTTCATTCAAAAGTGTAAAAAAAAAAAAAGTTTCTGCTCTTGAGTCAAATTGTTACCTAAATACAGATCCACAGTGACAACTGCATAGTGAAGCATCTCCTCTTGGATGTTACTCAAATGGCTTAGTTCACTGTAGTCAAAATGAAATTTATCATTCCTTCACACTCCACACTAACTTGCACCACCTTCCTGACTTATTCTTGCCCTATATTCCCATCAACCTCTAATCCCAGCTGGTAATCTTCTTAGTCTCTACTCTTCCCTTGTCTACCCATACTATCATGTCATCAGGTCTTGTCATTCCCTGTGTGACTGCCTCATTTCTGGTCATTACCTCTCTGACCAGATGGCTGCAAGACTGTCATAGCAGACTGCACACACTACTGTCAGTTTTACCCAGCACAAATTCATTCCTCACAATGCCATAAGCTGGACCCCTATAAAATACAAATCCCATAGCATCACTCTCTTGCTCACTATTCTTTAATGATTTCTCCCTGTTGCCACCAGGTTAAAATATAAAATCCTTAGCAAGTCAAACAAGACCCTCTATGATTTGGAACACTCAGAAATTCAGGAGCTTCTCTCTCCAAAGGATTGGGTTTTCTCTTGCCAACTGTGTGGAGGAGTAAAGCCTAACTGCCTTGCAGACAAGCAATGAGACATAAATATGTAAGTCCAAATGATCAACCAACCTTAATAGGTTGGATCATAGCATACTCCCAGAAGTTAATCTTCACTTTCTACTGTGCTTCTAAACTAACCCTTATCAAAACTTACCCAAATTCACCTTAAACTGAATACACAATAGCTTAATCATCTTCATGAAATGGTCCCACGGCTCTGCATCCAGTTGTCATAAAGACATGAAGCAAGTACAACCCAGTGTCACATAAGCAGTTCTGCATACACCCCTTGTGCACAGAGCACACATGGGCTGAAATCCTTATTCCACCTCTCTCTCTTTTTTTTTTTTAAGATTTTTATTTATTTATTCATGAGAGACACAGAAAGAGAGAGAGGCAGAGACACAGGCAGAGGGAGAAACGGGCTCCATGCAGGGAGCCCGACGTGGGACTTGATCCGGAAACTCCAGGTTCGCATCCTGGGCTGAAGGTGGCGCTAAACCGCTGAGCCACCCGGGCTGCCTCTTATTCCATCTCTTTAGTGCACCCATAAATTCCCCACCACCACCACCACCATCACTACCACGTCACCAGAAAATTTCTTTTATAATTTCAGACACTTTTGTTTATACATTCATTTTCTTCAACAAACATCTTTCCACTCCCAAACAAGATTGCATTTTAACTATCTGTTCAGTCACACAAATGGATACAAAAAGTCATAGGATAATTTAAATTCTCTTGTCTCAGGGCGCCTAGATGGCCCAGTCAGTTAAGTGTCTGCCTTTGGCTCAAGTCATGATCTCAGGATCCTGGGAGAGACCTGCATCAAGCTCCCCGCTCAGCAGGGAGTCTGCTTCTCCCTCTTCCTCTGCTCCTCTCTCTGACTAGTGTGCTGTCTCTCTCTCTCTCTCTCTCAAATAAATACAATCTATTAAAAAAAATTCTCTTGTCTCAGAAATACTCAGCAAAAGGTACTAAGTCTCTAAATGCATCCACCTATAAAGTGCCAAAAATAAAGCCATAAGATTTTTAAAAATAAAATGGAGAGAATGTTTTAAAATGAAGATCATTTTTAAAAGGAGCAAGGCAGTGAAAAATCATGTAAATTACCATAACGGGAAATATTCTAAACAAAAAAAAAATACATGTGTTTATCTTTAGACAAAGAGACTGAAATAGGCTCTTAATAACTGCACTCTTTAATACTTCTTATGAGCCACAACATTAAATTTCAACAACATTAAACTATTTTTGAGAGGCATTTACTATACATGTCATAATGTGCTTTATTATTTTAGTCAGTAACCTTTCTTTCTTGGTGCCGGTTGCCATAAAACAAGCAATCTTGTGCTTAGTTATTTTTATTTAGAAAGATTTTAAACATCTTCATTTACATTTATTTCTACAGTTTGAGTATTCATTAAATATTAAGAATATATCCCAAGATAAAATGCACCAGGAGACATAAACTCTAAAACAGGTCCATGTTTTGCCAATGCTCATCATCTAGGTTCATTTCAAGCCTCCTTTGCTCATTGTCTAAAAACTGCTGCTTCCTTGTCAAGTGCACAACCTGCATATCTTTTGAGTTTAATACCATTACATAAAGTAAGCATCCATGAACATTTATAGGTCAGGCTTCCAGTTGTCTAAATCATAAAAAATAATATATTCTAGCATCAGCACACATTTGGATCCCTCTTGAACGCCCTGAAAATGACATAATAGCTAAATTTTTTTTAAATAACATGGATAGTGGCCTCCTGAAATTCTAGATGGTGACACAAAAGAACATATTTAACCTTGACACTTGCTGGGCCACCCTCATTACTAAGTCACAAATGTATAATGCAATGAATACAAAATAAGAAGTAACATAAGTAAACATAGGTTTCTGGTAAATTAGTCTTGAGGACTCCACCATAAAACACCCTAACAGTCCTTATGCATGGGAACAAGTTAAAGTAGGCCCATTCCCCAAAAGGTCCTTTTAAAAAAAAAATGTTTATTCTTTTTAGTGTAAACAATTTCAAACTTAGGAAAAATGTGTAAGAATAAGAATAGTTCTAAGAAGGCTATCCAGATCCACGTATTTGTGAACATTCTGAGTTTCAAGGGAAAAGAATTCTAAGAAAAGACTCAGAAAGGTCATCATGCTGAATTTCATAATGGTGAAGTCGGGGTCCATGGGCCACAGTCAGTATTTACCTAGAATGTGCACACTCTACAGTACCTAGAATACCGTAATCTCTACCCATGAGAAGTCATGTGATCAGCTGGGACCAGAGAAGACATGCCCCAGATGATACTGGGTCACAAGTTCACAGGCATATCAGGAATAATGATGGTCAAAATGATGTGAGGATGACATGGCATACAGAAGTAAGCAGATGTGAAACTGTAGTAGGCAAGGGAACTTCTCCATTAAAATTGGTTTGTTTGGGTTTTTTTAAGATTTTGTTTATTCATGAGAGACACGGAAAGAGAGGCAGAGACAGAGGCAAAGGAAGAAGCAGGCTCCCTGCAGGGAGCCTGATGTGGGGCTCACTCCCAGGACCCTGAGATCACGATCTGAGCCAAAGGCAGATGCTCAACCACTGAGACCCCGAGGCGTCCCTCCATTAAAATCAGTTTTAAAACCAAGTTCTGAAGAAGACGGTCTGCAACTGGCAAGAGTAGGTCATTCAACACAAATATGGTAAATTCAAGGTCACTGAAGCAGTTATACTTGGGGCAGAGAAAGATACAGACATGCTATGTGACATTCCTCAACAATTTTTTGTAAAGGGAAGATTCTGTGTTAGCACATTTTGGGAGGAGAGAACTTTGAACCTCAGACTGCATATACAATCATAGCCATCAAGCTAAAGGCATAAAAGTAATACCTCCAAAGCCTAATGTTCGCAGTTGTAAATTAAGCCACAGAGCCTTTGCAGCTTTATATTAAGTATGTTGTAATAAATGGAGAGAGAAACAACTTCATATTAAAAGGAAATGCCCTTATAATTTAGGATTCAATAAGGCAAAGCGAAACACGGTTTAAAATGACAAAAACAGAACAGCTATGAGCCTATGAGTCTAAATAAACAATTATTAATTCCATAAAACAAGGTGTTTTTTCTCTATTATTAAGTATAATATTTTAGAGATCTGATTTCCAGAAACCAATGATTCACATGGGAACGTGGATCTCAGAATTAGGTAACTACCTCCCCCTTCCGCAGTAATGTTTGCATGTAGCCGGGTCAAACAACACAGGGAAAATAAAAATGCCGGGTGCAGGTTCCCATGCACTTGCCTGCATCTGCTGTGTGAGCTCCCTGGCCAACAGAGTGTCCTGAAGAGCATTCTCCCGCTGAGAGGCATCCGCAAGCACATTAACTGTGGTTTCTGCTTCTTGTATCCACTTTAGGAAGTTCTCCAGGTCCCGACGAGAGGCCTGCACTGCCCTCAACTCTGCTTCCAAGGCACTCTGTCTATCAGTAATGCTGCAAGTCAAAGGATGACATTACTTACAGTGTGACAGTCCACATCATGCACACCCTAAAAAACAAATTAACAGCCTCCAAGGAACCTTTATTTAAGTACCTAATGTAACTCAGACATTTATTTCTATGGGTGTCTGGAATCATCCTTAATGGGAGGAGTAATGTAAATAGGGAGAAGAGGGAGAGAGACATATAAATATTAACAAAATCACATCCATATCATAAAATAATTATGACTCCATTTTGCAACTCCTAATTGTATATTAAGTTATCCCCCAATGTTTTACTTTGATACCTTGGTATTATGCCTGACAGTCAGAGGAAATCTCAATAAATATTCATGCAATGAGTGACTAAATGAGTTCTAGGAAACAGTAACATCAGAATACTTAAGTAAAAGGAAAATAATTTAAAGGGCTTACTTTACGTATTTTAAAACAACTCAGGTCAATACAAGTTGGTTCTTTAAGCTCATTTAATAATATTATATTTGGAAAATCAAGCTTTTATAAACCCTTCAGTAAATCTACATCAAAATTAATACACAGAAATGTAGAGTTGCATGATTTAAGGATCTCCAAACCTGTAAATCCAATCTTTAAAATTTTATAAACCTCAAGCTTCTTAAGAAGAAAACAAACAATTTTAGGGGCACCTGGGTAGCTCAGTCAGTTAAGCGTCTGACTCTTGGCTTTTAGCTCTGATCTAAGGGTCATTAGATCAAGTCCCACACAGGGCTCTGTGCTGGGCATGGAGCCTGTTTAAGATTCTCTCTTTCTCTCTCCTTCTACCCCTCTTCATGCCACTCACTCTCAAATAAATAAATAAATAAATAAATAAATAAATAAATAAATAAATAAAAATAAAAATGGATACTAGCAATTACACCCTATGGGTTTAAATCCAAAGGAACTGAAAACATATCTACACAAAAATTTGTATACAAATTTTCATATAACATCATTATTTATCATAGCCAAATAACAGAATCAACCCAAATGTCCATTGATGAAGAAATAGATAAAATGTAGTATACTCATATATGAATTATTCAACCATAAAAAGGATTGAAATGCTAATACTTGTCCTAACATGTATGAACCTTGAAATATCAAGTGAGAGAAGCCAGACACAAAAAGCCACATTTTGTGTGATTCCCTTCATATTATAAGAAATGTCTACACAGAGAGAAAAAGAGATTAGCTGTTGTCTAAGACTGGAGTGGAAGGCAACAGAACTGACTGCTAATTGGGTATTTGGTTTCTTTTGGGGTGATAGAATGTTTCGAAATTAAGAGCACTGTGATGGTTGCACAACATAGTGAATATACTAAAAACCTCTGAGATGTACACTTTAAAAGGGTTAATTTCATGGTAATATGAACTATATCACAATAAAAAGTCAGCATGTGTAATATGATCTCACATATATATGTTCTATCTCATCCACTCATCTATCCATACAACATGCATCCATCTACCTGTCCTACATACAGTATTATCTGTGTACATATAGATAAAAGGATAAATGTCCGGAATGTTAATATTAAAAATTATTTCTAGGTGCTGGGATTTAAGGTGGTTTACTTTCCTATTTGTACTTTTCCTGTATTCTCTGAATTTATAATGAACAAGTATCTTCTACACACATCAATAAACCAATTCTTTAAATAAACGGGTAAGAGATTTAAACAGAGATCATCATAGAAGATATATGGATGGCAAATAAGCACAGGAAAAGATACTTGGCATCATTAATCATCAGAGAAATGTAAATTCAAACTACAATAAGATATCACTACCTATTAAACTGGCTTTAAGAAAATGAATATACCAAGTGCTAGTGACAATGCAGAGTAACTGCCAACTCTCATACATTGCAAGTGGGAGTATAAAATGGTACTGCCACTGAAAAACAGTTTGGCAGATTTTTTTTAATAAAGTTAACCATGTACTCAAGAACAATCCAACAATCAATCCTACTCTTAAGTATTTACTCAAAAGAAATGAAAATATATACCCACACAAAACCTATACGCAAATCTTTATTCATAATGGCCCCACACAGGCAATAACCCAAATGTCATCAAGTAGAAAACAGATAAACTATGGTATATGCATACAATGAAATACTACCCTAAATACTGATAGATTCAACAACATGGATGAAATCTCAAATGCATTATGCTAGGTGAAAAACACCAGACACAAAAGCTCTATGTTTCTACTCATAAACCATTCTAGAAAATCATCAACCTCATCTGAGCATTTACCTACTAAGAAACCTCCAATAGTGTTTGGCTGCCTGCAGAATAAACCCAAATGCTTTTCCTGAAACTCAGTGTCCTCCATAATTTATCATTAATTCACTTTTCTAGCTTATCCCCCAGTTCTCGCCAATGCTCTGGTCAGATCAGGATACTATACTCTTTTTTTTCTCTAGGATATTCTTAATCCTGTGCTTACCCCAAAAGTTCGCATACACATAAAAATGTCCTTCTGACACCTCCACTTACCCAAATCCCACTGATCCTTAAGGTTAACATCTACCTTCTTTAGAACATCCCAGACCAATTAGATTTCCTTGCTCTGAGATTATAAAAGGTCATTACTCCTATTTATACAGAAATTAATCACATGTATCCTGGAAAAGCCTTTGGATTGTGATCTTGTTTCATGCTTTGAATGAATTTCAAATACTTTCAAATGAATTTAATACTTTGACAGTATTACATAGATTTGTTTTTTGTTCTCCTGTTTTATAGATTTACTATGGGCAGAAACAGTCTTATGTATCTCCATATTTCTCAGAGTCCTTATTAGAGTATTATAATAAGTATTTATAGAATAATGACAGTCTATAATGTATTTAAACTTACCTCCCAATCACCAGTTTTCAAGAAGCTACTAAGAGAAGGCCTCCACAAAAATCAGTTTGTAAATCAAAAGAGAAAAAAAAGATAGGAAAAGCATAAAAACAAAAGATGAGAGAGAGAGAGAGAGAGAGAGAGAGAGAGGAGAGCATGCGAGAGAATGCAAACAGGCTTTTGTGCTAATGGTGAAAAGAGATCTCAGAAGAGACAGTGATGAACTGGGCCAGATGAGGACTGACATCACCATTCCAACTGCTATGATTTCTTATTTTAACTTGACAAAACCTTGACAAAACCAATGAAGGATACACTCTGACAAAACAAGGAAATAACCCAAAAGAGAAAAGAAACACACACACACATACACACACACACACAACACACAACACACAAACCTACACATGAAATCCAGGAAATAGGGATTCCAAAATAGGAGAAAAGCACAGAAAATCTCTAGGATTATGGTTCTGCAGCAGGCCTAGAAAGTATGTCTACAGAAGAAATGTCTCTAAGAAAAGATATTAGAAGTGATAGACTGCTTACTATGATTGACTTTGTGGGAAATTGTACTGTCAGACCATTGGAAAATGAGGGAAGAATTCATAATAGGTGCAAAGAAATCTAAGCACATAAAAGCAAGGCAATTATTAATTTCAGGTGAAAAAAACAGAGAGGAAGCAAAATTAGAGTAAACTTTAGCGCCTGGCTGTTAATAATGTTTAGACACACCTAACATTGTCAACACTGAGTATCTGTTTATTTAAAAATTCAGCAATGAGTTGATACAGCCACTGTGGAAAACAATATGGTGATCCCTCAAAAATTTAAAAATAGAATTAACATATGATCCACTTTTGGGTATACACCCCAAAAAACTAAAAACAGGGTCTTGAAAAGATATCTGTATACCCACATTCATAGCAGCATTATTCATAACAGGGAAAACATGGAAGCAACCCAAGTGTGCATCAACAAATGTATGGATATGCCAAATTTAATACACATACAATGGAATATTATTTAGCCTTAAAGAGGAAAGAAATTCTGACATTTGTTATAACATGGAGGAACCCTGAGCACATTATACTAGGTGAAATAAGCTAGTCACAAAAATACAAATACTGGATGATTCCACTTATATGAGGTACTCAGAGTAGTCAAATCCATAAAGACAAAGATAAGAATGGTGGTTGCCAGGGGTGGGAAAAAGAAAGAATAGCGAGTTATTGTCTAATGAGACAAGAGTTTTTGTTCTGCAAAATGAAAAGAATCATGGGAATGGATGGTGGTGATGGTTGCACAACAGCGTGAATATTTACTACCATTGAACTGTATACTTAAAAATGGTTAAGAAGGTAAATTTTATGTTATGTGTATTTTATCACAATAAAAAGTGAAAAAATTCAATGATGAGGAAGGGAAAACATGAGAAAGCTATACTTTATATATTTAGTAGAACAGGATACCAAATAAGTCTAATACTGATTTACTAGAAGGTAATGGTGTATGCATTTTATTTAGAATATAGAAACGTATAAATGATATACGGAAAAGCCAAAAGAAGAAAAAGCAATTGCCCCCAGAGAATTGGACAGTGGTGAGTAGTGAGAGAACTGCTGTATTTTGTAATAAACCTTCTAATTTTTTAAATCATACGTATGTATTTCTTTACTTTCTAAAATTTAGACGTTACCCACTAGAATTTGTGTGGTTGGTGGTGGTGCTGGTGTTTTATTTTCCACCTAACCCCAGCCACATTTTCAATTTTTAAAACAATAATAAAAAGACATTAAGAATATCCAAAAAAAAAAAGGGTGTTCCCATAAGGTACTGAAAAAGCAAAAAAATTAAAGGAGTACACACACATGCAATTAATCAATCATGAACAGGCAGGCAATTCTTAACACTCACATAAAACTAATGACTATGAAATTTGATAAAGTCAAACACTTTAATTTTACAAAATAAATATCATTTATTTTTAAGACTATTCATGTGAATGAAATAGGTTATGTGGCAAACAGCTAATGTAAAAGCAGATCATTATAGATTAGCTCTATTAAACCTTTAAGAATGCCCAGACTAGAAGAAAAGGATGCAATGTCTGAGAATTCTATGGGGTTATTTATTTACCTATAAAAATGAAGCAATTACTAATCCTCAGTCCGGAGTTTTACTTTTTACTTCTTTTATCTTAAATATCCTTCTACCCCATCTCCCCATTCCCACTAACCTTCCCCTTCTGACCTAATCAATTTCTACTTCCCCTCCAGAACTCAGTGCAAACACCTTCTATGGCACCTTACCCCACACATCGCATGACATCCCTTAACCTGGCTATCATGCCATGCTGCTGTGACAAATCACCACAAACACAGTAGCTTAGAGCACCTGAAGGTTGTTATCATCTCATAGTTCTGTCAGTTAGTTTCTGAAATGGGGCTCACTGAACTAAAATCAAGTTGTCAGCAGGGCTGTGTCCCTTGGTGGAAGCTCTAGACACAGTATTTTTTCCTTGTCATTTCCAGCTTCTGGCTGGAGGTCACTCATATTCCTTGGCTCCTGACTTCTGCCATCTTTACTTTTAAAGATGCATGTGATAGAACTGGGCCCATTCAGATGATCCAAGATAGACTCCCTACCTTTGGAATGGTAGGTGGGATGTGGGTGTCCATATCCCACCTCATCATATCTCTAATCATGACTGTAAGTGACTATTTTGTTGTCTGTTTAAAGCTTCTGTATCATCAGTGTCCCTGGTATACCCAGGCACCACATACAGTAGCAACTCAAGTATGTACTAAATAAACTAATACAAAAGTAGGAATAGCACCTTCCTTCCTGCAATAATTTAAGGACAAAATGAGGTATACATACATAAATGTATCAAGATGTAGTAAATACCCAAGAAATAATATTTTCCCTAATCTGTACATCAATTGAGTGAAATACTGGGAAATTCATTTTGCTTAGAGCGTGCAAATGTGCAATTTAATAATAAAGATCTTGGAGATTTTTTTCAAGGTCACATATATCTGGGTGTCAGATATTTTTTATCATGAATGTAATCAGTTATTAAAAATAATAATCATCCTAGAAACCAAACACTATTTATAGCAGCCCAAACTGTCTTCAGATTATTGTAATAAATAAACATTTTAAAAACTTATAATAATAATGTATATTAATTTATAGGCTGATTTTTTCATGTAATTTCATATGTAATTTCAGTAGAATATAGCTCAGAGGTTAACATACTACCTATGTTAGTCTTCTTAAAATTAGATCCAATGCCAGAGCACGGTATATTAGACACTGCAAGAAACTTTTATCCATTTCCAAGGAACTTCACATGATTTATCATACTACCATAAGGCCAAAAATAATTGGTAAAACGAGAGGTTCAGGAATGTGTATGCACAGTTTATCGCAAAGGCTAATAAATTACCTTTAATGCCATTTGCGCATTGCTCTCAGAAGAAAACGACCTACTTCTACCACCCCTGCCATTTACTAGCTATATGGCTTAGGATAAATCCTTCAAATCTCCAATTTGTTTTTTCCATCCTTAAAATAAGCTGCTTGGACTAAATGAGTAAAGGACCCATATCAGAGTCTCCAAGGGTCCTTTTAAATAAAACTACATAATCCATCACAGAGATTATAAAACCTGCTAGAAGAGATCCCTCCAATATCACCCCCGTCCCGATCTTCAAATTCAGCTTCATCAAGAAACACTGCATATAAATGAAATGTTACCGATAGGGAAAGATGAATGTTGTGCAGGCAGCAAAAAGGTTGGGAAATTCCTAAGATCCATATGCAAGTTCCTAAGATCACATCCAGCACTGAACTCCCATTTGTCTCCAACTCTCAGGGAAGAGTTTATATTTGGCAGTTCAGGCTGCTACATCTCAAGATCAGAAGAACCAAAGGAGGTTCTAAGAAATTGAGAATATAGGAGAAGGAGCACTGTCACAGAAAAAAAAAAAAAGATTTCAAGTTTAGAAAATTGTGGCTACTAGACAGAAGATTTTTTTTAAATCTTTTTTAGCCTATAAATCATAAAGAGTAAGGATAGCCTGGAAGCCTAAAAGATAACAA
This sequence comes from Nyctereutes procyonoides, assembly GCF_905146905.1. Classification (NCBI taxonomy): domain Eukaryota; kingdom Metazoa; phylum Chordata; class Mammalia; order Carnivora; family Canidae; genus Nyctereutes; species Nyctereutes procyonoides. The sequence continues at coordinate 2,164,849 of NW_026575146.1, read as the reverse complement.
TATCTGGAGTATAGAAGGGCAACTTTAGCAGAAACAAGAGTTTTTACTTCAAACAGGAGTAATAGACTATAGAATTCTTTGGGACAGGAAATGGTGCACACTGAAAATATAAATAGCTTCTCACAAAAGATTTGAGGAATCCATGGGCGACAAATTTATAATAGTTTATATTAAAAGGAACTGGGATTTTTTATTTTTTATTTTTTTTAAAGATTTTATTTATTAATAGAGACAGAAAGAGAGCGAGAGAGGAAGAGACACAGGCAGAGGGAGAAGCAGGCTCCATGCAGAGAGCCTGATATGGGACTCGATCCAGGGTCTCCAGGATCACACCCTGGGTTGCAGGCAGCGCTAAACCGCTGCGCCACCAGGGCTGCCTGGAACTGGTATTTTTTAAATGTAAACTCTTAGCTATAAAGCAGCTGATATTCTACAAATAGCTTATAGTTATTTTGTAGCATAAGAAAACATGGCCATCCACGTAACTGACTTTTTAATGGCATTTTAAAGATGTCATATAGTACTTGGTATGTTAAGCTATAAGATATATTAATCAAATGTGCATGTGCTTATTATAATTGGTTAAGAGTGAACATAAATAGTTATGCCTTTTTATTATTTTAATGGAAAATCCACAGTTATGTGTTGCTAAATTTTGGTATACTTAAAAGGGGACCTTTACAGTTACATGAGATTTAAATATATTTATCTCTTTTGAGAGGAAAATAGTGGCATCAAAAATTGAGCGGCATATAGAAAACTTACAGTGAATCAATTCTTTAAGCTTTTCAATGGATACTTTCACAAGGTAATTTTGTTCTTTGGTCAATAAAATAACATTTAGCTAAAAAAAATATATTAAAGCACACTTTGGGGAAATGCAGTTGATCTAATGAAGAATTAGTCCCTGCAACTATACCCCACAATCTATGATCTTTTGGTGACCAGTCTTTGTTACACAGAGATTGGGTCAAACACCTTCCTCTCTCCCTTGCTCCCAATCTTCCATCTGCAATCTTTGTACGTGCCTCTGAGTAGACGAGCATTGCTAAAGAACACTGTCACAGGGCTATCTTCTCTTTACATTTATTATTATAAATCACAATTTGGAAGTCATCACTGCCTAGCAAAACTAAGGATCCCCCAGGAAGCTCTCTGCCCTGCCCACCGGGATTCTGATGTTATCTGTGATCCTACTCAAATTTCTCTAGGCCGGCCCCACCTCCAGTCTCACTGATCCCATATTCATGGAGCCTAAAGAGAGCAGACTCACTGCAGAGAATCTTCCATCTTCCTACCACATAGTGATTAATGATGTATAAGACATTCCTTATAGCACAAAATTATATTGTCTCATTTCCTCTACACTATTTCAACATATTAACTAAGTGTGTATATGTGTATGCATGTATGTGAGTATATGGGTATATATACACAGGCACTCTGCGCTAAACATTTCAGATCCAAATCAGGCATCCACACGTGAAAAGTTACTTTGAGCACTTTTCAACTTTCACTACACCTCAATTTACACTAAAAATTTTGTTAATTATCATTAAGAGATACAAGGGGGGAAACATTTCACAGATGAGAAACAGGAGTGGTTAATTAGTTACAAATGTTAGAGATGGAACTTTTGTTGGCAGAATCTGACATAGTGGGAACTAGTTGTTTTACAGAATTAAGAATTTTCTGTATAATAAAGAACTATTATTATAAATGTATTGGTATGACATATTACACCCAAGCAGGATCTGAGGCAGCAAAAACATTAATATTTCTACAGCTAGGAACAAGGCTATTTATACTAAGCAGGATAAATAAAGACTATGATAAACGTCCTCATGTCAATTCAAAGCTTTCTGTTATCAGAGCATATTGGTTTTTGGCATCAGAGATAAGGGAATGAGGCCCTGTAACTGTGAATAGCCAAATTACTTAGGCCAATTGCAATTCATACAAAACATTTCCTTTGAAAGCTGATATTAAACTTCACACATTATGCCTCAATGACAGTTTTCCATGAGCAAGTATAATAACCCTTCGCCCCCACCACCCCGAATTTGGCTGACAATGACGCATATACAGAACACAGCTAGAAGATAAGACAGCCCTCAAATAAGTCCTCTCAGAGACCACTGCAGAGGGCACAGTGGTCACATATTGGAGAATGTTACATTATTCATAGTAGAGGCCCCCATAACTTTAATCAGATCTGGTTTCTAAACTCAACATAGATAAGAAACAGTAAGTAGAATGACAGACAGATCTGAGAGGCGGGTACACAGAACAGTCACCAGCAATAGCTGACATTCTGATAACAAAGGAAGAAAACAAAATTATTTTTAAAGAATGTAAGAGCCTGACTGCACAGTCAAAAAGGTTTGGATATCAGTCTCAGCTTTGCTCTTATGAGCTGTGTGATCCTGGGTACTCCTTAATTTTCCTCTGCTTCAGTTTATTCACTGACACGGTGCTGATGAAAATGCTGCCTGTCTCTTATGGTTTGAGGATTAAATAAAATAATGCATGTGAAGAGATTAGCACAGAGTCTGACAATGGGAAGACACCCAATAAAATTCATACCCTAAAAATAAAGCAGAAAATCTCCAAAGCATAACAGCCTGAATAAATTTACTACCAATTCTTCAAAACTCAGAGCAGTAAGAGCATTATCATAACTTAGTATAGAAAAAAATCATCTTGGTTATGCTACGTGACTTTGAACATGTCATTCACCTTCTCTGAGCCCAAGAGCATTAATTACATTTAGACCACGCATTCTCAATGGAGGTGAGAAGTGGTTCTTTGGTGGAGCAAGTTGGGGAGAGGTGTGGAAAAATCTACTCTTTCTATGTATAAAGCACAACTATAAAGTACAGAAACAGATACACAGTATATCCATGGTATAAAAATTTCATGGGAGTGGGGATCTAACAAGGCTCTTTGGGGATTGATAATGTAAAAATGTTGAGAAACACTGCCTTAAATGCACTGTAAGACTATGTAAAGCTCTTAGAGTTCCTTAATTCTATCCTCACAACAATAAAGCCAAGAGTTTTTTTTAAATGTTACTCATAGGTTCATATATTTTGTTTAAGGCAAGGAAAGATTTGTATATTCTAGAAAGGTCTCCAATTTAAAGAGTTAAAAATTGTAAACATCACTGTTAAAAAGACAAAATCCTCACAATACATAGAAACCCCAACTGTCACTCATGAAAAGTGAGCCACAGTTTTGCTTTATTTTCCTTGCTTTATAGATAGTAATATACCTAAATCATGTCTAAATATTAATGTTGATGTATTTCCCCAAAAAATGCAGTAAGAAAACAGAATAAGCACAACAACTTGTAACTACCATAAAATTGGAACACTGTGCTTGTCTTAGCTCTGATAAATGAAAGATCACCTTGGAATATAATTCATTTTTAATTGCCTCTTCCATCTAATCTAACTACTGCTGTAGGCTGTCTTAAAATATTTACAAAGTAAAAGCAAAAAAAGAATTGGAGGTGCTAAAATAAAGCAGCTTCACATTCCTAAGTGATCAGTTTTTCTGGTATCATTTACAACAAAAACAAAGCCATAATTCTTACATACAGATTTTTGGAAATACACAGTTAAAGTATGCTTAAGGACTATCTTAGTATGAAATCTGTATTTCTTAATTGATATATAACTGACATATAACATTGTATTAGTTTTAGGTGCAGAACAGAATGATTTAAGTATGTATATATATTGCAAAATGATTAAGAAAATAAGTTTAGTTATTATCTATCAACCACAATGGTTACACTTTTTTTCTTGTGAGGTCTTCTTTCTTTAAGATCTACTAGGTAACATTCAAATATCCAATACAGTCTTGTTAACTATGGTCACCATGCTGTATGTTACAACCCTAGGACTTATTTATCCTGTAACAGGAAGTTTATACTTTAAAGCTATTTTTAATTCACCTTTTTACCTGCCTTAGTTTTGGGATCCTTACTATATCCAAGTAACCTGTTACCACAAAGGAAAACCATAATACTAACATGCTAGAAAGAGCAGTATTATAGCTACTTTCTGTTTCAACTACTTTGAAGTTTTGAATTTGCTACCCTAGTCTTATTTCCTCCAGAATCCTAGGTATATGTAACAGCATGTATATATACATATTTATATATATTCACATTCATATGCTGCCTCGTAATTCGTCTTTGATTTTCCCAAACATCTACTTTATAGACTCTAGCTAAAAATGACATCCTAAAAACGTATAAAAGACCTCCAAGTCAAACTGTGATTAAATGCTTGGCCATACATTAATTCCAGTAACATGTATCATAAAGTATTCTAGTATTATCCATTTTATTCACTGCAAAATAAATGTGTTTTGATACAAATTAGCTTTCAGGTAGTTACATCTGAATATATAATGGGGCATGTGAAACCATAATTTCATTAGACACACGCATTCCCCATACTATGCAGGAAGTAAACACTGTTTCCTGATGATGAATATAAATATTCTATCTTAAAGAGATGCTAACCACTGCTGATAGTTCCTTAGACCCTAGGTGTTCAAGTGACAGAAAAATCTCTCTTATAAACACATATTCTATTTTAGACTGTTCCAAATATACTGACTAGACAGGGTAATCGAAAGAAGACAAATTAGTTGAAGCCCTAAATATATGCAGTATATTTCAGAAGTCTGATGTTGGATCCATGTGTTCTCAGCTTCAACTAAGGATGACCTGGCCAAACAGCACACTATTTTAGTTATACTTAGGGATAATATTACCCTAATATTATCTGTAAATACCTAACCAGTCCTTACCCTCAGATTACTACAGGATGCCTTCTAGGTAATGCTGGGAGGTAGAGAAAAACCAGAACACATAAAATTATCTTTGTCAAGATTTAGACTCATTCAAGGAAAAACTCCATTGTAGAAATTCAAGTAGATAATGTATAAATACACCTTATGTACTAAGTGTGATAATACTAACCTAGCACAGTACAAAAATTTTTTAAAAACCAATATAATAAGATGTACTTTTTGTAGTCCCATATTTGGCCAGTTTCCATGAGAAAGCCAAAGCAATCAAATTCTTGCCTTTACATGCACTCACCTACCAGGCCCTTCATGTTACCTTTGTTTGAGGTTGATCCATGATGTTTTTAAGTACTCTGTGGTTTCCTTCACGTTCCTGGTGTCATCACTACCATATTCCTCCAATAGCTTCTGCAGGACGTTATCAAACGCCATTATGATTCCATCGCCAGGACCCAGTTCTTGCAGCAATATCTAAGGTGTAATTGCAGGTATAATTGTTATATTGGGTCGCTCAGTAACTACTTACCTAAATATTGGGTCTCCCCATTTTACATGTTTTAGACATAAGTATCAAAAGAAAAAAAGCTAATTATGGGACAAACTCTTGAACATGAGCTCAAATAAAAATAATTCTGGAAGTAAAAAGGCAAATGTCTAAGAAATGATCAGGTATACAGAAGATGCTATTAAAAGGCTATCTTTTCCTTTTGGAGGTATTTTACTTCCTCAAACCATTTATCTTTTTCATTTGTTCTATTATATATCTGATCCTTATAGCAACAAGCATCAAGCAACAAGCATACAGGAATGAACTTACTATAGGATTCCTCTCTTCATGCTACCAGAAATGAAAAGAGCCAGCAATACGGCAGTTTTCTGTGTCCCTGGATCACTGTGTCTGTTAACAAAGTTAACTGCTTGGGTGGATCAAGCAGCCAAACAAGCTTTTTCTTAGAGTTGTGTAAATAACTAAACTGAAGCTGAGTGTGCCTACAGGCACTGGTTTTCTACTTCTCAGAGCCTCTGGATCAAGATACTCCCCATGAAATCTAAATAACAAATAAATGTTCCTATAATGCTTTTAATAGCAACTGGCAAAAAAAATCCATCCTAAAGTCTGAGTAGAAAAGAGGTACACTATTGTTTAGAAAGGAATATTCTGAATATCTGAGGATTGAAGCGTTGATCTCACTTTTAAGTATATTCTTCTGGTTAAGTATCCTGGGGCTTTGCTGATTATTATATTTGAGTCATTTGGTGAAAACAATCAGCAGATATCATAAACACAGAAAATGATCCACAAAACCAGGACACCTGGCCACACTTGGTTTTTAAATTGTAACCATGGAAAGTCTACATGTGTGAATTATAAAAGCCTGTTCTCATGTTTTAGATTTTTTCCCATATATTCTTTACAAATGCACACGATCATCTTAGGCCTCTGAAGGGTAAATAAATGTTACACCAAAATATAACCTAAAAACTATAACCTCCAATTTGAGAACATTTTCTATAATTATAGCAAGAATTTAAAATAGCACTTTAAAAATACCATTAATATTCAACATCATCTTTATATTTAAACCTATCAAAAAAAGTTACCTACTCTGACAGTAGAAATAAAACAGATTGGTTATAAAATTATTAAAAGAAACTAAACGGATTACCTGATTCGTTCAGTACAGTAGCCTCAAATGAAAATCTCAGAAAACTTCATAAATAAAAATAACCTTCAGGGTAGACATGGAAGGTAGCAAAAAAAAGGAGGGTTTCAAGGATCCTGAAAATATTCTTTTTCTAGATGCTGGCTAATGGTCATGTTCCATTTGCCAAGAGTCAGTGAGCAGTGAGCAATACATCTGGTATACAGGTATACATTTCTATTTGTTACACATCCTAAAATTTTTCAAAAACCTTCCTGGTCAAATTCTTTACATAAATTTCAATGTATATTCTCAGCACTTGAGGCAACATCATGACAAGGGTCCTAAAAATTACAGTTAACAATAGAACAAAAAAGTACATCCAACAATCTGATAATGCCCCAAAGAACCCCTCCACAAATCAAATGAGTCTTACTTGATTATCAGAAATTTGCTTGATAAGAGGATCCCTTCGGGCTTGTTGGAGAATATAGAGCCGAGCCTCGTATTTTCTCATAAGTTCCTCAGTTTCCTCCTTGTGGTCATCCCACTGAATACTGTCTATAATCATATCTTCCAGCTGCTGCTGTCTTAACTCGACACCATGCTGAGTGCTGTCCCACTGATTCTTCACCTTTTCCACTAGTGGAGGCATTATAAAAATAATCCCAGTAAAAGTAATGATTAGGAAAGGGAAAAAATACCTGATACCAAATTTATCACAAGTAAGGTTATAAACAGAAAAGAAAAAGGCAAGTTGGCATGTACCTTTTAAGGGAATTTAATACATATTGGCACACGATACAACTGATATATTTCTGAAACTATTCTTTAAGAAGAATCCTGAATTAAATACTATTTTAAATGCACTGAAATATCTCACAATACAAATATCTACTATTTTAAATGAACAAACCAAAAATTATAAAGAAAATAAATTCCTATCTAATGTATTTTCACAGCACTTGGTTTGATGAGAGTTTAACAATACTTTATAACAGAGCTTTAAGACACAGATGTAATCACTTGTCATCCTCAAAGGAGATACTCTAAGGTTGTCAAGATTTTAAAAGGAAATAATCTATATAAGAATATTTTTCAAAAAAAAGAATATTTTTCATGTCTGTTTTACTCTAAAATGAAACCTCTCTAAAAGAAAGTATTTTTATACGTTTAAGAGAAACACTAAAAGCAAATCAGATTCAAGTTCTATGTACCCAGTAGCTCTTGATCATAAAAAAGTCCATATTAGCTCTTTTCCTCTTTCTTTTTTATTGTTTCTATTTCTCATTCTTTCTTCCGTCTCCTCTCTTTTTTTCCTCTCCCTTCTCTCCTCTTCTCATTTTTAACATGGGGCTAAAGAAAGAGTGATCTAAAGAAACTTAAGCTTTTGATTAATTCACGGGCAGTTCAACATCTTGAACTGAAGCACTAATAAACAATAGCTTTGAATGACTTCAACAATCCACTGATGATAGGTAGCTAGGAAATGAGACTTCTAGAAGATGCTTTGGATGTCACACAGACTGGAGAGTGATAGTTAAATACCAGGCCAATGAGAAGTTAACTATAAAAGAACATTGCTGCTAAGTCATATTGGGACCTATTGGTAAAATTCCTGGGATAACAAAAGGTTATAGCAAGCCATAAGAGTGATCAATTTAAGATTGTTCAGAACATTGAAAATTATACTTACATATAATATTTTTTTAATTGTTCAATGAGATTATCTGTCTTAAGCTGTCTTAGGAGTTTAAACAGATTGCCTGTTTTTAATAATACTGTTCTACTTGTCAGTTAAAAAGTTACATAAAGTACTTATGACCAATTCTGTTACTAATAGAATCCTTTAATACTGAACAAATAAAATGAAAGACATCAAGTGAGAGCACCTATCATGGGTTTATCATTAAAAATAAGCAAATTGTTCTATTCTTTGTGAATAAGCGCTAAGAGCAGGTTATTATAGGCAGTACACTCCTGCTGAGAATATTTTTTTCATATAATGAATAATGACAAAGACTATGCAACCTCTATGCAGATAAAAAAAAAAGGAGAGAAAACAGAGAGGGAGTTAAATTGGAAAGGGAAGATATTCAGAAGAAGAAAGAAAAGTCTTATCAAAAACCTTAAAAGAAACGATGAAAGGAACTCATTCCAGAGTTCCAAAGCAGGCACAAGCAATCCATCAATTTAAAAAAACAGGGATGGGGTGTCTGGGTGGCATAGTCAGTTGAACATCTGACTCCTGGTTTGTTTTGGCTCAGGTCATGATCTCAGGGTCATGGGATCTAGTCCCACATCATACTCCATGCTCAGCACTCAGCAGGGAATCTACTGATTCTCCCCCTCTCCTCTTACCCTTCCCCCCGCTGCTCTCTCCCTCTCAAATAAATAAATCCTTAAAAAAAAAAGAGGGAGAAAGAAGAAAGATCGCTTATGTAGTAAAAATAAACCAACATTGTAAGACACTAAAAGTTCTCTGCTAACTCATCTCTTGTAATAACATTGCTGCTGCCACATTTATTTTAAAATTGAAACACACTTTTAAGAGGAGGAAGAGGTGATTTTCTTCCTTTCAGAAATATTAGACGAGGCAATAAAATACCTTCCAGTTTATATTCTGCCAAAAATATTTACTAAGTACTTAATTTGTATTGGACACTGGGAGGCCCAAGGGCCAGAAAGGTGAATGTTCACCATCTATGGGAGAAAAAATTAAAATAATTGTGAGATCTATAGTGACATTATGGAGGGAGAGGAAAGGCCAAGAGGAAAAAAAAACTATTGCAAATAATTAGGAACTTCCAGGACATTTTAAAGAATACCTACAATATAGAATGGCTACAGACAGATAGAGGGCCGTATGGGAGAGGGGATGATGAAAGCAGGCTGTGATCATCGCTACATGACATTCTTGAGAATTGAGACTTTGTTTTATTGTCATACAGATTTAACAGATGCTCTGAAGCCAGAAAGCAAATGAAACAAGGATCTTTGCTATGGATGTTTTGTACATTTATTTATTTTGCTCTTAAATAAATTGTTCCTAAATTAGGACCAGGCCCAATGGTACAAGTGTGTTGCTCAATAAATTCTTTTTGGAATGAATTTGGAGAAGATGAGTTAAAAGACACAGCAAGATCTGGTTTTATTAATTAATTACAATGGAAGTATGATTTTGCATTCCAATGTTTTCTCTAACTTTGTGTTTTGATTCCTTTAAAAGAAATTCTAACCTGGAGTGCTTGGGTGGTTCAGTAGGTTAAGCATCCCACTCTTGGTTTTGGCGTAGGTCATGATCTCAGGGTCACAGGAGCCCTGCCTGGGTCTCCGCACTCAGAGCTTGCTTGGGATTCTCTCTCCTAGTCTTCCTTTGCCCCTCTCCCAACTCATATTTGCATGCACACGTGCACTCTCTCTCTCTCTCACTCTCTCCCCAAAATGAATGAATCAATCTTTTTAAAAAATTAAAAATAAAAAGAAATCCTAACTTAAAAGAAAAAACATCCAATGTACCAGTAATTACTTAAGAGTAATAATGCTAGCACTTTAAGGAATTCATAAGGGAATAGTAACAAGGTTCACAAAAAATAAAAATCAAAGGAAAACTGTGGTCATTAATAGGGTACTAAATATCAAATAATATTAATTTCTGGTTGAATAATATGTGAAAATGTGTGTGTGTGTGTGTGTGTGTGTGTTACTATCTTCAGAGGAAGAGGAAGATTTATAAATTTTTTTAAACTTACACTTTTCTGTGATTGCTGTTCTCACATCTGAACTGGAAGCTTTATTTTTCAAATTCTGTGCCAATGTAAAAACATAATCAAGCTGAGGATGGCGTTGTTCTAAGTCAGACTTTGTGATCTGTTAATAAAAAATGATAATTAAGATAGATTAATAAGCCTTACCCTAAGGATACTACTAACAAAACAGAACTGGTGTGCTGACATCAAAATTGCTGTTGTCCTTTTATACAAGACAGTGAGGCATCAGCAAGATAGCAGAAAAGAGCAAGGTTTGAAGTCAAAGGTCCTGGGTTTAAAATACAGCTCTGCCACTTATCATCTGGGTCACCTGGCAAGGCACTTTACTGTTTTTGTTTTCACGAAAAGAAATAACAGAAAACTTACAGCTCCGCCATATCAAGTTGGAGAAGATTTGATGAAGAAAATCCCTACAGGGGCAGCCCCAGTGGCTCAGTGGTTTAGCACTGCCTGCAGCCCGGAATGTGATCCTGGGGACCCGGGATCGAGTCCCATGTCAGGCTCCCTGAATGGAGCCTGCTTCTCCCTCTGCCTGTGTCTCTGCCTCTCTCTCTTTCTCTCTGTGTGTCTCTAATGAATAAATAAATAAAATATTTAAAAAAAAAAAAAAGGAAAGAAAATCCCTTCGGAAAAATGGTCTGAAAACCTTGGCAGTGATTTCTGATGACACCTCATGTATCTGCCCTACATGAGATACAAACACAAACAAAGTCACCTACAGGAATGGTAGTGAGGCATTCAAAAAATGCTTTGGAATAACTGCAAATTAAATAATCTCAGACATGAAAAACGCTGCGCTAGAGAGTTTGTCTCAGTACTAATTAACAGCGGCAAAGAGTTTTTAAAGATCAGAATATAGTGTGTTTTAAGCACAGAACTGGGGATTCCTGGGTGGCTAAGCAGTTTAGCACCTGTTTTTGGCCCAGGGCGAGATCCTGGAGCCCTGGGATCGAGTCCCACATCGGGCTCCCAGTGTGGAGCCTGCTTCTCCCTCTGTCTGTGTCTGCCTCTCTCTCTTTCTCTGTGTGTGTGTGTGTGTGTGTGTGTGTCTCATGAATAAATAAATAAATCTTTTTTTTCTTAAAAAAAAGCACAGAACTAATAAATAGCCATAAAGATTAGAAAATGCAATTCCCCGTAAGTACAAACAGGGTAGCAAAGATTCTCTCTCAGCTCTTCCTCTTCATAAATTCACTAATTTTGCAGATTTCAATTAGCCCTGAAGTGTCAAATATTATTTCTAAATGGATTACTCACATCTTGTAATCCTGAATCCCAGAGAGACATTTCAATGAAGGCTGATTATTTCATTCTAAATGGCCCAAGAACCTCTCAACACAACATACCCAAAACTAAATCACTCAAAACCTCATCCACAGCCCATTTCTTCTATTCCTGATTTCTGCTAATTGCAACAGCATCATCTTAGTCACTCAAAAAGGGCTCTTTTGCTTGCTTTAAGCATCTCTCACCTCTGATTTATCCTCAGCACAAAAAGCATCCCAGTCTTCTCAACAAAGCAAAGCATTGTTTATCATCAGTCTGCAGCCACCATTAAAAAAAGGAGAAGAAAAGAGCGAAAAGATGCTTGCCAACCGCTTACAGACTAAAAGCCTAGGCCTAGCAAGTCAACAAGCTTCTTTCCAAAGTGAACTTGGACCTGTCTTTGCTCTCTGACTTCCCACTACATTTCTTTATTGCACAAATGTTGACCCAACATCCTTTACACTCCCCTACCTCATGACTTCATTCACTCTGTTCCCTACATGAAGAACATGCATTCATCTCCAGGGGTCAACATTCCACGGTCTGCCTTCCACCACTGTGAACTACCCTCCTTCCTCACCCTGGCTCCCCTAAAAGGTGGCTTAGACCTATCCTCCGCTGCTCTTAGATTCTGCTTTGCTGCAGCCAACTTGTCTACCTATGTGCATTTGGTGCCTCTGCCTCACTTCAGGAATATTTGTAAACTGAGAATAAAATCAACACCCACCTCAAAAGACTGTCAAAAAAATAAATGAGATGATATATGTAAAACACTTAGAAAACCACCCAGTACAGATTCAACACCTAATAAAAGCAACAGCCGCTGTAACTATTGTACGACACATTCCCAATTTCTATCTGGTATGTTCTTTTTAGAATCCCTACACGACACATAGCCTAGAACCTAGCACACAGTGAATATCAAACATTTCTATTAGATGGCATATGTATAGTGACAAAATTCTAATCAGGAGATGCTTATTTCTAAAGTCAGCAATTAAATAAGCTCATTATGAAATATAAGTTGAAAAGGTGCTATAGGAAAATATCCTACATCGCAGTAGGCATTAAATCTCACATGAATTTACATTTGTGTTAATGTGCCTCACTTGATGGTCTATCAGTTTTAGATTTTAAAATACACTGAATCTCTACTTCAAGTGGGTAAACTTCATCTCACAAAAAGACTAGAAAGGCAAGAAAGCTTTATTCTTCAGAACTAACCAAACATAGCATGGCTGTTTGACAGATAAAGAGTTTTTTAAAGCTCATTGTCCCAGAGTTTAGGACAAAGGAGATCCAAACAGATCTTGTCTGTTTCTGTGTCGTGGTATTTCCCTGACAAGTCTCTATGCTATGTACTTACTTTCATTCGGGAAACTGTCTTATTGATCTCTTCTATATCCCCGACAGTGACAATGTTGGACTTCAACATCTGATCGATCAGGACCAGCCAGTCAGCTAGCTCTGTGATCGTTTTATCCAGATCAGCAGGAATTGAAATTTCCGAAGTACGGGGAGACTGAACAGGAATATCTGACGCAGATGATACTAGCACCACCTTTTGGACACCAGGATGAGCTGAAATTTAGAAAACATGGCAAAGTATTAATACATCAACAGGATATTATTCTGATTGTGGTGGCCTAGGGGTAGTGTGTGTGTGTGTGTGTGTGTGTGTGTGTGTGTGTGTGTGTATTTAAATAAAATGCAGTTTAAGTAAAAAAAAATTGTAGGAAGTTTTTATTTCTTCATACTAAAATGACAATGGCATTTCCTGTAGTATCTACATATCCATGGTAGCCATAAAGCCAATTAAATCATCCCACAATATTCCAGGGCAGCAAAACTCAGATGTAACGAACACTGACACCATGAGAAAATAAAATAAATAAAATAAAAAATAAATCAATCATAGGAAAATGAGGACCGCGCTTTATTAAGATGCTTGACTTAATTATAATGTCAATTTATTCTTATTTTCTATTCTTTTCTAATTAACTTTTATAATATGAGTATGGGTCATTCTTAATAAAATTGAAAGGGGGCTTCAACTACCTCCATTTCAACCTCAAATTTTCTAATTAAGTTCTGCTTTCCAGTGTACGCTAAACTCAGGCAAAAGACCCTGAGGGCAAAGCATCCCCTGACAGCACCTGAAACAAACCTCTCAAGCAATAACAACCGCCCTGACCCAGCAAGACCCCACCCGCTTGATGACAGGGCATTCACTAACTTGACCTTCACCACCCACCTGCAGGTAACCCACCGACCTTTGTCCCACATTTTCCTAAAATAAATCTGGAAAGATTTTCAGCACCTTGGGGACAGTCTTTGAGACACTAGTCCACTGTCTTCCTGATGTTGGCCTCACTGAAATAAGTTCGTTTCTTATTTTACCACCACTGGTATTCTCTGCCTTTGGATTTTTTCAGCGGCCAGTGGCTGAACTCATCTGTTTGGGAGCCTCCCGAGCCAGGTGCCCCTGCACCTCTGGGCCCCAGCTCCAAAATCATTGTGAATACTTCTGTTATAATCTACATATATACTAACTTTTAGCTAACCCCTATCCTGCACTGCAGCTACTTAAGTGATTCTGAAATTCTACTTCAAAAAGAATGTGCAAAAAGTTTAATGTATCTAATACTTATTGACAAATTGTTTTCCTTAACAGTCGAACATTTAGACTTCCAGCAGCAGTGTGTGGAACAGATGAAATTCCTACATCCACATGGACAATATTCTAGTTCCGTGGATAAACACTTGTTTCACCATTGTCTTCATTTATTGTTTTTTTTTGATTGTCAATGAACACTAATATTTTTATGTTTATTAACTAAACATGGTATAATTTATAACTGTGTTCTTATCAGTTGGGATGAATTCTTTTTACAGGAAAGATGAGCCTTTGCCATTGCTGAAAATAACATTTCTACTTTAGGATTTAAATTTTTTTTTCTTTTTAACATATAGATGGTAACAAACTTGCAGTGATCAAACCCATAAATTTGTCTTGAGGGAATGTTTTCCTAGAACTTTTTAAGTTAGACTCTCGTCTTTTTGAAAGATGCGATAAATATTTTTTCTACTTTTTGTTTGTTTCTCTGGTTTGTCTTGTTTTGTTTTTAAGAATGGAAGTTTGGTTATTGCTTTTCTTTAGCTTTGAAATGAGAGCATCAAATTAATTAGATCTATCTGGAATCCACTTTAGCATATGATATATTAAGTGAGACAAATAATTTTCCAAAAATATAGTCAATCTGTAAAGTAAGTGCAATTCTAATAAAAATCCCAGCTAGTTTGTAACTTGACAAAATCATATATTCAAAATCTGATTTTCAAATCAATATAGAAAAAAAAAGAGAGAGAAAAAAAGAGAAAAAACAAAAAACAAAAAACAAATCAATATAGAAAAGGACCACAAACAGCCAAAACAGTTGGAGGGTTATGCCCTATCTGATATTTAGTTGTATCACTTAGCTAACAATGAATGATTAACTCATTGTTTTATGGACCCAGACATTCAAAGAGACTACTGGAAGATAAGAGCCACAGTGTATAGGTGGCAGAGAAATCTGACCTTGGCACAGATTGCATTAAAGATCAATGAGGAGAAATTTACTGGTCAATAAATGATACTGGCAAGCGTGGACACCCATAGCTGGAGCAGGAAGACGATGGTATGGAATTTGACCTCACATATACCCTGAGAGAATTAATTCTTGATGGATTAAGGACCTGAATATGAAAATTAAAACTGTACAACTGTTAGTTGAGAATATTAAAAAAAGAATCTTGGGCAGCCCTGGGGGCTCAGCGGTTTAGTGCCGCCTTCGGTCCAGAGTGTGATCCCGGGGACCTGAGATCAAGTCCCATATCAGGCTCCCTGCGTGAAGCCTGCTTCTCCCTCTGCCTGTGTCTCTCTCTCTCTCTCTCTCTCTCTGTGTGTGTGTGTCTCATGAATAAATAAATAAAATCTTTAAAAAAATAAAAATAAATTAATTAATTTTAAAAAGAATATGAGTTGAAAGTATTAAAAATGCTCTAAAAACACTCATAAAGGGAAAGCTATTAATAGACCATTAATGTTAAAGAATTCTGAAAATGGCAACATTAACAAAAATGTTAGAAGCCATAGACTAAGGAAGAAGGTATTTGCAATGTACACTCTAAACAAAGAATTTGAAATCAAAATAATTTTTTAAACTCCAAAAATACCAATGGGCAATCCATGAAAGAGGAAACAAGAAAGAAATAAACATGAGAAAAAGGCTCAATCACACAAGTATCTGAGAAAATGCTAATTGAAATGAAATGATGCCCTATCTCTATAGGTCACAGGCTCTCAAAGTAGGATCTAGGAAGCTCTAAGTACCCAGAAATTCTTCCAAGGGCTGTGGATGCCCAAATTATGATTATCATAATAAGTGATTTACATTTTCATGCTCATTCTTTTTTTTAATCATTCTCTTAATATAAATTCAATTAACATAGAGTGTATTACTAGTTTCAGAGGTAGAGTTCAGTGATTCATCAGTCTTATAATACCCAGGGCTCATTACATTATGTGCCCTCCTTAATGTCCATCACCCAGTTATCCCACCCTCTTACCCCCTCCCCTGTAGCAACCCTCAGTTTGTTTCCTATGCCTAGGAGTCTTTTATGGTTTGTTTCCCTCTGATTTTGTCTTGTTTTATTCTTCCCTTCCTTCCCCTATGATCTTGTTTGTTTCTTAAATTCCACATATGAATGAGATCATATAATTGTCTTTTACCGATTATTTCACTTAGCATAGTACCCTCTTTTTTCCATCCATGTTGTTCCAAATGGGCAATATTTCTTTTTTTTTTTTGATGTCTGAGTTATATTATATATCTTCTTTATCCATTTCTCTGTCGATAGATATCTGGCCTTTGTGTGTAGTTTGGTTATTGTGGACATTGCTGCTATAAACATTGAGGTGCAGGTGCCCCTTCGGATCACTCCATTTGTATCTTTGGTGTAAATACCTAGTAGTGCAATTGCTGGGTTGCAGGGTAGCTCTATTTTCAACTCTTTGAGGAACCCACATACTGTTTTCCAGAGTAGCTGCACCAGCTTACATTCCCACCAACAATGCAAGAGAGTTCCCCTTTCTTCACATCCTCGCCAACATCTGTTGTTTCTTGTGTTGTTAATTTTAGCCATTCTGACCAGCATGAGGTGGTATTTCATTGTGGTTTTGAGTATTTTTTTACTCAAGGCTACATGACATGTGATATCGTAACAGACTAAGTGCAGAAGTGGAAATGAGAATCCAGGTGTCCTCTAATTTCCCAGACACTAAAAGATTTTCAAATATATAAAGCAATGCCACTTTTCTAATTAAATTTGTTTTTGTCTTGAAAAAACTCATTTCTAACATATTTATAAAAAATATTATTTTTACTAACAATAAATGGATATTGCTGTTTTAAACAAATTAATACATAATTCTTCAAATTTGTTTTTTAATTAGGTAAATCTTTATAAACATAACTCACACAAGGAAAGCTCTTTGAGGGTCCTCAATAATGTTTAAAAGTGTAAAGGGGTCCTGAGAACACAATGTTTAAGTTCTGATAACATGTAGAGCAATGAGAGCCCTCCCACAGCTGGTGGAAGTGTGAACTGGAACAAGGGGTCTAGACAGTATCTAGTCAAGTAGAAGTTATCCATATTCTATGACCCAGCAATTCTACTACTATATACCCTAAAGAATACCTCACATAACAGTCTGTCCAATCTTCACTGTAACTTTCTTTATAGTTTAAAAAACTCAAAACAACCTAAACATTCATTGTTTCAAGTCTTCAAAAATCTAGTAGGGGGCCTACTGTGTACAAGGCACTCTTCTAGATGCAGCAGGTATGGGAGTATGCAAGACAAAGAGCCCACCCTCATGGAGCCTGCATCCTGGTGGGGTAAATGGACAGAGGATATGTAGTAAAAGCAATCCAAGATGGAGAGAGACAGGATATATTTGAGATATGGTGGGCAAGGTCAGGAAAGGCCTATATAAGGTGACATTTGAGGAGAGAACTGAATGAAGGGGAGTGTGTAGAACATGTAGAGATCTGAAAGGACATCTGAAGAAGAAAGAATAAACAGCAAGCACAGAAGCCATAAATGGAAACATTCTCAGCATGTTAGAAATAGCAAGTAGACCAGTGCATTTGAAGTAGAATAAACAAAGGGAAAAGTGATAAGAAATGAAATTAGAGCGATGGGACAGCAGGCAAATCATAGTCTTCTGGCCCACAGTAAGACTTTAGCACTCATTATGGATGACGAAAGAGACAGCAAGATTGTGGTGAGCCAAGAGTGACACAATAAAATGTATGTTTATAAAGCGTGACTTAGCTGCTATCAGAATAGACTATGGAAGACTGGTAAGGCAAGAGTAGAATCAGGACAGTGAGAGACTATTCCAGAAACACAGATGAAACAGATGGTGTTCAAGACCATAGAAGTGGCTGGGATGAGACAAGGGACTAACAATTTGCTGATGGATTAGATGTTAAACACAGAGAAGTGTCGAGGGTGACTTCAAATGTATTGGCCTAAGAACTGGCTGAACCCTCTAACGTTAAAACATGGCTAATGCCATGGGACTGGTAAGCATACTAGAAGAGAGAGTTCTGAGGACCGCTGTGGATCTGTGCGGTGGAACATTATACATCAGTTAAAATGCACAGACGAGAGCTGCATGCATCAAATATATGCCAGTGAGAATGATCCAGTAGAGAGGAGAGAAGGAGGGTAAGTAAAAAATCAAGGAAAGATATAATCCAAAGCACAAGTGGAGGAGATGATCTTAGAAAGAAAGGGAGATCATTCTTCCATGGCATAGGAAGGAAGTACGCATAGTTTGTGAGAACAGATGTAGGTAAACCTACTTATAGGGATTCTCTGATGGGAAAAATAAGATCTTGTTGGACAAAAAGTATTTTATCTTTTAAAAATGAAAAGAGAAAAAAAATAAAAATGAAGAGGTCATTAGTTGAGAGATGGGTAGCAAGGAGCACTCGGAAAAAAAGTGCAGTAGGGTTGTCTACCAGTGCTGAACATCCATTTGAGGATGGTCAGCAAGAAGTTGGTCTGGATCAACCTCAAAAACAGTATGTCAAGTGAAAGAAACACTGTATGAGAAATACCCAGACTAGGTGGTCCATGGAGACAGAACACAGGCTGGTGGTCACCACAAAATGGGGGTAGAGTGGAATGGGAAGAAAGTGCTAAATGAGTAAGAGGTCTTACTTTGGAATAATGGAAATATTTTGGAACTAGACAGAGGTTTGAAGTGCACAATACTGCGAATGTACTAAGTGCCACTGGATTGTTCACTTAAAAAATGGTTAATTTTAGGGCAGCGCTGGTGGCTTGGCAGTTTAGCGCCGCCTTCAGCCTAGGGTGTGATCCTGGAAACCCGGGATCGAGTCCCATGTCGGGCTCTCTACATGGAGCCTGCTTCTCCCTCTGCCTGTGTCTCTGCTTCTCTTTATCTCTGTGACTCTCATGAATGAATGAATGAATGAATGAATGAATGAATAAACTTTTAAAAATGGTTAATTTTATTTTTCTAACACAATAAAAAGAAGAATAAATTGAATTAGAACACTGTGTAGGAGGAGAAGGACATACTGAAATAAGTTTCAGGTCTCTTACCTGTCCCAGGGATGAATATCTTATTCATTACAATTTAACCTACTGGAAGGCATAGTTCTGATATTAGCTTTTCTATACTTCTAAATGTGTATTAAAATATTCTGTTACTTTATCATAATGATGTTTAAAAAGGTACGATAACCTATTGCTCTTTCATAAAATGCATCAAGTCTGTTCCCTGTAGGTATAGAATGGAGCTGTGTTTGCAAGGCAACAGTGCCCAAATGTTAATTCAAATAGTTTTAATATAATCAACCAACCAATCAGGCCCCAGGTATTTTTTTTTTTGTGCAAGGTACTAAGAAATATAAGTAAAACAGAACACTAACTTGGCCCTTACCAAGCCTGCAACCACGAAAAAGTTTTTTTTTTAGATTTTATTTATTTATTCATGAGCGACACACAGAGAGAGAGAGAGGCAGAGACACAGGCAGAGGGAGAAGCAGGCTCCATGCAGGGAGCCCGACGTGGGTCTCGATGCCAGGTCTGCAGGATCATGCCCTGGGCTGCAGGCGGCGCTAAACTGCTGCGCCACCAGGGCTGCCCTCAAAAAAGTTTTTTTTAAAAATCTTGTCACCACTTTTTCAGAATCCTAATGAGAAACAGAAGGAGGAAGGGGAGGGAAAAGGGAAAGGGGAAGGAAGAGGGAAAAGGAGGGAAAGGATGGTGGGTAGAGGACAGGGAAGAGTGAGGCAGAGCAGAGGAATGAGAAGAAGGGAAGAAAGAGGAAAAGGAGGGGAGGGGAAGGAGAGGAAGAGGAGGAGGGAGAGAATCAGCTGGCACAGAGAAAGTGGAAAATTAGGGTTCATCACACTTGGGGGTTTGCCTGGTAACTCAACAGAAGGAGAGCAGGGCAAGGAGGTCTCGAGAGCCCACAAGGCAGTGATAAGCAGTGACCACAGTGGCTACTGGCTCAGTAGCCTGCCCTCTATTCCAGACAAAGAGATATGGAAATGAAAAACTGAGAAAACTCTTCTTTCTCCCAATTTTAGTCATCATCACTTGTCAGTAAATACCTTCCCTGGGATGGAGAACTCTTCTAAATCCCCACCTCCCATCTGGTTCCAAGGATATCCATCTAAACTTTTTGTTTTCAGTCATGATCAGTGTCTAATTAACACAACACCAGAACATGTTAACATAACAGATTATAGTCAATGTCCTGAAAAACTGCAGGTCCCCAGAAGATCTTCCTCAATCCCCCATCTGACTTTCCCATTGCCTTCAGCGGCCTCTGCAAAGGAGACCCAGGAAGGGTGAGAAGTCTTAGGTGCCATGGAAGGAATGCCTTGCACACACTGGGCAGTGACATATGTCTTGTGTTAAAAAAAAAAAATTATTTTCAAATAACTGAAAAGTAGAATAATAAATCACAATGGCATTGTGTTTTTAAATAAGTTTTTCTAACTCACATATGATACTTATAATCATAAAATTTTGTTATGCTTATAAAAAAACTTTTTGGTTAAGAAATAAACTGTATCTTACCAGCAATTCTTGTCTGAGACACAGAACAGGGTTCCTGGATGTGTTCCTTCAATGTGCTAGGCACTTCTCTGCATATCTACAGCATCAGGCCAAACAAAAAGAAGAATACTATATAAATAAAGATGATTATATTTTTGAAAGAGGAAGTGTTATTCTAAGTGATAGTTCTGCTGCTTTTCTTCCCCCTCAACGCCTGAGCTTCTGTCTCCACCTTCATATTCACTGCAGTCTTCCCAGAGTACCCTCTTCTCCCCTGCCACCCGCCGCCACTGACTTTACTGTGAAGAGTGCCATCCAGTCCTTAGTTGGCCGAGCCCTTTTGAATATTTAATGCTATCCCTCCCCCTCCCTGGGATACTGTTAATATTCTGCAATCCTGTCTTTATGCTTACCTCTCTGATGGATCTTCTAAGCATCCTTCACCAGCTCATTCTCCTCTGCCCATCCATTAAATACTGACATTCTACAGGGTAGGATTTTTGGTCTTCTTACCCTTGACCCTGGCTTTCTCTGTGTCCTGGTTTCTAATGGTTTCATTTATCATATGGAGTCTTAAGAGGCTGAAGACTCCAAAAAATACATCTTTTAGTCCAGCTCATTTGTCAACTGGATATTCAGACATGTCCAATACTGAATTCATCATCCATTTTCCTGATAACCCCCTTCACAAGGCTGTCTAATGACTCTAATTGACCATTTCAGATCAGTTTTCCTGATCTGGATAGTGGCCTTTGCTCAGAGGAGTTACCTCATATCCTGATGTCCTAAGGCTATCTATCTTAGGATCGCTCCATCCACTCTACTGTACAGCTATAGTGATCTTTCAAAATGTAACCTTCTTCTGATTGAAACCCATCAGTAGCTGCCCACTGCTCTCCAGGTGGTAAACTGTTCTCAAGGTGGAGCTCAATTTCCTTGTGATGCATGTTGAGGCCATTAGGATCTGGTCTCTACAAGCATCTCTTGTCCATCCACTTCACACTAAGCTACTTCCAAGACCCAAATGCACCATGCTCATTCTCTGTCTCCTCTAGACCCTTTCACTTGCTGCTTCTCCTCCCTGCCATGCCCCTTCCCCCATTATTCATCTGACCCATACTCATTCATTCTTTATAAACTAACATGGATATGATCTCCTTCAGAAAATCTTCCATGATTACCATCCAAAGCCAGGTAAGTGCTCTATCTTTATGTCCCTATGGATATCTCTATGTTATAACTGCTTGCCTACTTGTCTCACCCACAATAAACTCTTTGGGTTAGAAGCAGTGTCATACTCTTTGCTGTATTCTTAATTCTTAAAAATGGTGCCTGGCATAAAGCAAGAGTCCCGTCAAAAACTACTGAATGAATAAATGCATGCATGAATGAAATACCTTAGGTTAGTCTTTTCCAACAGGCATGTATCAAAATTTTCTGCACAATAAGCATTGTCTGACCTTGAACAGTCATAATTTACCTAAGTAGAGTAAATTCTACATGGAATCCTATGATAAAGGTAGTTCTGGCTTTGTCTAACACAGTGCCCCCAAATTAACCAGGGTGCCCTATTCTACACAATGTTCACTGTCATTTTTTATGTTAAAAATAGATGTGTGCTCTGATTGAATACGCACAAGCTGAGTCTGGCATGTTTGACAGAGAGCCAACATGTCTGGACAGGAGTGTAAGGCAGAGAGAAGAAATACGAAGTTAGGGAGAAAACAGGAAGCCAGAACATCAGGGGCCTAATAAGTCACATTAAGGACTTTGGCCTTTATTCTGAGTGAGATGGAAAACACTTAGTGGGTTTTGCTCAGAGGAGTTACTTGATTTGAATTAAGTTTTAACAAATATTTTGGCTACTTCGACAAAGAGCCAAGGAGGAAGCAGGGACCAGTGAGAAAGCCATGGCAGTAATCAAGACAAGAGATGATGGCAGCTTAAAAACAAGTTAGTGGCAATGATGTTAGTGAAAAGCAGTCAAACTTCTGAAATTCCACAAACCTAAAAAAAAAAAAAAGAAAGAAAAAAATATACAGAGAATACCAGTTGTGCCACCCAACATTGACAGTTGTTAGAAATTCACTATATTTGTTTTATCATGTATCTAGCCATATAGCCATTCATCAAATCATCCATTAAAGTAGATATGTATTTTGAAGAAGAAGCTGACAATGGTGACTCCAAGCTTTGGAGTTTTTTAAAATTGAGATATAACTCACATTAGATTGACTCCAAAGGTTCTGGCCAAACAATAATGAGTAATTACCAACAACTGAGGTGGAAGAAGTACAGTAAAGCACAGGGAAGAGGTGGAGAACAGGAACTCAATTTTGTATGTTTGAGATGCCTATTACACATCCAAGCGGGCATGCTGAACAGGCCACTGTACATGCAAATCTAGAGTTTGGAGACAGGTCAAGGCCAGAGATATACACATATGAGTCATCAGTAATAGTGAATCATCAAGGCAGTAATTCTCAATTAGAGAGTCTAGATCACTAAAGCATCTGCATCATTAGATACAGGATGATGGCTATCATTTCAAGAGGATCAAGAAGGGGAAAAATGACTATTAAAGCATCTACCAAACCAGGGACAGAGACATATCCATTCAGTACTTCAGACAGACCTCACACTCTGAGATGGTATGTACCAGCGCAAAAGAAATAGAAATCTATTACTTTATCTGCTTGTAATTGTCTTAACTGCAAATAATAATAATAATAATAATGACATGAGGAAAAGGATCTTGTATTAGTCATATTTTTAGCACATGCTATTACATTCTACCTGGAACCTAGTAAATCAATGAATAAATGAATAAATCATTAAAAATAAAAATAATTAAATGAATAAAATCAATAAAAATAAACCTACATAGGTAAGAAGTCATGTGCAACATCAGAGAATTATTTTAATGCTCTTAATTTATAACTTTATAATTTTATATGGCATTTTATTGCCTCATTCTAAAATATATTCTTTATTTAATATAGTATATAATATAAAAATCCCAGACCAAAATATCCCACTTAAAATAAAAAGTATTCTCTGAGAATATAAGTTTCTATGACAGATGAAAAAAATAATAATCACAAACATTAAAAAGCATTAGTAAACATGCCCAAATTTGGATACACTTAAAAGCAAAAATTACATGATCTCACTCCTATGACAACAAAATCAATAACGATGAGAAAGTCATCACAGTAATCCTTAATGCACACCTTATTCCATGTTGAATTTACAGTTCTTAAGCTTTCTGAAATTTTTTCTCTTTCATGTAAACTCAGACTTTTATCTGAAAGCATTTCCAATTCAGTTCTATTCAGCCATTTGAGTTTTTCAGCTTGTACATCCATCTCCTGGGTTAAGTCCTAAAAGAATCAGAATAGAGTTGTGGTTATAAGGTCAAGAACTATATCAGAAATCTCTTTGGGGGGATCCCTGGGTGGCGCAGCGGTTTAGTGCCTGCCTTTGACCCAGGGCGCGATCCTGGAGACCCGGGATCGAATCCCACGTCGGGCTCCCAGTGCATGGAGACTGCTTCTCCCTCCGCCTATGTCTCTGCCTCTCTCTCTCTCTCTCTCTCTCTCTCTCTCTCTCTCTCTCTGTGTGTGTGTGTGTGTGTGTGTGTGTGACTATCATAAATAAATAAAAATTTTTAAAAAAAATCTCTTTGGGAAGAACTGCCTGGGTAGCACAGTCAGTTAAGCATCTGCCTTCAGCTCAGGTCATGATCCTGGGATCCTGGTATGGAGCCCCGTATCTAGGGCTCCCTGCATCTGGGACTCCCCACATTTGGGCTCCCCACATCTGGGGCTCCCTGCTCCAAGGGGAGTCTGCTTCTCCATCTCCCTCTGCTGCTCCCCCTGCTTGTTATCTCTTAAATAAATAAAATATTAAAAAAATCTCTTTAAAATATTTTTATGAATGTCTTCTATTGTCTTTAACTTCTCTTGGAAAATAAATTTGTAAGAAGCCTAAACTTATGTTAACAAACTGTCACTGATCCGGGAATGAACACACACTTTCAGGATGCATTTGTATGAAGTTGTGTTCTGGTCCCTCCTCGACCCCCATCTCTTAAACAGGGTCATATCATATCATACTTTCTTTGATACTTTAACATACTGTCCTTAGATAATGAAAATAATGCGTATTCTAATCAAAGGCAAAAAGAGAAGCACCAGGAACATTTTATGCATCCATCTTTACCTTCTCTTTACCTACCCTAATATACTGCCCCACTCTTTGTGACTGTCCCCAAATTGTTTACAAAATGGAATGTTCCAAGAAAACTATTGAAATTTTTAGATAAAATAGGAACAAGTGGGATCCCTGCATGGCTCAGCAGTTTAGCGCCTGCCTTTGGCCCAGGGCATGATCCTGGAGTCCCAGGATCAAGTCCCATGTCAGGCTCCCTGCATGGAGCCTGCTTCTTCCTCTGCCTGTGTCTCTGCCTCTCTCTCTGTGTCTCTCATGAATAAATAGATAGAGTCTTTGAAAAAAAGAAAAAAAAGGAACAAGTTTGTTAGATATTTGTCACATTTTGAAAAGAAAACTTAGTCATCGTTTGCCATGTATTTTTCATCCTTATGCAAAGTTTCTTTCCCAAAATGCCTCAATCATCTTCCTTAAAATCTTTAATCAAATTAGTGAGTATCCTTTCAGGCATACTTTAATGCATGCACATGTGTGCATCATTTTTAGTTTTTTTTACTAAAAATATGAGCACATAAGCCTTATTGTTCTGCAATAAGTTTTAATTCTTAACACAAAAATTATGAAATTTATAGATATAAAAATGTATTTTAATGTATTTACATATATCCATAATTATGTATTTTTATATATTGTATACATATACAACTATAATCAATTCCTGTTGGTTGTGGATCAACAAAGGATATTTGATTCATAAAACCATCATGGTAAGCCTGAAGTACGCTGAGATGAGTTGTTCTCAAGTCACTTTGAGTTTTCTTGTAAAACTCAATTTTATAGTGAGTAATCAGTAATTATTTTCTCAATCTAAAAGGAAAGAACTATACTTCACAATACTATTATATTCTAAAACAAACCCTCTTTAAAATATCCTAAAAATATTTGATCTAATACTGAGGCCACATGATTTACCACTTTTCTGTGTGTGAAACCTTGCCTCTGCAAGAACAAAATTATATCGGCTCATAAAAAAAAATTCCTCATGAAAGTTCACCACATTTACCACATAGTGCAAAGCTTCTTCCCATTTTCTTCTTCAGTCATGCAATATCTTATTTTTGGTGTAAGTGTTCATGCACCAAAAAGCACTGGCAAACGGAAACAAATAAACCACTTACTGTCAGTTCTTGCAAGTTTTCTTCCAGCTCAGCGGCTGATCTCTTTTGCATGGCATTCTCGGCCTCTGTTAACCAACACATAATCTCACCTAGTCTTCTTCTATATTCCATCACCTGCTTATTTTCTCCTTTTAGCCTAAAAGAATATATTATCGAAAAATATTGACAAAAATTATCCAACTAGGAAGAACATTATATATTTGCTTTGGATATCCTAAATACACCACACATAAAAATTCTCAATAATTATATTTAATATATATTTTAAGTGAGTGTTAATAGTAATGTATACTTGCTGCAATACTAAAGATTATTTGGTAATATGAGAATAAAAATTCTACCTTCATTAAATTCAAAAACACTGAAACTATGCATTATCTTCTCCCATCATGAAAAATTCTGCAGAAATTTAACACCAAAGATTTTTTTTAAAGATTTTATTTATTTATTCATGAGAGACACAAAAAAAGAGAGGCGGAGACACAGGCAGAGGGAGAAGTAGGCTCCCTGCAGGGAGCCCAATGTGGGACTCGTTTCCGGACTCCTGGATCACGCCCTGAGCCCAAGGCAGATGCTCAACCGCTGAGCCACCCAGGAGTCCCAATACCAAAGATTTTAAGCTACAGACCATTGTACAACATAATGGATGGTTAAAAAAAAAGAAGAAGAAGAAAGAAAATGTCTTTATCTTCAAAAAAAAAAAAGGAAAAACCTAATTTTCTTTGAGTAGTGCATGAAGATAAAAAGTCATCATTATATGACATATTATTCACATTAGGTGGCAACCATTACTCTACTTTATTCATAGGAAGAAAAGAATAAGAACAAGGCAAGATACTGAGAATGGAAAATTTTTACAAGTATTAGGAAAGTCTAAGAAAAAATGGAAATTTTGTTAGCTCGTTAAAATAAGTATTATATTTGAATATAGCACCAAGTTATAAAAAAAGATCTAGAAGAAACAAAGCAAAAGTTTTAAAGGATATAAGGAAACAAATAGTCATATGAATATAAAAAAGGAACTGCCTTAATTAGATCTTTTAAATGTTATAAGAATAACATTTATAAGTATATAAACCATCTGTCAGAAGATGAGAATATGACTAGAACTCATAAGATGAACAAGATTATATATTTTTCAGAGAGGGTTTGCAAGCTATTTACAGCTTGGTGGTGGTATCATCATTTTTATAGTTGTGGCTATTAGCTGCTGGTTTAAAAATTGAATGCAATTTTTTAATTAATTGCATTGTGTCATCCTGAATAAAAATTTACATTTTTATGGCTATGACTTTTTAATCACAAAATACCTAACACATGATGCAATATATAAATATAATCGAATGCTAAAGAAATATTTGTATATTTAACAGAGAGTAATACTTGAAGAAGAGTATTTTAATGTTAAAAACTAAAGAAAATCACTAAAAAATTATAAGTTTACATTTTTGAGTATCCTTCAAGAGGGAACATTACTTCAAGATTAAAATCAATCAAGCAAGAAAGCAATGGTACTAATTGTGATACACTGACAATACCAAAACAGGTAATTTACCCTCTATATCGAAGACTAGTTAATGTAACAACTTTGTAAGCACCCAAACACTATCATAAACCTTGTATTTATTTATTTTTTTAAAGATTTATTTATTTATTTATGATAGAAATAGAGAGAAAAAGAGAGGCAGAGACACAGGAGGAGGGAGAAGCAGGCTCCATGCTGGAGCCCGACGTGGGACTCGATCCCGGGACTCCAGGATCACACCCTGGGTCAAAGGCAGGCGCTAAACCGCTGAGCCACCCAGGGATCCCCCTAAACCAAAAAAAAAGGCTGGCATTTATATTTCCAATGTTGCGTGATCATGACTAACAGTATTTTGAAAATATATCTATGAAGAAAACTAACATCAAGTAATTTCAAGAAGATATACTTGAGTCACAAAATTTTCATCCACAAACCAGCAAAATATAATCTATTTTAAATGTTATCCCTAAGAGTAAAAACAAGTTATAAATTTATGTTCAAACAGGAGATAACAATTGCTCATTAAGGAATAACGGCATAAGTTGATGAACTATGCAAATATTTAACTACAAGCACTCAATATAAAAACAAATTACACTGTGTTATTCCTCAATGATTCTGATAACAGTACACATACAAGCTCTTAAAATTGCA
Source organism: Nyctereutes procyonoides (assembly GCF_905146905.1). Taxonomy (NCBI): domain Eukaryota; kingdom Metazoa; phylum Chordata; class Mammalia; order Carnivora; family Canidae; genus Nyctereutes; species Nyctereutes procyonoides. The sequence goes on along the minus strand of NW_026575146.1, from coordinate 2,136,660 downwards.
AGGTGGCCCCAATTTAAGATAAGTTATAACCTGAAATGAATTTAAACATAAATTTATGAAAATAATATTGCTCTAGTTAAAATACAAGAAGTTGGAGAAGAGATTCATTATTATCTTGTCCTCAAGATGAGTAAAATATGTATTAGCTTCACCTTGTTAGTTCCTAGAGCAATAATTACCATATTCCCCAGAGACCCACTTGAAAATCTTTAGGAGGATTTCTGCTATTATTGCTAATATGCCAGCAGGTACATCTTTTTCTTTAAGATGACCTGGGAGCTAGATGACTTATAAACTAGGAGAACTCTCCGTGCAAATGCGTTAGCAAGGCACATAAAACCCTTTAGGACCTCAGTTTCCAATCCCACCCAGGGATTGGAACCCTCCTCATCATATAATTTTGCAGATCTCTCACCTGGCCATGCTATCTCATGCTTCCAACCTTTGCCTGTTCTACTTGTTTCCCTAGAACGCCCTCTCGAGGATGAATTTATGGGAAATTGTTACAAATGCTTCAACACTCAGCTTCAAGATCCCTCCCCTTGAAGAGTTCTATGGTCTTGCCGAATTTGTTCAAGCACAGTATTTGAGAGCCTAAACTCATGCCATCACTAACTTTCTGTATGAGACTTGGACAAGCTACTTAACCTCTTCTCTCTGAGCCTTAGTTTCAAAAGCTGCACAATAGGTCTAAGTCCTTTCAGAGGGGTTGAGAGCATAAAATGAAACAATGTGTGCCAGGTGCCAAACACAGTCTCTGCCACATGGCAATCTCTCCACCCAAATGCACAAGCCATCAGTTGCCTCTTACCAAAACACACAAAACAATAGATGATTTTATTTTATAAAAAGCTGCCATATGCCAAATATTCATAGTTCCATATTTTTTGTTATATTTCACATTATGAAATAGGACTTAATAGAATATTAGGTTAGTTTTTTTAACAATAACAATAGCTTATCCCTCAACCAACACATCATCTACAGAGTTAAAATTAGCAGAAAAAAAGAGGACTTTCCAACCCAAACTACCATCAACCTAAAAAGAAGATCATTAATGGGGTGAAACATGTTAAGCAAAGTAGAAGTCTACCATTAAATCTTGAATCTCAAAAATAACTTCAAATAATTTTAAAGTAACATATAAAATAATTTGTAATGCTAAGTACTATATTCCCTGATAATCAAACATGTTTGCAACCAGAAGACACTCAGTAAAAGCTGGGCATTATAACATAATCTGACATAAAAGCAAACAATAATTCATTATGTTTATTATATTACATAGATAAGGAATTATACTATTTACAAAGCACTGGCATATATGAATGTAACACACCCTTTGACTTTAAGAATAACCAAGTAAGAGGGATTTCAAAGATCCCAAGGCCCAATCAGGAAATGTGTAAGAAGTCTGACCCCAAACCCAGATCTTTAGAATGCAAGTCAAGACTGCTCCTCGCCTACTTCAAGTTCCTGCCACATAGTCACCACATGATACTAAAATGTCAAAAATGAGAAAAATAAATCTTTCACATTGTATGACTGAGTAGAAAAGTGAGGCTTTGCAGATAGCCTAAAAATACAGTGAGACAAAATTCTAAAAATAGAGAACATCACAATAGAGGTAAATGTCAGTACAACTCCTATCGTGATATCAGACAATAGAAGATTTTTTGAATTCATCTGATTGCATCTTAAAAGGCCCTACCAAAATATCTTTACCCCCGTGCCCTCAAGTTACTACAGCTAAATCACCTTGGCCACCGGTCCTTCACTTCTGCAAAGATGGCATTCCAGCGCTGGTTTAAACCTGCCAGCTTGTCTTTCAAGAAGCTTCCATCCATGGGGGAGAGTTTCTGTACAATCCCCTCCCCAGTTCTGTTTAGGGCTGCAAAACTGGGCTGATGGCTGCTGATCCCCTCTTCAAGTTCCTGTAACAGAGTACAACTCAGGATGAACTCCACTCCACTACTTAACTATGCAATGGATGCACAAAGCTACTATGTGTACCAGGTACAGTTTAAGTGTTAGAGAAAGTCCTAGAAGAACCTTTCTGCTCATGAAAAAGGCATTTTAAAACACTTTACTAACATCTCAATCAACACACTAAATGGAATAATTTATATTGAAATCTAACCCATTCTCCTGAACGTCACCATGCAAAATACTCTGGAAGAGGACAACCAATAACGTAAATAACAGCTGTTTATATTGAAGCCTAAGCATCAATTATGTTTGAGTAAAGTGGACTGTTTCTCTTCTTCCAAATATGTGCTTGAAAGCATTTCTAAATGCATATATATGTATAGACCACTACACACTCCTATGTCCCAGCATATGTAAATAAACCTCAGTGTGTATTTTATTGATATTGCTTTATAAGTCTGTAAATTTTTAAGGAACAAACTAAAAAAGGATATTGTAAGGTCAAATTTAAGTTCTTATCTATAACTCTAAAAGTAAAATTCATGAAAATTAACATGCTCATGAAAAAAATAAAAGCATGTTCTAATTTCTTTTTACATGTTCTAACTCCTTGTGAGACTTCTACATAAAGTAGATTTTAAGGATTTAATAAAAGAGAAAATATCTTTAACAATGTAAACTGAAATTTTGCTTGCTTTGACCATTATTTTTAAAGACCCAATATTAACAGAACTGATTTAGCTATTATGTTATATTTCCCTGAGACTGAATTAGATTCACATGAGCAGCGGCCCTGACTCAGCTCCAGAATAATTCCCTTGTATGAATATTACCAATTCTGCAAAGAAAAATAAGATGAAGAGTATTAAAGTACAGAAAACAGGTGAGATATGCAGATATCCTTCTGTCCTTAATAAAGTCTTATATACAAAATTTAACAAATGTTACATTGAACATAAAACCTTAAAGATAATTTTTTTCCATTAACCATTAAAGAGCACTTTTAACTTAAATTTTTAAAACCCTAATTAAAAATTGTAAACGCCAATGTTTCTTAAATTTTGGAACTTGGAAAGGAGAACTGGAACAAATTTACAGGTTCTCTACATATTCCTGAAAAGTTATTTAGCCCTTCCTTTCAAAATCAGCCTTAAATGGCACATCCTAAAGAAATGTGCCACCTGTTGAGAAGACCCCTACCCTCTGATGGAGAGCACTCACCTGCTGGTGCATCCTAGCTTTCTCCAAGTCAAGGCCACCATCGGGAGCAAAGCTTTCAGCCAATAACTCTTCAGCCTCCGTTATCCACTGTGTGAGGTCATTAAGGTCACAGTGGAACTGTCTCCATTCTTCCACAGCCCTATCAAAATGACTAGAGGACAAAAAACAGAAGAGGTTTCCAAAGTTTCCAGGACTGTCTAGAGGCAATTTTTCCAACATGGAAATTCAAGTCTCATCGAAACTGAATGCCTCCAAACAAGTGAATTCACAGCTCACTGATCTCTAAGACCAGTTTTCATGAAAGATTATGGTTAATGATGCCTCTTAGAGAAACATGCATCATATCAAGAAGATTCCTGTCCTGCCCTGTCTTAACATGTGGGTATACATACACAAACACACTGGGCAGCTTTTTACCTGAAAAGACAGCCTGCTCCAGCTTGGAAAATCAAGATTGATTAGCTGCAGCCACACTAACCCACCAAACTTTCCTTACTTAACATGTTAAATACCATGAAATGTAAAATATGATTAATTATTCTATTTTCTTATGGGGAAAAAAGAGGGGTTTTATTTCCAGAACACTTAGTTCCCAGCTAGAACAAAATCTAAAAAGCGAAAAAACCCCAAAGTTTCCTTGCGCTCTATTATCTCTGTGTTATGGACCCTATTGTGTCCCCCAAAATTCATATGTTGAAGCCCTCGTCCCCCAATGTGACTATATTTGGAGAAAGTGGGAATTTTTTTTTTATGATAGTCACACACACACACAGAGAGAGAGAGGCAGAGACACAGGCAGAGGGAGAAGCAGGCTCCATGCACCGGGAGCCCGACATGGGATTCGATCCCGGGTCTCCAGGATCGCACCCTGGGCCAAAGGCAGGCGCCAAACAGCTGTGCCACCCAGGGATCCCGAGAAAGAGGGAATTTAAGGAGGTAATTAAGGTTAAGTGAAGTCATAAGAGGGGAGCCCTAATCCCAGGAGACGGGTGTCCTAACAGGAAGAGAAACAGATACACAAATGGATCATTCTCTCTCTCTCTCTCTCCCTGCAAGAAAACAGAGGAAAGGCCACAATGTGTAGGCACACAGTGGGAAGGTGACCATCCGCAAGCCAGGAAGAAAGACCTCATTAGAAACTAACCCTGCTGGCACCTTGACCTTAGACTTTAAGCTTCCAGAACTGAGAGAAATGTGTTTGCTGTTTAAGCCACCCCATCTGTGGTATCTTAGGATGGCAGCCTCAGCCAGTCAATACCCTCTGTGTGATGGCTAATGTGGAGTGTCCCCTTTATCTGATAACAGAACAGTATGGAGGTGCCCACATAGCATGGAACTGTTCGTCAATGAAAGAGCTATCAAGATTTCTATTTAAACATAACTCCTTTAGAAAGGAGATAAAGTCACATTACACCTCTTGTCACATTTGGAACACATTAAGTATAGAAGAAAAATTTTTGTTGAATTAGGATCCTAACAAATTTCCCTATGCCTTTTCTTTTAAAGGAGCACTGCTAGGAGAGGGTTAGATGGTATCCCTGAGATTTTAACAATATTTCAAAAAATAATGAAATGGTCCCTGGCATCACTAACTCCTAAAAATGTTCATGTTCCCTTCTTCCATAAAAATCATTTTGAAAATGCTGTTAATATTTTTTGAGTGCCCAGAGAGAAGCAGCATTCTCTTGGGCACGACAAAAATAAGAGCACTTCTAACACATCACTAAGAGAAGATATAGAGGCAATTTTCATGACATTTCATAAAACTATGCAATAACTAAATAACAAACATAGATGCTAACTTTTCAAATGTTGCAATAGTGAATAGAAAATTGCTAAAAAAAAAAAAGGCTGCCTCAAAGATCTGAAGACCTTGAGAATACAAACATGACATTTAGTAACAATAAGTATCATTGTAATGGAACATAAATCTCAAACTAATGTAAGCAGCATAGCTATGGATTAAATAGGAGAGTCGAAAGAAAGAAAGAAAGAAAGAAAGAAAGAAAGAAAGAAAGAAAGAAAGAAAGAAAGAAAGAAAGAAAGAAAGAAAGAAAGAAAGAAAGAAAGAAAAGAAGAAGAAGAAGAGAAGAGAAAAAAAGAAGAAAAGAAAAAGGAAAGGAAAGAAAGAAAAGAAAAAAGAAAAAAAGAAAAGAAAAGAAAAGAAAAGGAGATGCATGTTCAGGTAGGACTCACAAAGCCATCATCACCTCCTCTCTAACCCAACCAGCTTGTAGAGGAGGCAGCAGAGTATTGTGATGAGCTGTGGACCTCCAGAGAATCAGACTCCAAGTCCCAGCCTTACTGCAGCCTTATAAGCATATTTGTTTGAACTATAAGCATATTTGTTTGTTCTAATATTTCAGCTGGTCTTGCCATCTTCCCCACAAATTCTTCTCACCACCGATGTACCCTATCTCTGGCAATGGTACTACCACCTACCTACATCCTCAAGCCCAAGACTTGGGATTCAGTTTTTACTTCTCCCTCTTCTTTACTCTGGACACCCCACCAATCACATTTTACTGATTCAACTATTTAATTTTCAATTTTTCCCTTAATCTCTACTTCCACAGTCACTATCCTAATCAAGTTATTATCATGTGAGCAGCACAGACAGGTCCCCTTAGCTCTCAGTCTTGTCTTCTACTGTGTATTCTATATAAAATACTGTCATGGCTCCCTACAATTACACATGGATTTTTCTAATACTGTAAATATATTTCCTCTTCCTTATGATTTTAATAACATTTTCTTTTCCCTAGCTTACTGTATTATATGAATACAGTATACAATACATATAATATACAAAATACATTAATAATCTATGTTACCAGTAAGGCTCTACTCAACAGTAAGCAGTAATAGTTAAGTTTTGGGGAAGTCAAAAGTTATATACAGACTTTTTATAAAGATTTTATTTGCTTATTCATGGAAGACACAGATAGAAACATAGGCAGAAGGAGAAGCAGGCTCCCTTTGGGGATCTTGGTGCAGGACTCGATCCCAGGACCCCAGGATTATGACCTGAGCCAAAGGCAGACACTCAACCACTGAGCCACCCAGGTTCCCCCACATACTTTTTACTACGTTGCAGGGGCAGTCAGTGCTCCTATCCCCATGTTGTTCAAGAGTCAACTGTACTTAACGTGATATATAAGGTCCTTCTAATAGAGTCCCTTCAGACCTTTCTAGTTTCATCTTTCTGCTATGAGTTCTAACTCTGTTGGACTATTTTCATTTCCTCAACAGCAGTGCACTCACGCGTGCTCTCTCTCTCATCTTTGAAGGTTCTTAGCACGGTCTCCTGTATTTTCCCCACCATAGCACTATTTAATAAGTGCCTGTCATTATTTTTCTACTATGTACATTTGGACCCTGAGACAGAGACTGTATCTATTAGTACATCTGCATTATAATCCTTTTATAACTACTTATATGTAGCTACTTATATGAATGCCTTGAATTAGTCATTACTCAGTAAATATTGTTCAAACAGATGGTGCATGGACAGATGGATAGACAAGTATACAGAGGTAGGTGGATGGGTAGAGTCTTAAAATTGAATTTCAAAAACTTTTTAAATAATAGAAAAAGAATGACTGAGAAAATTAAGAAGGAAAACTACTCCTTGCAGAAGATGGAATTCTGAGTAAGAATCAGAAACTGGAAGGTAAAGAAAATTTTAATCAAGTTTGTGTGACATGAATGAAGGAAATTTTTTCTGAGCAATATGCACAAGGTATAAGAAATTAGGCCATCTGGAGAACACTGTTAAAAAGCTTCTAAGTTCAAGATGAGAGGTCTGAACTTTGTTCACCACCAAAGGAAATAAAGAGGATGAATACCTGAGAAGATATTCTTAGGAGATAAGATACATGACGATCCAAGGATCCATGATAAGAAGGAAGAAATAAGTGGCTCAAAGAAAGAGAAGAAATTCATCCAGAAAAAGGGGGCTTCATTATTTATCTAAGATGGTTGGAAAACTACTCATTTGGAAAAACATGAAAATTAATACCATGCACCAGTGTTAAAGAGGCATAAGACAGTTTTCAAAGAAAGATGATTGATTTATATTTTCATGTTATTTATCTTACTTTTACGACAGGTCAACAAAGATGAAAAGCTTTATTCCCCATAGATTAGTTTTATTTCTTTTTCTGTTTGTTTCAAGTTTTTATTTAAATTCTAGTTAGTTGACATATAATGTAATAAGTCATTCACAGAAAAACACATACCATATGATTTCACTTATATGTGGAATTTAAGAAACAAAACAGATGAACATCAGGGAAAGAAAGAGAGAGAGAGGCAAACCATAAAACAGGCTCTTAACTATGGAGAACAAACTAAGGGTTGCTGAAGGTGAGGTGGGGGGAGGTATGGGCTAAATGGGTGATGGGTAGTAAGGAGGATACTTGTTGCAATGAACACTGGGTGTTGTACGTAAGTGATGAATCACTAAATTCTACTCCTGAAGACGTTTGAAAAGTTTTATAGGTCAAATAACACAGGGACCTGGTATAGACAAATGGACTTGGTGATCACCCTCATGTGATTATAACTGATAACTGAAACCATGAAAGTACAGGATGTTTTCCATTGCCTAGATGTTTTACGGAAAAAAAAACAATATACAAAAGTTCTCACTTACTATTTGTGAAAGGTGGATAAACATGGATAAAGAAAAATAAACATTTAAGATAGGGTACTAAAGTTGGGAGAGAATGAAAATTAAAAATAAGAACATAAGGCATCCAAGTGCTGGGATAAAAGAGATAACCCTCTAGCAAATGTAATCAAGTTAACAAAGGACAGAGATAATAAAAGTTATGGTAGATGAGACTTTTCGAGCATAAGAAAATATAGTTTAGTGCTTAAAATTTTTGAAAATTCCCATGGAATAAACTCTTTTCTAAAAGGTAACATTTTTATAATCAAGAAAATGGCAGAATTTCTGCCATCAGTATTACTAGTCCACAATGTTCTTGACATTTTACCACATTAGCCAAATGCATATATACGAATAGGAAGATTTTTAAAAAGAAGAAGTTATCATTATATACAACTGATGTGTCAATATATACAAAGTCAAAAAAATAAGTTTTATACTCACTCACACAAACATGCACACACACCCAGAGTGTAGAAGAAAGCTATCACACACCAACTCTACAGCAACAAACAAGAGAAACACAAAACTACCAGAAGACAGGGATCTGCAGGAACTTTCCTTAGGGACAAAAGTGCTAGCAGATGCCATTTTTTCTTGCCCTTGCCCAGAATAGATAGCCAGATGCTGCTGGAAGTTAATTCTGACACTCTGCATCCATTCACCTTGCTAGCACCATATGCCCTATCCTGGCATTCCCATGCAGACCCACACAGTCAACCAATTCACCTAGGCAGGCATCCCTCTAACGTGACTCCTGACCTGGGGAGAAGACACACTCCAAAGTGCCCACACTTTCTGCAGTTGGGCCTCTGAGCTGGCTAGGGCCTCTGAGCTGGCTATAAGGAACAAGCCCTGTCCTACTCTGCACCAGCAGCTATTGCAGCAGCTAATTGCAGACAGCCAGGCTATGTGTTGGCCCCCTCACATAGCCCAAGGTGGCTGCACCCAGGTCTCTTCATGGGTGCAAACCCTGCCCAGTGGGCCCATAGCAGGCAAAGTAGGTCACTGTAGCCAGCTGGGCTAAAGGCTAGCCTGGCACACAGCATGCCAAAGAAACCATAGCTCAGCCACAACAGGAGGGCTCATGCAGTAGTGTAGGACTGCATTACAGGGCAGTACACAAATTCAATGCTTTCAAGACTAGGAGATGTAACTGACCTACCGAATACACAGAAACAAACATAGAGAGTCAGACAAAATGAGGAAACAGAGGAATATGTCCCAAATGAAAGAACAAGACAAAATCCCAGGAAAAAATCTAAACAAAACTGATAAGCAATAGGACTTATAAAGATAGCAAAGTAATGGTCATAAAGATACTCACCAGACTTGACAGAAGAATATTTGAACTCAGAAAAACTTCAACAAGAAGATAGAAATTATAAAAAATAATCAGTCAGAAAACTAATGAATTCCATAATTAAAATGAAAAATATACCGGAGGGAATCAACAGATTAGAGGATGCAGAAGAATGGACCAGCAATCTGGAAGCCAGCGGAATGGAAAGCAACCAAAATGAACAGCAAAAAGAAAAATAATAAAAATAAAATTGGGAATAGATTAGGGGAACTCTGAAAAATAATCAAATGTAATAACATTCGCATTATAGGGATCTCAAAAATAGAAGACAGAGGGGGCAGAAAATTATTTGAAGAAATAATAGCTGAAAGTATCCCTAACAATGGGAAGGAAAAGACATCCAGGTCCAGGAAGCATAAAGAGTCCCAAACAAAATGAACTCAAGGAAGTGCACACCAAGACACATAATAATTAAAATGGCAAAACTAAAGATAAAGAAGAAATCTTAAAAGCAACAAGAAAAACAAACCATTACATAAAAGGGAAATCCCATGAGGCTATGAGGTGATTTTTCCACAGAAAATTTGCAAGCCAGAAGCGAACGGCATAATATATTTTAAGTGCTGAAAGGAAGAAATCTATAATCAATACTCAACCTGGCAAAGTCATTCAGAATTGAAGAAGAGACAGAGTTGCCCAGACATACAAAAGTTAAAGGAGTTCATCACCATTCTTCAAAGTAGAAATAAAAGGCCACAACTAGAAAAGTAAGAGAATAATGAAAAAAAAAATCACTGGTAAAAGCAAATATATAGTCAAGACTTAAATGTGAAATCTGAAACCATAAAAATAACATAGGCAATCTCTTGGACATTAGCCATAAATATCCATATTTATGGATATGTTCCTCAGGCAACACACACACACACACACACACACACACACACACAAAGCTAAAATGGAACCACACCAAAATAAAAAGCTTTTGCACAGCAAAGAAAATCATCAAAAAAAGAAAGAAAAGAAAAGAAAAAAAAGAAAAGAAAAGAAAGCAACCTACTGAATGGGAAAAAAATATCTGCAAATGATTTATACAATAAAGGGTTGTTATCCAAAATCTATAGAGAACTTATACAACTCAATCCAAAACAACAAGTAATCCCATTAAATTGAAGAGGATCTGAATAGACATTCTTGCAAAGAAGACATCAGACAGCCAACAAACACATGAAAAAAATTGTTCAACATCACTAGTCATTAGGGAAATGCAAATCAAAACCACATGAGATATCAGGTTACACCAGTCAGAATGCCTAGTATCAAAAAGATAAGAAATAACAAGTGTTGGAAAGAATGCAGAATGAAGGGAACCCTCATACACTGTTGGAGGGAGTGTAAATTGGAGCAGTTACCATGGAAAACAGTATGGAGATTCCTCAAAACTTAAAACAGAAATACTACATGATCCAGGAATTCCACTATTGGATATTTATCCAAAGGAAATGAAAACACTAATTTGAAAAGATATATGCAACCCTATATTTGTTGCAGCATGATTTTAATAGCCAAGATATGGAAGTAACTTATATGACCATCAACAGATGAATAGAGATTTTATACACACACACACACACACACACACACACACACACACAATAGAACACTATTCAGCCACAAAAAAAGAATGAGATCTTGCTATCTGCAACAACATAGATGGACCTAGAGAGTATTATGTTAAGTGAAGTAAGTCAAGCAGAGAAAAGACAAACACTGATGGTTTCACTTATATGTGGAATCTAAAAAACATAACAAATAAACAAAACAAAACAGACTCAGAGAGAACAAATTAGTGGTTGCTGGACAGAAGAGGAGTAGGAGAAGGGATGGGCAAAATAGGTGAAAGGAATTAAGAAGAATAAACGTCTAGTTATAAAATAAGTAAGCCATGGAGATGAAAAGTACAGCATAGGGTATATATTTAATAATACTGTAATAATGTTGTATGGGGCCAAAGAGTGACTATACTTGTTGTGATGAGCACTGAATAATGTATGGAATTATAAAATCACCATGTTGTACACCTCAAGTTGATATAACATTATACGTCAAAAATACTTCATTTATAAAAGAAAAAAGAGAAAGAAAGTAAAGCACAAAACTACCAATAACAGTCCTGGGGAGAGAGGTATAGATAAACCTTCAAATCTTTACTGAGAAGACAGAGAAGAATTCAAAAAATTAGAAAAAAAACTGTATTTCAAATTGATCACGTTTTCACAAATTGGTTTGAAATGACGAAAATTTTACAAGAAGAAAAATATAGAAAAATAATATGAATTTAAAGTTAGAATAATTAGGGAAAGTACATTTTCTGGATATACTCAAAATAATTTCCTAGACATGCTGGATAAAAAATTTTTCTGGATATGCTACTCGAAAATATTTTATAATGCTTTAAAAATGGAAGTATTATGGTATAAGAGTAAAAATGACAGTGTGATAAAGTAAATTAGAAAAATTAAATAAAAATGAGCTATGAGAATACACTTAAAATTTATAATAAAGAAATTATCACCAAAAATAAGGAAAAGCTGAATTATTCTACAAAAAGTATGAGAAAATTAGTTGTTCATATAAGAAAAATAAGACAAAGCAGATTAGTGTTTCTTAACCCAGATTATACCAAAAAATGAACTGAGGAGTGTTTAAAAGGTAGGATGCATGAACTCTATCTACTCTTGTTACTAAAGAGGCAGTGTACAGAACCACCAATGTGGAGGCTTAACCCAAAATACATACCATAATAAAATTCAGATGTGTTAGCTATTTAATATAAACTTTAAGTCAAATAAAATTGTCCTTAAAATATACATACTTAATCTCATAATTAAAAGGTAATTTATATGCATATAAACAAAACAAAATCACAAAGGAAGACTTATAAGATATGATTATATAAAATTAGAACTTCCATATATAAAAAACACCACTAACAAAATTAAAGGGCCCATGAATAAACAAAAAAATATGAATAGTTAATATCCCTAATGTGGAAAAAAACTTTTGCATATTAGTAAGTAAACAGTAATATCATGATAGAAAAACAAGCAAAGAGGATCACCTAACAATTGACAGAAGAAATAACACTGGGGTCAGTAAACATATATAAGAATATTGAAATCTCACTGATAACCAAAAAATGAAAATAGGAAAATAAAACTGAGATGCAATCCATCACAACACAATTATCAAAAGTTTGTCCAAAAAACAAAAACAAAAATAAACCGTTGATATTAACCAGATTCCATAAGATCCCTTTGACAAATATGGTTGGCAGATATACGACAACTAATTTCATGATGCAATCCAAATCCTCACTAAGTTAAAAATTATACTTTAAAAGCCTTGGGATTTGGGATGCCTGGATGGCTCAGGGCGTGGTCCTGGAGTCCCAGGATAGAGTCCCCCATTAGGCTCCCTGCAGGGAGCCTGCTTCTCCCTCTGCCTATGTCTCTGCCCCCCCACCCCTCTCTCATGAATAAACAAATAGAATCTTTTCAAAAAATAAACAAATTTAAAAAACTAAAAGCCTTAAAAGTTATGCTTTGAGGCACCTGGGTAGCTTAGTCAGTTAAGTATCGGCCTTTGGCTCATGACATGACCCCAGGATCCTGGGATCAAGCCCTCCATGGGGTTCCCTGTTCAGCAGGGAGTCGGCTTCTCCCTCACCCTCCACTTGTACACGCACATGCATACGTGTGCACTCTTTCCCACTTTTTCAAATAAAATCATTTTTAAAAAGTTACTATTTTTTAACAAATTACTCATTTTCTAATAATCAAATCTAACGAAGCAAAACTATGCATAAAGATGTATGTAAAAAAATTCTCTAAACATACAGACATGATTTTAAAAATCCATAGAAAGGAATACACCAAAGGCCATTAACAGTGATCTGTTCAAGGACTGTATACTCACTTGAAATATGAGGGCTAAAACAAACAAACAAAGACAAAGTACATGAGGCTTAGTTTTTGTGTGTGTGTCTCTTAAGTTTTCCAATACCTTTTTCTGGTTAACTTTCCTCTTACACACACTTTATATTGGGCTATTTCACACCTCACTTGCCTTTCCACCACATACACAGCTACTGGCAAAAATCTTATCAGTTTTTATTTCTACTTGCTTTTTTTTAAAGACTTTATCTATTTAAAATGAGAAACACACACACACACACAGAGAGAGAGAGGCAGAGACACAGACAGAGGGAGAAGCAGGTTCCATGCACGGAGCCCGACATGAGACTCAATCCTGGGTCTCCAGGATCACTTCCTGGGCTGAAGGTGTCGCTAAACTGCTGAGCCACCCGGGCTGCCCTTATTTCTACTTATTAATAGGCCTGGTCAAAATCTAGGAAGAAGAAGACTCAAAAAACATTAAGCAAAATTATTTTTAAAAAACAGTTTTGGGTTATACACAGATTCAAATTATCAATAGCTATCTCTGTTCTTCACTTGCATTAATCATCAAATGTGTTTCAGAGATGTATTAATGAAAATCTTTTTTAATTTTTTTAAAGAAAATGAACACCATTTAGATGCTAAAAATTAAAGGTGTTTCCTTTAATTATCTAAATATTATGTTGCAAATGATCATCTATGTGTGATGCAATTCCTCTTTCTTTAAGGAACCACACTCATCACAATTTATTAAACAAGGCATAGGACAAGGATGTGAATCTTAGCTTATGTTATTATGTTATTATGTTACTAAGCTTACACTTAATCTTAGCATACATATGACCTTTGTCATGCCCATGAACCCATATACCTTTTTAGGAAAAGTAGGTATTAATTTAATTTTCACATACCTTTTACGATCATTGTACATTCTATTAATTCTGTCCCATTTTGCATTCAACTGAGTAAGTGTGTCCCGGATTTGAATGGCTTCAGGTCCAGAAGCTTCGAGGATAACATCTGGTTGCTTTTCATGAATAACTGCAATCTGTTCCCCAAGTTTGTCCATTTGTTCTTTGATATTCTACAAATATATTGTCACACATCAATAAAATTCAGCAAAGAGACATGAAGAATGAAATCCCAGATCAAAAATTTATCTTGCATAACATTTATTTAAAATATGAGACATAATAATTGTTGCTCATCAAAACTGAAAGCTTTTTAATGAAATAATACCCCATATTTGACAAAGTGTGAGAAATACTACCTAATATTCTAATGGCAGAAAAGAAAATCCTCACAGTTGTTCAAAGCAGTATTTGTACAATATCAAAAGCCTCAATATTCTGTAAAGGTAATGAAATGTTTGAAGCTGGAATGATTTATATTTTCAAATAGCTAACAATGCCAATTTAAATGACAGAAATAAGCTATCAAACCTATCAAATCTAAGAGTAATTTATTGGAAATGTATATGTAAGCGTAATCAAATTATATGAAAAGGCCTTGATGATATTCAAGAGTCTTATAAATAACTAAAAACTTCCAAGTCTCTATTAACTTTAAGCAACATGCTATTCCATACCCTAAAAACTGGCCAATCTTAACTTGCTATAGATTACAACATAAATGCTGATATTGTACATCAACTGACAATCAAGTTTATAAGAAAGGTATATGGTTCATGCACGTGTTTGATTAAAGAAGTTTTTGATGTTGCCAGGAATTACTAACTGTGCATACTTAAAAATCCATTAACTGCTCTTTAAAAATTAAAAATTTGGTAATATTTTATTGGTGAATTGGGAAAGTTTTATTATTCATATATACATTATTAATTCCTTGGCACAAATTTTAAATTATAGGCCATCTATAAAGGCACAAGGACAGATTTGTTTTATTCCTACATTAATGGTGGCTACTCAGATGAGGTGCCTGGAGATTTACCTTCAGAGAGTCTTCCTGAAAAGAGAAGTCTTCATAGACAACAGTGCTTAGTTCTGGAGCATTAAGTGATACTTCAGCATCATCCATGGAAAGTAAAACTTTGCTAATCTCAACTAGATAATCTGTGGGGAGAGGTGACAATCGAATTCCAGGAGCAAGCTGACCTGTTCTCCTCTGTTGATTAGGGACTGTCTATAAAAACAATAATAATAGGATACATCTCTTATAATATCCTCACAATAAATAGTAGCAAATAGAAGAAAACACCGTACTATTTTGTGGAGCAATTCAATACCATGAACACAAATCAAAAAAACTAAGTTTTATTTTTTATATTTTTGCCCTGTCTTGCTGTAGAAACTCTTAACAATCTCTACTCTGATTTTCTTCTGTAGCCTGCAGTGAAAGAGTATAAAGAAGTTAAAGCTTGAAAGGTTTTTAAGACATGTGCTTACTAAACTTATTTAGTAAACAAGAAAATATAACAACTCCTTTCCTGAGCTGTTGGGGAAATGAGAATATGCCATAAATCATAAAATCCTTTATGAAATAAAACATTTTAATATCATTATCATTTTACCCATTTTGTAAAATGTCACAATTAGATTAAAAACTTCTGGGCCTCACTGTTGAAAACATAAATAAGTTAAACAAGTATTCATAACATAAGAAATGCAACAGTGGTTTTGATTAAAATAATATCCAGGTAATTCAGTATATAATCTTAACCTTTGAGAACAATATTACAGAACATGACTCCTATATAACACAATCAATTCAGACAGATCCTTAGGCGGGTGGACTACCTATTTGGGTACACTTATTCATATATCCTCCATCAGAGCTTTCTCAACAAAACAATGCTCTCTGGGATGGGCTACCAGCCTTGCAGGCATTCAAGTCCTTTACTCCAAATGGCTACAGTTCATTAAATGCCATCTACTACTTGCAAACAGCAAAGTGCATCTTCTCATGAATTAAGGTGGCTTCCCAGATGCTTTCACTATTTTCCTCTAATGAACCTCTAACAAAATGGTATTCCTTTGCATATTCAAATATGGCAGTGAAAATGATCATAAATACATGTTCAATGAGGTACTATCTTAAAGATGGTTATGTTTGGGCAACCCGGGTGGCTCAGTGGTTTAGCGCTGCCTTCAGCCCAGGGCCTGATCCTGGAGACCCAGGACCGAGCCCCACATTGGGCTCCCTGTATGGAGCTTGCTTGTCCCTCTGCCTGTGTCTCTGCCTCTCTCTTTCTCTCTCTCTCTCTCTCAAACGAATAAATTAATAAAATCTTTAAAAAAAAACTTAAAAAATGGTTATGTTTATACTTCCTAAGTGAAACCAAGATTCAAGACTAAAACCAGTGAATCAACAACATGGTGTTGAATATAGAGGTGTGCATTTATCTGTCTCCTAGAATGCGATAAAATACTTTTAGCAATTGGATAGTCTTGATTAGCAAGATAGAGGCAAGCCAAAGATTTCCTGATTTTATCCACAGGATTATTTATACTTGATACTAATATTAGTTTTATTATCCCGATGCCACATATTCAAATTTTACTCAGAAAGCATTTCTAGATATTTACCCATGAGTCCAAGAAGGCAAATTATATTTTTTAAGCAAATATAAAAAAAATGGGAAGGTCTGCAGGTATTGTAAATAGGAAGTTCCAAGTAAAAAAAAAAAAAACTCATTCATTAAAGACTACCTTTTTCTATTCAGACTATAAAGATAACCTAGGATTTTCTGAGTCTCCACACTCTTGTAGAAGCAGCAAGGGCAGTTCAAAATTTAAACATGTGCTTTCTGTATTCCCAAAATAGATTTTATCCCAAGAGAGTAATCAATCAAAATGTCTTAGGAGAAGAAAAAAAAAAGTCCTCGAGATCTGACCCAGACTTTACTTCTGGATAATTTTATCTTTAAAAAATTCTGCTAGGACACAGAAATGCAAATATACTGCAAGCTAATGCTAACATTAGACAGTGTTAAATGATGTTACTCATATAATACACAACCTAAATTCCAGATAAATAGATTAAAAAGTTCATTTTACATGAACATTTTATAAAAAGGTCATAGGTTTTGTTTTTATCAAACCATAGAGAAAAACCAGAACTAAACAGAACTGAATATTCATTATCTCTGTGGAAAATAAGTACTTTTCAGATCCTACACAGGCTGAGGGAAAACACACACACACACACACACACACACACACGACAAATACACTCATGCAGGGCTAAACAAAAATTTTAAATGGTTGCATGTTAAAGATAAAATAATTAGGAAAAAAAGTAGGAGCGCCTGGGTGGCTCATTTGGTTAAATGTCTGCCTTCAGCTCAGGTCATGATCCCAGGGTCATGGGATGGAGCCCCACATAGGGCTTCCTGCTCAGGGAGGAGTCTGCTTCTTCCCCTCCCCATACCCCTCCCCTTGCTTGTGAACTAACTCTTTCTCTCTCTCTCTCTCTCTCTCTCTCTCTCTCTCTCTCTCTCTCTCTCTCAAATAAACAAAGCCTTAAAAAATGATAAAATAATTAGAAGATGAAAATCAACAAGAAAATACTTTTAGAGCAAATATGACAGGAGACTAATATCTTTATTTTATAAAGGGCTCACACATATTTTAAAAATAGTAACACATACTCTCAATAAACAAATGGAAAAGGTCATTTACACACATTTCAAGTAAGAAAATGAGTTCTTTAAATGTGGTTCTCAATTCTGATTGAACATTAGAACTGTGTTTGTTTCAAGAGAGTTCACATATAGGTCCAACGTAAGAGATTTTGTTTAACTGCTTTGGGGGTCAGATTTTTTTAATTCCCCAAGGGATTCTAATGTTTATACATAAGACACACTTTTAAAACTACAAATTAAAAAAATTGCAAATTTGAAGAAGTATATTACCTAATGAAACAAGGACAAAAACATTTCAAACATTTTAAAAACATTTTAGTTACAATAACTAATGCTACTGAATCCAAAACAAAATGAACTTGTTGTAAAGTATATTAGTACTCTTAAAAAACATATTTAGGGATCCCTGGGAGGCGCAGCGGTTTGGCGCCTGCCTTTGGCCCAGGGCGCGATCCTGGAGGCCCGGGATCGAATCCCACGTCGGGCTCCCAGTGCATGGAGCCTGCTTCTCCCTCTGCCTGTGTCTCTGCCTCTCTCTCTCTCTCTCTGTGACTATCATAAATAAATAAAAATTTAAAAAAAAAAAACATATTTATTCATTTGTTAAAAGTCCAAAAACTATTTCTATTTTAGACCAGTAATGATTGACGATTTGAAACCCAAAAATAAAGTTCTAGGAAAACAAGATACTTTTCAAAGTATCAATGAAGCAAAGAAATATAATATCATCTCAAAAATGTTAGAAATAAAAATGGAGCCACGCCTTAAAAAGATAACACATTTTTCAGGTAAAATAAAGAGATAAAACCCACACCAGGGAATAGGAATAAAATTAGCAAGATCTCAAAGATGCAAAGGCACCTGTGTGTTTGGGAAAATGTACAGAAAGCCAGCCTAGCTATACTCCTGGTGAGTGCCAGTGAGTCAAAGAGGTAGCTGGAAGCCAGACAGAAGAAGCCTTAGTGTATCATTATAGTCATGAACCTTGCACTTGTAGTTTCTTCTGTATTTTGCAGTATTTTCTTGAGCAGTTTCTTAGTTAAAGGAATGTCATGACCAGCCATAACTCTGGAGGGGAATAATTCTGAGGACCACTTGGAGGATGGGCTAGAGATAAGAAAAATTGGACATAAGAAAACCTGGCTTGGGACACACTGCAGTGCCTAACAGGAGAAAAATCACAGGAGTCTGAATTATGGAAAGGAGAGAGGACAAAGAGATTCAGTCATTTCCCCAGGTTGTAAAGCAAGTAGAGCTGTGTCTAATTTCAGGCTCAGCTGCATCTTACTTCCTTCGGAAGTGATGGTTTTAATACCTACTTGATGTGGTGTGAGGAACAAGAAATGGTTGAAAAGATTTTGAGGTTTCTATTTTGAGAATACATCGTTTTTAAGGAAATACTAAGGAATACTAAGGGAATAGATTAGGAAATATGGGTGGGAAGCGAGAGGACACGTTTAGGTTGGGATATGTTACAATGCTGCATGCATAAGGCACATACAAACAGAGACATCTCACAGGCAGCAAGCTGAGAGAGTAGAATCTTCTACTAGGTTCAGCATCCTCAACTAAAAATGGTTCTTAGAGGGATTACCTAAGAACAGACTTTTAGAGAACACCAACACACTTACAATGCAGTTGGGAAGATAGCCACTGAAAAGGGAGTTAGTAGTGAATCTTTTTCTAGAATATAATCATAGTTCATCAATTCATAAATTTAGTTATTTGTAAACTAATATTTTTTGAGGTGATTAAGACCTCCATATATAAAATACAGAACTGAAAGAGAAAATCACTTTTATTTTTTTTAAAGATTTTATTTATTTATTCATAGAGACACAGAGAGAGAGAGAAAGAGAGAGAGAGGCAGAGACACAGGCAGAGGGAGAAGCAGGCTCCATGCAGGGAGCCCGACGTGGGACTTGATCTGGGGTCTCCAGGATCACACCCGGCGCTGCAGGCAGCGCTAAACCGCTGCACCACCAGGGCTGCCCAGGAAGTCACTTTTATTTTTTATTTATTTTATTTTTTTATTTTTATTTATTTATGATAGTCACACACAGAGAGAGATAGAGGCAGAGACACAGGCAGAGGGAGAAGCAGGCTCCATGCACCAGGAGCCCGACGTGGGATTCGATCCCGGGTCTCCAGGATCGGGCCCTGGGCCAAAGGCAGGCGCTAAACCGCTGCGCCACCCAGGGATCCCAGGAAGTCACTTTTAAAAGGATAGAAGTCTTTTAGGTTTAATACATTATCAGAAGTCCAAAAGAGATCCCAATAAATAGGACTTTGTTTCTATTTTCTTTGAATCCTGTCCCATCTAAAAATACAAATGTTATTTAGTAATGCATACCAGGAAGGAGAAAGAGATACTATTCCACCTGTTTTTTAAGGTATCCATGAAACCAACATCAAATATTGGAATGGCAAGAGCTAAATAAGTTATTTAAAGAACACAGAGTCCCTCGGGAGATAATACCTTAGTTTTATTGTATCTTGTCCGCAAAAGTAGTAACTGCAAACGGATCTTTTCTTTTTTATTATCCTCCATAGGTTGATGTAACATTTGTTCTCCTCTTTGTAGAACTTCCTCAATTTGGGCTCTCTCCTCATCCACCTGAATGTTTAATAGGAAAAACAATTTACTCAAAAGAAAAAAATGCACAGCATCACTTACTAATCATTTCCCAAGAAGGAGGACTAACCTACAAAGTGTGAGATCAGTCAAGATCTGTTCATCTGAATAAGTAACAAAAATTCATGTTTTTTAAAAATATTTCAAATTTGAAGTTAAAATATCTCATAAAGAATGTTAGTTTAGCAGAAGTTAGAGAACGTTTAGACAACACTTGGCAGAAAATCATATTTGGGTCTATTCTTTGGCATGATTTGGCAGATTCTTTGGCTAAACATCATTGATATAAAAATATAATTAACAGAAAAGTAAGAACACCGTGACTTTGAAAATCTCCTTGAACTGACCTTTTCATCTTCACCACTGAATTCCAAGTGTTTTTCCACAACTTTTAACATATTTTCTATGTCACTTTCTAATTTTTCCAGATCAGAGAAAAGTACATCAGCTTCAAATGCTTCAGTGGTAACCAGACGTTGGTACGATAATGGTTCCTGGCCAATTAGCAACTGCAGAAGTTAAAGTATTCGTTGAAAAGATACATTCTTAACTAGACCTTTCATCATTAATTAGAGGGATGGAGTGTCAAGAGAGGAGCTAGCATTTATTTGAATTAACTTTAATTTCATTCATTCACAGAGCAATGAGTTTATCTATTTGGGCTTCTCAGAGCTATCCATTTTCTCCAAACTCCAGCCAGAGATGTGAGCTAGTGTGCAAACAACTGTGGCTCCCTGGAGTGCTGTGTGGAGGATTCTGAGATCCCATATGAGCACAACACAAAATAGGACCAAGGCCTAAAAACCATCCCTGCCATGGCCACAGAAAGAAGAAGGGTGAAGCGGCTGTGTGGTTCAGCGGTTGAGTGTCTGCCTTCAGCTCAGGTCATGATCCCAGGGGTCCTGGTATCAAGTCCTGCACTGGGCTCCCTGCATGGAGCCTGCTTCTCCTGCCTATGTCTCTGCCTCTCTCTGTGTCTCTCATGAATGAATAAATAAAATCAAAAGAAGAAAGGAAGAAAGAAAGAAAGAAAGAAAGAAAGAAAGAAAGAAAGAAAGAAAGAAAGAAAGAAAAGAAAGAGAAAGAAAGAAAGAAAGAAAGAAAGAAAGAAAGAAAGAAAAGAAAGAGAAAGAAAGAAAGAAAGAAAGAAAGAAAGAAAGAAAGAAAGAAAGAGAAGAAAGAAAGAAAGAAAGAAAGAAAGAAAGAAAGAAAGAAAGAAAGAAAGAAAGAGAAAGGGGCACCACCGAGTATAGGTACATCCTATAGAATGTCTCCCAGGTAACCTTCCCCCATGGAATCCCCTTTGGATTTTGATATCCAAACTCTGAAAAAGTACATATTTCTCAATGTGGTATTTTCAGACAGTATCACTATAGAAAAACTTTATAATTATATGACTAAACTCAGTGTAACAACTTTAATAAAATTAACATGCAGGAAAATAACAGGATGTTGGCTGAGCATAGGGAAACAAGGTTCTCACACTAATTATGGAAGTAGAAATTGGCACAAACTTTTGTAAGACTCTGGAAAATGTATTTAATGGCATTTATATACATAACTTTTACAACAATTTCAAGGAATTCTAAGAATTGACCCTAAGGGCATGTTAACAAATGAGCAAAAAGACATGCATAAAAGGATTTTGACAATTCACTATTATTAAATCACACTGAAAGTGGAAAATTGACTTACAAAAGTATAATAGATCAAATAATGGAAAACCTCATAGCTGCTAAAAATCATGTCAAAGGAGGACATATAAGACAATATAAAAATTTTGATATTTTAATATCACATACATAGGAGTAAAGGGAGACATGTGTGCCCAAATAGTAACAGAAGTTATTGATCAGAACAATAATAATTTTTTTTCTTTGTACTTCCTCTCACTCCAACCCTATCTCATGCCTTCCTCTTTTATACCAGGAAAATCCTCCTAAATACCTTCTGAAAAGTACAAATGAGCTTAGATCAGAAGGTAGAGAAGTAACATCAAAGCTAAGGAAGAGAGTTAAAGCAGTTATTTATTTTCTTTATGTTGTGAATAATCTAAGTATATTCATAAGCTATGAAAGACGGTTTAGCCTATTATGTCAGCTATTTCAAATTATTTTTTTGTATTTTTTTATTGGAGTCCAATTTGCCAACATATAGCATAACACCCAGTGCTCATCCCATCAAATGGCCCCCTCAGTGCCCATCACCCAGTCACCCCATCCCCCCCGCCCACCTCCCCCTTCCACTACCCCTTGTTCGTTTCCCAAAGTTAGGAGTCTCTCATGTTTTGTCACCCTCTCTGATATTTCCCACTCATTTTCTCTCCTTTCCCCCTTAATCCCTTTCACTATTTTTTATAGTCCCTGAATGAATGAAACCATATGTTTATCAGCTATTTCATTTTTTATATATTTATTTTTTATTGGTGTTCAATTTGCCAACATATAGAATAACACCCAGTGCTCATCCCATCAAGTGCCCCCTCAGTGCCCGTCACCCAGTCACCCCCATCCCCCGCCCACCTCCCTTTCTACCACCCCTAGTTTGTTTCCCAGAGTTAGGAGTCTCTTATGTTCTGTCTCCCTTTCTTATCAGCTATTTCAAATTAAAGCAGACTTAGACAATATTTACTTCTTGAAAAAAAAGAGGGTGCTTCCTCTTAGATAATTTCCACACGCAACTCTCAAGAGGTGGAATTAACCAAATACTCAAAAATGCCAATCCATGGGCCCAGCTGGGATCCTGAAAACCTCATAATCCTCTGTCAGAATGAACACCTGGTTTGGATGACCCCCAAAGTCAGCTATGCTGCTTTGTTTTTTGCCCTAGCAAACCATCAAAATGTTCTCATCTTTTCAATTTAACATTTACTGAACACTCGGCACACTCCAGGACTTAAGAACACTACAATAAAATCCTTCATTTCCTCCCCTCAGGAAACAGGGAAAGAAGAAAGGGAATTAGTAAGATACATAGAAAGAGAAAAATTATAATACAGTAGCATAAATAACTTTTTTAAGGGAAATTTCTATTTATTATCCTCTTATTTAAATTTATAAAGCCCTTTTTCAAATTTATAAGCAGATAGCAGCTTTTCTGCATTAGGTTTAAATTGTGAAATTTCTTGTAACTTTTAGATCCAACAAAATAAAAACAAGTTCACAAGCACATAGTATGCACAAATTTATAAAGTATGACTACATAATATTGGGTTTAATACATATGCCTCATTTGAGAATGAATTTTATTTTTTTTAAAGACTGGTTGGTTGATTGATTGATTTGATAGAGAGAAGAGGGGGAATAGCAAAGAGGGAAGAAGGAGAGAGAAACTTAAGCAGACTGTACTGATCACAGGGCCTGAAGCAGAGCTCTCAATCTCATGACCCTGAGATCATGACCTGAGCAGAAACCAAGAGTTGTTTGCTTAACCAACTGGGCCACCCAGGCACCTCCCCACTTTTTAAAGATTTATTTATTTTTATTTCAGACAGACATACAGAGAGCGAGCTAGAACAAGAGCACAGGGTGGGGAGGGGCAGGGGGTGGTCTTATAACCAATCTTAACTTCTCACTGACACTTCAAAAGCTTTTCTCAAATGGGTTATTTTCTTCAACACTAATTTCCTGTTGTCTCTCCTTTATACATAAAATCACAAATAGGGACCAATTCTCCCAAGTGATTAAAATCACTTTATTTCAAAAATTTTTGATGTATATACTATAAAATCATCTATGGAGATGCATGCCCACAGGAAAAAATAGTTTTATATTGAAATATAATTACTTACATTGGCACTCCTGATATGTTGAGACACCTTTTCAAAGTTTCTATTCAGTTCGGCTAATTTTGGTTCTACAAGCTCCCTGCTTGAGCCTCCACGAGCATTCATCAAAACAACAGCCTGATCACGGACATTTTCAACTTGGAGGTTGGCATCATCCAGCTCAGATATTAAACGCTAATTGTAAGAAAACACAGAATTATCACGTGGGAAATGTCAAAACCAAACATGGGCATGACACTAACTCAGAATTACAGGCAGTTTACATGAATTTCTTGGATCCCTGGAAAAGATTTTAGAACAATCAATTTAATGAAGAGCTGTTCATATCGGACTCATCCAAGACCACAGTTTCTCCCACCAAAATAAAAACTAATGAATCTACTGCAAGGGAAGAATGAGTGCACCAGTAACTTGGAGCATTAAAGAAAAGACCACACCAAAACCTTCCACTCCCACAAGTGTTATTGATGCTCTGTGCTTGGTACCTTCACGATTTCTTCCCGTTTACTCGCGGGTTTTTTTTCAATCTCATCCAACAGAGCTTCAGCTTGATAAAGCCAGGTACTTATGTGAGCTACATTTCCATCAAATATTTCCAACTGGTTCTGATGATTCTAGAAAGGAATTAATAAAATGCATGCAATCAGATGCAGTATTTAAGACAACAAACTTAGATGACCTTTAAAAGACTGCAAAAAGCCAAATACGTGCTGAATTTCAAGGCAGGATTCTGTTTTTCTGTGAAGTACCTTCCCAGTAAATAAATCTCATTCCTAAAAAAGCACAGTTATGGTTATGTACTTTGTAAAACTATTTGATTTAGGCCTCAATACAACAAAAAGTTGAAGAAGGATAAAAGGTAAAACTTTTTCAATTTCATTTTGTTTGTCTCCCTTATTCTTCATTCTTCTAAGTAATTCCATTTACACCCCTTGATCATATTTTTTAATAAACTTAATAAGTAATAATATAAAAGAACGCTTAAAGTATGGGTTGAAGAAGATTCCTTGCTCAGTGGACTATAACTGACTGGCAGGCCCGCGACTTGTCAGCTCAGTGCCGCCAGCACTTAACAGCAGAGCTGACACAGTCCTCACTAACATTTCCTGGAGTAGGACAGAAAAAGTTATTGAGGGAATAAATGTGAAAACCACCAGAAAACAGTTAAGCCAATTAAAACAAAGCAAAATAGCTGAGGCTAAGGCAAGAATTTAGGACTTGACCAAAAAGAATAGGGAAGCCTTTTGATGAAATTAACAGCTTTTAAGAGCTATGTTTTATAGAATAAAGGAAACTAGAAAAAAATCTTAGAAGTATTTAAAAGACAAGAAAACATATTGTTAATCCATAATATGGAAGAATAGTTAAAAAAAGAAAAGGAGAACTCATAAATAAGAACAGTTTGGACAGTGATCTGGTGTCTAAGAAAGAACCGATGACCACCACTTATTTAATGTTAAATGTTCTAGGGGCGCCTGGGTGGCTCATTGAGTTAAGCATCTGCTTTCTACTCAGGTCATGATCTCAGGGTCAGGGGATCAGGCCGCATTGGGCTCCCTGCTCAGCTAGGAGTCTGCTCCTCCCTCTCCCTCTGCCCTCCCTCAGGCTCATGCTCACTCCCTCTCTCTCCCTCTCTCAAATAAATAAATAAAATCTCTTCAAAAAAAATGTTCTAATAGGACTATAAAGGTATCATTTGAATTTGAAAGGAGAATTTGGAAGGTATAAATTTAAGAATATAGAAGTAAGGGTTGTGAGAACGTGGAATAAAGTTAGTTACAAAAATAATGAATATATAACATATATAATGAACATATTCTATGAGCCAAGAGTCTCATATTCATTATTTAACATTTAAGAACTCTGTGAGATATGTTCTTTTATTCTAATTTTATATATACAGAAATTAAAATGTAGCAATATTTAAGTAATTTACCCAAGTTTTGCAGATAAATTGTGTCTGGATAAGAAGCTGACAGATCAGGATGTGAGCCCGTGAAAGAAACTCAATGCCCTACACATTCTGATTGATTTCAATAAATGCTCAAACACAAAATAATTTATTTTTGTCTCTATTATTATCCAGTAATTCTATGAATTTGAAAAAAGTCCTATCTCAGATACAACAAAACAAAACAATAATTTATAAATAAAACTTCTTCTAAGGGAAGAGAGAAGGGAAGTTGCCATATATTTATTGTTAATATAAGAGGGACAGAAAACCACTGTGAAATTTAAATGATCATTATTAGTGGTATAATCAAAGACTAAAACCATACAACCTTTAATAAGTAGCATAAGCATCATCATGATATCTACAATTGATTATTTTAAGTATTAGTTATAGATCATATATACATGTTTTATATCATATAATCATCACAAAAACTGTATGAGGTAGAAATTATAGTAATGTCCATTTTATATATGAGAAAACTGAGATTTATTTATTTTCTTTAAAGATTTTATTTATTTATTTATTCATGAGAGAGAGACACAGAGAGAGAGAGGCAGAGACGTAGGCAGAGGGAGAAGCAGGCTCCATGTAGGGAGCCAGAGCCCGATATGGGACTCGATCCCAGGATCCCGGGATCACGCCCTGAGCCAAAGGCAGACGCTTAACCACTGAGCCACCCAGACATCCCAAGAAAACTGAGATTTAGAGAGCATTCAAGTGATGACCAGTGTCATACAGCTCATATTCAAAATTTTTACTTGGGCTACCAGATGCTAGTATG
The DNA here is from genome assembly GCF_905146905.1 of Nyctereutes procyonoides. NCBI lineage: Eukaryota > Metazoa > Chordata > Mammalia > Carnivora > Canidae > Nyctereutes > Nyctereutes procyonoides. The sequence goes on along the minus strand of NW_026575146.1, from coordinate 2,109,810 downwards.
CCATTATTAGAACATTCTACATATTATGTATATATATATAGCTTATGATAGCATGAAAATTAAATATAAAATAAAATCATTACAATATAACAAATGAGGTACACTTACTAGGATACTAAAGTACATGTTCCTATGTATGTCACAAATGGTTTTTCACTTAATAGAGACATTTTGAACTCTTTCTATTTACTATCTTTTCAAAGGAAAAAATAACATGTAACCAAATGAAACTAATTCACTTGAAGCAAAATATTATTGTGACACACAAAAAAGAGATTCCAATCAAAGCTGTATTGGCTTTTAAATAATTAAAGGGGAAAAGATTTCATCATTGAATTTTCTCTAAAACATACCATTAACGTATTGCACCAATCTTCTGTCCAGGTGCGGACACGGCTCCACCCAGCATTAAGGACACAGAGCCTCTCCTCTAAAACGGGCTCACTGCCCTCAATCAAGTTTTGAAGGGCAGCACTACTCTCTGTGATGGTATTTAAATCCGCTTTTCTCTTTTCCAGATCCTTCAGAACATTCTAGAAAAGAAAAATACCACGATCTACTTGATTTTTCAGAACATTGTATGAAGGTTATTTTGTTGCTGTTTTTATTTCAAGATTTTATTTAAATTCAAGCTCATTAACATATAGTATAGTATTAGTTTCAGGGGTAGAATTTAGTGATTCAGCACTTGAATATAACACCCAGTTCATACAACTTAAATTTTTAAATGACTTTTTTTTTTACATATGTATAGTAGTCCACAACTCCCCTATATAATTATTCACAACATGTCAAAGGCTTCCAAAACTCCACAACTTACTAATATGTTGAGGGTTCTGAAATTCCTAATAAAAAATAAAACATTTAATTATGCAAATACAAAAAATAAATTCAGTTGTGAAAAAGGATCATTTCATTAATTTTACATACAAATGCTATTTGCTACATGCAAACACCAAATATCTTCATCATTCCTTTAGACATAAAAAATGAATTTTACTTTCAGTAACTAAAAGCTGCCAAAACAGAACTATCCCAGAAGTCACAATTCTACAAATTTTATAATGAATTTATCTCCTAGACTACTACAGGAAACCAAGGCTGTGTACGACATTTATTTGGAAGGGTAACACCACAAAAAATACCTCATCTTAACTAAATCATAGGAGAACTAGCATGTCTAAGCTGTAGTCATATAGTTGCCATATGCAAAGATAATACTCTGGGTAGTATAGTGACAACTTGATTCGTACATTTGTAAGTCTGACCAGGCAAGACATGTACTCAGAGAAATACAGCAAAAATGCTATCTTCCAAAATTAAAACTATGAAGTTATAAAATCAAAAAGTAACACAAGCATATCTACCCCACTGCTATTGTACCTTTTTAAGCCAACATTTAAACAAATCATTTCAAGGAGCTCATTTATATTTAATCTCACATCATTAAATGACATTTTGGAAGATACAAAAATTGCAAATTCCCAGATGAGTCAAGGTTGAAACATTTACTTGGCCATATCAAACACTGGTATATTTATAAAGGCACTAAAATGTTTCCTTTAAATGTTCTTGTCCAGAAGGAAGAAAAAAAGAAAAACAACCCACAGCCATGCTCTCTACAGTTAAGACTTTCTACATACATTTATTTCACTGGGAATGTACTGACTGACTAGAACAGTCCTTAAAAACTATATGAAATAATTATCTACAAGTAATTAAATGTAAATAACATGCTAATAGACTATACTGTAAAGAAAGTGACTACACCGAAAATAATATTTAAGCTATTGAATAAAAATGCTATTAAAGGTCAGGAATGAAAATGTCATTTAAATGTTTACAATGAGAATACACATTCTTCTCAAGTGCACATGGAACTTTCTCCAGAATAGACCACATGTTGGGTCACAAATCAGGTCTTAACCGATACCAAAAGACTGGGATCATCCCCTGCATATTTTCAGACCATAATGCTTTGAAACTAGAACTAAACCTCAAGAAGTTTGGAAGGATTTCAAACACGTGGAGGTTAAAGACCATCCTGCTAAAAGATGAAAGGGTCAACCAGGAAATTAGAGAAGAATTAAAAAGTTCATGGAAACTAATGAGGATGAAGATACAACCATTCAAAATCTTTGGGATACAGCAAAAGCAGTCCTGAGGGGGAAATACATCGCAATACAAGCATCCATCCAAAAACTGGAAAGAACTCAAATACCAAAGCTAACCCTGCACCTAAAGGAGCTGGAGAAGGAACAGCAGATAAAACCTTCACCCAGCAGAAGAAGAGAATTAATAAAGATTTGAGCAGAACTCAATGAAATAGAGACCAGAAGAACTGTGAAACAGATCAACAAAACCAGGAGTTGGTTCTTTGAAAGAATTAATAAGATAGATAAACCATTAGCTAGCGTTATTTAAAAAGAAGAAAGACTCAAATTAATAAAATCATGAATGAGAAAGGAGAGATCACTACCAATACCAAGGAAATACAAATGATTTTAAAAATTTATTATGAAGAGCTATATGCCAATAAATTAGGCAATCTAGAAGAAATGGATACATTTCTGGAAAACCACAAACTACCAAAACTGAACAGGAAGAAATAGAGAACCTGAACAGTCCCATAACCAGGGAGGAAATTGAAGCAGTCATTAAAAACCTCCCAAGACACAAAAGTTCAGGGCCAGATGGCTTCCCTGGGGAATTCTATCAAACTTTTTTTTTAAGATTTTATTTATTTACACAGAGACGAGAGAGAGAGAGAAAGAGAGAGAGAGAGGCAGAGACACAGTCAGAGGGAGAAGCAGGCTCCATGCAGAGAGCCCAACGTGGGACTTGATCCAGGGTCTCCAAGATCACGCCCTGGGCTGCAGGCGGCGCTAAACCACTGCGCCACCGGGGCTGCCCTCTATCAAACGTTTAAAGAAGAAACCATACCTATTCTACTAAAGCTGTTCCAAAAGATAGAAAGAGATGGAATACTTCCAAACTCATTCTATGAGGCCAGCATCACCTTAATTCCAAAACCAGACAAAGACCCCACCAAAAAGGAGAACTATAGACCAATATCCCTGAAGAACACAGATGCACAAATTCTGAGCAAGATACTAGCCAATAGGATCCAACAGTACATTAAGAAGATTATTCACCAGACCAAGTGGGATTTATCCCTGGGATGCAAGGCTGGTTCAACATTCGTAAAGCAATCAATGTAATAGATCATATCAGCAAGAGAAAAAACAAGAACCATATGATCCTCTCATTAGATGCAGAGAAAGCATTTGACAAAATACAGCATCCAGTCCTGATCAAAACTCTTCAGAGTGTAGGGATAGAGGGAACATTCCTCAGCATCCTAAAAGCCATCTACGAAAAGCCCACAGCAAATATCCTTCTCAACGGGGAAACACGGGAGCCTTTCGCCTAATATCAGGAACACAACAGGGATGTCCACTCTCACCACTGCTATTCAACATAGTTATTAGATGTCCTAGCCTCAGCAATCAGGCAACAAAAAGAAATAAAAGGCTTCAAATTGGCAAAGAAGAAGTCAAACTCTCCCTCTTCGCCGATGACATGATACTGTATATAGAAAACCCAAAGACTCCCCCCCAAGATTGCTAGAACTCATACAGCAATTTGGCAGTGTGGCAGGATACAAAATCAATGCCCAGAAATCAGTGGCATTTCTAGACACTAACAATGAGACTGAAGAAAGAGAAGTTAAGGAGTCAATCCCATTTACAATTGCACCCAAAAGCATAAGATACCTAGGAATAAACCTAACCAAAGAGGTAAAGGACCCATACCCTCAAAACTACAGAACACTTCTGAAAGAAATTGAGGAAGACACAAAGAGATGGAAAAATATTCCATGCTCATGGATTGGAAGAATTAATATAGTGAAAATGTCAATGTTACGCAGGGCAATATACACATTTAATGCAATCCCTACCAAAATACCGTGGACTGTCTTCAGAGAGTTGGAACAAACCATCTTAGGATTTGTGTGGAATCAGAAAAGACTCCGCATAGCCAGGGGAATATTGAAAAAGAAAACCATAGCTGGGGGCCTCACAATGCCAGATTTCAGGTTGTACTACAAAGCTGTGATCATCAAGACAGTGTGGTACTGGCACAAAAACAGACACATAGATCAATGGAACAGAATAGAGAATCCAGAAGTGGACCCTCAACTATATGGTCAACAAATATTCGACAAAGCAGGAAATACTGTCCACTGGGAAAAAAAAAACAGTCTCTTCAATAAATGGTGCTGGGAAAACTGGACATTCACATTGCAGAAGAATGAAACTAGACCACTCTCTTACACCAGACACAAAGATAAACTCAAAATGGATGAAAGATCTAAATGTGAGACAAGATTCCATCAAAATCCTAGAGGAGAACACAGGCAACACCCTTTTTGAACTTGGCCACAGCAACTTCTTGAAAGATACATCCATGAAGGCAAGAGAAACAAAAGCAAAAATGAATTATTGGGACTGACTTCATCAAGATAAAAAGCTTCTGCACAGCAAAAGAAATAGTCATCAAAACTCAAAGACAACCCACAGAATGGGAGAAGATATTTGCAAATGACCTATCAGATAAAGGGCTAGTATTCAAGATTTATAAAAAACTTATTAAACTCAACAGCAAAGAAACAAACCATCCAATCATGAACTGGCCAAAAGATGTGAACAGAAATTTCACAGAGGAAGACATAGACATGGCCAACAAGCACATGAGAAAATGCTCCGCATCACTGGCCATCAGGGAAATACAAATCAAAACCACAATAAGATACCACCTCACACCCGTGAGAATGGTGAAAATTAAAAAGACTGGAAACAACAAATGTTGAAGAGAATGTGGAAAAGGGGAACCCTCTTGCACTGTTGCTGGGAATGTGAACTGGTACAGCCACTCTAGAAAACTGTGTGGAGGTTCATCAAAGAGTTAAAAATAGATCTGCCCTATCACCCAGCATTACACTCCTGGGGATTTACCCCAAAGATACAAATGCAGTGAAAGACCGACACACCTGCACCCCAATGTTTATAGTAGCAATGTCCACAACAGCCAAACTGTGGAAGGAGCCTCGATGTCCATCGACAGATGAATGGATAAAGAAGATGTGATGGTCTATGTATACAATGGAATATTACTCAGCCATTAGAAACGACAAATACCCACCACTTGCTTTGACGTGGATGGAACTGGAGGGTATTATGCTGAGTGAAGTAAGTCAATCGGAGAAGGATAAATATTACATGGTCTCATTCATTTGGGGAATATAAAAATTAATGAAAAGGAATAAAGGGAAAGGAGAGAAAATGAGTGAAAATATCAGTGAAGGTGATAAAATATGAGAGACACCTAACTCTGAGAAACGAACAAGGGGTAGTAGAAAGGGAGGTGGGCGGGGGGTTGGGGTGACTTGGTGATGGGTACTGAGTGCGGCACTTGACTGGATGAGCACTGGGTGTTAGGGTGTTATGCAGTATGTTGGCAAATTGAACTCCAATAAAAAATAAATAAATAAATAAATAAATAAATAAATAAATAAATAAATAAATAATTACAATGCAAAACTTTTACACAATTTTTAGGTGCAAATACATTAAAATGTTGTGAAATCTTATTGTTTCTTAAATCTGGAAACAATATTGAAAAAGTGGGTCCCCTACTGATGTTTCATCTGATTTACTCTAGTGCTGTGAATTCATGACTAGTATTTACCATCTTCATTATTTCAATCCTGAAATAAGATTAAATGGGAATTTTAAAATGAGTAGTACCAGAAAAGGCGAACTTACCACTGTTTTAGCTCTTTACCTTTAAAAATTATGAGAATCAATTAATTGAACTGAATTGAATTGATGTGAGTAAAAAACTAACTGAATTGATGTCAGTATACAAAGATGGATGATTAAAAATTAAAAATGCAAAAAATAAGTGTCACCTATGAACAAGCTACAAGTAATGAGTAAAGAGAAAAAGCATACTTTTTATATACCTATAAAAATAAGTACATAAAAAAATAAGTATATAAGAATAAATATCCTTGCATATATATATATATATATATATATATAAAATGTCTTTGAGGCATTATGTAGTAATATAAAAAAATTGGGGAGGGGGAATGAAACATACCATGTTACTAAGACGATTTATAGCAAAGATAATTATTCTCCTCAAAAAAAATCTATAAATAATGGCAATTCAAACCAAAATTTCTAATCACATTTTTAAAATAATTTCAGACTAATATTTCTAAAGTTTATATGAGTATAAACACATACACACAAACAGAAGCATAAAGACAGGGAATCCACTAACTACATGCTGAAATATATTATGAAGCCATAGAGTTAAACAGCTGAAGAACAATTCAGAGGGTCAGATCAGTGAAGCAGAAAACAGAGAAAAGCAATAGGCTAAAAGAATACATGAATTTAGCATCTCAAATCAGTGGGGTTCCTCCTTTCCTTCCTTCATCCCTTTCTCCATCTCCTTGTCATGTCACATAGCCCATGGCATAATTATACTTCTCATGAGCTATTGTAGTACCTCAGATCCTGATCTTCTTTCAACTGCTACCTCTACAAAGTGTTCAAATTTAAGAAATGGTTGCATCATTCATGATCTCAGAGCACCTGCTCTCCACTTTCCACAAGCAAAGTGGAGTGTTTAGATGTCAACACTGATACTTGTGGCTTTATATAAATTTCTGTCACAGTATTGATCATTTATATTCAGCACTTATCTCTAGTACATGCTCCTTTCTTAGGAAATAAATTTATGAAAAGAGAATGCCTTGGTTGAAAGAAAAAGTGCTTTGTGTTCAATTCTTTGTCCACCTTAAAAGAGAGAATTGGCAAATCTACTCTCTAATCTCTGTGATTTCAAAATAACTATGGAGCTACAGAAAACTCTTGGACCTTTGCTTTTTTTAAAAAATTCTGTTCCTATGCTCTTTATATCAGTTCATCTGCAATAGAATATTATTTACTGGCATAAAAGTTATTATAGAAGAATTAATGAATAAACTCAGTACACTACTTTGTGAAAAATGAATACTCAAAAAAATGTCACCAATTGTGAAGGTAATAATGATTAGAATGTTTTTAAGTATCACAAAGGCACAATGCTTATAAAGCCCCTACTGATAATCCATGTGAGTTTAATGCTTTTGGAACCAAGATAAAAATGTCTTCTTAAAATTGTTGTCTTTTAAAAGTCTTTTCTTTTTTCTTAAGACAGGGAAGTGGAAAAAAATCTTTTTAAAAAAGGCTATATTTAACATGAAATGGAGATAAATGACATCCTGAACAAAATGCCACAAGAAACCCTGGCGTAATATTGGCAGGTAACCGAACCACAACTTACTTTAGCCCAGGAGATTTCTACATCCAAGTCTCCAAGCAAGCCTTCTGAAGTGGATTTCTGTACCAATTCAGTTTCAGTAACAGAAAGCCATTCAGAGAGAGAAGCAGTGTCTTTCTTCATTTTCCGGGCCAACTGTGATGCTCTTTCTAGGTCCTGTTTTCCCTCTGTCACCTAAAAAGGAGAAAGAGAGAGAAAGAAGAGAGAGAGGAAGGGAGAGAGAGGGAAAGGGCAAGGAAGAGGGAAATGAATACAAAAAGAATGAATCCAAATAATAACTAAGGATCCAAACTATCCATCCTTAACCCCCAAGACATACATAACCTTTACCTCTCCCACCTGGAATCACTCCACTCTTGTAATTCCAAAAGGAGACAATATACTGTGTAGAGGTTAAGTGTCAGGCAACCCTGGGTTTTCATCTTATCTCTTCCCACTTACTTTCTAACTGACCTTGGTGGAGGCACTGCCCTTGAAAGGTTGTTCTGTATTAAATGAGAAAGATACACACACAGAGGGCTTGGCCCAGTCCTTGTAACAAAGTTACAGAATCAGTAAATGGTATCTTTTATCATTTTGAACAGAAAATGCCTTACAATCCTCTCAACAAAGAATTCTGTTTAAAAAACACACACATATACACTATATTTTAGAAAGTTGAGGGGGAATAGTATGGTTTTCATAATTAAGTTTAGCAATTAAGTACTTAATTTAAAATATAAGAGATGACTATGCCACATAAACCTTTATCATTTTGTTTTTGTGGTTGACAGAAAAGCAAAATGGACTGAACTAACATTTACCAGGCTCTTTACATAGCTCCCATAACATGCTGAAGAATCTGATACATGCCATGCAAACAAGAACCACAACGGCATCTATAATGGGCCCTCTCCTTCCTATTTTGCAGGTCAGGGCAGTGAAGCTTACAGGGTCTAAAGCCATGAGCAGGGGGGCACACGACCACTGGATTGAGCCTGGTCTGACCCTTCATGTTACAGGATGGCATTCTCAAACAAAACTATCATTCATAATCTAAAGCTGATATAACATTTTTAAGGGCACCAAAACACAATACATAAATAAAAATGTGTCCCTAAGTAGTAGAGTGATAAATAATTACCTAAGTAGTAGAGTGATAAATAAGTCAGGTATGGGATGAAATTTTCTTAGATGATACAACGATTGAATTTTCTTAATAAGTAATGTGGAATTCTTTTTTCTGGTCCCCTTGGTTCCATTTTACTCTTTGTTACCTCAAGGATGGATTTTTATTAAATTCCTTCTTAAAAGTGAAATATTTTTCTCTACAGAGTTTAATTAGAATTCATAACTTTAAATTAATAGCCCCTCAATGCAGACTTTAGGAGACAAATACATGAATTCTATTAAAAGATATTAGGTATTCAAGGGATCTTATTGGACTCTGACATGACTGGGAAGCTATACAATCATAAAATTTAATGCTACCAAAGATTTGTATTTACCAGGAAGAAAATAACTTACAGTTCCACTTATAACAATTCACTCTTCTCAGTCTAACCAATACATTATGAGCTATAGTGCATTCTGAATTAAGCAGTATCAACTTGGAAAGATTTTACCTAACCATTTATCCTTTCTTCTTCTTATGGAACTTCTTATGGAACCATTCTTTCTCAATAGGATCATCCCCATCAGCTATGAAACATACGTAAGTCTCTTGCATTTAAAAAAATTTTTTTTTCCTTCTTTGGCTCTATCTCTCCTAAGAACGTGCTCTCTCCCATCACCCCTTAGCAACCTGAAAAGCATTTTCTTATTTTCCTCACACTTCTTACCTCCTCCTGTTCTGCTTTCTGCCCCTATCACTTCACAGAAATTATCTTTGCTAAGTTCAATAATGACTCCAAGGGCAAAGATCTAATTTGACATCTTTAAGTGGACATTATATGTAATGTACAATAATTCAAAACTAGGGCCTACACTCTTTCCCAAAACACCCTTTTCTCCTGGCTTCCCCAACCCAGCACTCTCCTGGTGTCTACTACTTCTTGCTACTGTTTCATATACATACATGTAGTTTCTACCATGTGATTTTTCAAGGTGTACAATGTGATCATTTTACGTATATATACAGAGTGAAATGATTACCACAATCAAGTTAATCAATGCATCCATCATCTCCCATAGTTACCTTTATTTTTTGGTGAAAACACTTAATATCTATTCTTTTAGTAGATTTCAAGTATATAATTATGGAAAACAGTATGGTGGTTCCTCAAAACATTAAAAATAAAACTATCATATGATCCAGTAATTCCACATTGGCATATATGTCCAAAGGAAACGAAATCAGTATTTAGAAAATATATCTGTATGCCCATGTTCATGGCAGCATTACACATAATAGCCAAGACACTGAAACAACTTAAATGTCCACTGATGAAAAAATAAATAAAATGTGGTACAGATACACTTTAGTTTCTTTTGCAAACACACCTTCTTCAAATGTCTTACTAAATGATCTAATTCCTCAAGACTTGCTCCAGACCCTTTTATTTTTCTTTTTTCTTAATTTACTTAAAAATTATTTTTAATTTATTTTTTCCAGTTTTATTGAGTTATAACACTGTATAAGTTTAAGGTGTATAGCACAATGACTTTACTCACATATATTACAAAATGAAAACCACAAAAACTTTAGATGTTTATCCATGATCTCATATAGATCCCCCCCAAAAAAACAAAAAAACAAACAAACAAACAAAAACAAAATAGCTTCTTGCTTGTGATGAGAACTCATAGGATTTATCCTCTTCACAACTTCCATATGTACATATACAGCAGTATTAGCTTTAATCTGCATGTTGTACATTACATCTCTAGAGCTTATGCACCCTGTAACTACAAGTTGGTACTTTTTGATCACCTTCATCCAATTCCCAGGCCCACCAGTCCCCCTCCTCTGGTAACCACATTCTGATCTCTCTTTTTTTTTTTTATGAGTTTAGCTGTTGTTGTTTTTTAGATTTCACATAAGTGAGATCATACATTATTTGTCTTTCTCTGTCAGCTTATCTCACTTAGCACAATGCCTTCAAAGTTGGTCTATATTGTTGTAAATGGCAAGATTTCCTTCATTTCATGGCTGAATTATATGACATTATATATACACCATATCTTCTATATCCATTCTTCTATCAATGGACACTTAGGTTGTTTCCATGCCTTGCAATTCTAACTAGCACTACTATGAACACGAGGGTGCAGATATTTCTTCAATGTAGTATTTTTGTTTCTTTCAGATATATACCCAGATGTGAAATTACTGGAGTGTAGTGTAGTTCTACTTTTAACCTTTTGAGGCACCTCCATACTGTTTTCCACAGCAGCTGCACCAATTTACAGTCCTACCAACAGTGCACATCCTTGCCAGCATTATCTCTTTCTGATACTACCCATCTAACAGGTGTGAGGTAGTATCTCACTGTGGTTTTGATTAGCATTTCCTTGATGATTAGTCATGCTTGAGTACCTTTCTATGTACCTGTTTATCATTCAACTATCTTCTTTAGAAAATATCTATTCAGATCCTCTGCCCATTTTTAATTGGATTATTTGATTTCTTGCTATTGAGTTGTATGACTTCTTCATACACTTTTTTATATTAACCCATTACCATATATATGATATGCAAATTTTTCCCCTTCTGGGGAAGGTTGTCCTTCCATCTTGTTGATGGGCTTTTGTTTTTTGGTTTTTTGTTTTGTTTTGTTTTGTTTGCTGTGCAGGAGCTCTTTAGTCTGATGTCATCCCACTCATTTATTTTTTTATTTTGTGGCTTGTACAGGTTTCTTTTTTCTCATTATATCCTCTCCCTAGACAATCTCATCACCACTGAAAACTTTAATTACCATCTCTATGCAGATGACTCATAAATTTCCTAGCTTCAGCCCAGATATATTCTCCAGATTTGAATAACTTTGTGAGTACCTGACATATTCAATTCACTCTCACAAAGGCACTTAAAATGTGAACATGTCCAACTTAAGACTTTTCCACATTTCTGCCTTTCTTTTCAGTGGCCCCTCCCAATGATGGCATCATGATCTTCCATGTAACCAAGCCAGAAACCCAAGGGTCATCCTTCATCTCCCTCCCTCCTGTACTCCCACATCCTAATCCATCACCAAGTCCTACTCACTTCACTTCTTAAATATGTCTAAGCCCATCTGCTCATGCCATCTCCACTGCTCCACTCTCGTTCATTTCATCTTCATTTCTCACTAAGAACACAATGACTTCCTAACTGCTCTCTTCACATCTAATGCTGCCTTTCTCCAATTCATCCTCCAAACTGCAGTGAGTGATCTTTTAAAAAGCAAATACATGAGCTTGTTATCTCACTGCTAAAATCCTGCAATAACTGCTCATTGCTCTTAAGATTAAAATCTTTATCACAAATCCTAAGATACTACTATGCTCTTGGTCTCAGCCCTCTCTCCAACACCATGTTCCCCACACTTGCTCTCTCTGAATCAGCCACACAAATGTACCATGCTTGCCTCCTGCCACAGGACCCTTACACATGCTGTTTCATCAACCTCAAAGTCTCCTCCACTGCTTTCACCCAGGCCATTGCTACTCATCCTTCAGATCTCAGCTTATGCATCACTTCTTCAAGGAAGCTTTTATAACCCAGACTGGGCCAAATTCTCCATTACATATACTCTTAAAGCACCACATACATTCCTTCATAACACTTCAGACTGCTAATGTGACATTACTTTGTCTGGCTACTTGATTAGTGTTTTCTTCTTTCATTATCCTAAGTTCTATTAGACAAGGATAAATTACATTTTTGCTCACCTCTTGATCTATACTGCCTATATGATTCCTGCCACACAGTACAGTCTCAGTTATGTTGAATGAGAAAATTAACACTAAAACCAGTCTCAATTGGAGAGTTGATATTAAAACTAGCAACATCATTCCCATCTGTAATATGCCCAGTTGATGAATAACTATAATATTTGATAAATAACTTCAACTGTATAATACCAAAAAGAAGCTTGACACTATGTGTTCCAGATATACAATGTATAAAAATAATATAACATGTATCAGATTGGCAATTTTACCTTGCAAAAGTAAGAAAGTCAAAATTTTCCAGGAAATGTAGGCACTGTTCATTCTTACTGACCCAAAAATGATAACAAAATTTCACCTAGTTTTCTCTGGGCTTATGCAGAAACTTAGGTAATGTTTAATAACCCAAGAAGGATCTAAAATATTATCTAACACATCACAATATTGCCAATATTGAAATGAAGGTTTCATTTAAACATGTTTATTGTTATTTTGTTTTCTTTTGCTCTGCTTTCCTGGTTTCAGGGTAGAGTACTCAGTAAGATAAGACATTAAATCTGCTGAATATAGTCATCCATAATAAATGGCCAAAAATCCCCCTGCAGATTCACTAAGGCACTAAGGCATTAAGATACCCAAATTATATGTTTCTTAAAAGGCTTTTAGATCCTGCTAGATTACTGTAAACTTGCTGACACTTACCATTTATTAGAGTCCCAATGTTTTAACATTTCTCAGTAGACTATTCCATTTAGAAACCCAAGGACCAATAACTTGAGTTTATACAGAGGCTATTACTGGTAGAATTTTCTTAGAATAACTTAGGAAGCATGACTAGCCATTGAAAATATAAAAATAAGGGCAGCCCAGGTGACTCAGCGGTTTAGCGCCACCTTCAGTCCAGGGACTGATCCTGGAGACCCGGGATCAAGTCCCGCATCGGGCTCCCTGCATGGAGCATGCTTCTCCCTCTGCCTGTGTCTCTGCCTCTCTCTCTCTCTCTCTTTCTGTGTGTGTGTGTGTGTGTGTGTGTGTGTGTCTCTCATGAATAAATAAATAAAATCTTTAAAATGTATATATATGTGTGTGTGTGTGTGTGTGTGTGCGTGTGTATAAATGAGTCTGGATAATATCAAAAGTAAATTTCTCTACAATTATGCATCATTGTAATGTTAACATACAGATGTAAAGAAATACAATAAAAAATACTGGGATAATTGAGAAGACTATTATCAGTGCCATAAAATTCAAACATGCATTCGTCTAGGAGTAAAATTTTAAAATATAGAAATGAAAGAGATACAGCGAGCAGTGGAGTTGCCCTTACCTGGGCACCCAGGTCATTGTAGAGAATCTTCAAAGAAGTCAGCTGCTCATCCATCCCCTTGGGGTTGTCAGTTTGTTGCTTCTGGACAATATGCCTTCCTGTTTTGATTACAGTCTCCACTTCAAGCTTGACTTCACTCAAAGTTTTATAGAGTTTCTTTAAAAGAAAGCAAAACACATTTTATACACTGTGGTGAAAAGTTGTTAATTGGAATCACTTCAGAACACAGCTTATACAGATTGACAGCTACAAAGTAACTCTGGAGATCAAAGGGCTTTATCTTCCTCGGCTCTGGCTCAAAGGATAAATGAAATGAAATCAAGGTTGCATTATCTTTTTAAAGTCAGATAAAAAAAATAAACTAACAGGAATTATACTTGTTTAAAAAACCCTCAAACATGTATTCTCAAGGTTTATGAACATACTTAGTAATAAAAACATTTTTCCTACATAAAATGGCAAAATATTAAGACTAAAAATTGAATGTCTACCATTTTTTATATTACATTTTTAAAAACCATAAATGCTATTACTAGAAAAAAAGCCAACACTGACTCTATTTCCAGCTGTTGAAATTTGGAGTATTAACATTTGCTTTTTCATAGAATTCTCTGAAGTACCAAACTCTACCTCAATGAGAATGTATAATCCATATACCAAGATGTATGTAACTATAAGAAATTGGAGTTATGTAGGTCAAATTCAGAGCTATCCTCATCCTAGTTACCTTGAAACCAAAAAGCTTTTATCTGGGTAACTTCCCTTGTTCTGTCTACCATGATCTTGACCTGAAACACCTCCTGTGGCGTTGTCACATAATAATGAACCAGTGGACTAAGTTACACAAGGTCAAGGATAGTGCTTACTCTGCTGATCTCTGTGTCTCATTAAATCAATAAATACTTACATCTACACTCACACACACATACATGCACACAAATGCAAACATACACACTTTCACAAACACACATACTTATACAGCTACAAATTTACCGTTTATTCTTCTACCCATTGCAGCTTTCGAGTACACAAAACTTCAGTGTGTAACAAAGAGACTGCAATTTTGAAAAGCATAAAAAACTCTCCCCAGACTTTCATCTTAACAAGTATTATGTTAAGTTTCTTCATGATTCTCCTCAAAGAGAAGACTAATTGTAAGATTGTGTATACTTAGCCACATTATTTTTAAATTTCTACTCAACTGCACTATAATGTTCAAGCCTAAAATAGTAATAAGACCTTATAAATAGTTTCTTCTTTCACATCTTAGATTTAAACTTGAATTTAAAATCTTACTTTCCTAGAGAATGACTTTTTTATGTTATAATATTCCTGACATTCATTCTAAGTATAATTTCTGTCATATTTTAGGCTTAAACTTTTTTTAAGTTAAAATTCAAAGTTTTACTTTAAGAATGATTTTATTTTACACTATAATATTCCTGACATCTATTCTCAGTATGGTTCTTCTAGGTGACTCAAACATATCCTTTAAAGCTTAACTTATTAGTCACGTTCTGTCAAAATCTTCCCTAACTTCATACTGTGATTAAGATGTGTTACCCTTGTTTTTTAAATCATGTTATATGCATGTCTATTCCAGCTTCCTTATCTTGTTACATTGTAATAATTGATTTTATTCTCTCCTACCTGTCTCTCTTTATCTCTTCTAATGTCCTTGAAGGACAGGACCACACTTCTTATTTTTAACCTCTTCTTCACCATCAAACTCTATTCTTAGCTCACTATAGACTAGTAATTATTAAAGCATGTATGTAAGCACTAGATGAAGCCGTATTAGCTGCTGAAAAACCCACTGGACACATTAGCCACCCAATGGCCTCACCATACACTTGTCCAGATGGTTCTGTATGATATCAGGATCCACGTCCTTCACGTCCAGAACATGAAGTTCTGCTTTCACACAATCCAACACACGTTTACAATCAAGCATGCGCTGTTCAAAGTTAGCGGGCTTCTGGAAAAGCTGGAACTTTGTGGACACCTCTCGAAGTTTCCTCTGTTTCCAGAAATGAACAAAAGAAGCAATTCACATCAGAATGATAATCTCTCTCAGCAGATGATATTAGTACAATACACACCACTAAAAAGCTACAAGATAAAGCAGCAATAAAAACATTCCTTAAAGGGACACCTGGGTGCCTCAGTGGTTGAGCATCTGTCTTCAGCTCAGGGCATGATCCCAGGGTCCCAGGATCTAATTCTGCATTGGGCTCCCTGCAGGGAGCCTGCTTCTGCTTCTGCCTATGTCTCTGCCTTTCTCTATGTCTCTCATGAATAAATAAATAATTTTTTTAATTCCTTAAAGAAACAGAGGCTACCCAATCACCTAGTGAACTACACAGCACAATGTCATGAATTACTTGACAGAGTATCAGTTTAAGACATAATAAAAAGCTAAGCTGGCCTCGCTGAAATTAAAACTTCGCAAAATTTCTCACCTGTTTGAAAGATATAGCTTAGGAACCTAAAACTCAAAATGCCCTTCCAAGCAAGCTCAGAGTCAAAGTCAATCTTGCATCCACCATGAAACAACTAGGTGGTCTGCGTCCCATGCTCTCAGGCTACCCCATGCACCAGTCACACCAGAACTGCCAGAGCCGCTGCATTAATGGAAATATCTATAGAAAGATAACTTCTAAATCTAGCTTGCTCTCTCTCTTCTCAATGCAATTATAAAATCAGATTCAATATTTTCCACCCATACAACAATTTGTTTCTGCTGCCTTGCCCAGGATGCAATGCACCTCCAATACATTATCTCCATCCCACTGTTTACATCATAAAGAAGAGCAAAAGCATACGAGTAATTGGCTCTTTCTCGTTTTTAATTTTTTATTTTTATTTTTTTATTTTTTTTACACCCAATGCATCAAAAAGTGAAAAGGAGCTGCTCTCCCTCTTCACCTGTAGCACATCCATCTGACTTCCTCCTCTGGCATTTCTGCTTTCTGGGGAAGTCGGAGGCTGGGAGCGTATGTTTCTTCTCAACTCCTCCAGAGTCAGCTCGTGGGCAGAGATCTCTGCTTGGATTTTCTACAACAAAGAGATTAGAAAGGGGAGAACGTCTTCTTTATTAAAAGTTCCGGATAGTCACACAAGACATAAGAATATGTTGACCAGTATACAAGCTCTAAAAAGTTTAATAATAATACGGGCCACCTGTATTGCAGGCCTACTATGTGAACATAAAATTAAGATCTTTGCATTTGTCATTTCTAATGCTCACTGCTTATTTATAAAGAAGGAACTTTCCCAACTTCATAAATACTATTTTAACATTTGTCAGGTCTCACAGAGAAAGCAAAAGAACTCCAAAACCTATATGCTGCCCCATAAATGAGGTCAATCTTTTTCTCAATGACTCCGTTTGGAATGGCAAGAAGGGCCAGTTATCTTGTGGGTAAGGAAGCAATTACATATGCTCTTTTTACAACTCAAAAGCCCTCAAAATCCATGGCGGTACCTGAGCTTCCTGTGGAACTTGGAAGGCATCTACTCTATCAGTCAAGTACGTTGTAAGCTGCTTGTCCAGCTCCCCTAAGCTCTCCTGCAAGACCTGAAGCATGTGGTCAGTTTCCCGTAGGACCTGGAGTTGCTTTTCCAAAGAAATCTGCTTGCTCTCTGCCTACACAGGGGAAAAATCAAATCATTAGCTGCTCAGCACAAATATAAAGAGCTGAATATAAGAAAACCCTTATATTCTGGTCACCAAGAAAGAAACAGAATGTAAAAGCAGTATATTTGGCCTACACTGTAAATAAATAATAACTAGCAAAGATAACAGTGACAAGATTCTTCTAGTCTCTTATTTACCTTACAATGAATTACTAATTTTTACTTCTTTGTATATACAATGACAAGATATAAGAATGCCCTTGAGGGCGTTATGCTAAGGGAAATGAGTCAGAGAAGAGCAAACAGCATATCATCTCATTTATATGTGGAATCTAAAACAAACAAAAAGAAAACCAAGCTCATAGATATGAGAACAAATTGATAGTACTAAGAGAGTAGATCTTAAATGTCCTCATTACAAGAAAAAAAAATTGTGACTATGTATGGTGAGTGATCATTTCACAATATGTACAAATATCAAATCATTATGTTGTATACCTCAAAGTAATACAATGTTGTATTTCAGTTATATCTCAATAAAAAAAGGAAACAGTGAAGTTTTCCCATATAACATTAAACAGAGACAATAAAAATGTCATTTATTACCAATTTAGGCATTTTTAGGAGTCCACAATAAGCCTATCAATAACTATATAAAATATAACATGATTGCCCATCAGTAGAGTGAACATTTAAATCTCTTTTTTTTTCCCACAGTTTCAAATTCTACAGATTGGCATATGTATTGAACCACTATGTGCTGCACTTTTGGGGTAAGTTTGATACTATTCATAACTTAAACATCAATCATTATTTAATATGTGTTTGAAAACATGTAATATCCATCCAACCCTCCTGTGAAGGATAATCTCTGTTCTATACTTACTGATATGAACGTGCGTGTTGTGATACATTCTGGATGTGTGTCTAAGAGACAATGACATTTTATAACAGCAACTTATGTGAAATTCGGGTGGCCCTAAGATTTACTAGGATAATATGAGTTATTATTCTTATATACAGCTACAATATCCTTAAAGGAAATTAAATAGTTCTTAAGTAGAAACAATCTCAAAGATAGAGTTTTTTAATCATCAAACTTCTGCTTGCTCTGTAAGTGTTAAGTTTACTCTCCCCCCCCCCCAGTATTTCAATGTCCTCAACACCCCAACTCGTCCCCTCGGTAAAAGTTCTTGAGGTCAGCTCTATAACGTGAGACCTATCAACACCCCTGGTATCCCCCAATTCTTACCAGGTGACTCAGTTCTTCGTATCGATTATTAAAAGCCTCCAGTTTCTCACTGATTATATCATCAAGAATCCCCCCATCAATCAGAGTCTGGCCAAGTTCTCGAATCTGGGTGCGATTATCTGCTGGATGTCGCAAAACAGATTCCAGAGACTAGACAAGGAAAGGGGAAAAATATGCATTTACTGAGGCAAACTGTATCAAGGATCCTAAAAATGTCTACTTTTTTTAAATAAGTAATTCCATTCTCTAGAAATCTACCTAAAGAACAGGATCAGAAATGAGGTAGATGATTAATTTACAAAAATATCCATCATGGTATTAATAAATACCTAAAATCGAAAACTCATTATGAATGAAGATGATACATGTTACTAGAATCTCATAAAAATAACTTTAGTAATTATTTATTATATTATTTTTATATAATATATATATTATAAAGAAATTCATGGTTTGATGCACAGTTTAAAAGCAAAAACACATACAAGCAAAATTATCTCAAATTTTTATTGACTATACCACTAAACACAGGTACTCATTTTTCTACAACATACACAGAATGTTAGGCACTGTTTTATATATACACTTTTTATATTCATAAATCTAATTAGCTAGATGGGATAAATACTATTTCCATATTACAGATGGGAAAACTGAAGCTCACAGAGAATAAATACAAAATACACAGTAAAAAGAAGATCTACAATTCCAACTTTATGACTCTAAAGGCTTTTTTCCATTACTATAATGTACTGCCTTCCAGTATGGATAGAAAATAATAATAATAGTAATAATAATAATAATAATAATAAGGAAAAAATATATCAAAATGTTTAAAAGTGCTTTACTTGCTTTTTACTTCTATTTTTCATATTTCTAGAAAGCACATATTTTAGTTCTCATATTAGAAAAATACGTTTTAAAGTAAGCGTTTCATACTTTTACGTATTCTCTCAACTTCTCTATCTTACTTTAGAAGCGACATCTTTTCTCTTAGTGTCTGGCTCTTAGACTTCAGTTATCACTTTGGACTCGTTTCGACCTTCAGTTCAGTGATCCACTCAGTCACCACACTGTGTCCTTTCCATTTTAAAAGTAAATGCACCCTCTTCCTCTTCTTTTATTTTAAGCAAATCTACTCTCTTCACATTTTAATCCATTTAAGAAACAAGTATTAAGTTAATCGTGTGCCACATGCTGTGCCGGTAACTTGGAAACAATGAGATAGCAGGTCCATTTCTTAGCCTCGTGGAGCTCAAGCCCAGACCTGGACACAAGCTCCTAGGACAGAATCCTGGGCATCAAATACTAACCACTCTAACCTGTCCCCAGCTCTTCACATCGAAAGATAACAGAGCAAGAGCTATTGTAAACACAGCAGTTGCCACGAACAAGCAAAAATAACTTTATGAAGAAACAAGAGAGCAATTAAACTAAATAACAGAAGGCAGAGTTTTATCTGGGGAATGGTAAAAACAAGTTGGAAAACCACTAGAGTGCCTCACTAAGTGTACTAATGTCTAAAATGTACTAATTATCAAACAGCTAACCCAACCCACAAGGCTGATTATTTAGATTATTAGTGGGTCACCAATAATCTAAACATACATGATTGTATAAATACTTCAGGCAACGGAAGTTACGCTGAAAACTATAGAGAAAGCAAATGCGTTTGTCAACATCAAGCACCGTGTTCCTCATTGAAAACTCATTTGGCCTCACTGCAATGAAAAGAATCGCCACCCGCAACACAGATGCCCACCTCCAGGGCTTCATTGACAGCATCTGTCTTCTCAGGCAGGGCCTCAGTGCTCTTCATTCGCTCCTCCAAAGTGTTGAGCCAGGTGGTCTCAAGATCCAAATAGTGAAGCAGTTCAATCCAGCAAGACCATACTTCCTAAAGTGAGAAGAAGAAAGCTCTATTATATAAGAAGTCATTTCAGATGCAATGCAGCTCCGGTACTACACAGTCCCCCTAATCAATAACAATTTCATTCAAAGTATATTTGAAAATTTAGAAACTGATGATGGTGGAATTTCAAATAAGTGGAAAAAACAAGGGGTGCCTGGGTGGCTCAGACAATTAAATGTCTGCCTTCAGCTCAGGTCATGATTCCAGGATCCTGGGATCCAGCCCCACGTGGGCTCTCTCCTCAGCAGGAGTCTGCTTCTCCCTCTCCTCCCGACTTGTGCTCTCTGTTGCGCTTTCTGTCTCCCTCACACAACTAAATAAATAAAATCCTTTTTTTTAAGTGACAAAAGTAAGAATCTTCAACAAATCAAATTAGACCAGTTGGTGGGGGATCAGGGGACAAAGAAAAACAAGTTGCCTCCCTCTGTACACTAAACTCCAAGGATCTGTTTAAATGCTGAAAACAAAACTATATATTTAGTAGAAAAAAAATCAAGAGGGAAAAACTATTTAGTTTTTTTAATAGAAAGATAAAATGTACTCAATACTGCAACACTTTTTAATAATTATATAGGAAATTAGAATTCCCTGGGGTCTACCCTATTCCAACTGAGAGCTTACCAATATAACAATTTGCTGTATGTATACTCTCTCCAATTTTTTCCTAAATTCCTATGAATGTCTTTATATATGAAGATAATCACAATCAACCAAATGGAGTTAGACCACACTCACTCTATTAGTCCCAATCATTCATCTCCTATTCCTAAGGGGAGTTCTGTGGGAAGAGGGATAAATTTATACTGCACTTTCTAGAAGCAAAATTATGAGAGAGGCTGCCCCTTCCCATATAGGATGAGCTTATGTGATTGATAAATTTAGGAGAAAGAGTTCAGCACAGAGCCTTTTTCAGATCCATTTACTAAGAGAAGGCATATTCCAGGACTTCATAGGGAGTGTGTTTACCAGGTCAGGGGGCAGCAAATTTTTCTATAAAAGGCGAGACAGTAAATCTTTTAGGTTTCAGAGGCCACGTTCAGCCTCTGTCCCAGATTCCTTTTTGTTTATTGTGTATGTGGTTTGGTGTTTGAACCACCTTTTTAAAAATATACAAACCACTTTTAGTTCACAAGTCATACAGAAACAGGCCATGAAGTGTATTTAATCTTTGCTATAACCTGCCAACCCAGCTAAGACTTAACAGGGGAAAAGAGGTGTCTAGTCCTCCAAGTTTCTACAGACAGAAAGCAGACCAAGATCTACTCAGCTGCCAGCAGAACCTTATTTCCTACAGAGAAAAAAAGGATGGTCTCCAGAGAGGCACTCCCAAGAAACAAACTGGTCCCTGATCACACTACAGCCCTACCTCTGGAGTAGGACACTGACCCCACACATGCACCTGGCTGGATTCCAGAATTACTATTATTAGATTTCAGAGTCACCATTACCAGTGATTGTTATTTGCCTTCTAGTCTGCCAGCTTTTTTGAATGGGAGTGCCCACTGAGGTTTTCTTGTGCCCATCCCACTACGGTATGTTGGGTCTGTAAGGTGCAGCTAACCTATCTTTTTTGTGTCAGGGTCACCAGATCCAGAGGCACTTCTCCCACACACCTGCACCTGAAGAAACTGCTTCAAGAAGCTACATTTGCATCTGAACTTGATGCAGATCACAATACACTGGATTTTGAGCTTGATGCTGTACTGGATATGACCTGGGAGAGCCTAAGTGCATTTTGCATGAGGGAACAACGTAACTGATTTATGGTCAGAGAGCAAAATATGGCAGACCAATAATAACCACAGCACATTTTTGCCATTACTCCCATTAAGTGGCGAAATTGTTTTCTCCTCCCCTAGGATGTGGGCTGGCCTTGCAACCTGCTTAGAACAAAAGAATACTACAGAGGTGATGCTCTACCAAACTGTAGACCTAGCCTCTAAGGGGACTGGCAGCCTCTGTTCTTTCCCTCCTAAAATCCAGCTGCCCTGCTGCAGAGAAGCCGTAAAACAGAGAGCCTGTATGGACAAAGACCTGCGGCAGGAGAGGCCATCGTGAATGCCCCAGCTGAACGCCCAGACGAATGCAGCTACCTGTGTGAGCTGTCCTATACCATATGGAGCAAAAGAGCCACTCAGCTGAGCCAAATCAGCCCACAGCATCATAAGAAATAATAAACGGCTATTTTTGTAAGCCACTATGTATGTTTCGGTGAGGTTTGCGTATTAGCAATTGGTATTACAATTGATAAACTGAAATATAAGTGCATATATTAAGTATCTAAAAACATGGATGGGAAGAATATATACCAACTCGTGGATAATGATTACTTCGAGAGAGGGACTGAGAAAGATGGTATGAGATGGAAAAGGAGGAAACAGCCTGTAATGCTAATTTGTTTTATTTTGAAAACAAGATCTGGAAAAATAGGGCAAGATGTTAAGCTGCATCTGAAGGATACTTACACAGATGATACGTAGGTTATACAGGCTATGTAGGTGATAGTAGTGCTATCTGTACTTTCCTAGAAGTTTGAAATATTTCATGATGTAAAAAAAAAATTTTAAGGAATCCAGAAATAATCAAGGTAATAAGTAAAGTTGGACACTGCCAAAAAAATAAAAAAAAAAGCATTCTTACTCTAATTTAGGAATTTGGGCTATTTCTGCCCAAGATTCCTTAGTCATCTTGGACATCATTTAAGAGCATTTCAGTTTTTAAACTTCTTTTTTCATCTTTTCATTTCCCCCTTTAAAGATATCAAAGCTTCATCTCTTCTCTCTTATCATTTTTTATTGGCATTTTTCCTTTTCTCTCAAAGTAATTCTGCCAAATTAATTCCAAGGTAATTCTCAAAGCAATTCCAAATTTTCAACAGGCATATTTTATTTCTCATCCTCAAATTTTCACCTCTGGGTCACAAACACAACTTGAAGAAATGACACAGAATACATACTGGTCTTTTATTAGCTTATGGCAACTTGGGGACTTTGTTCATTATTTACACATATTATGAGTCATTATTTTGGCTATAAATACATAAGAAAACAAAAATATGGGTAAAAAAACTACAGTAAAATTCAAGTCTAAGATCATTCACTAGGTCTCAAGATTAGGCATATATAATATTACACATTATGTTGACAGAATTTTAAATTCTCAATTGAGTAACCTCAGGTATTTTATGTTAGACAATACAGCTAACTTTTGAACAACAACACAGGTTTGAACTGTGTGGATACATCTGTACATGGATTTTTTTTACAGTACACTACTAGAAATGTATTTTCTCTTTCTTATAATCTTCTTAACATTTTCTTACCTTACGTTATTATTATTGTATGATAATAATACAGTATGATACAAGAAACATGCGTGTTAATCGACCACTGATGTTATCAATAAGCTTCTGGTCAACAGTAGGCTGTTAGTAGTTAAGCTTTAGGGGAGTCAAAAGTTATAAACAGATTTTCGACTGGGTGACATTAGACATTAGGTGTGGTGAGTGCTCCTACCCGCCTTCCCACCCACATTGTTCAAAGATCAGCCGTATGTTAACATTAAGGAATGAGGTTTTTTTGACTTACAGCTTTCTCATTAACCAGTCTGAATTACACATACTTATCTTAGCACAAAATAGATTCAGAACAAGCAAGTATTGAATGAATTTAAATATCACAGCTGTGATTGTTTACTATTTTAGGATTTACCACAATACATTCATTTTAGGTTGAACTGAATTTCAATTATATTGTTTATAAACTGAAATGCTTCTTAAATCTTTTCAGTAAGACGCAACAAAAATCACAATAATGTCAAAACAAGCAAGTAAAAACTTAATTAAAAAAAAAAAAACTCCTAGAATCACATCTACATCTTCAACCAACAGCCTAGGAGAGAGAAAATGGTCCAGGAAAATACCAACACATGCAAGTTGTTCTTTCTTCTGTCAGGTGATTCTCTAACTTCAGACACCAATCATAATAAAAGAACCTCAATTCACCTCCATGTACTAACCAGGCAAAACAAAACGAAGGAGAGGCTCACATTACATTGTTCTAGTATTTTAGAATTGGAACGGACCCTACAGATCATCTGCAATATGAAAATCTTGACGTCACATATAAAAAAAGTAAATTCTAAATATACAAAACAGCTGTCCCAAGAACCTTCTACTAATTGAAGGCGGATCTTGGTTTCCAATTTTTTTTATCCCAGTTTCTTTTTATACACCTGTTATCCAAGAACGACTTTTCCCTTATGATCTCATCCCAGAAAAGAAAAATCGAGTTTTTTCCAAGATATGGAAATGATCAATACTTTACAGAGTTGGGCCTCAGAAATATGTCACTAATAAAATAACATACCTCTAGCGTGTGGCACTTTCCTCGAATTCTGTTACACAGAAGTTGGTAATTCTCCAGCACAACATTCAGCTCAGACGTCAATTCCTGGCCACCAGAGGGCGCTTTTGCAGCTAGTAACATGATGTTGTCTTTGAGAATCTTCACTCTCACCTCCTTCTGCAACACGTCCTCTTTTGCCCTCTGTTCCAAGAAAGGATGAACTTGAAAACTGTCTCCCTTTCTCAGTAACCAATGTCTTTCTTTTTTTAAAAAGATAATTAAACCAAAATTAAAATGCCAACAAGATTCTAACTACCGAAATGGGACAGTGTTCAGGTAATCACTACAGAGAGTACCTTTCAAATAAGAATGCTAACCATAACGTTTACATTTAATAACAAGCAATGTGAACACCTAAGTCCCCCCTCCGTAACGGACATGAAGTATTTTCAAAATCTAGGCTCATGATAAGAATATAAGTGAGGTAATTTTAATTAAACAGTAGAGGTCTAAGCATATTAAACTTTAATAAATAAATTCTCACAAAAACTGAGATGGAGTAGAGGTGTCATTTAAAAGTAATTTAAGTAATTTAAACATATCTTTTTTTCTCCTGGGACATGGGTGTAGCTATGGTTCTGATAACTAATAGCATTTCGAAGATGATGAAGTTATACTAGGAAAATCTAATCTAGAAATAGCTTCTTTCTTGACTCTCCCTCTGCGCTAGGCATGAAGTCTCACTTTCAGGAAAATCAGTCCAAAACAGTTTTTCCCTTTTCCTTTCAGCTTTCTTCACTACTTAATGGTTTTAAATTTCCCCTGGTTGTGGTATAGTAATTAAGTAGAGTGCTTTTTAAAATCATAATGGTTTGGAAGAATAAAAACAAATAAATAGAATGTTGCCCAATCAAGGTTTTTAAACTTATTTCTCCAAGCTCTCATCCCTAGTGACTTTAAGAAACCACAAAACTACAATGTCAATAATATAAGGGAAAAGAATAAATTAAAGAAGATGGTTCTTAACATGGTAGGCTACCTTTAAAATACCTCATATTTTAAAATATTTTAAAAGCTTTCCAAAAAACTACCCTAAAAAAAGATGTTTCAGTGAAAACACTACATACAAGTACAGTAAAAGTCCCTTAATCATATTTACTTGATTCATATTCAATAATGCGTTGATGAAATAATAATCCTTTTTTTATATTGCTACACAGAGATTTTTGCTTTAATTATACTTTTAGGCAAGTTAAATTCAGCATAAAACAGTCAATGTGTGGCTTAATCTTATTTTTTTAAGAAAGAGCCTTTAAAACACTATCTCCTTTGGCATGAACACTGAAGGACACTTGAAGCAATGTTAGAAATTTGGGAATGATGCCCAGTTCTTTCACTATACAAAAAAAGAAAGCATTCAAGACTAGTGACAGAAGGATATAAGTTTATAGGAAATCCATCCTGTGGACCCAATTCCTATTAAATCCCTTGATAATGTTCCTACTGCTACTCTTACCTGCTCTAAAAAAATTTTGATATTCATGGGTTTCCCGTGAATTAACAGAAGAATACATTTGATTAAATGAAGACAAATCACAACTGAACTGGGATGTTGCCCTTGTTCCTAACAAAAGACAACTCTTCTTTAAAAATTCTGGAAACAGCGCTGATGGTTGCAAAACACTGAATATAAATGATAAAACTAAATTTTTGAGTCATTCTCTATGGCTCTCTGAGGTTCGAATGGAAGAGATGGTCTCAGGGGCCTTCATAGATTCAAGTCATGGGCCAAACTGAACAAGTGGAGTCTCGGCTTCCTTTTCCCCCTGTGATCATAATACCTATCTTTCCATATTTTTTCCAATTTGAAATCCAACTATGAAAGATTATATGTACATATTGTGCTTTACAGAAGATAGATTGGTTCAATCACTCATTCATTCATTCATTCATTCATTCATTCATATTTAAGGGAGAAAGGGAGCTATAAAGCCTATTGACACTGGCCCCAGACTCACCTTCATTTCTTCTACTGCGCTCTCTAGTTCTTCTGGTGACTTGTACTCAAAATCTCTCTCCAGATATTCCTCCTCTGCCTGGGTCATCCACTCCTGCATCTCTGCCAAGTCTTTCTTCAGGTTCACTGCTTTTTCCTGACTTTCAGACAACCTATTTTTTTGAATAGCAATCTGGAAAGGAAAAGCCATTCACTCGAATAAACAAATGCTAAAACATGAAATGTCAAGTTCTAGTTTCTAATATCTAAGGACATGATGATAACTTTCCACAAAGAGTCTTGTTTAAGAGTCTTGTTTTAGATAAAATCCTTTAGACATTTTGTGCTGATGATGTGGAATATAAGCAACAATGAAAACAATAATTATAACTGGGATTCTGTACCACATTTCAGATATTTATCTAATCTGGAAATATCTACTATAATTTTTAAAATGTATAACTTTTGATAGAGTAATCTCAAAGGAAGGAATCTAATCTATAGCAAAAAAAAAAGCAGATATTTTAAGGAAATTAACTTTAACATTGTTTATAGTAAAAAAAAAATCCTGGAAGCAACTGAAATGCCCATTTTCTCCCATAAAACACTGCTGTACAAAATGTTGGTTTTTATAACCTACTATACTTCTGTACTGCACACACGCAAAAAAGTTACATTAGAAAAAGGTTTTGTCTGATTTTCCCTCCAACCACAAATGGACTTCTACTGTGAGAGTAGACACCATCCCACAGAGATCACCCAGTGCTGGCTTCATTATTCACTATTCCTCCCACTCAAATTGAGTCTCAGAGTTGTGGTCACCATGCCAGGGCTTGCTTGGCTGCAAAGTTGATAGTGACCAAAAGCCAGCACAGGAATAAGACGGCTCTCCTGAGAGAAAGGGAGAATCCTTAGAGGCTTTCTTGTTCTCACTCTCCAAACAGGATCACAGACATAAAAATAGAAAGAGACCAAACAGAAGCTGCACGGTGCCCCAGAAGCCTCCTGCAGCAGTCTATGCAGCCGTGGTTCCCAAGTCCTGCTCATCAGCACTTTAAGTGGAGTGGCTGTTCTTAAATATATATATATAAATACAGATCCCTTGGGTTCCACCTCCAGAATACTCTCCTCACTAGTAGTTTCTGGACACTAGTCAATTATATAATTCTCATAGATCCAGAGACAAATAAAGACACTAATGAACTCAAAAAAAAGGGGGGGGGGACTCAAAAACCATAATTAATTATCCTGAGATTATATATCTCATATTTTTTCACATTAAAATGTTCCATGTTTCATGATATCATGAATATGACATATGAGATTAGATTGTCTTATTTGGTGATTGACTTTATATGTCTATCCTTTCTTAGCAAAATAAAAATTTGGCAGCATTATATTTGTCCAAAACTTCTTCAACCTTTATATTCCTCAACGGAACACAATAGTCTGGAACTGCTTTTAGATAATTACTCACACAACACATGGTTTCCTTCTTGCTGAGGACACTTAAAATTTTCCCATATATTTACTCTCATACAATGAATTAATGGTAATTCATGATTATGTCTATGTTGTCATATCTGTATGTATGTATATATGTAGATAGATACATAGATCTAAATATCCATGTCTCTTTTTTTAAGATTTATTTATTCATGAGAGACACCGAGAGAGAGAGGCAGAGACACAGGCAGAGGGAGAAGCAGGCCCCATGCAGGGAGTCCAACGTGGGACTTGATCCAGGGTCTCCAGGATCACACCCTGGGCTGAAGGTGGCGCTAAACGGCTGAGCCACCCAGGCTGCTGTAAATATCCATGTTTTTATGTATGTATGTACCTACCTATCTGTCACTTTCTTTGCTCCTTGCTGATACTTCCAAACCATTTTCCTTATTTACTTTCCCCAAAATATCAATGAACTCATGAACAAACCATCAGATTATAGCACACTTAGAGAAATCAGAATTTGGCCAGAATAGACGATATTATAAAATGATTTTCTTAAGTGTGGCAATGGTATTGTAGTAGACAGAAGACTGTCTTTATTCATGACATAAGTACTTAGTATTTAACATTCATGATAAAGTATTTAGGGATGAAGCATAATGATAGTTTCAAGTTCCTGTCAAAAGTACATTTAGGAAAAGCGCGAGTGCGCACGTGTGTTTGTATGTGTGTGTGAAGAGAGTGAAGGAGAGAGAGAAAGCAAATGTGGTATAACATTAACAACTGGCAAACCAAGGAATGAGTATATGGCTGCTCCCTCTACCATTATTTCAAACTTCTTTTAAGTTTGAACATATTCAAAATATGGAATTTGGAGGGAAACAATGAAAACAAAATATTCAAGAATGGAAATATAAATTCTTCCTACATAAACATTAACCAAAAAATATTGCATGAAGAGATGTAGACCATCTAAGGGCTGTCTGTGGAACATTCCTGTATTTCACCCTCTCCTCCCATTCTCCCCTTTCCTCACTCATGTCAGCTTTGTGTAACCTCACTAAGCGAAGCAGAGCAATCAGAAGAGAGCTACACCACATTCCTACTATACTTAGTTATCTTCTTTCCATAACTTTGGAGAAACTATCCAACAGCAATTCTTTCACTGAGAGAGTGGACCTCATCACTCTCACATAGGGCAGACTTCCCTCTAGAAACTATCTTCTCTCAAACTCTTCTGCGTCATTATTTTCTCCTTTTAAGTAAGGTCCTTCTCTTTGGCATACAAGTAACCTGTAATATCTCTTATTTCTAAAAATTACAAAAACACCTCTTTGGGTCCCCAGGTCCCCACACCCACCCCATTTCTCTGCTCCCTTGAATAAAGAAATTCCTCAAAGTTGATTATACTTGTTGTCCCAGGTGTTCACTTCCCATTCTCTTCTCAAGACTCTCCAATGTGACTTTCTTCCCCCCATGCCACTGGAACTACTTTTCTCAAGGCCATTTAAAGCCTCCATCTTGTCAGATCTAAAGCCTGACTTTCAGTTCTCCCTAGCCTCAGCAATCCTCAAGATGGGCACCAGGGAGAGCTTTCTCCACCTGGCCCTGGGGCCTTACAGCCTCCTGGCATTTCTCTACTGGCTGACTCTAACTTCTCAGCATCTTTGGACTTACCCTTTCCTCTTTTCAGCAGTCAGTCCTGAAGAGCCCCATCTGCAGGCCTCATAATCTCACTTAACTCTTCCAGTATGGAAATCACTGTTCCACCTGCTCTCACACAAAAGTTTCCCCTCCTTGAGTCTCCACCATTTCAGCAAATAGTACAACTCAAGTGGAAACTCAGTGCAAACCCTCAGCTGTCCTGGACTATTCATTCCCTTTCCAAGATCACATGTCCAATCCATTACAAGACTCCTATCTCTATTTTCAAAATAGTCCAAACCTAACATTCCTCATCACTTCCACTACTATCTCTCTAGTCTAAAGGACCAAGACAGCAATAACCTCTTAAATAAGTCTGTTTTCATTCTGGCTTTCCTAGAGCAAATTACTCATATGATAATGTCAATTCCTTGCTCAAAACCCTCTGCTTTGTGTGAATAAAATTTTAAAATTTTGTTTCAAAGGCTATATACAATTTATCCCACCTACATTTTGACCTCAGACCTTACCCACCTGCTAATTCCTCTCTTCATTCTATTCCAGCTTCACTGCCTTTCTAGTTCTTTGTTGAACATGCCAAGCTCATTTGCCCCAAAGAGCCAAATTGGACAATTGGTACCCTCCCTTAATCAAAAGAAAAATCCATTTTTTGCTCCAACCTGGCATCCATGCTATAGTTATTCTAGGCCACTGTTTTTCAAACTGGATGGGCTATAAAATCAATTCAATCACTGAAGAGAAGGTACAATCTGCCTCTTAAAAACCACAGATAGCAAAGTTGAAAAACTTACCTCCTTGCTAAATTTCTCCAATTGGGTTTGGTAGTCAACTAGTTTTGTCTGCATCCAAGTTTTGATTCCAGCAACTGGATAGCTTCGAAGGTTAGTCTCTATTTCTTTCATGTCTTTCAGAGATGATTCCACTGTTTCTATTTCATTAACAAAGCCCTGAAATATAAAACAAGCCCATGTTGAGTTCATTCCTATATAAGTGGGTACCATAATTTTACTTTGTCTCTGCTTGCATCCCTGAAAATATAAAAACAGAATGCTTGGGAGTCAGGACTTTTAACTACTTAAGAAATAGTGGGCCCTGAGAAATTCATTTCACCTGGGTGCTTCATATAGCCATCTGCCAAATCAGATTGGAAATAGTTGACTCTCAGCAGGGAATAGTACTCCCAATTAATTTAGAGAAGCCTAATGATTTCACCAAATATAAATTGCATGCAGTATTATCAGCAATTTTACTTATTAAATATGTTTTTCTTTAAGTTTCACCGTATGGCATAGTAAGAGCAATATACAATTGGTAATTATGACACTAAAATTATCATTGGAAAATGAAATAGCAGCTCCTAATGAATTAAAATTGCTCTTGTTCTCTCCATGCAAAATTCTATAACCCTAGCCAAAAATGAAAATGTGAATAACCAGTCATTCTTTTAATAACTATAAAGTCCAAAAAAAGGGTTTATGATGAGAGATATTTTATCTCGGTTTATTGTCATGTCATATTCTTGCAATTTTAATAATAGCAAATAACAAAGAAGAAGAAGAAGGAAATGTTATTTATTATAGCAGAGTCCCTAAATCAGCAGAACTCACACAACACTGGTCAAGTTGACTTTGTAGCCCTTCAGCGTCTCGTTGAACAGCCTGCTCTTTCATGAAGTCTTTCACACCATCCATCCACTTCTCAATGACTTTTGAATCAGCCTAAGTAGAACACAATAACAGAGGGGGAAATTACTCAGTGACACTCAACCTACTGCATCTCGAGATCTATTCCTACTGAAAGAAAGGCAACATTTCACAACCTTGATAGCATCATTTTCATTTATTGTATTTCTTTTTTAAAAACCTTACAAATTTGAAAATAAAAAATCTTCCAAATTTGATTTTCTTGATGACTGACTCAAATCCTCAAGAGATGACAGTCGGGTGATGATTCTCAAAGTTTCAAAATGCTCTACAGTGAACCAAGCTACTTTGCTTAAACGCAAGCAATATCAATGATTAAAAATTCAAATTACAGGAAATGCTTTTCTAGATGTAACCAGCTACAAAAAAATCTTTGGTTCTCACAGAAGTTAGAACAGACTTCTCCAAAACTTAGCTACTCAAAGCAGGAATAAATTAATAGCATCCTGGAGTAATAAATAAATACAATAGATTGCTTGCTCTTAGTTTTGCTGCTGGACACCTTGTTACCTAAGAACCCCAGATAGTCTACCACTCAGCTTCATCCTTTCCTCCAATATTTACTAGGCACCCACTGCAATCTTAACTATGTATGGTACTGTGCCTCAGAAACAAGTGAGAAAGATAACACTTTGCAGAGAGAAGGAGAGACAGTAACATTGGAACTGGGCCACTAACACCAATAGGTATATCCAACTTGATCTCCAGTACTAGAGCAAAGCAATGGTCATTTCTTCCCAACGCCTCCCATTCTGTTACTGGTCAGTCTCACTTGTAAGTTTCCCTTAAATGGAGCTGAATCTGTTCCCTTATATCCTGTCAATTCTTTGCTTCTTGTTCAACCCTAAGAATGGGGTACATTTACAATCCTGCTCAAAAATGACCTTCAGCAACCATTGTTGTCTTCCGTTAGTCTCCAATTGGCTAAGCATTCCGGATTCCTTCTAGGATGTCTCTAAGGCATGAGATCCAGGTATGGCACTCATCACACTCATCAACATGCTCAAGAAACTACACCAATGTTTTGAATGTCCTTATAACATACCACACAGAACCAATAATTCTTCTCCTTATAACACTGGAATAAATATTAACAATACAACCTATTTCACATATGGCTATTACACTCATAAAATGCCATCTAAAACTGTTTAAGTTTTATTTCTCTTATTGTAGGGTTGTTTTTGTTTCTTCCTTTGTTTATAGGTATATTAGTCACAGTATTATTTATGGTTAGCCAGAATTCCAAAATTGCCATAACTACCTCAAAATTACATTTCCCTTATCTCATATTACTTAAACGACTTCTGGAATAAATTCAACACTTGATATTTATAAATATTATGTTTTCCCTTGTTATGTCAACAATAGTAGTTATAATAATAAAAAGCCAACAGAATGATTCAAATTTTTAGTCGCACCACTTTTGAACCAGCTCTTCCTCCTGGCTTCCTCTTATCTGCAAATCTGACAGTGGGCTGTTCTTTTTCTGATTTTTTTGTTGTTGTCCGGTTTTTAGTTTTTTTCCTGGTGAAAACCAGGGCCAATGATAGTGACTACCTGAGCATTTCTACCAAGACAACTTGTGTCACTCATTACTTGCAAAGCTTTGGCTTAGTTTTCAAAATATGGGAATCTACATAACACATCTAACCAGCTTGCCACCTCCTTCTTAAAGGATTGGAAATGATTTCTCAAATACTTTACCAAAGAAGTCAAGACTTGCCAAAAATGAGTTTGGGACCCATTATTTGAACCAAATGAGCACACGTGAAATGTGAGATTATGAATCTGGGTATCTAATAATGTAGTATCCCTCTTCCAAAAAATAAATACATGAACACAGTAATTAAAGGAAAGAAGTCTGGGCAAGGCTTTTCAGTGGTGTCCACGATGATTCCTAGCAACTGTCACTTTCTTTCCTAAGCACACATAAGATCTCTGGTTTGTCATTTACCTATAGCTCTGCCAGGAACTGGCATCAAGCTTACTTCAGGTCTTAAACTTCTAGAAAATAATGTTCCCCATAAATCAGGACATTCATCCATCTTCATTTTTCTGGTAACTTCTCATAAGATGTAGAATGTGGCCAGGAGACGGAAAGCAAAATTCCCACCTTACTTGGGATGTAGATTTAGGCATCTGTAGGCCCTGGGGTGGTCTTCCTATCTAACTCCTAATCGAGGCACTTATACTCCATCAATAATGACCATCTGATACTTCCCAATTTACAGGGCTCTCTTCTAATGAAGACGGGGAGCAAAATGCACTTGTTTGGCCTTTAGCCTCCCCTGTTGACAACTGTGCACTCTGCAAATGCTTCCAAATACAGCTTCAAAAACCCTTTCAGTCTCATTGTGTGCTTACCACAAGTCTTTCCCTCTGTTCTTTAGCCTGTCACTGTTCTCACAGGCTCATGAACTCTTCCTCTAATGTATTATTTTCATTGGTGACATCTCTCTCTTTGTATTTGCTCCTCGTCCTAAAATCTCACCACACTGGACTACTCAGTAAGACACACCCAGGGCAGGGGGCAGTGGGATTCAAAAAGATAAAAGTACAAAATGAGAGAAAGTACAAATGTATCTATAGAGTTCATGGAGGACTTTTTTTAAAACTGTCCATTTAACCTGGCACATCCTGCATGGTTACTCTCCATTCTAAACTACTTAAGAACTCAAAGCAGTGTTGCTGCTGTGTACCTTGGCAATTCATTAACTCTTAATTGTGAATTAAAAAGCTGATGGTCTTCTGGGCCAAGGATTTTTGAAATTTGTAGGGAAGCATTACACTCTACAGAGGTTTTTTATCACAATCTGATTTGACTGAAGTGAGGAGCCTCAACAACCCATCATTGGCATGTGAGGAATGGTATCAACCCCCTTCCTTTCCTCCCTCTACCAGATACACACAGACCCAGGGGAGCATACACGATTCGCACACACCTGTTCCTTCTCTCATACTTCAACATGAGAAAAAAGAAAGAGGAAAGCAACAAACACAGATAAGCCATGAAGTCCAATTGATCATCCCAGCAGTAACAAAAGAAAGAGACAAGAATCTGACAATTTGTTTTCTACTAAAAATCCTTCACGTAATCCTGGCCACACTAACTTCTAAGAGAAGCAGTGGGACCCATGGAAAGAAAGACAAAAGTGTGAATACCAAGGTCAGCACCTCACCAGTCACAAGGTCTTGAGAAACTAATTTCTCTTCTTTGAGGCTCAGCAGCTCATCTATGAAATAGGAATAATAACAACCAGCTCGCCTGGTTGTTCTGAAAAACAGAGATAATGTTTGGACAGGGTCTGGTACAAAGCAGGCATGCAGTAAATGCTATTATTACTAAGATCTATAAAACCAAGTGCTTTATTATCAAGATGAACCCATAAAGAGCTACCACTTCCAAGTTTAGGAATGAGTGGCCAGGGAGAGTACATACTGGCATGAATCAGTGTAATGTTTTTGACTGTTGCCAGCATTAATTCTTGTTCTATTCTATTGGTGTTTAAAAGCAACTGTTTGGAAGAGCTACTACTAGATCTTCTGAATTCAGTTCAGCAGAAGGAAACCCAGTAAATGAGGGAAGGCCTGAACTTTAGAAATTCCTGGTGGCAGCAGATTCTCACAGGATCTCCACCCTGTGGCCACACCATATGGAAGGGTTAATAGATTAGTAAGATCAATACTAGCTACAGCTTGTGTGCAGGTAAGTGTGGGAGACAGGGAGCTCTGCTCCACCCTCCAATACCTCTTCTTTCCCCAGAAAGACAATATTGTCTCAGTCTACCTATGGCAAGTATTTCCTATGCTTTAAAAAAAAAAATACCCAAAGTCTGCTCATCTTTAAATCAATCATACAAGAAAGAAATTCCAAAGAAAGTACAAGAGCTCCCATGAAAAGTACCTCTCTGCACATTAAAAAATCACTCAGCTTACACACTTATGAGTTTCTATGTACAATAACAAGTATTTTTTCTCCACCTCCATCCATTTGCAGAATACACACATATACATTACATATATATATTACATGTTCTGAATAATATATTAAATATTACATATATGTTCTGAATTATATAAATGTCATATATATTCTAATATATATATAAGAATTGGATAATTTCTAATGTTCTCTCTCCTTTAGGGGACCTCATCTCTTTTGAAGCAATGTAAAACATTTTAAAATCCCAGTAAACTTCTAAAATAAATATCTGCCATTATTTCATATGCACAAAGTAAATAAACTGTAAGTATTAACCTAGGGCAACCATTTCTCATTCTTATTTATATTCGCAAATTCTGATACAAATATAAAATGACTAAGGGTATTTTGAAAACCAAAGTATCAAAAATTCAAGTTTTAGAAGGGCCAAAATTGTACACTGACCATCACTGCTCAAAAGCACGGATTTGTACATATCTGAGATGGGCGATACATGCTGCTGGTTACACAAAAGGAATGCAAGGTCATGAAAATAA
Organism: Nyctereutes procyonoides; assembly: GCF_905146905.1. Classification (NCBI taxonomy): domain Eukaryota; kingdom Metazoa; phylum Chordata; class Mammalia; order Carnivora; family Canidae; genus Nyctereutes; species Nyctereutes procyonoides. The sequence goes on along the minus strand of NW_026575146.1, from coordinate 2,073,787 downwards.
CTCCTTGAACCCTAAAACACCCTATCTCCCAGCCTAGCCCCTGAGCTAGAGATGGAGGAAATCTGAAGTTTGGGAGCTCTGGATTTAAGACAATGGGATTCCAAAGTACACAACTACCTCCCAAGATTTTGTTGACAGCTAAATTCTTGGCATTTCATTTTGCTCCTTCCCCATCTGTTGGAATGTCCACAGCTTTTTAACCAACTTCTAACCCAAGACAGAGGCAAGAAGTGTGAAACCAGAATTAAAACAGCAATTTAACATAATGAGGTTTCTATTTCACTCATGCACCTCAAAAACACTCTTTAAAAAGTGTCCCTTCATTTAATAGGGAAGAGCCATGATGACATCGCTACAACATTAATTACCTGAAACTAAGAAGAATTCTTAAATCTAAGGTTTAGAATGCACCACTACTCCCTTTTAAACTAAAATGCAAAAAAAAAGCAAAAAAATAAAAATAAAAAATAAACTAAAATGCATTCAAAATGAGAAAGAAAGAAAAACTTTATAAGATCACTATATCAATCGTATATTACCTAGAAAGAGTTAAATCAGCCATATTTCAGGTCACTCTTAACAAGATATGACCAATGTGTGTTTACTCTGAAATTCTTTTTACAGTAATTTCAAAGCTAGATTCTGCATGTCTCAGAGCTCCGGCATAGCCTCTTCCACACCCTGGGTCAGAGCCCATCCAACTGGTCAGCGACTGACTGCAGGGATCTGATGACATAGGGTCCTTCCATGTGTGGTCCATCTATACTTTACAGATCCAACCTCAGGAGAGAAATGCATCTGTAGAGATGTCTGTAGGCACCTACAAAGCAATTACTTCACATCCACTTACTTGCTGTTGGCCACACACGGCTCCTGTAGTCAAAGAACTCCATTCTGGGGGAGGAGAGACACACACAGGTCTCATTTTAATAAAAGCTGGTCTGAGATGAGGGTTTGGGAAGGTGTCAACAGTGTGTAGTAGAATCACAAGAGGAGGGAATAATTAGCTGTAGGGATGGTGGTGAGCAAGATAGAACACTGTGGAACAAGCTTACTCTTAAAGGGTGAGCTCAGAAGAAGATGTGAATTTCTAGCAAGGAAGTGACATTTCAGGAGAAATTGTCCAATGTGGTTTTGGTGATCCAAGACACTGTTTCTTCGCCAGACTCAGCTCATGAAGGAGGGGAGAGGCAGGGGGTGGCACTGCAGGAAGGGCTTCAGGGCAAGGAGGAAGCAGGAGCTAGGAGACGATGTGAATGCACCCTATCACCATGGCAAAGACAACCAGATCCTTTCCAGAAGCAGAACTCTGGCACCACTGGAGAAGATGAATTCGAGAGGGAAGAGACTGGAAATGAGAGCCAGCTTTAGAGTGCAATGGGATTATCAGGCCAAGGGTCTCTATGGGAGTCTGAACACAGCAGGGAGAGGCTATAGAAACGGTGATAAACATAAGACAGAGTTTTGTGTGGGCCTCATGAATTGTTTCACAATTTACAGTTATACCACATCACAGATCTTGAGGAAGAAAAAAGAAGCAACAAACAATACAAAACACCCATAGCTCCCAAATGCAAAGATACCATTACTGGTGATGAGAGATATACAACCAGCCTCCTAAAAGTTTATAATATTTAATCCCCATAATTCATTAAAAAATCAAGTAAAATCAATAATGAAAATATTAATATTCATGTATTTTTTAATGTTTTGCTGCCTGGAAGGAGTGGGAGGATTTTCTGTGAAGTAGTTTTTAAAATACCAATTAACATTCTAATTCCTAAGTACAGGAACTGAGGTCATTACTTTGGCATGGTATAGATAAAAAAAGAATTTAAGAACTTATAACACTGAATATGAATACGCAGGCCAAATCTCCACCTGTACAGAGAAACCAGCCATGAAGACAAAGGAAATAGAGGCAGATGAAAAAAACCCTATTTGCCAACAAGTAACAGAAAACTAAAATTTGCACAACAACAAACAAGATGTTTTTATAAGTACCATAGAATGGCAGAAAAAAGTAAGCACGTAGCTATGAAATACTTTTGAAGCTGAAGTATGCTGTGCCAATGAAAGGCACCATCATTAGCAGTAGTGGGATTCACACTCCAAGCTCATATATTTGTGTGGTATTTAAATATCCCTCATGAAAATAAATAAATAAATAAATAAATAAATAAATAAATAAATAAATAAATAATAACAACCAACCAACCCACCCTCATGGAGCTCCAACATCATTCATTTCTATTAGGTGAAAAAAAATATTAGAATTGGTAACATTCATGAGCTTTTCTTTTGGACTGGAATCTGTTAACCCCCAGAAAGTTCCCTTTTTTTTAATCTAGTGATTCAACACTTCCATACATCACCCCCTGCTCATCCTAAGTGCCCTCCTTCATCCCCATCACCTATTTCACCCATCTCCTCACCCCTCCCCCCTCTGGTGGCCATCAGTTTGCACTCTACAATTGGTTTGTCTCTTTTTCTCTTCGCTCATTTGGTTTTTTCTTAAATTCCAGTGAAATCATATGGTATTTGTCTTTCTCTGACTTATTTTGCTTAGCATTATACTCTCTCACTCCATCCATGTCATTGCAAATAGCAAGATTTCATTCCTTTTATGGCTATGTAATACTCCACGGTGTGTATGTGCATGTGTGCGTGTGTTTGTGTGTATTCACACATCTTCTTTTTCCAGTTATCAGTCAATGGACACTTGGACTGCTTCCATATCTTGTCTATTGTAAATAATGCTACTATAAACATCAGAGTACATTATCCCTTTGCATTAGTATTTTTATATTCTTTGGGTAAATACCCAGTAATGCAATTGCTGGATCATAGAGTAGTTTTACTTCTAACTTTTTAAGGAAACTCCATTTTGTTTTCCACGGTGGCTGCACTGGTTTGCATTCCCACCAACAGTGCACAGTGCTCCCTTTTCTCTACATCATCTCATCACCTTGTGTTGTTGTGTTGTTGAGCGCAGCCATTCTAACAGGTGTGTGAGGTGATATCTCATTGCAGTTTTCATTTGCATTTCCCTGATGTAAGTGATGTTAATAATCTGTTCATGTGTCTGTTGGCCATCTGGATGACTTCCTGGGAGAGAAGTCTGTTCATATCTTCTGCCATTTTTAATTGGATTATTCATTTTTGGGGTGTTGAGTTTTTTAAGTTTATGTATTTCATATAATAACATTTTATCATATATGTCATTTGCAAACATCTTTTCCCATTCCATAGTTTGCCTTTTAGTTTTGTTGATGGTGTCCTTTGCTATGCAAAAAGCTCCTTATTTTGATGTAGTCTCAAAGTTTATTTTTGCTTTTGTTTCCCTAGAAACGTACCTAGAAAGAACTTGCTATACTGATGTCAAAGAGGTTACTGCCTGTGTTCTCTTCTAGGATTTTTATGGTTTGAGACCTCACATTTAGGTCTTTAATCCACTTTGAATTTATTTTTGTGTATGGTGTAAGCAAGTGGTCCAGTTTCGTTCTTTTGCATGTTGTCCAGTTTTCCCAACACCGTTTGTTGAAGAAATGGTCTTTTTCCCATAGCATATTCTTTTCTGCCTTGTTGAGGATTAACTGATCATAAGTAATTGTGAGTTTATTTCTGGGCTTTCTATTCTGTGCCATTGATCTATGTGTCTATTTTTGTGTCAGTATCATACTGTTTTGATTACTATATTTGTTATTTAACCTGAAGTCCAAAATTGTGATACCTTCAGCTTTGCTTTTGTTTTTTAAGATTGCTTTGCTATTCAGGGTCTTTTGTGATTCCATACAAATATTAGAATTGTTTGTTCTAGTTCTGTGAAAACCACTGTTGTAATTTTGATAGGGACTACATTAAATGTGTAGGTTGCAGTATAGACATTTTGACAAAATTTTTCTTTAAATCCATGAGCATGGAACGTCTTCCCATTTCTTTGTGTCTTCTTGGGACCCATTATTAATATTAGCTGCCTATGGTATTGGAGGGAGGGGCAGGGAATTCTAAATGTTCACTCTAATACTTCTCTATTACTCAATTTCTTCACAACAACCAGCCTCTATGTATTAGTTATATAGTTAAAAATGCATTTTAAAAATAAACAAATCAATCACTTTTCTCCTAAGAAACATCATCCTAAACCAACACACTGAATCAAAAACCTACTGTGCTTCATGCCTTAAAGACAAATAGAACTTAAATGGCTAGAAAACTGTACATCAGGTCACTGAAGGGAAACAATGGTAACCTCTAAAGAATATTTATTTGTAATTAGCTTTGGTGAAAAATTAAGGTTTCCTAAGTGAATTGTAAGTAGTTAAGTAATAAGCAATGCCTTCAAAGCAAAGCAAATAAAGGAGTAAAAGTTTTCTTTATAATAAAAAAAACATATTTCAATAAAGAAGTTGCACAGTTAGGAAATACACACACACTATCAATAATATTGTAGTTAAAAAATAAAGAAAGAATAGCTGGACATTATCAATCTGCTACTGTGATAACAAAAAAATCTAAATATTGGTTATTTATCATGGAATGAATTTGGCATATATTCCAACTGGCCACTCTAAGTGCCTGGGTATGCTACATTAGTATAACAACCCACTAAAGCCTAAGGCTGGATTACTATAGCCACAGGACTCTCTTTTGTGTTTTGGAACACTCTTTATTCTCTTTAAATTTCATATTTTTAAAAAATTCCATATTTAAATACTGGCACACATTTAGCTAACCCCAAAATACACTTCTGAAAGTCAAAAGATTAATAACCTTTGGGTTAATCTTCACCTGTAAATTTCTCTTAACTACATCTTAGATTTAAATTGAAAACAAAGCACTGCTCTTTTGAAAAGATGAGAAATATTTAATCGAATATTGTTCCACCTTCACACTATTGACATTTAGGGTCAGAAAATTCTTTTGTTGTGGGGGAGGTCTTACGCATTAGCTGTGACTTTGGCCTCTACCCATGAGAAGCCAATAGCATACCCCCTTCCCTCCACAGTTGTGACAACCAAAAAACATCTCCAAACATTAACAAATGTCCTGGAGGGGGGTGTGGGGTAGGGTGGAGGGGTAGGGGTGGCAAAATAACCCCTGGCTGAGAACCACTGGTAACACAGTGCTTGGACCATAACCACAAATTTTACGATCATGAATAAGAGTAATTATGGTTTTTGAAGTTGGGAAAAACTACACCTGAAGACACATAAGGGGAAGTGGATCGGCTCACACAAATTAAATGATTCAAAAATACTAAGCAACACATAACACACCCTTCTTCAAAAATCAAGCTTTATTCTAAGGAGATCTCAGTTTTGGTAGAGAACTGCAGTTGGCACTTAGGAAAAAAAAGTTCCTTCTACTAGCACCACACACACACACACACACACACACACACAGAAATGTCACCATCTTTATTTTCCTGGTCATTCACTACAACCGTCCAATGGGGCAAAGAGTTTCCCTCTAATTTCAGCAGTCACCATGCTCCACTTGTCTCATCTTTCCTGATATCTTCACATGGATCTGTACAGTCTACCCACCCCTCTCCTACCACATGTTCCCTGATTTTGATTTTTAAAGCATCATTTTCATGAATTTTGTCTTCATCCTCAATCTTTTCACTTTTTTAACGTCATCCTTTACACAAACCCTCATGTATATATGAAATACATATATCTATATAAAGTCTCATCTAATCTCTTAGAATCTAAATCCAAATATATACATAACATTATATTAGCTATAAATTAATGTTGGATATATATACATATCCAAATTTAAATCTCCTATTACTAATTTCATTTCATTCACTGAAAAATATTTCTTGAGTGCCTTCTCTTTGCCAGGCATGAAACCAAAAGTCTATCATGAGATATTACATAAAATACCAAAGTAAGGAGAGACCAGGAAAATAGGGCAAAGAGTCCCATTGATTCATTCTTCCTCCCAACCTTTCCTAGGAGAAAACCAGGCAATTTGTTCAAGACCACTTCTCCATATTCCTCACAGGTGAAATGTTAAAATCCTAGCTTATCTGAAATTGACTTTTATTACTTTCTCCTTACTTTCTAACCTTTGTCCTTTCGTCTGGAACTTTATCACTGTTTCATCCGTGGGCATTTTCAGATGTAGCAAAGGATCCTACTTCTGACTTTCATGTTCCTCAAATGACCTGCTTTCCCAATTGGACACTGTTTATCGATGGTCTAGTTCAGATTTTTATCTCCAAATGTCTAAAGTCTTCAAACACCAGCTTCAAGGACTCAGCCGTCTGCCACTACCTGGGCAATTTTACCACTCTGACAAAGTTCCCCTGCAATCTAATCACCAGTCTGAATATCACGCAGACTCTGCATCCCTGAAACATTACTTTGACCAGTTTTAAGTAATTTTCTCTTATCTTCAAGATCCAGTTCACCTCTACAAATAAGCCCATTTGCAAAGAAAAAGCAAGTAAGTGTGTTTTCCAGCACATCAAAAGCAAGTTAGAAATCCCAACTTACACACATAATAAATATGGGAAATGAAAGAATGAAAAATATCCAAATAATAGACACTAGAGTCTTATTTGATAAATTACCACTTTGTTCTCTAATAAACTTACACACCATTAGCTCTGGATTTACCTCAAAAGCTCTGAGTTTGGAGGTAATTTCTTCAAGCAAATGCAGGTCTTTGGAAACCTTGACCTTTAGTTTATTCCACTTTCCCTGAACATCATCAAATTCTTGCTTATACATTTTTTCTACATCTGGAGAAATAGTTTTCTCCAAAGCCTTTGTTTCTTCTGCAAGTGTATATAATGTAGGTCTCTGATTCTCAAGGATTTCATCAAGGGCCTGGAAAAAATTTTTAAAGATTAAAAATATGCACAATAATTTGTCTGTACAGACGTAATAATATGGGCTATAAAAAGCCTGTCACTTTTTAAAAAGTATTCAATTAAAAAAGAATTGTACAAAAATCATGAAAAAAATACACATAACCAAAAAAAGTTAAAGCTTTCCCTTCATGAGTTGTGTGTGGGCCAGAAATAATGTATTCTCTACACTAAAATCCAGTAAAACAATGCACTCAGTGAGGATCAAGTGTGTGCAGGGCTCAATGGCTGATCTGTTTTGTATGATGAAATAATGCAGAGTCATATATCCTAAATGACCAGATAAGCATTTTTATTCAACACAGAAGAAAGAACACATCAATTCCAGTGATATTCATTTTATTAAAGATGTTTTAGCAGATTATGAACAGGTTGGGAATTCTAGACTAATTACAGTAGAAGCAGAAAATACACTTTTATTCTATTAGTAGTTTTCAATAAGTATCTCTTCTTTTAGCCAAGGCACTACATTATTGTTACTAACCTTTAAACTATAAGGAACTTTTGACCAATTTTGACCAAAAATGACTACTATTTTTTAAATAGCTGGAAAAAAATATTTCAAAATAAGTGATAGGAGGTATTTAAAATGACTCCAGACTTCTAAGACCTAAAAATATATATTACCTTTTTTTCCTGCAGGGCCTTCTCCACCTTTGTAAGATCATTCAAGACACTCAAAGACGTCTGGGCCTTACTTTCTGAATCATTCAGTGTATTTTTCAGTGTTTTCAATGTTTCCAAATATGCACGTCCAGGTTGGCTCTTCAGTTCTGTTTATTTAAAAATACTTACTTTTACAAAACAATGTTAGGAACCTTCTATTATTATATACATACCATTAATCTTCTCTATAAAAGTGAATCTTAATACCTAATAAGTTAAACTCCACAATTAAAAGTTAGAAGGGCCTCTGTTAGCTGCTATGACAAATCATTCCATTGGCATTTCTGAGAGTCAGACAGTGACTTCATTCCTGGGGGTTGATGTCTGAAATATTAACTAACTCACTATCATTTTTTCTTTATTTGAAAAATGATGATGAGACATGATGAAATGTCTCTCTAAAAATGGTACTACAATGTTTCTTTTGTCTCATATAATCTCCTTTTCCCCAGTAGCTACACAAAGAATAAAAGAAAACCAGGATCCCCTCAACCAGTCTTCCTCTGAGCTCAAGTGGGTAGACAAACCACCATTTACAGAGTGGTGGGCATTTCCAGAAAGCCACAGCCCAGCTATGGCAGGTCCTATGAGAGGTACTGACTGCAGAAGGCAGCTGGAATATGTGTCTCTATCATTAAGGTAAAAATCACAAACAAGCAACACTTGTGTGGAAAGGAAGTAAGATGATCTGGAGTACAAAGATGTGAGACCAACGAGAAGCAAACGTTAAGAAATTAGCAGCATTAGTCACAACCACCAAATGCCCTCGACAAAGGGATGGAGAAATAAAATGCAGTAGACTGCATACAATAGAATATTATTCATCCTTAAAAAGGAAGGAAATTCTGACAACATGCTGCCCACATAGATGAACTTTGAGGATGTTACACTAAGTCACAAATAAAAAGTGCTGCATGATTCCACCTATATGAGGTATCTAGAAGAGTCAAACTCATGGGAACAGAAAGTAGAATGGTGGTTGCCAAGGGCTGGAGGAAGTGAAGAGCTGTTGTTTAATAGGTACAGAGTTTCAGTTTCACAAGATGAAAAACTTCTGGAGAGCAGTTGCACATATATTTAACACTACTGCACTCTACACTTTAAAATGGTTACAATATGGGGTGCCTGGCGGGCTCAGTTGGAGAAGCATGCGACTCTTGATCTTGGGATCATGAGTTTGAGCCTCCTGCTGGGTGTAGAGATTACTTAAGTAATAAACTTTAAAAAATAAATAAAGCAATGGTTAAAATAATAAATTTTATGTTATACATATTTTACCACAATTAAAAAACAAAAAAAAATAGATTTTGAACTTTTTTTCAGTTTCAGGTTGGGAACTGTGTTGTAATGTTAAATAGATGTTTCAGTGTACTGCTTTTTCAATTTACTATTACAAAATACACTTTTGTTTTTGACAAGGATCGATATGAAGGCATGTTTTATAAGAGTAAATTTGAAAAGCAATACTCTCAAACATTTATTTTACACCTTAGGGTAACTAAATTCAATGAACAAAAAAGCATGGTGTCCAAAACCCTTTCCAGAAGAAAGACATGACATATTTGCTTATCACGTACACATACAGATTCCTACAAGTTATTACACAATCTACATTTGTTACAAGAAGGGTATGGTTCAACATATAGCTTTTTAACATGCATTACCCATAACATTACATAATACAACACAATTCCTGACTTATATAATAGCTAAGAACAAAAAAAAAAAACAAAACAAAACATATGAGAAATGAGCTCTCAAAACAGTTAACAGTTAACTTGCCAAATTCAGGTTTATTCCAAAAGTAAAAACTCTTTAAAATTTTTCAGACATTGAGGGGCGCCTGGGTGGCTTAGTCAGTTAGGCATCCGAATCTTGATGTTAGCTCAGGTCATGATCTCAGGGTTGTAAGATCAAGCCCCACATTGAGTCCAGCATGGAACGTGCTTCAGATATTCTCTCTCTCTCTGTCTCCCCCCGCCAGCCCCTCCCTCCCTCTAATAAGTAAATAAATACATAAATAATTTCAGACTCTGAAAGATAAACATAATTTCTTTTCTAAGAGGAAAAGGTATTGCCAAAACGTGAACCATTCTGAGCAAACAGAAGTGATCATTCTTTTTAGCCCTACTAGTATTGATATTAGCCAGCCTCCTTCAGTAAAAGGGAAGAACAGTACCCTCTAAAAAACTCCTTAAAAATTATTATATCCTTTAAAAAAATTATTATGTCCTAGTAGCATGATTTTAGAGCAGGTGAAAGCTGTTTGTACTTTTCTAAACAAGTGTGAATCCAAGGAATACTAAGAATATACTTTAAGACCCCGAACAGTAGCAGGCACAGAGGAAAACAAAATGTGGCTGGTGCAAAACAAGCAAGTGTGCTCTTTGTCTAAATATCAAGGGTAATTTTTTAATTACAGCAAACTGAAAGAGAAGATAGTAGAGTCATCTAATAAGAAAGCCAAAAGAATGGGTTTACCATTCTCCAGCTGTTGCTGACGATGCTCTAACTCCTGTCGCACAGCTTGGTAACGGCCCAGAAGGCTCTCGAAGCCCTGCTGGACAAAATCTGGAGCCAAAGGCTGAGACTTCAGAGCTAAGCAATAGGCACGCGCCATTTCAATCTTGGGGTGGAGGCCCAGGAGATCTGTCAACTCCCGCTACAAAAGAGAAAATTGGGTCATGGAACTCATTGAAGATAACTATCCTCACAGAAAATTAATCAGAGCAGCATTAACCTAAAGTTCATGACAAAAGTAGCATTCTTTAAATGCAGGACTAGGCAGAGAATGCTTTCATGTTCTGGATGATTCTTTCTTTACCTGACAGGAGTCCTTCAAACTTGGCAAGGGCCGCTGAGGAGCTTCTGAAAAGGGAGTGTGTTTTACCCACTCCTCCTTTGTCTTTATTGTCTTTTCGAGATCATCAAGCTGCTTAAAGTAAGCATTTATATCTTCCTGTAGCTGAATTTTTCTTGCCAGATCTTCCAAATGCTGTGATATATCCTTCCATTCTGAGAACACCTTCTCCAGAACATTTTTTATTTCTTCTGTAGGAATACCCTCTATGCAGACATAAAAAATAAGCAGACACTACATATGTTATTATAAAACTTGTTTTGAATTTGTTATAAACATTCTAGCCTATTCAAAATAATGAGGTGATGTCACATATAATGATCACTCCCTTAAGTCCCTTTTAACATAACAACAAAATTATAATGATGCCATTAAGAATAACTATGCTTCATTCTCTGGCTGAGATGGGAGAGGGGGAGCTTGAAATAGCAATTCAGGAGTAGTACTGCCATCACAAAAGGCACATCAGTGGAGCTGCAACCATGGCTTCTTATATAGAGTATGTGCATTGTATCACTTTGCTAGCTTCTAGAAAGAAGCAAGGAAATATAATGAATTATGTAGACTTGTCTGAAGTTCTGAGGTAAGAAGGTAAACCTTCTAACATCACAAAAAAAGACAGTTGGCTAAACAATTAAGGAGCTCAAAAGATTCTTTGGACACCAAACCACAGTGTCATAAGAATTGCAAAATGGATGGCAAGAACTAGTGCATGGAGCAACCTGTTGAGTGTAGGAGCACCTAGCCAGCAGCCAGGCCCAAGAGGTATCAGCAAGCCTATTGGGCATGCCATACATTGACCAGCAAATACCAAAATATCAACACAGTGGTAAGATGATCTACTTCAGAAACACATCAGGGAAAAAAATGCCATTATGTTTATTACTGAAATCTTACAATTTTGTCTCATATATTTGAAAGGTAAAAAATGGTCGGAGAAATAATAGTTATATGTAATAATAAGTTTTATCACAGTCCTTCCCTTAATATGAAATACACCAAATCACTGAAAATAACTATGAAAAAGTATGGAAAATCTACAAAGGAATCTTTATCTCCTTAGGAGGGCATGCATGTTGAAAGAATGGGCTTACCATCTCTATTATTTGAGTAGGAGGGGAAAAAAGAATGGTGCTTTGTAAATAGATGCGATTGAAATCAGGGTAATAAGAGCTCTAAGGAATAAAATGGCATGTAAAACAAAAGGTCACTTATGATCCACAGCCAATGCAATTTTTAAAATACTACAACACACTGTATCCACTGAAAATTAGAAATGCAAACATGACACGACATAATCTGAATATACCACCCATGTCAGTTGCTGAGGTTCACTGGCCAGCATCATACAGGTTATAGAATATTAGGCCCAAGCAAATCGTTCACACCATGTCCAAGTTCATTTATCTCTATTAATAGGGTCATAAACAAAACAATTCACCATTTTCCTAACAACCCAACTGAACAATGGTGATCCAGGCTCTGCTTCTGTTAGGTCATTTCTATTCTAAGGGGGCAAAGGTATAACATCAGCCACTTTACATTCATGTCAGGGTAATTTGTGCTAAACAATAAAGAAGGATTAAACTGCTAAAATCTGGGGCCACCTGAGGGCTCAGCGGTTGAGCGTCCGCCTTTAGCTTAGGGTGTGATCCTGGGGTCCTGGGATCAAGTCCTGCATCAGGCTCCTTGCTGGGAGCCTGCTTCTCCCTCTGACTATGTCTCTGCCTCTCTTTCTGTGTTTCTCATGAATAAATAAATAAAATCTTTAAAAAAAATGAAAATAAACTGGTAAAATTTTGAGATGGAAAATTATCACCACTCATCTAGAAAACAAGGAAGAGGTAGTTATTCACTGATAATACATCACAATTCATTCATTTTGCTTTTCAAACCAATTCTCAAAATTTAAATCTTCCTTCCTCTAAGCTTAAGATATTGTAAGTTGGATAGACATCAAGTAATAAGTAAAGCATAATTTTCACATCAAGCAAGGAAAACTATATATTGTCTTTTAAAATAATGGTTTTGCTCCCAGAGATCCTGAGTTATAAATTTTCTATTTCTACAGAATATTCAACTCTTAAATGACTAATCAAAAGCCCAAATCGATAGACTGTCATCTTATTACTAAAAGGAATAAAATATAACGTACTCCTGCCACTTACTCTCACCTGACTATATTTTTCAATCTATCACTATTAGAATCTAGGGAAATTTGAGGCAGCCCGGGTGGCTCAGCGGTTTAGCGCCGCCTTCAGCCCAGGACCTGATCCTGGACCCGGGATCAAGTCCCACATCAGGCTCCCCGCATGGAGCCTGCTTCGCCCTCTGCCTGTGTCTCTGCCTCTCTCTCTCTCTCTCTCTCTCTCTCTCTCTCTCTCTCCCTCTCTCTCTCTTTCTGTGTCTTAGGAATAAATAAAATCTTTAAAAAAAAAAAAGAATCTAGGGAAATTTAAAAAAACATAGGACCACTATCAAATTCCATAGGCTAGTCATAGTAAACATCAATTCATAAAGCCATATTATCCAAATGCCTAACTACTCTCTAGCTCACATCTCTAGGAAAAAGATAAGGCTGAACCAAGAAAACCGAATAAAACAGCCACAAAGGATAAATGAAACAGAAAATTTCATTGTTTAAAACGTTTCTATGTTTTACAAGATACCACAAAGCAATTCAAATGCACTTGGCAGAAAAGTCCCATCAAATTTCAGTGTGGTATGACTTTTGATGAACTGGTTTGAGGAAATCAGTGACATGATTATTGGAACATTTGTTTTACCAAAGGACTGAGTCACTTATCTTACATCCTGACCCAGGCAGGCTCTGGCCAAATTACACTCTTTTAAGAACACCCTCTATGCTAACTATCTGTGTTCTAGGATTTATTTCAAATTGCTTGGGGAAAATGGCCAAGATGAGGGGAACAGCAAGAAGGACCCAATTGTGCTTTCATTTCTGTTCAACAGTTCTGGTTTATAAGAGCAGTAGGATTAAGAGGACTAAAACCATATGGAGAAAAATAATATACAATACTATAAAATTAGAATAATAGATAAAATGGGAAGACACTGGGGAAGATTTTTAAAATTCATTTTTATTCTCTAACACATAGACACTCTTCAAAAAGCAAGACATTAAACCCAGAACATAAACACCCTATTAAGATCAATACCCCATTGCCATTCCCACCTCATCTTAAATGTGTCTTTTAAAATAAATTAAATTAGGGAGTGCCGGAGTGGTTCAGTCAGTTAAGCAGCTGCCCCCCCCCCTTTTTTTTTAAGATCTCATCTATTCATGAGAGACACAAGAAAGAGAGGCAGAGACATAGGCAGAGAGAGAAGCAGGCTCCCCATGGGGAGCCCAATGTGGGACTTGATCTCAGGACTCCGGGATCATGCCCTGAGCCAAAGGCAGACGCTCAACCACTGAGCCACCCAGATGCCCTGCAGCTGGCTCTTCATTTCAGCTCAGGTCATGGTCTTTGGGTCCTAGGATCAAGCCCCCTCTCCCCCACAATCTGGCTTTGTGCTCAGCAGGGAGTCTATTTCAGGATTGTCTCGTTCCCTCTACCTCTCCTTCTCCCTTCTCTCTCTCTAAAATAATTAAGTTAATCTTTAAAAAAATAAGTACATAAATAAAAATTAGGATCCTCTAATGAATGCATTTCCAGTCCTACCAATGTTCCAAAAACATGCAAAATACAAAGGGTTTCCCATGAAATTAAACAAGTCTGCATTACATCACAAAATTCATTCCTTTACAAAACCATCAATGACATATCCTCTGATAATGCACTTGATATTTTACAAGGAACATTTTCACATGAACTTAGTTTCCAGAGTATATATTTTAGGGGATGCCTTTTCACACTAAGAACACATGCAACAAAAGCTGTACTCTGCTAGTGAAAACCCACTCTATTTATTTAAAAAAAAAAAAGAAAAGAAAGAAAGAAATTAAGCTATACTAACATCTATGAATTGACACTGGTATTTTTGCATAATTTCCAAATAAATGGACATATATTAGACGCAAACATATTTTCGTGTATAAGTGTTTGCGTGTCCATAGTTTGTATGTGTATATAATTAATTTACATTTTTTTAAATGCAGAGACAAAAATAATCTAAAGTTTTTAAAAGTGTAATTTTGAGGAGGGGTGACTGATCCATCAGAGACACCAGGGAACTTCCTGGACAGATAGAAATTTTCCATATATTGCTATATGCATACAGGCTGTCAAAACAGCACATTTAGGTTTCATGTATTTCAATGTAAGTAAATTTTACTTTTTATTTTTTTTAAAGATTTAATTATTCATTTGAAAGAGAGAGAGAGAGCTCACAAGTAAGAGTGGGGAAGCAGAGAAAAAGGGTCAAGCAGACTCCCTGCTGAGGGCAGAGCCCAATGCAGGGTTCAATTCCACAACCCTGAAGTCATGACCTGAGCTGAAATCAAGTGTCTGATGCTTAACTGACTGAGCCACCCAGGTGGCCTATAAATTTTATTTTAGAAAACTATAAACAACAATAATAATAACCAGGAAGTGGGAAATGAGTGGAAGTACAGATAATTCAAGAATGGCAGGATATCATTAATTACTGAAGCTGGGTAATTGGTACAAAGAGGTTCATTACATTATTCTGTTTGTGCTGTATATATTTACATTTTCCAGAATGAAAAGTTAAGAAAAAAAAGACTGAAAATCACTACACTGAAAATTCTTGTCAAACTAATATTCTGCCTCGGGTGTACATGGCTTTTGTCAAAGAATATTGCAGCAGTCTTCCAAAGCATTTACCATCACTGGAATAAGGAATAGACTTACAAGAAAGGTCTTTCAGAGCTAGACCAAAGAAAGTTTCATATGTAAAGCTGATAGGAAAAATATTTATCTTTATACAACCCTGAGTAACTGAGGGCTAATGGTAAAGGAAAAAAAAAAAGTCCTTAAATACAGGTAAAAATTTCAAATACAAGTAACAACTTCATCAAGTTTAACTATAAAAAGATACCTGCACTAAATTAATATACTAATTTGAAAGTGATAAAAATTGAACAACCTTAATGAATTCACTTCAATACAACTTCATTTCCCAAATATTGCCAAAGTAAAATTTTCTGTTGCCACCCCTCTCCAAAAAAAATTCCTAATATATAATCCCAAAGGAAGAGATTTTAAAATCTTCCACAACAGTGAATTTCAACTATTCAGCTAAGCTATCAGTTTTAGGTTGTCTGACTCTGTAAAGCAGAACAACTTCCCTTTTATCTGTTTTATAAAAACTTCAGCATAGGATTTCATTTGAAAAAAAAAACTGTTACCTAAAAAAAAATTTGAAAACCACTTGTCTAAAAAAAGAGGTTACAGTGTTAAATGTGTAATTTGTCAAACTGTAAATATTATTCAATGCTACCATCTAAAAAAACATTTTTTTAAAAAAAGATCAAGGGTCTCACCTTTCCCCATTTGCTCCAAAAGGACTTGTCCGGTTTGGTTTAATTCATCCAGTCTGGGGCTTCTTTCTGTCTGTTCTTTTTCTAATCCCTGAAAATAAAATCCCAACAGAAGAATACTGCAAACTTTCTTCTCAATGAATGCAATGTTCACGCTATTCTAAGTTTCATGGTTCATGCCTTCCTGCATTCCCTTTCAGTGTTATAGTCAAGGTTGACACAGGAGAAATACTACAAGACAAAACTATGCAATTCCAGGCTGCCTTACAAAATTTCAAAGCTGATTAAATTTCAAAAGGCAAATTTAAACAAATAACACAAAACTTTGGTGACTTAAAAAAAAAACTTTGATTACTTTTATAAGAAAAAAATTGTACAGTTATAGTTCCTATCAAGAGGGAACAATTAAAATTAGTGTTTTAGATCCAGGATATCTATTTACATACATAACCTCAATGTTTATGCCACACAATAAAAATAACAGTTTAAGGCAAATTAACTGAATATTCTATAACAGAGATCACTGGACAAAAATTAACATGAAAAATAGAAATATTTTGAGCCTATTATTTGTTGATATTATATTAAGTTTAGGATCTACTGCAGACTTCAACCACAACCATAATTCTTATATAATTTCTAAACTATGACAATCTGCTTTGGGACCCAAACTAAAGTATTTTGTTCCTTATGTTTGAAGAATGGTACTTAATATTAATGTCTCTATAGTTTGATATTCTCAATGTCCCTATATCTCAAAGACAGGGAAGACAAAATCTTTCCAGAACTAGTAAGAAAGGGTTGAACAAAATCACACACACACACGTATGCATGAACAGTCAATATCTGATATTTCTCCCATTCCTCAATCCACAACTGATAAAATTAACTACTCAACTAGTGCCCATAAGAGCACAATCAAAACTTCTAGGCATATTATTTCAACCATCAACCCAGAGAAGAATCCTTCTAACTTCTGTACATAAAAGCACTAGCAAATAAACAATCCTACTTTGAGCTGCACAGCTTTAATGTGACTAATTCACAAAGATTAAGAAATAACAAGAGATTCAAAGAAACACCACTTGTTTTTGTTAAACCAGGTATCAATGCAAAAAGTCACCAACAAACTGAAGAATTATGACCTGTTTTATACAAATTGATTTTTTGCTACTTTGTGTGGTGATAGATTTGAACTATGGATTCTCCACCCAGGTGAGGCAGCAGTTGGAATAAGGCAGTCCTTCATTAAAACACAATTAAGCTGATCTTTCCCCAATTTGCAAGAAAAATTAGAGATTAAAGTGATAGTTAAATTCTCTTCATGTTACATTTTGCCAACTCTTTTGGCATCCATCTATCACTACTTGTCTAAAACAACAAAATAAATGAACTTACAAATATTAAAGGAAAACATGTGAAATGCCAATCATGCCTTCCAGTAACAAACACAGTGGTTATTTGCATCCCCTCCAATATTATAGTAACAATCTAGGAGTAAAATTGTTTGTAGATAGGATGGAATTTAACTTATTAATATTTTTTGGATAAAGATCACTATAATTTCCAAATCCTCTGCTTGAGAATAGGGTTGTTAAATGCTCATTATTATCATCTATCGGTTTTCAGCACTGTAAGAAGCATATGAAATGATGCACCACAGCTGTCCTTTCTGACCCTCCTGACTCCCTACTCAGAGGGCTCAGATAATGGTGCTTCCAGGCTAACAACCTCCCACATCCCCCTTTCCACAGCCATCATTCATTCCTTCCTTCCATCAGCCAACAACTTTGCTGAGTGCCGGAAATAGGGGGTTCGATGGGAAATTATCCTCACTTCTAAGCACTCACAGGCAGGCATAGAAACAAATAATGACATAAATGCAATAAGGGCTTTCACCAGGGTATGGTCAAAGCAACATGGAAGTCCAAAGATGAATCACTTAACTCTTCCTAATGAGGCTGAAAGAGGTTTATTGGAGTAGAGGGCTTTTCAACCACACAGCACAAAGGCTTAATAAGGGTCATTCTGAGCATGGAAAACAGCACGTGCTGAAGGTAGAGGATGAGAAAAGAGCAGGATTCAGGAGGGCTGTAAGCTCAGGGCGCATGTCAGGGACATTTCGATTCTGTCCCCGTGGCAGTGGAAAGCCATTAGTTGCAACCACAGGAGCCACCTGATCAGATTTATATTTACAACGCAATGATAAGATAGAAGTCAGTCTGAACTTCTCACCTAAACATATGTCAACCAGGGTCTGACTCCAAACCGCCTCTCCAACCTTAACTCTCTACTACTTTTACACATACACCTAGCACTAAACAGAACAACAACAACAAAAACTATCACAACATACTTGGTCACCTTCATGCCTCTGCTGAGGGGCACCCCTGCCTGCTGTGCCTTCCCATCTAGCTCCAAGCAAGTCCCTTCTGATTCTAGCATGATGCTACCTCCCCGCCCTGGACTTCACCAGTGAATAGAGACAACTGCCATCCTGGCCTCCTCTCAACCACCATGGTACTACCACTTTCTGGCTTAGATCACTGATATTTATCTACATCTTTTTTTGGAAATGTTCTCCAAACTCTTCACAGACAAACTCCATCATCAACGTAGACCAGATGGACTACAGACGTGCTCTAGGTGTTGAAACACTTCATGAAATGATGCACACACACTTAATGAACACCAAAGACATGTCACTACAATCTCCTGTCACAATTTACAATAACACACGTGAGGTTCAAAGTTGTAGAGTTAAGATCTCAGACATTTTAACAGTATTTATTTTTTGAATGTGTCTCTTCTCTAAAGAAAACATATCAAAGGGATTTTGAGAATTGAAATAATTTGTTATATTCAGAGAGCAAAATATCTTCAGCATACACAAAGTCATAAATTATTAGGGACTAGATTAAGGTAGATCTAATCAATGTAAAAAAAAGTATTTAGAAGTGTTAGAAGTGTTCCTTCCTGTACATCTCAGAGGTTAAGAAAAAAGAGGCAAAAAAATTCTTCCCTCCACACAAGGATCTGAATGCCAGCCAGCTTGACTTATTCAAAATTTACTACAGTGTTCTAACAGCTACCTTCTGGCTACATTTATTTTACAGGAAGCCTTTGGATCCCATCACACCTTTATGTCAACAGCAAATCAAACCCGATGAAATATTTTATTCACTGGGATATTTTTGTTTTATGTTTTACCTTCAACTTCTTTTTCATTTCTGAAGTCTCTTGCATCTTCTTAAACCCTTTTATCTCTGCAGCCTGAATGGCAGTCTTTGATTTCAAAATGCAGTTCAACAGCTCTGCACTTACAGCATCAAACCTGATTTAAGATTCAAATGTTACTATTTGTCATTCCTAACCTTCTATTGTTTCACTGGGCTCAAGATAGAGAGCAAGCAAAATACCCACCAGGCACGTGTTCTAAATATTCCTCAAAAAAAGGCAACACAGACATAGAGTAACCACACAAATTAAAATCACACAATTACAATTAAAAGTTTGATAAGAGGAATCGTATTGTAATGTTAACAAATAGTTTTTTAAATACTTAAATAATTTTTAAACTTTGTAAGAAATTACTTGTATTTTAACAAATAGTTTTTTAAATACTTATATAATTTTTAAACTTTGTAAGAAATCATTTGTATTTTTATAAACTGTAGAAAAGGAAAAAGATTTGATTAGAAAATAACAGAAAAACAGCAGGTACAGATAGTCTTAAAGTTAATGCCTTCTTTACTTTAACATAGTAATTGAGTCCAGCATATGCCAGGCACTGGACTGGACTTTCTTTTTTTAAGATTTTATTTATTTATTTGAGAGGGGAAGAGATAATGAGAGCAAGCGACAGACAGCAAGAGCACAAAAGTAGTGTGAGGGAGAAGCAGACTCCCTGCTGAGCAGGGAGCCTGATATAGAGCTCCCATTCCAGGACCCTGGGATCATGGAACATGCCTTAAGCTGAAGGCAGACACTCAACCACTGAGCCACCCAGGTGCCCCTGGACCAGGCTCTTGAAACAAAGGTGAATCAGACACAATCCCAGCCCTTATGGAGCTTCTGATCTAGTAGGAGCAATGGAAAATACCAAGCAATCACAAGAGGTGCTAATTCCAGGAATTCATAGTAATGGCTCCTAATTTAGTCAGGAAGGGATGGCCTCATGGAGCATAACAGCAGCATTATGCACAGGACTTTTCCTTGCAAAGGGAGAACAAAGAAAAGGAGGACCACTCTCTGCACACAGCAAGTGGCTAGGCATGGCTGGAATCATGAGTACCCAGCAGGGAAGGACAACTGCCCATGTGGCAGAGAGCCACACCAGCCAGTTCCTGGAAAGCCCTGCAAGACTGATTAAGGAGTCTGGGCACAATCGAAGGGCAACAGAGAGCCAGTGAAGGCTTAAAAGCACAGGACTGGCATGATCGTATTTATCTTCTAGTGTTCACTGAGCAGAAAGAATAAAGAGAGGCTAGAACAGCAAATAATATGCTGCGGTAGTACCAGCAGCCAGAACTGAAACATGACGATAGGAAGGAAAAAGCATGGACAAACCCGAAGGCCCTTGGAAACCAGTGAGGAGGGGCAAGAGAGAAGCACTCACAGGTTGTCGGCCACATGCCCGGCCCTTTGCTAAGGGCTTTGTGTGTATTATTAACTCAAGTAATCCTCTCAACAACCCTGAGATGCCTTTACTATTATTATCCCTTTAAATGCAAAAAAAAAAAAAAAAAAAAAAAAAAAAACAAAAAACAAAAAACAAAAAACTGAGCTCATGGAGGTTTGAAATGACTGCCCCGGACCACGAAGCTATAGATGGTGGAGCTTGGGTTCAAACCAGGCAATCCATCCTTCTCACCAGTATACTCCCTACAGGCCTTCTCAAAACAACTTCTGGGTAATTTTAGGTACTTTAAGGTAAGCACAGGTTGTCTGATTCTTTTTGGGATACAGCTTAACGTGTTTCTAGTGAATTATGAATATTTGGCTTTTACAGAGCAGGAATGGTCTCAGGTCATGTTAACAGAGATCTCAATTATATGAAAGAGTTGTCCCTCTGGACCTTGAGCTGGTTAAAAAAAAAAAAAAGCCACCAGCAGCACCAAGAGAAGGGGAAATAAACTGTCATTTCTGAAACATGTATTAGAAACTATACTAAGCTGGCATCTGCTCTGACAGCCCATTTTAAGACCAGCCAATAGCTGTTCCTACAGCAGACTGAAACTATTAAAGGGTCTGGAAGACATCTAATACCCAGCATGGTTAAGGATACTCTACACTGTAGGCCAACATAAATGGAAACATGAAAACCCCTTCCATACTGATGAGGCACCTACTGAAGAGGGCCCAAAAGCAGAACTAGTATACATGGGTAGATGTGGATGGGGTGGACTTTGGCTGCCCACAAAACTAACCTTTCTAATAATGAGATCTCACTGCCTTTTATCATAATGAACTGCATATACACTAGCTCCTATTTCCCCAGGAATTAACTGAAGGAAGTTCTGCATCAATCAAATCATGGACTGGAAGACTGGTACTCACAGCTGGTTGCCCAACCAACACACACTCCCTTCCCCACACTTCTCTCTGCTGTCCAGTCCTCCAGAACACAATTACAGGGCCAAAAAGGCCAGCCAGCGAGTCTCAACCTCCCATGCATCCAAAGGGCTGGGCAAGTGACTGAATCCTGGCCAGTGAGACCACGGGGGAAGTTAGCCCATGTCTTCCAGACAGAGTCTTTCTCCCTGATTTAAAAAAGGAGAGAGGGGATCCCTGGGTGGCGCAGCGGTTTGGCGCCTGCCTTTGGCTCAGGGCGCGATCCTGGAGACCCGGGATCGAATCCCATGTCGGGCTCCCGGTGCATGGAGCCTGCTTCTCCCTCTGCCTGTGTCTCTGCCTCTCTCTCTCTCTCTCTCTCTCTCTCTCTCTCTCTCTCTCTCTCCCTATCATAAATAAATAAAAATTTTTTAAAAATAAAAATAAAAAAGGAGAGAGAGAGGGAGAGGGAGAGGGGGAGAGGGAGGTGAGAGACAAAGAGGGAGAGGGAGAGAGGAAGAGGGAAGAAAAAAGACAAATAAGGGAAAACTGCCCTTCCTACACATATTTCAGGTTTTACAAAGATGTTATACCCAGTGCTCCGGCAGGATCTTGGGACCAAGAGAGGACAAGCCTGATGGTAAAAGCCAAAGGACCTGGAAAGGCAGGGTGGCAGGAGGCCAAATCCCACCATCCCATCAAAATGCCCTGTCTCCAGATTTATTGTAATGTGACTTGATGACCTCACTGTTTAGGTCACTTTTGGTACAGCATTCTGTTTCTTGCAGCAGAACACACTCTCTACAACATGATCGTGTTTAAGGTATTAGAGTTATGCCCCCCACCCCCTAGTCTTTTACAACCTTCCCTGCTTCTGAATGCATGGAGTCAACACTGGTGGGACACACCACCAGATCTACCTGGCAGAAAATAAACACTCAGATAAAAGATCTATGGCAATCTGAACATCAGAAGCATCTTCTTCCTGGGCTGCCTTGGCTCCAAAAGCAAAGGCCCCGCTGCCGACGCTTGCACCTTGGAGGTACTCTGGGGGTGCAGGGAGATGCTGGTGGGAGACCGAAACACAGCCTTATGATCAAAATGAAAATCATCCAGTAAAATTGGAATCCCACTTCGCCTAACAAGAGCTACATTGGGGAAATCATATCATTTTTATTCGGGCCCAAAATAATTGCCCATTTAGCCAAGCACAGGGATTCTCCCATAAAAGGGAGAGAATAGAAGGGCTGATGTACGACGCCGCTGCTATAGCGCATGTGAGGTACATTACCGTGCTGTCACACAGCACAGCTCAACAGAGTAGCTGCCATTAGGAAATGTTCAATTTCCATCAGCTGTGATTAGTCCTTTTCTAAAGAGCCTGAGTTTCCTCTGAATCAATAAGACACAAAAAAGACATTTTATGTCAAAGATGGATCTTTAAGCCAAACATAAAGAATGTGTTAGTGAATCTGACAAAAGAATTAACAAAGGAAGAAAGAAAATGTGGGTAAGTATGAGGAGGAGGGAGACTACAAAGGAATGACTACCCTGCATTAAGTATTTTTGAATGGCAAGAAGAGGTGCAGAGAATAAGGAGCTCTGTCTAAAGCAAAATAGACAAGATTCTCACAGTGAAAGAAAGAATAAATGAGGAATCATGGACAGTCCCATCCTCCCAAGGTAGACAATGGAAAGGAAGAAGGAAGGGTTCTGTCACACAGAACCCAATATGTGTTCCAGATTGAACACAGGATAAATAAAATCACCTGAGACCATTTAGGTGCCTGGCCAGAGTGGAGGAGAACACTCTCAAAAGACTCAGGGGTTTGTTACGGGTTGAATTTCCATAACAATTACATCTAAAAAAAAATTACATCTAAGACTGCATATGATTAGTGATCAGTACAAAAGTCATGATGTGCAGTACAATGTTTAGAAAATTCCTCTATCTGTTCTCACTTTTTCTTAGCTTCAATATCCACAGGAATCTGTCTCTTCTTTGGGGGAGGAGGAGGAGGCAGTTCTTGCTTAGACCTTTTTGTAGTTACTTGTTCTCTTACGCGAACAGTCTCCAGAAGATCCTTCTGAGGAATTTGGGACATCCCCAGCTTTGCCACAGCCTGAGTCACCTGAAGTATATAAATCAGCCAGATGTTTTAAGGTTTTGTCACAGCTTTATTGAGATATAATTCACATGCCATGTCATTCTCCCTTTGAAAATACACAGTTCAGTAGTTAACATTTTTTTCAGAGTTGTGCAACCATCCATACATTCTCACCACAGAACAGTTTTATCATTTCCTCAAAAGAAACTCCATACCTATTAATAGTCCAACACTCCATCCACTCTCCCCCACCAGGCTCTGGTGACTTCTAATCTACTTACTATCTCTACGGATATGCCTACTTGGGACATTTTGTATAGAAAGAGTTACAGTGCTTTTAATCTTGTGCATGGCTTCTTGTGGTTATGTAACATTTTCCAGATTCATTCACACTGTAACATGTGTCAGTACTTTATGCTTTTTAACTGCCAAATAATATTCCATTGCATGAATATACCATATTTGTTTATCCATCCATCTATCTATGGGACATTTGGGCGGCTTCACTTTTGCACTATTATAAATGATACTGCTATGAACATCCACGTACAAACCAAAGTTGTACTTTCAATCAATTCACTAATATATTTTTTAAATTAATATGATTATTTATGATTTAAAGATGATTTAATGGATTCATGTCTAAGTGTCATCAGTTTACTAAGAGTTAAATTACTGGATATTAAGGAGTGTGTTGAAGATCTATTAAAATTTACTGCAGAAAAGTAAAGATTTTTTATATGTCAATTTTTCAATACTATGGTAAGAGAGGTGCAAGAAACCTTCTCTTTACTTTGCAGTTTACCTACTATTCTTCTATTTCATAAAAACTAAAACTAACCTGAATATTTAATTTCTACTTCATGGTATAACATACAATCCAAAGCAAAAAGTACCTGGTTAGAGGAATCTTCTAGTCTCTGAACCAAAGAATCCCATCTCTGAGTTAGTTCCTCTGAGTCACTGTTGATCTTCTTAGATGCCTTGGGATTATCAACTAATTGACCCACATCCTGGCCAATCTCACTTAGCTGATCCAATGCCTGACGTTTCATTTCCATGTCTTCCTTCAAAATCTAGGATTTCAAATATTTATTAGATGATTCCCTCTTAAAAGGACTCTCTCTATATTCCTGCTCTTCAGTCAGGAAATGTAAACATACATTTTATAGTAAAATGTATTGGCCATGCAGTTCACTAACACTAAAACAGAAGAGTCCCGGTTCTAGGTCATTACTGGGCAGAATTCTAGTGCTGGGTAATGGGTCATAACCTGTATTCACTAAACTGCATTAACTAATGATATAACACATTAGAATATCACAGGCTGTCAAGACAGATGCTGACACTGACACCACTTACAGCCAATCGTCGGATGCTGACACTTAGTTCCTTTTGGTCTTTGAAGTTGCTCGTCTGGACTTTATTTAAAGCCTCTTCTTTTTCAGTTAGCCAAGCTTTCAACAAGCACTACAAGTAATAACAAAAGTTAGAAAGAAATATATTTGGAGAATCATTGGTAATTTAATTCAATCAAGTCCCCAAATCTCTAACTTTTATGCCAGTTGAGGCCTCACTCTTTTTTTTTTTTTTTCGGTCCAAATGAAATTAATTTTTTTGTCCTTCAGATATATGATTTTCTTAAGCATTCCTTAGTCCTCCCTATGTTTATTTTTTGTTTATTTTTTTAATAAATTAATTTTTTATTGGTGTTCAATTTACCAACATACAGAATAACACCCAGTGCTCATCCCGTCAAGTGCCCCCCTCAGTGTGAGGCCTCACTCTTACCTAGGGTAGGAAGGACTTAAAATAACCAAGGTCAAGGCATGAATGGCCTAGAAATACATCTTTCTTGAATATATTATTCTTCTCAGATTTGCAACAGATCATCCTGACACTAGCCCCAGACCTGGGTAATTAAACCTTATCCTCAGGGAGGTAGGTGGATCTAAAAAGCTAAATTCAACAACTGTCTAAATCTCCAAAAGAATCACATCATAACTCTCTAGAGGCAGAAGGAAGCTTGGAAATCGTCCTGTCCCAGACCCTCATTTTAGGGAGTACAGAGAGATAAGCCATTATATATCCAAGATCACTTGGCTAGTTAATGAGAGAATCAGATCAAAGACTCACATCCCAAAGCCAATGATTTTTCCATAGCATCATTCAGGAAAACCACACTAATGTTCCAGGTTCAGCAGCAATTGTGATGAGAAGATAAAGTTTAAGGATAGTCCAAAGTCAACATAAAGATATTTAAACCTCATTGATCAACATGCAGAAGATGTTTAACATTGTACAAAGATAAACATGAAAGAGGTATGGAAAACCATATGGCTACTTGGGATAATTCTTCCCAAAATATAATATCTGCTGCAAAAGCTCTTTTCTATATAGTTGGAGGGAAAAATCTTGGGTCTGTGTTAGCAGTGGAATCAATTCTTTCTCCAGCTGTTTTATTTATCTTTTTATTTAACCACTATTCCTTTCCTGTATATTATGCCAAAAAAATGAAGATTAAGAAATTAAATAGCAAATACAGATCCTGTCCTCAATAGAGTGAAGCTGATAAAATATGTACAGAAATAACTGTGGCAAAAGAAAGTACAAATATCGCAAAACATGTATATAATAGCTTATTTTGTATTTATAATATATAAAAATATGTATTATATAATATAAAATATAGTATTATATAATGGTGTCTGCATTATATTTTAATCTGGTAATTAAATACATACAAACACACACACACACACACACATACACACACACATGAAATGTTACGGCAATTCTAAAAAAGATGAGATGACTTCCAGTTTCAGGATAGTGGGGGAGAGAGAGGTAGTTTACAGATGACTTCATGTTCCTTGAGGAAGAAGAGAACTCAAAAATAAAATTTAAAATTAAAAAACTGGTAAAAAGACATTCCATAGCAGATATCACACCTTAAAAGCAGAGAGGCTATAAAACAAATGAAATATACTCTTTCAAAAACACGAGAACCAAACAATACCACAAACCACAAGGAATCTGTGATGTGCTGTGCACTGGGAATAGAACAGTGAAAAAAAGAAACAGCACTAATCTCGTAACATTGACAATCTAGGAATGGGTCACAAAGTGGGAATTCAGGGTTTGAACCTAGGTACATGGAAGAAGGAGGGAAAATTAAAGTTGGAAAAGTAGGTTGGAATCTTTTATGGGATATCCTGCGTGCCACACTTAAAATCAGTCTATCTTGCATAAGGTTGGAACTAATTCTCAGAGCCCATTTCTATTTTTTTCTTAAGATTTTATTTATTTATCCATGAGAGACACAGAAAGAGACAGAGGCAGAGATACAGGCAGAGGAAGAAGCAGGCTCCATGCAGGGAGCCCAATGTAGGCCTTGATACCAGGACCCCAGGATCACGCCCTGGACCAAAGGCAGACGTGCCTAACCACTGAACCACCCGGGCATCCCCCAGAGCCCATTTCTAACTAACTTAAAGCCTCTACAACCAAGTGAAAGTCCTTGAAAGACTTTTTTAGTTCAGATTCCATTTTCTTTGGTCTCCTTCCACGCAAAAGCAAATTATCTCTGTATTAAGTGCCAATGTTGGCTCCAACTCTGCATCTTTTTTTTTTCCATTTCTACATCTAAACAAGCTTCTTCTATCCCTAACACTAGCAGAAAGCCATTCAAAGGTTAGTTTTAAATCTAAAGTAATACAAATGGCTAAAATACTAGTCAATCCCTAGTTTTAAAATATTTTTAATTGAAAAATTCAAAGTATTTCAAATTTAAAATTATTTTCCTTGGTAGAAGAATAACACAATGGTTTTCTCTAGCAATCAATGTCTCCCATTGTCATTACTGAAGGAAAATTTAATTATTCTCTATGACTCTTTGAATAAAAGGGTCCAAGTAAGTGTAAACATTTATGAAGTGAAATGTAAATATTTCAGAAGTTAGAATAAGATTCATCAAAGGATCCTTAATAAGAAAATTCTGGCCAAAGGTTGGGGGCAGGAGGTAGTGATTAACAATTTATACTGGGACAAATTTTGCAACCTACTCTTTAAGATGTTCTCTCTGCCACCATATTTAGTAAACCACAAAACATCATACACTTGTTTTTATCCCTTGAAAAGAATATAGTTGCTTCTTGTGGATAGAAATGAAATGCATTTAAAAGAATCTAAATGGACACTGAAATGTGGGAATAAAGTATCTGCTTATTTTCTAAAACCACCAATGTTTGACATTTTGGGAGAAAATTTTTGCTTATTTGTATTCTGTTTTGATTGTTGCTCTTCTGGAAGGATGGAAGATGGGCAAAGGGCCACCAATCCCACTGAAAACTTAAATTGGCAGCTTTGTGCCAAAAGTTCATTTGCTATAGTAATCATTATTTTAAAAAAATACAGTATTGGCCCAGTATTAAATTAATAGTGTTGCTAAATAATATTTTCTTATTAATTTCAGTAGTTACTCTGGTTAAAAATCAATAAAAATTGTGATTTAAAATTCACAAAGCATTGAATGGATTCATTTATGCATTATGCATTTTTTACTGAGCTAAACATGATAGGTTGACAAGTTCAAACACAACACCCAACACAAATACAATAAAAAATCATCATCATGAAAGTAGAATGTCTAACTACATTCTAACATTCTAAATAATGAACACATCAAATTAAGTGTTACTACAATAAAGCCATATAATATGATTTCTATAAATAAGCTACTTAATCAGTTATAAAATGCACAGAAATCTGATTTTGAAAATAATAAACATTACCTGTATATTTTATTTTTAAAGGAAAATAAGTTTATCATAATGCCATAATTAAAGAGAGGTTACTTTTCACCATCTGTCTTGCCCATTACGGATGACAGCTTCATACCTGTTCTTCTAATAATTCCTGCCACAATATATTAATTTCTTGTAGCCTACTCCAACGTTCCTCCGTCCAACGGCACACTGCTGTCCAGCGTTCACCAAGTTTCTAGGAAGGGAAGAAACCATCCTTGGTCAACAGAACCATAAAAAATAATGATCCTTAAAGAAATTCATGACATCTGTAGCTCTTTACAATAGAGTAGAAATTTATGAATATTGTTAATAAAAATTGCTTTAAAATAATACAGACAAATCCTATAAATTTATAGATGAGAAAAACTGATTTCCAATAGAATTTAACTGTTCCTTATTACATAGCAAGAAAGTGGTACAACTAGAACTCTGCTCTTTAACTTTTGACTCTCAATCCTTGCTCTTTCCGTATCAGTAGTTTTTATATGGAAGTTGACATTTTTCCACATACCTTCAAAACAGAGCATACTTATCTACTTTTTGTGCTTCAAATTTTTCAGGCTGTCATGATCTTTTCAAAAATTCATTGCATCAATTAACCACCTTTTACATGCCATGAAAATTTTCATATGTAACAGCAAAATTACGAAAAAAAAATTTAACCTTATAAAAATTGTTTTGAGTTTCTATAAGATTTTTTAAAATGTTTGATTTGTTCTATTCATGTTATACAAAAATCAAGAACAGAATCTTAGAGGTGTTAGCAATGCTAAATAAATAAATTTCGTTGTTTAAGAATCATTATTCATGATGACTTTCCCAACAAATTATTTTATTACCATTTTATAAATAATGATTACCATTATGTTATATTTAATTTCTGTATTATTTACATGTGCAAAAAAATTATTTAATTCATATTGTACTATTTCAATATTTAATACCAGAGTGAGCTTTGTAGAATACGAAGGGTAGCGAAGTTAGAGCCAAAAGACAGGTCTCTGGTCTTGCCATAAAAATTCACTGTCTGCTTAAAGCTCAGTGGCATCATGTGACCTTTCTGAATTTCAGTCTCCCCACTAGTAAACAGGCAAGACATGAATGCCTAGCTCTCAGGTTACTGTAATGACTAAGTACTACCACACCAAAAAGTCTCCCAACCAGTGGCCAACTCTAAATGTTACAAAAGAAAAAATTTCATATAAGATTATAGTCTGAAAGTGACTGAAAATCATTTGGTAATCATTTCAGGTAATTCAAATACTGTTCAAATAAAATGCCAATAAATCTCTTATTAAAGGCTTAGGGATGCCTGGGTGGCTCAGTGGTTTATCCTTTGCCTTCGGCTCAGGGCGTGATCCTGGGGTCCCAGGATTGAGTCACATCAGGCTCCTCACAGGGAGCTTGCTTCTCCCTCTGCCTATGCCTATGTCTCTGCCTCTCTCTCTCTGTGTGTCTCTCATGAATATATAAATAAAATCTTTAAAAAAAAGATTTATACACTAATGACTTTGTGCAAAAAGCAGCAATTTGTTGGGGTTCCCAAAACTATTGTAAAAATAGTTTTACAAAGAATCAGGGATATTCAGTCCTACACAGATGAAATCCTCAAACTTCAATACACCCAGAGGTGCAGATCCGCTGGCCCCACTTCCAGTGATTTAGGTCTGTGTGGAGCCCAGGAATCTACATCCTAACAAAGTCCTCAAGCAATTCTGGGCAAGAAGTCTGTCTGCAGGGCACCCATTGAAATAGGTTCTTATCCTTCCCGATCTTGTTTCCATTTTGCATGAGGAAGGTGGTGACCACAAGCAGCCCTGCCCATCCACCCCAAAGGCAGCAAGAAAAGAAAGATACTGAGGTATTCCTGTAAACCCACAGGCTGGCAGACCCCCACTGGGAAGTACAAACTAAAGGTTAGCGTACTCCCCAAAATGACCAGTGAGACAGGAGCTGAAGAACAGAAGTGCCATCTCAAGGTTTCAGACCACAGGTCCTTGCGAACATCCCATCTCCAGGTTCCATACCTGTAACTGATCTTCCAGAACAGCAGTGGCACTCTCACCACTGTTTTCATCAACAATCACCACCATGTGTGTTAGTGAATTTACCTTCACCTGTTCCGCCTCAAGATCATTTTGCAAATGCTGGATAAAAAAAAAAAAAATTAAGGTACATGGTAATTTCTACTCTCTTCACATTTACCTATTTAAAATCCACTCAGCTGTCTATAGTAATTAAGGACACTTAATGAGGCATCGTGTTTAAATTTCTGATCATTACCCTAAGTGTTCTACTAATGAAACAAGCCCCTGATACATCTTTACATTTCATTATGAACCAAAGCAGGTTGAAAATGCAGTGCCATAACAGATCATAAACAGCATTCCATCACTCTTATTACAAGTTCTGACAAAAAAAAACAAAAAACAACAAAAAAAGTGGACTAGATGGCTTGAGTAAATATATTAGAAATTAAGTATGTAGAATTTGTAAGACAAAAAAAAAACTTATACAGAGTCAGATCATTTAAGTGAAGCAAAATGTAAGGTGGGAGAGGTAAGGAGAATGCTACTGGAAAGTCAGAAGCTGTTCAGATTAACTACCCAGGAAACCAATTCAGGATATATGGACCTTCCATTCTCCCCTTTTCTATAGGAAGAGCACAATAAGCCATAAGATGTCTGTATATAGGTGATCTATTTAAATGCTATCAACAGTGTTGGCAAATGCCTCTTGAGTTGTGCTTAATCTATCTCTGAAGTTTTATCAGTTATCTAATGAGTTATCTAGATACTCCACTGAAAAATATAACTCATCAAATAATTTGCTGAGATGCTATTTCACTCTGCCTTTCCTTGACTATGAAAAGTTATCTTCTAAGTTTGTGACCAAATTAAGTTGCCTACCAAATTTCGATTTATCATCTAATGCTTGATGCCCTACTACATCACAGAATCAGATGTGCTCCTAAAGCACAGCTTTCATTAAAGGATTAGGTACAGACAAATCTAAGGGTTTGCCTCTTTCCCCACACCCTGCATTAATGTCAACAGACTAGGGTCCTTAACCACTTACAGGTCCAAAACGAAAACCCTTGAAAGCCTTATGAATGCTAAGCACTTTCATAAGAAAACTACACATACTTCTATAACATTTTACCTGCACTTTCATCCATGACTTAAGAAAGTCACACCCCCACCGACTCCACCCTATCAGACACTGAATAGAACACTGAACAAAGTGTCCCATCTCTGCACTAATGATAGAAGCCATCAGCCCCTGAGAAGGCTAAGTGCTGCCTTTTCATATCTGATACAGTATAAAGAAATATGAGCCAGATTTACTTTATGATCTTCTAGCAGCTTTTGTAGGGATTTTAAATCATCATCCAGGGGGCAGGTTTCCATCTTCTGAATGCGTTCTTCTGTGAGTGTTAACCAGGCAGAGAGCTGTTGCAACTGCTTCTTTTGTAGTTCCATCAACACATCATGCAGCCTGTCCAGAGACAAACACACATCAGCCCCACTCCTCTTTCCCTTTGCAAAAGCAAACACATGCTCCAGGCACCAAAGAAATGGCATAGGGGAATGCAGTTTTGTCTAACCATTTGAAGTACCATTTAGTCTTTAAATAGAGAAACAAGAAAAAACTTTTACTTTCTTCCTAAATGGAGTCAATTAAATGCAGTCAAAGGATGCAAATAACAGTCCCTTCTATTCATATCAGAATCATTGTTTCTTCAATCCGGAATTCCTGCTTATTAAATAGGTGGAAATGGCAATGGAATACAGCTTGCTCCTTAATATACAATCCATGAAATAAAATGAACCACGGGGGTGGGGGGGAGGCTGCTCTAAAAAGTGTTACAAGATGGGATTGTAGATAAATACTACACAGCCCTGTCTTCATATTGAGTACATGGTTAGCCTATTTTATTTTTTTTTAATTTTTTTTTTTTTTTTATTTATGACAGTCACAGAGAGAGAAGGAGAGAGAGGCAGAGACACAGGCAGATGGAGAAGCAGGCTCCCTGCACCAGGAGCCCGACGTGGGATTCGATCCCGGGTCTCCAGGATCGCGCCCTGGGCCAAAGGCAGGCGCCAAACCGCTGCACCACCCAGGGATCCCAGTTAGCCGATTTTAATACTGGAAAGAGACAACTGTCCAGATGACACGTTTTCTCCTTTTTTTGCTAATTTCTGTATTCCAACCTTTACCTTTCTCATTCGGCTAACATATCACAGGGGAAACAAAGATCACACAAAATCCAAACAGTGTTACCAAAAGAATGGGGCAGATTTTACAAGGCAAGTTCTGAAATGATCTTGTCTTCACAGACACTCAGGCTCTCACTAAAGCTACAGTAGGCAAGTCAGTGGACAGAATAACGCGTCGATTTCTTTGCTTCCACTCACCGGGACTGTCTGTTCATACTATCCACCCTGAGTGCCTCCCATCTAGCATTTAGCAGGGTCATTTGTTCCTGAATTTCAAATTCCTCTTCATCTGACAGAGTTCCTTGCGTTATCAGCTGGTTTCCTGCCTGCAGGACACTGCCCACACTGCTCTGGTGCGCTGTCAGCTCCATCATAAAAGCCTAGAAAGGTACATCATTATGATTTGTGAGCTGCTCACTGAAGAAAAAAATCTTAATAAATTGTTAATGCCTAATAGCAGTGCTGCAGAAAAAAGGAGCCATGTAGAGCAGAAATAAAATCGACTTTGATCCAATTGTTTAAGCTCTGAATGTAGGAAATAAGCAGCTGGCCTGAGTAAAAAGGGGAACAGATCTAAGGGGACAGTGTGATATCTGATAATACCAGCTATTTTTAAATAAAGGCTAATTATGCTACTGATTGTGAACATGGGATTATGAAAAAATAGAATAAATAAAACACCATGTTCACCCAAGAGGAACTGCTTAAGAAATATTACCATTTTCTATTATTTTCAAATCAAAAGAGCAAATAGAACCTGTTAATATACCGACACAAAAAACTACTTAATCATAGGAAATCTCCACATATAACCAAATTGTTATACTATGATATGCATATTTCCTCAAAACAACAGGAAATTTTCATTATATAAGATTATATAGGAATACTGGATATGACATTTGCTTATTGCGCAATAAATAAAAACAATCACTTTCTAGGGAGCACTCAAAATCTAAAGATTTGGTGTATTCATTAGCCATACTGTGCTTTAACTATAACTTCAGAAACAAGCAATACTAGAAATTAATTTTTGTCAGTGGCTCCACAGAATATATATAAGTCATGATAAGATTAAAATCTGAAATCTAATTCCAAGGCACAGTTAATCACCCACGCCAATTTTATAACAAAGCACTATTTAAAGATCACAAGTCCTAAAATATGGCATGATCTTTCTGCAGAGAAGTCAGTAAACAACAAACATCAGGGTAGCTCCCCTGATTAAGGCACAGACACCATGGTGGATATATCCTGCTCATCAGCTACAGATTATTTACTTCATGGGTAGTAAACTGCTCTTTGACTTCTTCTACATCATCAGAAATGTCATCCTGCTCCTGGAAAGTGTCCTCGGCAGAAAGCAACCAGGTCAGCACTTCCTCCAGTGCTATCTGATAGCTGTCCAGATCCGTGTCAACTTCAGTGACAGTGCTGGGGGTTTCAGCTCCAGGACACTCATGTTCCTCCTCCGGCGCTGAGCTCTAGAAAAACCAACCCAAGAAACATCCACAAGCATCGTGAAAATGAGAAGGTGTTCAACAAAGACACACGGTATGGAGAACAGTAAGGGAGGTACTACCATGACTTGGGCATTCATCCAGTTCTCAGAAGCTGGGCAAGCAATGCCATGAGCTCAGCAGGAAGCATTTATTAAGAGTGCCAGGAAGGCAAAGAGTACAAAAGTAGAATGCACTCATGGATTCTGTACTCAAGGAAATTCTAACATAGTTGAATCACTTCTGAACAAAAATAAAATGGCTATTAGCAAAGTGATACATTCCATGGATCCAACAAGGGATGCTATTTGAGTTCACTAAGGGCTATAACAGGAAAGTTATATAGTGAGTCTGGAACATGTCAGGCTTTGAAGGATGGATATAATTTAAAGAAAAATAGAGACTGGGACTCTGCTTTGACCCCCAGTTTTACTAAATTGCATTTAGCATTGCAGTTTAGACACTGAAACACAGCCACACATCCAGGTGGGTGTATGACTTTGTATTTCGAGGCCAACAGCCCTTGACTTTACCTACTGGCCTTTTTTTGAGGACTCATGCAATAAAATTATAGCAAGCTCTTTCTAAGCAAAGCAGTATTTTCTCATATACCTTAGAATCTTATAACCAAACCAACTCACTCTCTCTCACTCATCGGTTCCTATTCAGAACAAAACTTCTTTAAAACTTGTGTGCAGCCTGCCTCCACTTTATTACCTCTCATCCACAATTTTTACTTGTTTCAAACATGCAAAATGTATAGAGAACAATATATGAAATCCTCATGTATTTTGCACCTATGTTTTGATAACATTTTCTTTTACTCCAGTTTGGTTTTGGTCCTCATTACTCACCTGAAACGGCTTTGGCCAATGTCACCAATAACCTTCCCATTGAAAAATTAATTTTTCTAGCATCATCTTTAGAGTGACCATGTAATTAACCAACAAACAAGAACATTTTTGGTAATAATGGTGCTAGACTACCCACATAAGCCAGAACTATTCTAAGCAAACCCAGAGATCTGATCACCCTATGTTTCTTCCACATGGCTGACTACTACGGTCTTCAGGGTCTCTTTTCCCTGCATCAGTAATACCACATTGGCTTTCCTCCTGGTTAAATAGTATTTGTCAACCTCTAAGTAATACATCTCCTCAAAATTAAGTTCCGGGCTCCTTTTTCTTTTCTGTATACTTTGCCTCAGCAGTCTCCTTCATCCCCCTTGGGAGGGCACTTAATTCCTCCAGCTACAAACTAGGGAGCCCGCCTTGGTTTCTCTTTCTTTCACCTCCCATATTTAATGTATAAGCAATTCCTACCTTCAAAATCTACCTCAAATCCATCCAGAACCTTCCATCTCCACAGAAACCAATGTCTGTTATCAGAGCTCAACTGCCTAACCACTGTTACCCACATTCCCATCTCTGCAATCCACTTGTCACAGAGGAGCAGAAGCATCTTTGGAAAACATAATCACATCAAAAGACTTCCCTGCTTAAAATCTTTTGTTGTTTTCCCAATGCGCTCAAGAAATAGTTTAAAATTCTTAACAGAGTTTACAAAAATACTGTGACAGCAAGAAATAGTGTGTGTGCATGTGTGTATATGTGTTGTGTGTATGGGGTTGAATTTCAGGGAAGACTTCTCTGAAAAAGCCCCATTGAAATAGAAGACAGGAAAGCTTGCCACATAAATAGTAGGTGGAGGAACATTTCATAGACAGGAACCCACGTGAACAAAGTCTTGGGGAAGGAGAGACAATGTCCACCATGACTACAGTGCAGTGGCCTGAGATGAACTGCAGAGGTAGTCTGGGTCTTGTAAACGAAAAGAAAAGATGAAGCCTTTAATTAGCATGAAGGCTGGAACAGAAAGAAAACATACACCAAAAACATTTTGGTGGAAGAGTCAAACAGACCTGGTAAGCCATATACAGGAGTTAAAAAAAATCAATCAGGGAGCAGACAGACAAAACACTGGCTAATTAAGACACAGATGGTGCCAAAGACAGAGAAAGGAAAAATGAGGTAGGGTCTATGGAGATAAAATAACCCTGGATCATTTAGTACCAAACTTCTAGACTACAATGAGGACATCTGAGAACAAGGACAGTCAGTGACCAGTCAACAGTCACTTAGATAGGCACTAGGATCCATTAGAGGTAAGATGGAAGGTGTCATTTAGCTGCAAATGTTCGGAGGGTATTAATTCAAACACGAGATGAGACTTTCAACTGAAATTTTGATCTACAGAGAAATGCAGGAAATATTTGCTGACCACCTAATGCTCTACAGCATATGTTTGTAGGAAGAGCCAGAGAGAGGAAGGCTGGCTATCAGCGATCGCTGGGAAGCAGTGGGTGGCAAACTCTATTAAAGAGTAGATGATTAAAACTTGGTCACATTTTATTTTTTCAATTAACCTAATTCAGCCTCTACAGCATTAATGAAAGTATGAAAATGAAGAGGTTAATGTTAATATACTTGCTCTTAATCAAACAGCAAATGGCTTCTGCAATTCTTCTCATGTAATCCTGAGCACCAAACAGAAATGATTATTTTATCTACATATCCTAAAAGGCAAATGAAATTTCCTTCCTTTTTAAGAATGGCCTTAATTGTACAAAGTAAAATATACTATCTTTCTAACAAAAGGAACACTGATCCCATAACGAAATGATTTTAAAACCAAAAGGCAACCTTAGAAGATTATCTGAGTCACTTAGCAGCAGGGTACATCATTAATAAAGGATAATAGCTATGCTACTCAAGACAAATGCTTCTCAGCATTTTTTTTCAGTCAATTATAAAACATTGGGGCTTTTCCTCAATATCACTGGATTTTTCAAAACTACTGAAGAGTCCTGGGTTCAGAATCTGGCCCATCTCAGGACACCTGAGCGGCTCAGTGGTTGAGCATCTGCCTTTGGGCTCAGGTAGTGATGCCGGAATCCTGGGATCAAGTCCTGCATCAGGCTCCCCACAGGGAGCCTGCTTCTCCCCCTATGTCTCTGCCTCTCTCCCTGTGTCTCTCATGAATAAATAAATAAAATCTTTTAAATAAAAATAAAAAAAATAATCTGCCATCTCTTTCCCTCTTTCCTTCAATAAGTTATTTTCTTTTTCTGTAAATCATGCTATTTTTTTAAATGGAGAACATAAAAGGATTGGCACCTACTACCCAAAGAATATCTGAAATAATAAGTAAGTTCTCTGAGCCTTGGAATATGAAAAATAAGTGCTATGTCAATTCAAACCAATGTCATTATATGAGAATCAACCAACATTTTTTAAAAAAGAACTTGTTCAATGAGAATAAATGGCAATGCCAAAACAAATTTAGAAGGAAAAGTTACAATGATGATAGCTGCTGCCTATTGAGTGTCTATCAATATCACTGTTAGGTGCCTTGATTTACCTTTAAAAGTAGGTGGCTTTATCCAGATTTTTCAGCTAACGCTGTGGTTGAAAAGGTAAGTAAGCAACTCAAAACAAACAGTAACAGGAATAAATTTTGAGCTTCCAAGCCCATGCTTTCTGCCTTTACTTTCTAAAATGTATTTCTTATCATTTTGAAATCCATGTGTATCCCTTAGTTGCTAGGTTGCTACATTGTTGGACCGAATGACTTTTTTTTTTTCCGAATGACTTTTTAAGGTCTCATTCAACTGTTAAGATTCTCTTATTATATGAATTGAGAGAACTAGTTAGACTAAAACAGAGTAAGAAAATACAGATTGATTCAAAACACAATATTTCAGGAAGAAAAATTCATGACTTTATATCTCCTCCCAAATATTGATGAATAAAACTACTAGAAGCCTTTAATCGAAAAACTTGCCATGCAGCCAATTGTCAATTACTCCTCTTAAATGAAAGAGGAAATAAAGCTTGTATTTTGATAGTCTTTGTGAGAATAATGATAAAAAATCCTTTTTTTTTCAGTGGCAAAAAAAAAAGAAAAAGGAAGATCAGCAGTTAGAACAAAACTAGGCTAATGTAGGAAAACCATCTTCTTCGGCACATGACAACAAAGATAAAATGAACAGATGATGGGAAAATTTAGGTTCTTAAGCCTATCGTGCAGCAGCATGCTCATAGTCCTGGACTCTAAATCCAGTCTTACTATGTGAAATAATGTTATGTTCCTTCTCAATAAAATCAGTTGAGCTACAGTTTTCCATTATATGCATGTGATAAATGACAGCGTGCTGATAAACAGAATTTCTTATGCCTATGTAAGCTGAGAACCCAAGATGTTCTCAGTCAAGAAGAGAATCCTCTGACAGTGTTTTTATCTAATACCTAAGAGAAAACAAATATAGTAAGTCAAACTTTTTTAATAAAAATCGACCTGTACCTGTATACTAATCTCTCCTTCTTCACATTCTTTCTTATATTTCCGTGGGAGTGTCTCTACTTCACGGATGGCATCTAGAGTGACTTGCTGAGGAAGCACCTCAAACAAAGATGTTAAATACATAATTATGGATTTCTTGTCAGGAAGTTGAACAGCAACATCTAAAAGTAGAAGGAAAGAAGAAACAGCTTAAATTAGATGTCCAAAATAGGTGAATTGCTCAATATTAGCTATAAAAGAACTACCCTCAATACCCATAAATAATACCAGCATATAATCTTTCCAATACCAGAGCTCAGTACATTTCTATTTCAAATAATAATTAAAGGGACAAAGGCAAAGATTATTTATTTCGTTCAGTAGCCCATTTCTTAAAAATCTTCCCTAGAAGCTTCCCCAAAATGTTCAGATTAGCTACCATTTCAGATGACACGGATATCATTTATAATATGAAAATAAGTCTAGGGTAGCCTGGGTGGCTCAGCGGTTTAGCGCCATAGTCAGTCCAGGGCGTGATCCGGGAGACCCGGGATGGAGTCCCAGGATGGCCTCCCTGTGTGGAGCCTGCTTCTCCCTCTGCCTGTGTCTCTGCCTCTCTCTCTCTCTCTGTGTCTCTCATAAATAAATGAAAATAAGTCTAGAATTCAACTCTGTAACATCTGTAACTAAAGTTTTCACATCGTATGCAAGAAGATCAGATAAAAATGCATTTTAATTAAATAACCCAAGATTGAACTGTTTCTCTAATAATTACGTTTTCCTAAACCTTTAAATCTTATGCTTATATCAAGTAACTATTTTCCAATGATGTAATTCAATTTCCTCCCAAACTATCCTACAAATTAAGTACAATAGTACTAATAGCTGGTCTGCAATAAAATGTCTTGCACCATAATCCAAAAGAAAAAACACTCCACAATCCTCATTATTTTTTCTAAAAAGGAAAAAAAAAAACTATTTTCCAACGATTCAAAATTGCACAGCAAAATCAAGGTTGAAATTAAACACTGGGGCAGCCCGGTGGCTCAGCGGTTTAGTGCCTGCCTTCACCCCAGGGTGTGATCCTGGAGACCAGGGATCAAGTCCCACGCTGGGCTCCCTGCATGGAGCCTGCTTCTCACTCTGCCTGTGTCTCTGCCTCTCTCTCTCTCTCTCTCTCTCTCTCTCTCTCTCTCTCTCTTTCTCTCTCATGAATAAATAAAATCTTAAAAAAAGAAAAATAAACACTGAACAGTACCTTCAGGATCTAACAGCTTTTCAATTCCCAAATAAGTTTGAGCTTTGCTGAAGGCATGTTCAAGTCTCTCAATTGGGGACATTTTGACAACTCTATCCCAGCTGAAGAGATCAGGTCTGAAATTATAACACAAATAAAACTGAATGAAAATGAAATATGTGAACAAAAGTAGTCATTGTTCTAATTTAATACATTTCAGTTATAGGTTATTTTACTTTTACTTGTAAGTTTAAACAAAGAAATTTTTATCTTTTATATCTTAAAAACTTGTTAAATATATTTTTTAAAGTAATTTACAATATGAAAACAATAGGTAAAACATTCTAAGTTTCTTGTGGTTCAGTACACCTATTAAAATTTATGAAGTAAAAAAAATAAAATAAAATAAAATTTATGAAGTAACCACAGAAAGATTAAATATGGTCTAAATTATTCCCAAATAGAAAAAAAAAAAAAAAAGAAGAAGAAGAACCTATCCATATAAGACAACAAAGAAAAGGGATATAGAAAAGTTGAAAGAAATGAGAAGCTTAAAACAAGAGGTACAAAATGAACCTAAATACATCAATTATTACAATCAATGCTAATGGACTAAATTATCCAACTGAAAGACCAAGATTAGCAGAAAAGAAAATCCAGCTCTGATCTGCTTACATGATATTCCTACAACAAAGCCCTGAGAGAACTTCTCACCAATCATCCCCCTCCATACTACTATTATATAATATTTCCTTTCTATCTTGATGTTCTTTAAATCCAGCAAACTGGATATTATTGTTGCTCTGACTTACCCAAAAGTTGATCATTTTCTTTGAACTCTATCCGTTCTTGCATCTTAGACCACTTAATTTCTGGGCTTTGCCTGCCCTACTCCCAGTTCCTCCTCTGCTTCATCTCCATATTCCTCTTACTCATTCCACTGCACCACTGACTTCCAACATGCCAGGTACCTCCTGCACTCTTACCGAATATATTTTTCTTCAGCATGTTTACCATTTCTATATGCTGTATCACCTACATTATCTTTTTTTTAATTGTCTTCCTCCTTCTATTTGAATGGAAATTCCAGGAGGACTGGGATTTTTGCTTGTTTTGTTCTCTGCTGTGTGCTCTGTATCCAGCATATAGAAAGCACTCCACACATACTTACTAAACCAATTAAGTAATAGGGAAAAGTTTTGGCTAAAATTCAAGTTCTTCAATAACACCTCTAAACCAGCTAGGAAGAGAGGCCAATCCTCTTAAACTGATAAGGGAAAAGTAGAAGATACTTGGGAGTGGGAATTCTTTAGCTAGATAAAAAGTGTATGAAAAAAGCTACAGCAAATAGCAGTCTTGGGATAAACAATGAAACCGCTCCATTGGGCAGCCCCGGTGGCGCAGCGGTTTGGCGCCGCCTGCAGCCTGGGGTGTGATCCTGGAGACCCTGGATCGAGTCCCACATCGGGCTCCCAGCATGGGGCCTGCTTCTCCCTCTGCCTGTGTCTCTGCCTCTCTCTCTCTGTGTCTATGAACAAATAAGTAAAAATCTTTAAAAAAAAAAAAAAAGAAAAAGAAAAGAAACCACTCCATTATGTAAAACAAAACATTCAGCTCACTATCACTAATTCAAATAAATATTGTATTGAAGGACTAAGCATAAATGAGTGGGGAAGAGAAGAAAAAAGGGCAGAAGAAACTATTATGATTCATAGATAGTCTACAAAAAAAACCTTACAGAAACATTTTTGGAAAATTTGGAAAAATTTAAAAAGTTTCTAGATCTAAGACATAGAAAAGTCAATTGCATTTTTTTTTTATAAATTAATTTTTATTGGTGTTCAATTTACCAACATACAGAATAACACCCAGTGATCATCCCGTCAAGTGTCCCCCTCCGTGCCCGTCACCCATTCACCCCCACCCCCCGCCCTCCTCCCCTTCCACCACCCCTAGTTCATTTCTGCATTTTTTATATATCAGCAAAAAAGCCTCTAGGAAATAGAACTTGAAACAATAAATAATTTACATATAATAAATTTTGCCTTTCACATTTAAATCTTGATGCATCTAGAATTTACTTTTGGGTATAGTGAGGTAAGGATCCAATTTACTTATTCACATATGAGTAACCAGTTGTCCCATACTATCTATTCATCTGCTCATCTGCAACATCAGCTCAGGGGTATATCAGGATGGAGTTATTTCTGAGTTCTTTACTCTGTTAGGCTGATCTATATGCAACTGCCATTCTTATTGTCAAAACGGTAAAATGTTGGCAATTTCACATGACTCAGACCATTATTATATTGTATTTATTTTTAGTATTACATATATAGTCTTAATAAATATAGCTTCATAAATAATTTTACATCTGTTCAGAAGGTACTTCAATCTGGTTCTTCTTCAGGAATGTCCTGGCTCTTCTTGGGCCTCTAGTCTTTTGAATAATTATGTGTTTCACAAAAAAAAAAAAAAAAAATCAATTGTCTTTATTTAACTGAGATTGCACTGAATCTCTAGTTTCCCTTTCAGTATTAGAATGAAAACTTAACACAGTTCATTGTATATATTACTGGTTCATGCTGAATGAGTGGGACTGAACATGTGAATTATTTTACATTTTTTAAACTTATAAATATGTAGGAGAAACTGTGGACACTGCACTGTGGCATTTAAGTCCTATGGAAATAATGACTCAGTAGATATTTTCTTCCATAATGTTTCTTTTCTTAATGTTTAAGGGTGTGCAGAGAGAAGAGTGGTGGTAGTGGGGAGGGGGCTTTAGTCAGGGTAGTAAGGGAGAGACAGAGAGGAGATACAAATTTGTAAGGCCCACATCTAAGTAGGATCATATCTCACTTATGTCGGTGCAGCACAGCATTAAAGGCCAGTCCATCAGTCCAGCTGGTGGTGAAGTTGAGGACGTTGACCTGGCTGTACGGCCTAGTAGACTGGCGCACCCAGCTCAGTAGAATCTTCTCACTGTTTGTCTGCTGCAGGTCTGACATGACATCTTTCATGACATCTTTTACCTGTTCAAAGAAACCATGCTGTCTAGAACTTAAAACAGTTGCTGCTATCATGTCCTTAAATAAGGAATATTCCATTAATTAACCATTATAGATCAAGTAACTGATCCACAAACCAAGGAGGGAAGCCTCAAAAGAAACCAACCTTGCTAACACACTGATCTCAGATTTCTAGCCTCAAAAGCTGTGAGAAAATTAATTTCTGTTGTTGAAGACACACGGGTTGTGGTACCTTGTGATAGCAACCCTAAGAAACTAATACACGAATGATACATTTTCAATTTCTATTAAGAAGTAATTGAAAATTTCCCCACCTGCCAGTGCAAAATGATGCTCCAAAGTAATCCCAAAGTCAGTTTGTGATTTCCATCTACAATGTCAGTTCCTCCTATATTCACTAAATCCACCTATTAAAATAAAAAAAATGAAAAAATAAACTCATAAGACAATATTGCCATAGAAGTCAAGATTTTGTTTTGGCACCTTTGCCAAAGGCACCTATATTGACAGCAATATAAGTGAATAAAAGAAATTTCACTTTAGAGAATCAGGTAAACCTAAATCTCAGAAATGTATTATTTATACAATAGATCAATAATCAGAAAAAGGATGACTATTCCTCCACTTACAGAAAAGGCTCAATACTTATAAGAAAAATGTTTCCAAAACTCAGTTGATGACAATGCACAGAGCAGGTGGCTGGTTTGACAATAAATAATACTGATCGCACCAAAGAACCCCAAAGTCACAATGCACACTTACATTATTCTGATGCAAAACCTGCAGCACTCTGTTGACATTATTTAAAGCATGTACCCTTGTGGAACCACGTTCCTTTGGCTAGAAAATAAAACATGAGATCAAATGAGACAGAACTCTCCACATTGCCAACAAATACAGACACTGAGATGTACACAGAACAGCTTGGCGTGCAGAGCCCCTCTCTGCCAAGAGCTCTGGCTGGTTTCTTGGGCCACCAGGGAAGCTAATGTTGACAGAATGCAAATTATCCCACTAACATCCTGAGATAGCAGGGAGGATTCAGAGGCACTATCCCAGATTCCATGTAGCATTACAAAAGCCCACTGGGAAGGCAGGAAGAGCCATCTGGGGCAAGGTGATCTGGGAGGTTCCTTTCTGCCTCACTGGCCAGGGAATCTTATCTGAGAGAGGGATCAGCCTCTCCAACAGGTACCTCCCCACCATCTGGAAGGCAAAATGCAGAGTATAACACCTCACGCTTCGGGAAGAAAGGAATTCATCTTCAGGAGTGAATTTCTTTATACCTTTTATAGTAGTTCTACCTCTAGTATTAAAGTTTGTGGGCAGCCCCGGTGGCACAGCGGTTTAGCACCACCTGCAGCCCAGGGTGTGATCCTGGAGACCCTGGATCGAGTCCCAAGTCAGGCTCTCTGTATGATGCCTGCTTCTCTCTCTGCCTCTCTCTCTCTCTGTCTCTATGAATAAATAAATAAAATCTTAAAAAAAAAAGTTTGTACCCATAAAATGCATCCTCTACGTTA
Organism: Nyctereutes procyonoides; assembly: GCF_905146905.1. Lineage (NCBI taxonomy): Eukaryota > Metazoa > Chordata > Mammalia > Carnivora > Canidae > Nyctereutes > Nyctereutes procyonoides. Next base: position 2,029,584 of record NW_026575146.1, on the reverse strand, counting down.
GCGGAGTTATTTCTGTGTGAGTACAAAGCACCTTGCATGTAAAGTAATAGAGTTGGGTTTGATGAAAAAAAAAAAAAACAAAGAGAATACTGAAAAACTCAATAAAAATAAATGTCATAGCTTTTAACAACTCTCCAAGAGTTTATTAAATAACATTTTAGGGGTGCCTGGGTGGCTCAGTCAGTTAAGTAGCTGTCTTTAGCTCAGGTCATGATCTCAGGGTCCCAGGATGGAGCCCCATGTCTGGCTCCCTGCTCCAAGAGGAGCCTGCTTCTCCCTTTCCCTCTGCCTCTCCCCCAACTTGTGTGAATGTGTGCATGCTCTCTGTCAAATAAATAAATAAAAATTTTTAAAAATAAATAAATAACATTTGAATGTTTTCTACAACTAACATCTAAGAAAACAAAAAATTATTTTCTAATATGATATCAACTAATATCATATCATATATGACATCATATATCAACATACCTAACTCATATCAAAACCATATGCCCATTTTCCATATCTATTCTTCTCTGTAATTCTCTCCTGTGCTTTCTGAGAGCAATAAATATAATAAATAGTTTTACCTTTGATAAAAAATAGAGGCCTCTATAAAAGCTTCAATATTACACTATCAAAGATTCATTGAAACACCTTTTTTAAAAATGTTCCCATTTGGGCCTTTACATAGTAAGTACCCCCCAGAGAGTCTTCAAGTATCAGTAATGATGAGAAGACACTCCATTAGCCTGGTTCTCAAAGAAGACTCCTCTCACCAGTGATGTTCCTGTGAGGCCTTCCAGAAGATCCAGGAGCTTCCTTCCATCTTTGAGGTCTGTGAACATATCATTGATGGGTGGTTTTCCACTCTATAAAAGAAAAAGTAAATTATCAGTTTCTTCAGCAGCAGAAATTCCATACATATGTGGCAAATAAATGAGTGGTTTTGGGTTTTTTTCCAATTAAAAGTCTGGATGGGCAGCAACTATTCAGCTTTGCCTTGTATGGAAAGAAATGTAATACAGAGAACTCTGAAATCCAACACGAATGCTTTAAGCTGAATGCTATAAATTGCATTATTCCTTAAATAAATTGCATTATTTCTTACAAAAGGAGTAAATAAACCTATAGTTAATGTCCATATGCCTTGACTATGGTGTATATTCCTGAGAAAGAATGATAAAAAGATGCACTGAAAATGTAAATGAGCATATAGCACCCGGGTGCAGAGGCCAATGAAAAGTGTGCAGATTCTCTCATTCCATTACTACACTTTGCATTCACAGTATGATGGCGTCTTGTGGCATTTCCATTACGGGAACAGGTTATTTTGTCCACAATTTCAGCTCTCTGGTGCTACACCTATACTTCTAGCTATAAATTCTAAACAATTATGACATATTAGGCTCTGTGTCTAAAGTGAGGTACCAGTCCAGTATTTTGAATGGCAAAGCTTATAGAATTCCTAAACTCTCATCCCCCAATTGATAAATAGCATCAATTTACACTGACCAACATATCCTAGTGTCTGATGCCAGAAAATCATAGCCACTGACAGGCAGATCCTATGTAATATGATGGCTGTATGCAAAAGGATGATTACTACACAGAAGATCAGGAAGCCTCAGTTTTAATTCCAGTTTGATCATTAACTGGAATTAAACTGGTAAACCTAAATCAACTGCTTAATCTTCCTCTAAATCACAGGCTAAAAATCCAATAAATAAAATTATGTGAAAATGTCTAGACAACTATAAAGCACAATGTAATAAATGTGACATCACTATCAAATTATGCCTCTTTAATATGAAATCTCCAGAGAGATTAATAGTTCTAGTTCTGTCAATTATAAAGATATTTTATAACTGACAACTATTTCATCGTCTTCACTTTTCACTTTAAAAAAACATAGGGGCACCTGGGTGGCTCAATTGTTTAAGCTTCTGATTCTTGGTTCAGATCATGATCTCAGGGCCATGGAATCCTGAGATGGAGCTGGCGTCAGGCTCCAAGTTCAGGGGAATCTGCTTGAGAGAAAATTTTCTCCCTCTCCCTCTGGCCCTTCCCCACAAGCTTATGCTTGAAATGGAGGATGGTGAAGGGAGCCATTCTGAGGTTTCCTAAAACTCAGTCTTTTCCATTCTTTCTCTTCTCCTGATTTTTTACATTTTTAATTCAGTATAAAGTATTGTCAACTAATGATGACTAGCATGGCTTTTCGATAGTTCACACGCTCTACATGAGGAGAAGTAGGGTAAAGTTTTCACCACAGAATCAGTCAAAAAATAAACTATGACTTATTTGTGTCTGAAACAAAGCTGCTTTTCTAGTCCCACCTGCCATTCTGGTGAGCAGTGACGGTGTCAGGGACACATGGATTATGTCCATCAATCATAATAAAAACTGATTTGCATGATGTGGGAGGTATGGCCTAAGGGTCTGAAGGTGATACTTCAGGAGACAGAGCAAGGAAGAGCTCTTCGTACATTGAGACTTCCTACCTGCCATCAGTAAAAGCAAAGGGAAGAAGCGGCCTTCATCATCTACTATCTCTACTTCTCTCTAAACCACCCAAATATACTTTAGAGAACTAACCACCAAATAATCAGATTCCCTTTCCGGGACAGATGAATAACTCTGCTCTGAGAGTGAAAAGACAAGAATACAGATAAAGCTCATGCGAGAAGCAAAGAGGGATATATCTAGGCATAAAAAGGATCTTAAAAATTACTGATAACAAGTGTTGCTAAATAATGTCTTCTCAAATCCACTATCCATTTTCAAATAAATAAAAAAACATAAGTCAACATAATATAAACATAAATATTAGTCCATACAACAAATAATTATGGGGCAACTAGGTGGCTCAGTGGTTGAGCATCTGCCTTCGGCTCAGGGCGTGATCCCAGGGTACTGGGATCGAGTCCCACATCAAGCTCCCCGCCTGCTTCTCCCTCCGCCTATGTCTCTGCCTCTCTCTAAGTCTCTCATGAATGAATAAATATAATCTTCAAAAAAAAAACAAATAATTATGAATGGCCATGAGCCATGTAACTTTGGGCAAGTTACTTGGCCCTTCCACGTCTATTTGCTCATCTGTTAAGAACTAAAATGACAGATGTTCAATAAATGTTTGATATTATCATTCATTTTAGGAGCATAACTTCAGTGTTTCTACTGCCTTATATAAATGTGCCATAAAATTTCAACAATATCTGAAAGGATGAAAAAAGCAAATAAGCACTTCATCCCAGGCAAGAATGTAAAAGCGATTCTGAGCTGGAGTACACATTAGTGTCAATTCAAAGAGGAAGATCTTTTAAGTCCCAAATTCACTAATATGCTGACCTGGAGAGATATATCCCATTCCAAAATCATGAACATGATAATACTGGAGCACACCACACTGTGCCATAGGTCTGTACCATGAGACAAGCCATAATTCAACAGCAAACTCACTAGATTCTTCCCTAAGTTCCACTGTTTGTTGGATAGCAAAGTAGGAGGCCTTAAGAAGTAGCATCAATTTCTCTAGATGAGACACTCTTTTCCTCTCTCGCTTGTCTAGTTCTTGGTTTACTGAGCAACAAACCTTAAGAAAGGCTCCCTGCGGAGCATTCTGTTGAAACAAACATGACCCAGGCAGGGTCCTGTCCTTCTAGAAGTCAATCATTCACACAGTGTAACCAGTGCCCTTACTTTCTTTAAAAACATTAAACAAACAAAACCCTACAGTAATAGCAACACAATTTCTTTATTCTGTTTCCAAATTTCAGATGAATGTTGATGGCAATCAGGAAAACAACGTGTTTTGTGCTGTGTCCCTTTCTCCAACACTCTCTAACCCCATGCCAGTGATGGTGTTATCAGTATATATTCCTACTGAGAATCCTCAAAAGGACTACACCTGCAGGATAGCCAAGGAGAGGAAAACACAACCTGTGAATCTCCTCACTGGACAAAGTAAAAAAAAAAAAAGGTACCTGGGCTCATATGAACCCAAAACCGTGGTTCAAAGCTTACACAGAAAACACATACCCAAACTCACCACACACATGGCCAGTCACTGCAAAATATTATGTATTCCTGACAAATACAACTTAGGAATGTCCCATATACAGATGGAAAGAACCAGACTCTGCCAAAGAGCAAGTTCCACTTACCACCCAAGACAGTAACACCTGCACATACAATTATTCAGTGCTCTGTCTGTGCCCTATAAGGTGAGGTTGGAAAATTTCTGTTGTAAAGATCCAGAGAATGCCTAGTTTAGGCATTGCTGGCCAGGTGGTCTCTATCAAAACTACTCAATCCTATTGTCATATGAAAGCAGCCTAGACAATATAGAAACAAATGAGCCAATCATAATGATGACTATATTCCAATAAAACCTTATTTGTCGACTCTGAAATTTAAATCTCATATAATATCCATGTGTCATGAAATAATTCTATTCTTTATTATTTGCAACCACCTAAAAATGTCAAAACCATTCCTAGCTTGTGGACCATACAAAAACAGGCAGTGAAAACATGAAATGTTCTTAGGCAGAGTAATAGCAACCACTTAGATATGTTCTAAGAGATTTAGAGAGATTTAGATGTATTAGTTACATGTATTCATTATTTCCTGATAATAACATTTAAAAGTAGGGAAATAAGAGAGAGGTAATGTGACAAGTGAGAAGGGAAGAACCAGGATCTAATGCTACAGAATCTGGTTCCAAATGCATATTCTCAAAGTTTGTACTAAGCTGTCAGTAAAATTACAAGGGGATGAGAGTGTGACATACAAGGAAGAAAATACTTAATTGATCAGGGATAGAATACAGGAAGTTATATTTAATGACTTCCCAAAGAAAGCAACAAAATATATATCAGATTTAAATGAACTCAAAATGAAGACAGTTTTTTCCCAAGCACACAGCTTTAACATGGGGCCCACCCTGGAAACTGTTTGGAAATGTCAGAGGTCATCATTGAATAAAATTAAAAACTGATTCATCCTGACAGTCAATCTCTTATTTAGATTTTTAATTTTTTTGCAAAGACATATTTGCAGAGACTTCTCTGACAAAGAAAATACAGTTTAATAATTCAATCAGACAAATATCTGGTAAATACCCCCTTTGTGCTTGGCCCTGCAGAAATGCCAAGTTCAGGCCACCCTCCTTATTCACAAGAGAGGGTTCTCATAGTTTTCCAATAAACACAAAATAGTACAAATGAACAATCTTGGACTTGGAATATAGATAAGTTGTGGGTCACATTTAACCTTAAAAAATTGAAAAAGCAACATGATAGGAGTCCAGATGACAGATGCTGCAAGTAACTAGCACTGGCAACTTCCTCCTCCAACCCTCTTGCCCTGTACTTCTGTGCACTCTCCTGACACTAGCTTTAACCCCACCATTGTGACAAGAGGGACCAGCATTAATACCAGCAGCTGGGACACAGAAGCTTCTGAATTTAAGAGTGTCAGAGGATAGAAGCAAACTGTCATCACAATGCATGAGGAGCAGCCAGGGTCTGCCGGAGGGCAGCGGCAGAGAATACTAATGGCAACATGTGACAGGACAAGTGCATGAAGCAAACCCGGTGGGCTCTATCACACCCAGAGAAATCAGCCCAAAGGCTGGCAGTGACAGCCAATGCTCACTTCCAGCCACCGGCAGCCATGCAGGAATCCCAGCTCATTGTTGGCAAGACCTCTGGTTTTTCAAAAGAATCTGGAAATCTCGGGATCCCTGGGTGGCGCAGCGGTTTGGCGCCTGCCTTTGGCCCAGGGCGCGATCCTGGAGACCCGGGATCGAATCCCACATCGGGCTCCCGGTGCATGGAGCCTACTTCTCCCTCTATGTCTCTGCCTCTCTCTCTCTCTCTCTCTCTCTCTCTCTCTCTCTCTCTCTGACTATCATAAATAAATAAATAAATGATTAATTAATTAATTAATTTAAAAAAAAGAATCTGGAAATCTCTATTTATCTGTGTAATCTCCTGATATTTGTAGCTTCCGAAAACATGGTGCCTATCAACAAATTGTGTCCACAGGCATACCAGATCATAGGGCGACCGATTAGCAATCTCCATGCAGGACATAACCACACAGAGGTGAGATGTAAGTTTAGTCAACAGTGAGTCCTCTGAGGAATTGACAAACTCTGTAGAAAGGACAGACACACACATGCACACACACACAGACACGACACCATCCGAAGACTAGAGAACATGACTTAATACAAAACACCAGCAATCATTAATGGCTCAAACCAAAACACAAAGTAGTTGCTTCATATCCTTTTTTTTCCCCACTCACTCCCCACCTCATGTTTCTACCTCCAAACACACATTTCAAACGTAACCACTTCCCCTTGTCATCATGGCTCCTGCAGGACTAGCCTAAATGATCCCTTTGCTTCTGCAGAAGAGCTAGAATAACTCTAATTATAGGCAAAGGACTCCCATGAAAGGTAAAGACTATCCAAACTCCAAGTAAAAGATCCTCTGGGTTCAGGTCCCCACCCTGTCTCTAATCTGACACTGTCTTTTTTTCCTCCTCCTTCGATACTCCCAAATCACAGTTATTTACATCACAGAGGCCAAGTTTTTCAGCAACAGCACTAGTGTTAAAAGAAATTTTTAAAAATCTGCAGAAGATGGAATAAGAAAGTAAAATTTAGGAAGTGCAGTTTGGAGTTCTTAAAAGGGCAAAAGTGCTAATTATGTATACCAACAACCAATCAACCAGAGATAGAATTGAAACTTGGATTTTCCATCTGGAAGACTGATCAGTGCCTTCTCTCTGGGGTGCTGGGTTGACACTGACCACCCGAGGCTGACAAATGCAGGGCTTGCTTTCAAGGCCCTCAGAATGTAGACGTAAACAAAACCAGTATCAACACAGCATGCTGAGCACATTAAGAGGGACTCATGAGCTAGTGTGCTTCTGCCAAATTTGTACCAACAGATACAGTACACAGACAGAATCTGTCCTATGATTTACCTAATCTCATTATAAATAATTAAGTTACAACTGAGCATAATAAGATGAGTGAAAACAAAAGTTTTTAAATGCTTTCACAACTAACATCTCATATGATATCTTAGAAACAAATAATAAATTTGGGCTCTTTGACAAGTTGAGCTCAACTGTTGAGCTATTCTGTTATTTGTTTATGCTCTATTCTCAAAATAGGATTTGAGGCAGCCAATGCAATTCAGTTACTATTACCACTGTTTACTGTGTGTGTGTGTGTGTGTGTATCGTATTCTTGGATATACACGGCATATACATATATAAACATATACTATATAGCATATATACCATATATACCATGTCATATTTGCATTCTTCTCGGATTCATCTGAGATTAAGCCAATGTCCCCAGCCTCTGATAACATATTATAAGCTTTAGCACCTCTCTCTTTTATTCTTTTTGATTGTTTTTGGCAAAGGGTTGGTTATTTTCAAAATTCAAAAGAAAAAAGCAATTTAACTTAACATTTCTTCTAATATTTTTAAAAACAGAATCTTTCATTTATGAATCCCAAATCTCAGCACTGATGCAAGTGTAGCATCCTTTTAGCTCTTGTAATTCTTCATTTTTTAAACAGTCAGTAAATCTATCAGTAAGCACCATGAACAATGCCATTTTGGTTAATTATGTTTATGTATGAATATATTTTTTAAAGTTTTTGTAACAAAAATGTTATGCTTTTTCTCTTGGTGTTGGGATTAAATGTAGTTGAAGAATATTTTCTTTGGATTTCTTCTATCTGATTTTTTGTAATATGTATTATTGCATAAAATAAATAACAGATTACAACAAACAATAGTATCTCTAGCCAAGATTAAATAAGCAAACTGATAAAATTAGGCTCATCATAATTATAAAGTCAAAGCTTCACCAATGAAATGAAGACCTCTGATGGTCAGTAACCATTTTATGATTCCACCCCATAGGGAAAGCATGAAAGCAGCATTGCTTTCGACCGGAAGAGTGAGAGCAAAATGAGTGCAATGAAATGCCTAAGGAGGTTTTTAAATACCTTCCAAAGGAAAGCCAGCAAGATTGCTACAGTCAAAGAACCAGTGAGCATGTGGCTCTCGGCCATTCTTTTTAAGAATTCAAGGTGGTCAGCACAAGTTCTTAAGAAATGAAAATGATGCCATTTAGAAGCTTGCTTGGAGCTAGGAGGGAGGGAGGAAAGAAAAGGAAGGAGAGTAACTGGAGAAACATGGCTCAGGTCATCACACAAGCAACACATTACAGAGCAATGATTTATGCAGTATTCACATAGGAATCAAATCAATGATTCCTTAAAAAAAAAATACTGTAAAACGCAAGTGGAACCAAATAGTATCTTTCTGAGAATCAAAAGTCGTACAGCATGTAAAAAGTTTTACCTTGATTTTGGGTAAGCAAAGTAACTGCGATAGGGCTGATAAATCCAGATGATAAGTAACCACATATGAAGCTCACACAGCTGGCAGCCAGAGGCAGGGCCAATTGCATTATCCAGGAACAAACAACCAGGTGAGGTCTACAGGCTGAATAAACCCGTCCCACTTGCCTACCAGGCAAGGTCTGTAACAATACAGCTCATTCCATACATGTACAACTGGCAAAGCAGTGGAAATGTTTGGAGAGTGCTGTTCCTCAAAAGATAGGCTACCATGGGGCCAGTGCAAGGCATTCATTATGATACTGATAATGATAATATTAAGGTAAATAAAATGACACTGTATTTAATAAAGGAGAGGCAGCTGCCCTGCCCTTTCTTTCCCCTTAAGGTCTCTCCTTAAAAACACAACAGGACCAACTTTTTGGTCAGGAGTTAAATAAACTCCCAACTCCAGCTTTCTAATTCAAGATAACAAAGACTTCAGAGTAACTCTGGAGTCTCCCAAGAGAAAATACACAAGAGACCCAGGCAAGGTACATCCACTTGTTCTCTCCAAGAGATAAGTGTTCATCATTCTTTCTTCGACTTCACTGCATATTTGTGTGAAGTTCTGTCCAGACATTCTAACTGTTTGCATTCACCCAATCTCATAGTGACACTCAATAATAAATTATGTTTGCTCTGTAGTCTATCAAATAGAGGGTTTTTTTATTGGCAGGATTTTTTTTTTATTTCTGCAACAGATGATAAAAACAAAATTAACAGCATCAACTCTCCCACTTCCCCAACCAATCTGGCTCCACTCATGGTTGGCAGGTGACTACCCCATGTAGCAATTGGAGCTAAAGGATTCCTAAGGTCAGGTACAGCTGAAAATGGGTCTACTGTCTCCTGGCTCTGTTTAACTGAAAAAGCTTTCTTTCCCCCAAAACTGTCACCTCTTCAGCAATGCTGTCCTTACAGCTCACTGATCCATACTGGCTTAGGCCTACCACCCCTGCAGCAACCAGAGCCCATTTCTGAATGTGGGACGGTAGGGTCGCTCAGGCTGAATGGAAAATCAAGGTACAGGTTGGCTCTGTTCACCCCTTTGAAGGGAGAAGGTGAAAAGGCATTTCCCCTCAGCAGGTCAATCTCAAATCTGAGCCTTAGTTACAAACACTCAGCAAATACTATCAAATTTGCTTAACAATTACAACTACTAATAGGCTCAGTCAAAATCATTTATTAAGTACTCAATACGTACAAAACACAGCATATTAATTTTTTTTACTGTAACCACAGTAACCACGTGAAAATGATTTTGCAAGTATAATATTTGGTACCAATACAAACAACAGAAATCAAATTGAATGAAAACAAACAATAACAGCAGAACCAAATTTACAGAATGTAGCCAAAACATAGCTTGGAACTGTTTAGGAATGCAGAGTGCATTTTATTGTTTGCTTTTTAGGGGTAATAGTGAGAAAACATACACTGAAACTTCTTAAGGAATCAGCTGAACAGTTAACAGTGTCTAAAACAATTAGTTGAGTTGCTGTCCTCATGTTCATGAAAATAAATCAACAGTGGACCCAATGTGTAACTCTCAAAGCTCAAATCTCTACTGTGGATGCTACGGATTGTCACACAGGAAGCCTGTGCTGTCTCCTTCACAAGACTAAAAGGAGGGATGAACATCTACAGGCTGCTTTTCTTGCCCCATCTTCCACAAAGCTCCCTACACATCTGCTCTCATTTTCGGGACCACCAGCTTCCAATGTAAAAAGAGAAGAAAACAATGAGACACTACAAGCACTGTCCTACTGTCTCCAAAAGGAACACCTTTGAATAGCTCTCCACATTGAAATCTATTTTTTTTTCTTAAAAAAAAAAAAAAGGCTTCATAGATTTCCTTTTATGCTCCATCAATTCAAATTTCAAGTTTGGAATTTAGTAACTTGTATGAAAACTTGGCTCATCTTTGTCTTCAAAAAGAGAAAGGCAGAAATCTGCCCAAACTGAAGTTCAGCATTTTTCAGTCTGCACATTCTCTGCCTAACCTTTATTTGTTAAACCTCTTTTGAGAATCGCCTCACCAAACTGATAAAAGAGCCTCTGCAATTTGTACATCTCAGCTCTGCCAGATGAGCAGCTCTGAAAGTCAGCCAAAGAAAATGCAGGCTGGGAGTCAGAAGAAAGTTCCCAACAGTGAAGCAATGAGGCCATCGCTGCCTCCCTTGGGAGACCAGCCCACTAAGAAACCAGACACTCAAAAATGAGAGGGAACCAAACACTCAAGCTTTACCCACCAGACAATGGAATAAAGTGGGTTTAATGAGCCAATGCTTTTTTTGCAATTTCTGTTTTAAAATATATGTGTAGCACAGACCAGGGATACCACAGGTGGGGTTTACCTGACAGGGTCCTAACTTAGCATTCCTAAGTAATTATAATCTTCCATAATGTTTCATAATAATGCCTCAATATCTCTTAGCAATATGAGGAGTAATTATGATCAAGTGTGCTTTATAGCTAAAGGAATAAAAATCAAGTGACCTGGAAAAATTGGCTAATAATTTGCCTGAGGTCATAAATAAATGAGCAGCACATCCAGGAATAAGTGTTAAATTTCCTAACTCTTAGCACCTTTAGATAATCACTTTCTTCTGAGTTCTTCATAACTTTTTAGAATCCAACAACCATAAGTTATTCTACACTGGGTGACTTCTCAGGATTCCCAAACTCCAAAGCATATTTCTATAATATATTAACAAGAATTTGCAGCAAAAAGAATATATATTTATAGTGAATGCTGTGTTAGCTATCATTTTTCTTGATATAGTGAAAAATCAAAAGATGGTTTTAGATCCATATTACTGAATATTCTCAAGTGCTTTACCAATCCCTTATCCAGGAGTAAACTGAGCCAATTTTAACTTTTAAATCTCATTTTTCAACACCAAATTTAATAGGAGGAGCCTACTTGAAGAATCCTAAGCAGCAAATGTGAGAATATCATGAATTAAATCCAAAAGGTGATTTAACAATCTTTCCAGTGCAACTCCAAAGAAACAGGTAAATAGGGAAATTGCATAGTTAGATTTGTTTGTTCATTTTTTGTAAGTAATGCGGCAAAACGTATTCATATATAGCTTTGCGCAGTGGCAGTATCGTAGCCAATGAGGTTTATCCGAGGCGCGATTATTGCTAATTGAAAACTTTTCCCAAAACGTATTCATATCCATGAAGTAACACCATTTATGCCATTTTGCACTCAATTCTTTACTCCTACCTCTTTCCAATATAACCACTTCCAACTGGTTTATAGATATAAAGTATTAGGAACTTAAATATGTTTCTGTCACTATCATTCACTAATCTATCAAGTCTATAAATGCTCACTGGGGGCCTCCTAAATGCCAGAAGTGGTGCCAATGAACAAAATAAACAATCCTTGCACTCATGGAGCATCCCACTGTTTAGGAGAGGAGAGACAAATATTTTCAGATGCAAATATTTCAAGTACAATTCTGATAAGTGCATCAGCGGATAATGCATTATGAGTATGGAGTATAGAGCATATGCATATCTTACCCTAGTCTGGGAGCTCAGAAAAGGTATCTTGGGGAAATGACATTTAAGCTCAGGCAAGAAAGAGAAGGAGTTGGCCAAGAAAAGACGGAAGAAGGAGCAAGGGTAGAAGCCATGAGCAGGCTCATCATGATGGCTAGAGCACCAAGAGGGAATAAGAGTAAAAGCAGAATGCAATCAGGAGTGGATTGGAGGTGGCAACAATTTAGAGCCTTTAAAGCCTGAACAGTGGGCAGTCACTGAAAGATTTAACTGAAGAGAAAGGTTATTGAGACTTACACTTTAAGATCACTCCGGCTATTCTGTAGAAAGTAGAAAAGAATAGGTAAGGGGAAGCATGGCATGACAGAACCAGCTGGTAGATTATCACAGTGGTCCACGTGTTCAGGGATAATTTTCAGTAAGAAAAAAAAAAAGCAGTAAAATCATGACTCTCATACACATGTGACTTTAACTCATTAATTGACAAAAGAACCAGTGAGGTGTTAAACTGGTCCAAAGGAGAATTCAAAACACAACATGTTTATATGCAATAAACGAAAGCAGAAATAAATTTACAGCAGATGCAAAAATAGGTCTAGCCAAGGGACAGCAATCAATTGCACTCCACCTACTTTGCATTTTATGGATAAGAATCATTTGCATTATTATCTGTTTTCTAAAACTCTCAAAGTTGTAGAGCTGCTCAAAGATAAGAGAATGCCAATAACCCAGAGGTCTGAGTTGACAGGATTCTCACTAATCTTTTTGCCTACCTTAAAGTCTTTCACATTTTTTCCTATCTCAGATAATAGCATCTTGACAAAAGGAGGTGTCCGAAAAGAGGGAGGGAAATAAACATTTTGAATATACAGAGGTAGTGGAATCAACAAGATTTGCTGTTTGATTGCAATGTACTGGGGAGGGAACCCCCAATAAATGCCCAGGGATGGAATTCAAAATAAATTCCTAATCAGTGAAAGATGCCATCCGTACCTATTGGCATTTTTCAGCACAAGGGCCCAAATGCTCTGGAGAGGGACCCATGTTGCAGGGAAGGATCAGACTCAATCAATAATTCTATTTAAAACTCTACCACAATATACCAAAAGACATGGGTAAAAAAAAATAAATGAAATCAAATTCATTCTCTTCACCAGGATTTTTTTTTTCTTGTGCTAGCCTCTGGATTACCTACTGGCACCAAGCCCAAAAACTACCTTTTCCCAGCTGAGTAGAATTAAGCTGTATGGGGAATCTATAGAAATCTCCCAGCATAGAAATATGTATTCTCTTTCCTGGTCACCAGTGTGGAAGCAATCTGATTTATGGATTTAAGACAGCCAGAGGAAAGAAAAGAAAAAAATGTGGATGAAGTTCAATGTCACTGCCATGAACCCTCCATCTCTTTATATCCAAATAGTCATAATTTCTTTGATAAGTGTGTTCTAGAACCATCAAATTTTCCTTCTACTTTGATTTCTTACTAGAAGGATCTGAAAGGAAATGTTTCCAGGGTCAATTCTACTTTTGATACTTTTTCTCCAAACAAAATAAGCTTTTAGCTTCTGTGTCAGTTTATATAACTGGAACTGTTAAAATGTTAAAAATGTTAAAAATGATAATATTACCTGGTCTTTTCACAGTGATTACAAGCTTCCTGGGGCAAATAATTTACATGGGACTTAAAACCCTCACTTCATTTAACAGAAGAATATGTACATTACAAATGTACAAATTTAAGTATCAAGTTCATTAAGTAAACTATCCTGGTAGTAGTGGACTTGGTGTTATCTGAGGTCTTTTTAAAGATGTTAATAACCAGCAATAAATACTGAGCTATTTCTTTTTTTTTTTTTTAAGATTTCTTTATTTATTGGGATGCCTGGGTGGCTCAGTGGTTAAGCATCCGCCTTTGACTCAGGGCACGATCCTGGCATCTTGGGATCAAGTCCCAAACGGGGCTCCCCATAGGGAGCCTGCTTCTCCCTCTGCCTACGTCTCTGCCTCTCTCTGTGTGTCTCTCACGAATAAATAAATAAAATCTTTAAAAAAAAAAAGATAAAGTTGTCATAAAGAAAAAGATGTATTTATTTATTTATTTATTTGAGAGAGAGAGAGTGAAAGTGAGCAGAGGGGAGGGCAGAGGGAGAGAGAGAATCCCAAGCAGACTCCCTGCTGAGCACTTAGCCCAACACAGCGCTCAATCTCACAACCCTGAGATCACAACTTGAGCCAAAATCAAGAGTCGGATGCTTATCTGATACCAAGCTATTTCTTGAGAGAATTTAGGTACGTGACCAAATCATCAACAGACACTGGGAACCATCCAATGAAAAAGAAGTAACTGTAGTGAGGATATTTTTAAAGCTCAACAAAGGAAGTACTTCAGCCATGCTGGGTATGAGCTAAAGCTTTGGTGCCAGGCTTGCATCCATCAGGACAAGGTTCTGGACCTGGAGATGAAGCAGACCTACTGGCTGATGCTCCAGTTCAACAGTCTGTCACAGACTGTCAAGGTGCTATCTTGTCTGAGCCAAATTCATGGTAATACTGATAAACATTTTCAATTATTCTTTCTCAGTTGTCTCCACCTTTCCTTGACCTATAGCACTACTTCTCTCCATTCTCATAAACACGGGTAAAAGTCATTGACTCAGTTTAAAATGTCCCTCAAACATAGATCTACCAAGATTATGATGCTTCCAAATGATCTGAGCCACCACTGAGCCACCCAGGCACTCCCCAAATGATCTTTTTTTTTCTAAAGCTTTTATTTATTTATTCATAGAGACACACAGAGAGAGAGAGAGAGAGAGAGAGAGAGAGAGAGAGAGAGAGAGGCAGAGGGAAAAGCAGGCTCCATTCAGGGAGCCCGAAGTGGAAGTCAATCCCAGGTCTCCAGGATCACGCCCTGGACTGAAGGTGGCGCTAAACCACTGAGCCACCCGGGCTGCCCCCAAATGATCTTTAACAGGAGTTCTAAGGCAACTCTTCCCCCCAAAACTAAATTGAGCTGCTAAAACGTAGGTCTGTTTAATTTGCTCTACCTAGAAATAACCATATCCTCCTCAATAACAATCAGGAGGGATAATCTTAACACATCTCAGCACTCATAAAAACACTGGGATAGGGCAGCCTGGGTGACTCAGTGGTTTGGCGCCGCCTTCAGCCCAGGGCCTGATCCTGGAGATGGGATATTGAGTCCCACGTCAGGCTCCCTGAATAGAGCCTGCTTCTCCCTCTGCCTGTGTTTCTGCCTCTCTCTCTGTCTCTCTCTGTCTCTCTCTCTGTGTATCATGAATAAATAAATAAAATCTTAAAAAAAAAAAAAGAAAAAGAAAACACTGGGATAAAACACCTCATATCCAGACTCTTTCAGTTGCTATAACTATGTTGCCCGGAATATGGTCACATGCAGATGAATACTTCAAAAGTTTTACATAATGTCAAATCCAAAGCACCCAGATGTTACCTGTGCCTCTAAAATAAAACAAATTAAGAGACACCTGGGTGACTCAGTGGTTGAGCGTCTGCCTTTGCCTCAGGGTGTGATCCCAGAAGTCCCAGGATCCAGTCCCACACTGGGCTCCCTGCATGGAATCTGCTTCTCCCTCTGCCTATGTCTCTGCCTCTCTGTGTGTGCCTCTCAGAAGAAATAAAATCTTTAAAAAATTTTTTTTTAATTTCCCCAGAAATACCTATATCTGCTCTAGAATAAATCCTACACATAAAACCACCAATTATGCAAGCACTTCTATATTTTTTACCCTTCTGTCAAGGTCAGTTTTCACATTCCTAACATTCTTAGAGGCAAGATAAAACATCCCTCCACAAAAACGTGCAAAACCTAAGAAAACACTGCAATCAAATAATCATATGTAAATATTGGGATATGAAGCAATTTTTAAACTGTGCTGCTACTCAAAGTAATCCTAAAACATTCTCAGGTTGCCTCAAAGAAATACTGATGTTTATTTTCCTGACCTTTGCAACCTTCCCAAACAGAAACTTTTGAAAAAAATAACTCTTAATTTAAGTAGCATTCATGATATTTAAAAGACTACGATGATATTTCTCCAAGAAAACTTTATTTCTCCTCTTTCTATCATGGAGTCCTAAAAATTTTCCTCCCACTTCAAACGTAAAGAACCAAATTCCAATGTCAATAACCAATGGATAATTATATAAGAACAAGTCTGAAAATAGCCCCGCCAATTACTCTTTTGGTTTTCCCTGCCCCTAAAAAGAATATTGCTCAAAACACTGATTATGGGATCCCTGGGTGGCGCAGCGGTTTAGCGCCTGCCTTTGGCCCGGGGCGCGATCCTGGAGACCTGGGATCGAATCCCACGTCGGGCTCCCGGTGCATGGAGCCTGCTTCTCCCTCTGCCTATGTCTCTGCCTCTCTCTCTCTCTCTCTCTGTGTGGCTACCATAAATAAATAAATAAAAAAAAATTAAAAAAAAAAAAAGAAAAAAAATAAATTATTAAAAAAAAAAAAAAAAAAAAAACACTGATTATGTTCCAAGTGGTTTAGAAATGCTGAAGAGAGATTAGATCCTTGGAGAAAGAAGTGAGGAAGTGCACAAAAATAGAACCACAATGCAGATTAACATTATAGCCAAATCCACAGGTAATAAAATGCCTAACCACTTCTGCATGGGGTAGAAAGGCTGCCTGTATAACTTTGATTTTAACCAGGCAAAGTGAAACCATCATCTATCTAGCTAAGGGAACACCAAATTTGCCCAGTGATATATTCACTTCTTAAATGTACCCAGGATTCACAGAGTCAAAAGCAGCCAACTGTTGTTTATCTGGAGAATGCCAGGTAAAAATTAAAAGCTGTTTATACCATGAACTGTTTGTGCCAGGATTTCCACTTAAATATATTTGAGAATTTCTAAAAAGTATAAATGTATCTGCACACTCAGAAGATTTCTGCTAGGTTACCTGCCATGGGAAAATTCACTGCACTTCCAAACAAGCTCCATCAGTCAGAAAGAGAAAACTGGATCATCATATAGTGTTTGAAAGTCTCCATTACCAGGTCTCCTGGGTGGCTCAGCAGTTGGGCGTCTGCCTTTGGCTCAGGGAGTGATCCCGAGTTCCGGGATCGAGTCCCACATCAGGCTCCCTGCATTGAACCTGCTTGTCCCTCTGCCTGTGTCTCTGCCTCTCTCTCTATGTCTCTCATGAATAAATAAAATCTTTAAAAAAAAAGAAAAAGAAAATAAAGTATTCATTACCTTTGAAAATCGCGCATTGATCCATTTGGTAAAGGTTTTCTTCTGCACGTCATTGTGTTCATCTGTGGGAGGGAAAGGGAGAGAAGGGAAAAAGTATGAAAGTCTGTACCTTTGGGAAGGATTCTAAATACAATCATCCCCATCATGGAGAGTTTAAAATAGTAGTCCTACTAGTAGTTCTTGAGGCTCAGATAGAACATGAAGCTCAGGCACCTTCCCCAGGGAACCCAGTCCTGGGCCTCAGCCTGCTACCGTCAACCATTATATATATGTGTGTGGGATAGAATTAGCACCTCACTTTCACACTCTTGCACATACTTCCTGTTGCAGTTTAAAATTTCAGCATGAGAGATGTTAGCATGTCCAAAACAAAAATCAAAGTTATCCACAAAAACCTAGGAAACTCACGATCTTCCTCCTTTTTTGTACAAGTCCTATACCCTCCAGAACAAAAACTAGTATAACGGTATTCCACAACCTGTTTTCCTGTACTAAAACTGACAGGACGAGGTTTTAATGATCCTGAACTATAAACATAATCTACAGGTTTTACAAGTGGAGAAACCAGAGTCGTTTAAAAAAAATTATCAACTTTGGTTTTGATTATAAATTCATGCTCCAAGCCACAGCCAGTAAAATTCGACTTTAAAAATTATAGCATCTTGAACTTCTGGAAGATAGGCAGAATGATTTAGTTAAGTACAAGGAAACCATGTGCTATATCAAAAAGAACAAAAAGGCTTTAGAACAAAATAGACCGCACCCCAATCCACTTAGCTTGTGACCTCGGGTCAATCATTACAATGCCTCCTCACCCCAGATTCTCATCTGCAAAAGAGATGAATACACCCAGCTTGCAAGGGCATTGTGAGGATTAGTGAATATGAGTGGAAAACATTTGGCAAAGAACTGGCATTGAGTTCTTCCTTATTGCTATAATTATTGCTACAGTATGTGTGTAAACATGGCAGATAAATACCCACTATACCCTTCCTGTTACTTCTAATGGTATCCTCTTCAGCAGCTCCCCAGTTCTCAATTACCACCAGCAAGAGTCACTGTTGGCTTAAAGCCTACAAAACAGCACATTAACAATCTCTAACTGGTTCTGAAAGCTGCCTCAGGAGTATTTGGAATCGTGCAGAAAGCTGGGGTTCTGTGTGTGTGGGTGTGTATAAATACACTGTCTGCCCCGGTGCCATCCATACTGCCAGGCTGCCTCCCACAGCACAACAGCAAAATAATAACAGAGAGGCCCAAGTGCTCTCTGCTCTCTGTGCATCAGTTTCAAAGGGCTGCCTTCAACACAGACCTCCTCGTTCATCTCTACCAGCAGAATTAGAAGTTCAGCCACCACTTCCCCAAGTTTGTGATATCTTTGGTCCTTAACTCCCTTCTGGAAGGAGAGTTTGTGATTAAAAGGTCATTCCTGAAATAAGTAGAATGGCAGCAGTTCCAGAAGAGTGCATGTTGACATGTCCATAAAGGTAACTGGAGACTGACTCTGAGACACAAAAGGGGCAATTGGATGAAAAGCAAAACTGTTGTCTAAGAACCTTCTTGATGTTAACTGTACTGGTGGCCTTCCCTTCAGAAAGGATAATGCAGTCAGCATCAGACCTGATTTCAGGCTTTCTACCATCGATCAATGCCACACATTGCCATTTATTAACCAAGAGGACTTGGTTACACACTCTTGAGTCCCCACCTTGCAATCACACCTAAGAGGGATGAAGCTGAGATTATACGCAGAATAGATGTCAGTCACATATATCAACCTGCAGAGAGCACTAAAACAGCCCCACCGATATGAATATAATATGAAATATCAGTCTTCAGAGCTCTTAGAAAATCTAATTATTTGTCCCATTAACCTTAGAAAGAATTTATGTTTGTAAATTTTACCATACATATTATTCCATAATGCTATGAATAAAAATACATATAAAGGTCATAAATAGTATATTTTCCTAATTTCATAACATTCATACATCTTAAAGATTTTATCACCATAAAAATGGGAAAAATTCTTAGGGATTCATATTAATAAATTTTGCTTTTTTCTTATCTTTTCTGAGCATTTAACCTTATTTTCAAAAACATATTAAAATATTTAATAATTCATAGGTACCTCTCCAGATGTAGACTGGTCAAAGAAATGAGTGTCTGCACCTTACCAAATGATAAGTAAGGTTTTTCAACTGAACACATAAAAAAAGATCTACAAACAGATTTCTGCCATACAGAGATGTTTATAAAACTTAATGTTTCTATAATAATATTTGTTCTTTTGGAGTCAAATCAAAGTTTGAATATGAATTTATGTAACCAATATGAAATAAAGTATGAGATTGTAAAGATAAGTTGTCCAACATCCAAATATTTCAAAAATACCCCCAAATTTATAAACATTCCCTGTATTCATTTTCCTGATACAGTTAAAAAAAAGAGGGAGGAGAGTTCATATTTCAATAAAGTTTTAGTTCACATTTCCTTTTGTTCAATTACACACACACACACAGGAATTTAGTAAAAGAACTGGAATTAGCCTGTGGCTTTTCAATTATGAGATTAAAATGTAACAAATCTGGAACACTTACTAATAGAAAACTGCCCTCTGCACCACAACAATTGAGGTAACAACCCTGGCCCAGGTTCTGTTTCGGGAAGGTGAAAATACGATAGCTAAGTGGTGGGAAAACAACTAAAAATCTTAGTCATGCAATTCTGATCAATCATTCTGCCCTTCCTAGAAATTCATAGAGAACTTCAAAAGTCTCAAAGTCATTCCAGCTCTCCATTGTCAAGCCAATCTGTCATTTAATTTCCCCAAAATAAAAATGTGCAGAAAACACCATCTTACACATAATTGGATTATTTTCTATAAATAAGTTACTATAATTTACACTTTAAATGTATTCATTCCAGTTTCCAAATAAGCATTTTCTTTAGATTTGGATTTTAGAAAAACCCTTTAGTTTCTGAAAGCCTTTCAGGGTTTAGTTAGCAAACCTTATTCCATTAATGACCTTTCTCCATTAGGGGGACAAACACGGGACTGAATTAGGAGAAGAAAAATGTGTTAAATCCCTTAAGGCTGATTTTCCAAATTCTTCCCCTAAATATTTTGCTCCTCTTAAAATGCTTTTGGCATGCTCACACAGATCCAAGGGCCTCTGCTGCTGTCTCATCTGGAATTTTATTTCTGTGATGGGTAAGAGAAGTGAAGCAAGAAACATCAACAAAACTGCCTGATCAATCTTCCAGGAAACCGGCTTGCAATATTTTTCACTTCACCAGCTCAAATGCATACAAAAATTCTTTCACCAGAACATAGCAACAAATCTCAATTTAAATCCTATACTGGAAATGTAGTAGAGAAATTAGGACCTGTTTCCCTTATGGAAAGTTACTAGTCTTAAGAATATGTATACTGCCTTTAAAACTGAACCACTATTAAAGAGAAAGCATTACTCGGCTCTACATCTTTCAAAACAACTGAAGAATGTCTAATTGGTTGGCAATAATCTGAGTTCCATAGAATACAACTATTCAGAGAAAAAGTCCCTATACTTTAAGCCAAAAAAGATTTGTCTTGTTGGATGATTTAAAACTTGGACTGGCTTTATTAAAGTCTCTCATGAAATGCAACTCACCCTAGAAAGCCAGTTTCTCATTAGCAAAAGAGATTATTTCGGAAGCAATGACAGCATTTCAGATGATACTCCCACTTCTTCTTTTTCTGGCTACTGTATTTAATCAAACCCAATGAAACCTACTACCACAGCTTAATGAGATCATTCTCCTCTCTTGTCTTGTACCCACTTGGTTGGCCTCTGAATGCCACCAATTCATTTACTGAAACAACATGCATTAAAATGGCACATAGAAATATGTAAATATTATGTAATAATCTGCCAAATGTTACAAATGTGTAGTCAAAGACACAGAGACAAGAGGAGATAGACTGCTCTCAATTAGAGTGTATAAACTCCAAATTTGTTTCAAAATCTGACAATCCCAGAGGGCCTGGAAAAAAAAAGAACTTTAAAATGTGCTTTTCAAAATTGTCAAAACTACCTAAGTATATGTGTAGTTTAGATGATTAGCATTTCAAATTTATCTTCGTAAGTTTATCGTATTTACATACACTTTGAAGTTATTAAAGGTAAAAACTGCATTTGAAACAGTCTTTCTGACTTCACTTTATAAAAAGCAAAAAACAATTCAGTGGTCTCTTTGGGAGATGTGAACGTGGGTGAAGTGACAAGAGGAAAACAACTTTACTTATCAAATAAGAAGCCTGAAATCCGGGGACAAAAGCTGAATGAATTGCCCAGCATCACCTACTGCGCAAGTGACAGTCACAGACAGAACCAGGTCCCACAGACTCCTGAGCTTGCATTCAATGTATGCCAAGTACAAGAAGGTCAGAGTTTCACGGGGGAAAAAAAAAAGGCATCAAAAATATATCTTGAAGGACAGATGAAGTCTGATTCCTGCAAAGAAGGGCATTCTAGACAGAGTAAGTGAAAGTAGAGTAATACCCTCTTCATTTCAGACTCAAAATCAATACCTCACAAAAAAGAGCATATTTAAATAAAACATAATTGCATATCTATGAGAAAACAGAGGATTTGACATATAATATTAAAATAATAATTCTAAAATACTCCAAACTTTAGAAAGTTTTTAATCCTGAAAAATGTTTATATCCATAAGAAGAAGATGAGTACAGAGTTACAAATATATGCTCAAAAATGTTTTCTTAAGAAAATATAGAGTCTTTGAAAAGCAACCTCTTTAAGTAAACACATGCTCTTTATGACCCATTCACTTTGCTCCCAAATTTATGGTAATTCTGCAACCCTTTGATTCCAAAGTCTACAGCCCCACTTGCACTGTATTTAGGATTTCTGTCATTTTTACTATTGGAGGAAAATGTTTCAGCAGAGAACCAACCTAACCCACCCAAAATACCCACCTTACTATCACAGAGTCAGTGAGTATGAGAGCAGGAAAGCATATAAAAAGAACATCTAATCAAACCTGAAAGTAGACATGTCAGAAGCTTATCCCATAAAATGAAGTTAGGTGAGCCAGAAATCAGATCAGAATCCATATGTCTGGGCAGCCCCAGTGGCGCAGCGGTTTAGCGCCGCCTGCAGCCCAGGGCGTGATTCTGGAGACCCAGGATCAAGTCCCACATCGGGCTCCCTGCATGGGGCCTGCTTCTCCCGCTGCCTGTGTCTCTGCCTGCCTCTCTCTCTCTCTCTCTCTGAATGAATAAATAAATAAATCTTTAAAAGAAAAAAGAATCCATATGTCTTTATCCAGTACTCCTCCCATGATTGCAAACCTTTTTAACATCTTGATTCAGATACAATTCACATACCATACAATTTGTCCATGTAAAGTCTACAATTCAATTTTTTTGGTATATTGCATTATTAAATTTTTTTAATTGTAGTGAAATACATATAACATAAAGTTTGCCAACTTAACCATATTAAAATGCACAATCCAGGGATGTTAATTACATTTACAGTGCTGTGCGACCATCACCACTCTGTCCAAAGCATTTTTCATCTGCCCAAATAAAAACTTTATAACTTGGAGTACCCGGGTGGCTAAGTGGTTGAGCATCTGCCTTCCGCTCAGGTCATGATCCCAGGGTCCTGGGATCGAGTCCCACATCGGGCTCCCCGCAAGGAGCCTTCTTCTCCCTCTGCCTGTGTCTCTGCCTCTCTGTGTTTCTCATGAATAAATAAATAAAATCTTTTAAAAAAAGAAAGAAATTTTTTAACTCTTAAGCAATAATTCTCCCATTCACAGGGGCATCTGGCTGGCTCAGTTCATAGAGCATGTGACTCTTGATCTTAGGGTTGTACATTCAAGCCCCACTGTTGGAAGTGGAGGCTACTTAAAAAAATAAATAAAGTATGATAATTCTCCCATTCTCCCTCATCCCAGGCCCTAGAAGCCCTTAACCTACTTTCTATCTGTATGTATTTGCCTCTTCTAGATATTTTATATAAGTGGAATCATACAATATCTGTCCTTTTGCATCCAGCTTATTTCACCTAGCATCATGTTTTCTAGGATCATCCATGTTGTAGCACGTGTCAGAATATCCTTCCTTATTATGGCTGAATAATATTTCATTGTACATATATGCCTCTTTTTTAAGTGATTTTCTGTATTTGTTTATTTGAGAGAGCAAGAGTGAGCGGGGGGGGGGGGCAGGAGCAGAGGGAGAAGGACCAAGAGACTCCATGCTTGAGTGCAGAGCACAACACAGGGTTCAGTCTCACAACCCTGAGATCGGACCTGAGCCAAAATCAAGAGTCGGATGCTTACCTGACTAAGCCGCCCAGGTGTCCCATAGTGCCACATTCTATTCATCCATTCGTCTGTTGATAGACATTTGGGTTGTTTCTACCTCTTGGCTATTGAGAATACAGCCACAATGAAAATTGGCAGGCAAGTATCTGTTCGAATCCCTGTTTTCAGTCCCCTTGGGTATATAGAGTGAAATCACTAGGTCATGTGGTAATTCTATGTTTAGATTCTGAGAAACTGCCTTGCATGGAAACTGTTTTCCCTAGCGGCTGCACTCCTATCAGCAATGCACACAGATTTCAATCTCCATATCCTTGCTAATGTTTATTTTCCTTTTTTAATTATAGTCATCCTGGTAGGTGTGAAGTGGTATGTCAGGGCTCAGATTTGCATTTCTATAATGATTCATGATGCTGACCATAAGACTGCATTTTGAAAATGCAAAAACTCAAGAACTACCAAGCAAAACCACCAAACTCTGAGATACCCAGACTTTCTGAACTAGTCCCAGTTCAACAGCATTTTACTCCAAAGTCACTGGGGTTCACAGATAGGTCTTTTGCATTTACTCTGCGAAATATTGCAAAACAATCTATTCCCTAAAGAATTACTTTCAAAATTAGATATAACCCATTAATTCCTGACCATCTTTAATTTTAGTGTTTATTCACTTCTCACCTATTTTCCACTTGATGAATTCAAGTTTTTTAAATACAGAAGGGAATGTTTTCCAACTTTCATTTTCTAGAGTTGCCAAACTCTGTCTAAAGACTGAGTCTGTGAGATTTACAGGCATTCAAAATTGTTTGAAACCTTCTCTTTGGAAATATCTTTTGGAAAAACTCTTCACATCTTAGATATAAACAGCAGTATATATGTTGCAAATGCAAAAGAACAAGCACCCAATTTACAGGGAAAAATTACAAATTTTACATACAAACACTTCACTTTGGACTTTTGTCCCAGCAGCAAAGGAGTTTTATTAAAATCAGTTGAGAGGGGCAGCCCGGGTGGCTCAGCAGTTTAGTGCTGCCTTCAGCCTGGGTTGTGATCCTGGAGACCCGGGATCAAGTCCCACATCAGGCTCCCTATGGGGAGCTTGCTTCTCCCTCTGCCTGTGTCTCTGCCTCTCTCTCTCATGCTCTGTGTCTCTCATGAATAAATAAATAAATAAATAACATTTAAAAAATAAAATAAAACAAAATAAAATCAGTTGAGAGGAGTCTGGGTGGTTCAGCAGGTTAAGCATCTGCCTTTAGCTCAGGTCATGATCTCAGGGTCCTGGGATCCAGCCCTGCATCAGGTTCCCTGCTCAGCAAGGAGTCTGCTTCTCCCTCTCTCTCTGCCCCCTCTCCTCCCTACTCTCTCTCTCTCAAATAAATAATTAATAAATAATCTTTAAAAAAAAAAAACGCTTGAAATGTCATAGCACAAGAAGAGGTAATTTAGGAAGAGCTGAATGAGTCATAATGATGATGAATCACTGTCATGAAAAGTCAATAAAAAACTAATATTTTTTTAGTGATTTTAGTGATAAAATAGCTAGAATGTTAAAAAGAAAATGTGAAATTCCTTCATTTTATTCTTATTAAAGATCTATTATGTTCTACAAACTGTCTACAGAAATCTTCATAAGCATATTATTTCCAGACGTATGAAAATTTATGCAAATGAGTTTACATGAGAATAGGGAAAATTTTTTTGAATGGAATAAGCATTCCACTGATCGGACTTAAAACTCTGTCACGACAACTTCTACTTTCTAAAATAGGAGCAAAAACATGTCAAGACTGCTAAATATTCACACAGCAATTTTCTGATTTTAATTATTTAATTATTTTCCCCACATGATGAGGAAATCTAGGGGATTCTTCTAGATTCTTTTAGATTCCTAATAAATCCATGTTATAAAACAAAAACATCCAACAAATAGCATTTCTCAAACAAAAAATCTTGGGAAAAAAATATCCAAAGAAAAAGAAAACAGTACTTTCAGTACCCAAGTATCTCCTTGCACTCCTATGTAGGAATGCTATTATTTTCTATAGAACTGATATAGGAAAACTACATGTCTTCTGTAATTACAGCTTTGGGTCATCAAAGTCAGATAAAAATATATACTGAAAAGCAGCAAGCAATTAATGATCATGAATGAGCATTGTAGACACCAGTGATAACTATCTGAAGCCACCAACCCCAATGAATTAAAGGGTGTGACAGTGCTGCTTAGTTTCCCTCTTTGGAACTATTTTCAAATAATTCTGTGTGTGTCATGGCCCACATAAATACCCTGGGACAGATGAAGACCCAGACAACAATTCATGCAAGTTCAAGTACTGCCTGTCAATTCAGCTACTCAGGACAGTTCCCTGGTAGCCCCAAAGAGCAGTGTGACCCCAAGGAATTTGAGAATCAAAGAAAAACTATCTTCAGCTCATCAAGACTAGACTTACAAAAGTCTACACAACCTTAGAGGCCAGAATGAACACTCCAAAATGTCCAGAGCTACAAGCTTCCTTGACTATAACCCATCATTTGGAGAATTCCTAGGGCTTAGACTCTTCCCTCCACCTCTCCTCTTAATTTTTATTACTCACCTCCTTCTTCCACTCATCTTGCTTTTTAAACATCCAAATTTCCCTCCATCCTGCCTCTCTGATACTCTTTTCCAAAACCCTCCATGGACCCGTCTTGGGTTAGGTCACCATTTTGAAATTCTCAGCCATAAAAGCTCACCTGGCTACACGGGTGTGGTCACCCTCAAGCAATCCCAACACCATGTGAGTCTCTGTACCATTTCTCTCCTGGAGTGTCTTTCTGCACCTTTTCTTTCTCTACTTAAAACTTCCTGTATGGTGTCTGTAATATAAATTTTCAACATAGAAAGTGTGATGCTACGTTTGTGTTAAAGTCAGAGGCTTCAAATAGTTTTGTTCACGAACCTCTAAAAGAACTCCCATGCACATTTGACAATATCTATAGTAAATCTAAATAGTTAAAAAGATATAACTTCTAGCACATTGTTAAGAAGCCACAAATTTGGGACACCTCAGTGGCTCAGCAGTTGAGCATCTGCCTTTGGCTCAGAACGTGATCCCGGGTCCAGCGATCAAGTCCCACATTGAGCTCCCTGGAGGAGCCTGCTTCTCTCTCTCCCTATGTCTCTGCCTCTCTCTGTGTGTCTCTCATGAAAAATAAATAAATAAATAAATAAATAAATAAATAAATAAATAAATAATCTTTTTAAAAAGCCACAAATTTAGCTCAATTTTTAGGATATGTCTCTACTACCTAATTGGCAAAACTAGTCCTCATTGTCAAACTAACGAGCTAATCAGACTTATTTTTTGAAGAGGAAGTCTGACTTTAGTTTTCTACTTATAAACCATGTTCATTTGTGTCTCCAGGGTAACTGGGCAATGGCTCACATCATAATTCTCATTCTGAGAGGGAGGGATGGAGAGAGGGACAGAGAGAGGATGGATGGATGGATGGATGGATGGTCAATGGATGGCAGGCACAAAGTCTTGCTCCTGGATGCAGTAAAGCACTAGCCGTTTTAATAGTTCTTAAGAGAATGTTCTTTACTTTGCATTCTACTGTTGCTCCCTTGTTTGCCACCATACAGTAATGAAGCACAGCAAGATCTGGAGAGGGTGAGTGGTGTGTCTTTCTTTTGTAAAGCAGAGGAGAGGAATCCTGAGAGGAAAAGTTGGAAAGGAAAGGCAGGCTACTTAACCACTGGAAAGGCTGGCCACAGAGGAACACATAAACTCCAGTACGCAAACCATTCCAGGGGCTTAATGTTATCCCAACCTAGGATTACAACTCCAGACAAGAAGTTGTAATTTAATTAGAAAGGCTAAACCCTAGAGGTGGCCTCTACAAAGATCTTTGTCACCATTAACACCAGAGACTTTGCAAACTAATTTAATGAACGTGAGAAATGTGCTTTTGCTGCACTCAGTAATTGGCATAATTAGAAGGTTAGAAACACTCTCCCAATGGTGAGTTTAGTGTTAGTCAATAAATGTGGATTGGCCAAAATATTTTATAGACAAGTCCCACCACTGACTATGAAGGATAAAAATCTGACATAGGTAGGAGGTTCAATCCTGTGTTTAGCCATTGGCTGGGATGAGCCTCATTGCCTGATACTGACCTCTAAGTCCTCTCTCTAAAACAGCATTGTTCTATAGCACAACACAAGCCAGATAATATAAAAATTTTTAATCTTCTAGTAGCCATGTTAAAAAAGGAGATTAAATCAATTTTAGAACTGTGTCTTTCCCCCATATATATGCAAAATATCATTTTGACAAATAATCAATATTTTAAAAACTATTACACTCTTTTTCTTAGTATACTTTTTGAAGTCTGGGGTGAATTTTACACTTATAGCTCATCCCAACGCACATAGGGCACAGTTCAGGTGCACAGTAGCCATTCCGCTGCATTGCATGGTTCTGGAATACTGCTGCATTGACTCCAACTAAAACCTACTTGTCCTTCAGGAGGACAGAGAACTGTAGCTTACGAAGCTTATGAAACAGGCTATATGAACTGTTTTTTAGCCTCCTTGCTAATAGTGATTTTTTAAAGATTTTATTTATTCATGAGACACAGAGAGAGAGAGAGAGGGAGAGAGAGAGAGAGGCAGAGACACAGGCAGAGGGAGAAGCAGGCTCCATGCAGGAAGCCCAACATGGGACTCGATCCCGGGTCTCCAGGATCACACCCTGGGCTGAAGACGGTGCTAAACCGCTGAGCCACTCAAGCTACCCACTAATAGTGATTATTTAATGAATGCCAATGTGCACAGCCAGTTTGAGAAGCCTGTCTTTATCACAGCCCTCATAGGGGGACAATTGATAGCCCCATAACCCACTTTTAAGCTCTGGGAGCTAAGAATACTGAGCAAAAATAAAAAATTAGCAGTCATGCATGGACAAATTAGTTTAAGTTGTTTTTATAAGACTTCCTGTCCGATAAACAGACATACTAAGAATTGGAAATGTTTCCTCTCTTTGTTACAATCACCACTTAAAGTTTTATATTTCCTATTCTTTAATTTTTTATTTTTTTTAAAGATTTTATTTATTTATTCATGAGAGACACACAGAGAGAGAAGCTGAGACACATCAGAGGGAGAAGCAGACTCCCTGCGGGAGCCTGATGCAGGACTCAATCCTGGGACCCTGGGATCATGCCCTGAGCTGAAGGCAGATGCTCAACCACTGAGCCACTCAGGTGTCCCTATTTCCTACTCTTTTAATGAAAATTAGTTATCTGTCTATTTTGAGGAAAACAAAGAAACAGAAAGTGACATTTACTAACCACCAGGTAGTATTTTACTGAGCATCTACTATGCTGGCCCCAAAAGAGATTCAGATGATGCTTTCAAGAAGCTATCGCGGAGGTAAGCATGAGGGTGGGGAAAGGATAAGTACACAGATAACAGATGGACAATATAATTAATATATTATGTACAGATACATTCATAAATGTAGAGGGAAATTATTTCTTTTTGATGGGGGTGAGGAGGGAATCAGAAGAGGATGCAAAGAATAAATTGCATTTGAACTGATTTATTTGAGGCATATAAAACTGTTATAGGGCATTTGTGGAAGAGAGAACATGCAAAGTCCTCGAGGCATAAAAAACAGGACACAGACAAAACTATGAGCTGTTTCTCTGGCTGGACGATTTTTGATCACAGCTGAGATATCATTGAATTATTTAAATGGACTGTGGCTAGATTGTGGAGGACTTATAAAATCAAGCTAAGAGTTCAAATGAACAAGCAATGTAGGCCACTGACTTTTTTCTAAGCAAAGGAGTAACACAGTCAAAGTATGCTGTAGTGAGTTTAATATGAAAAATGGATTCATAGAGATGGGAGGCTAGAAGCAAGGAAGCCAATGTGAGGCTTATTACAGTCACCTGTGATGGACATCTCAAAGCCAGAAGTAGTGAGGTAGCAATGAAATTAGAAAGGAAGAGATAGCTGCAAGAAGAACTGACTATACAGGTGAGGTTCCCATGACTTGGCTACTGAATTACTGGAAGGGCAACGAAGAAGAGAAATCAGAATGTACTTTCAGGTAATGTGAAGGATAGCAGTGCCTCTCCATTTAAAAAAGGAAAAAGAAAAATAGCAGCTCAGGAAGAGAAACCATTTAAAAGAAAGAAAATTCTTTGTACCTAATGAGTCAGAGATTACCTGGATATTCAGGTGAAGATGTCAAGCAAGCCTATGACAATGCAAGACCAGGGCAATAAAGAGAATGTCTTCACCAAATGGAGACCATCCAAGCATAACCGGTTCAGAAGAAAGGCATACTTAACAGCATTAAAGCACCAGAGGAGCCAGGAAAAGGATGCCCAAAGGATAGTGAATTTGACCATCAAGAACCAGCTGACATCCAATGACACAAGGGAGCAGGAAGTTGGCTTTGGGCTGGCAGACATATCTGTGTATTATAAGTTTCCTGGAGCAATATGACAACAACTATACTAACATATTTAAGATTACATGACCATTGACCCACAAATTCTGGAAATTTATTTTAAGGAAATAATTAGACATACATATTTAGATACATTTAAAAGAATGTACTTCCTCAAAGCACTCTTCATAATTGGAAAAAAAGCCTTAAACAATCTAAATATCCATCCATAGGGGTTATTTAAAAGTATATTTTCATGCGTAAATGCAACGATTTAAAAAATGATATTTAAGAGGGTGCCTGACTGGCTTAGTCGGTAGATCACATGACTCTTGACCTCGAGGTTGTGAGCTTAAGCCCCACGTTAGGTGTAGAAATTACTTAAAAATAAAATCTTACAAAAAAGTATACTAAGAGAATATGTAAAGATATGGAAGGATTTCACCATATATTAAGGAATAAAAAAGCAGATTATTAAAGAGCACAGTGTGTTTCATTTATACACTGTGTGCATATATGACTAGAAAGAAAAGGCAAAACATTAGCACCATCTAGTTCTAAGTTCCTGAAAGATTCTTATATTCTATTTTTGTGAGCTATATTTTCAAATTTCTATAACAAATAATACTTCTGTACCATTTTTTTTCTTTAAAATACCCATTCTGCAAAAGGTGTGTTGTTTTCCACCTTATTGCAAATATAGGAAGGGAAGAGAATGTGCAACTATAAAAATAACCTGGGCTGAGCGGTCTGCCTGCCTGCCTTGGTGGGAAATGGTGAGAATAGGAGAGACATGGCCTGTCTGTAATTACAGGCAGACAGGAAGGATCTAGGAGGCAGGGAGGAAGAGATTTTATATGCCAACCCTCAACACACAAGAAAGAGCTCCCTCAGAGACCAAACCTCAAGGTCTTCCACAAGGTGCAGTTAAGGTAACACATTTCTAAAAATGAAACTATCCAGGTTAAATTGCTTTTCCTTCTGTCTTTCCACTGACTTTCCCACTTCAGTCTGAGGAGATAATTGGGTACATGTAAAATAACTGTGCTTATGGAGGGTCATCTCCTCCCATTGTCTAGTCTATGTGTTATGTAAACATTGTTGAAAAGGGAGTTGCATCATTTAAAATACACCTTTTGCAATAAATCCAAGTATTTTAAGGTAAAATTATCAGGGTACTTATCAGTTATTAAGATGGAAAAACAAAAACAAAAAATTAATGTAAACCAAAACGTTACTGACAGATCACACTAAGCCACCAAGGCTTATTCAAGGGCATATATATATGCACCCACACCTGGGGAAAAATGGGGTACGATTGTCCTTTGTTCAGAGACTATAATGAAATACAACTCTCTATAAATAGAATTTTTAAAATAGAAAATAGAGTATTTCAGAAATACTTTTTGAATTCTCTATTTTAGAGTCTTCTAGCAGTAAGCCATAAAAAGTTGAAAACAAATGTAACATAATTTTAAAAGGGAGAAGAGTCGTTTTAGCAATTATATTTTCAAAATTTCAAATGCATTAAAATGCAATCCTTTATCCAAGTAAAATATTTATGATAAGCCAGATGGACATGCCAGAAAGGAACACTATGTTTCCCCTTAAAAACTCAGGGGCAGGGCAGCCCGGGTGGCTCAGTGGTTTAGCACCGCCTTCGGCCCAGGGTGTGATCCTAGGGACCTGGGATCCAGTCCCACGTCGGGCTCCCTGCATGGGGCCCGCTTCTCCCTCTGCCTGTGTCTCTGCCTCCTTTTCTCTCTCTGTGTCTCTCATGAATAAATAATAAAATCTTAAAAAAAAAAAACTCAGGGGCAAAGATTTCTTCTGATGGACCTCACACTTAAGAATTCAGTCCATGAAGCACAGCACTCTGCTTCAAACTGTATAAACTGAAAGTTAATGAGTAAAATTTAAATAATTAGTCTCATATTGGAAAAGCATACTCCTTCATTTTCAATTTACATAGCTAATAACTATGTAAAAGTTCACATGAGCCATTAATACTTTTTTATTGAAAAGCTTATTCAGGTGGAGTTGGACAAGAGAAATAAAATCCACAGTATGAACCAAAAATGATAGAACCCTGATAATCAAGCCACTTCTCCAGCATGCTAATGTTATCCTTCATGATCATTCATCCTCTAAGCTGCTGTTGAAAATTAAGATCCTGACTCAAATCAGCACTATTTTTAATACTTTACTGGGGGTCTAGCGTTTATTTGCCTTTTTTGAAAATTCGTAACTTCAGACTATACCATCTCTGAGTACAGTAAATGTGGAGATCATCTTCTGTGTAAAACAGCTCTTTCTTTTGTCTAAAATGTGCCTCTTTTAAGCATCAAAAAATCTAGATTAATTTAACTTAGTTGGAGATTAATTTAATTAATTCAGTTGAAGATTAGAAGAACATGTTCATGTTTGCTCTTCTGAAATAAATGACTTTATACCCAGTAATTACATCTCCTCACTATTTTCATCATTTTAGACTCAAGAGCCCTAATCAATTTAGTCAGTTGTACAAAAACACCAAATGGATTCACTCTAAGTTTCCTTCACTAGACTCCTCTCACTGTTAAATCATTTCTTAATTAGGAGACCAGAATCTCAGAGAGTAATCCATGTGTACAGTCAATGCAGCTTTGCAAAGGAAGGATAATGTTCTCGGTTTTCTTCTCTGTTTCCTTCCTAATGAAGCTTTAAAAACCAGGTCCTTTTAGAGTGCAACAAGACAACTGCCAGTGTCTTCTGAGAGGACTACCATGACTCTCTCCTTTCCATCATGCTAGACTACAGAAAATCTAATTCATGGTGACAAATTTTTCTTGAAGGTTTTAGCAAGAGAGTGAATCAAACAAAAAGATTTGTATAATTTTTCAACAAAGCTTTAGCACTGTTCTCAAGACACACACAAGCTAGCAAACCTGACTGAGTTTGAGGTACGAGCATGTGCAATAATATACCCAAAAGAACTGAAAGCAGGATCTTGAAGAAACATCTTGGGCAGCCTGGGTGGCTCAGCGGTTTAGCACCACCTTCGGCCCAGGGCCTGATTCTGGAGGCCCGGGATGGAGTCCCACGTCAGGCTGCCTGCATGGAGCCTGCTTGTGCCTCTGCCTCTCTCTCTCTCTCTCTCTCTCCTCTCTCTCTCTCTCTCTCTCATGAATAAATAAATAAAATCTTAAAAAAAAAAAGAAAAAGAAACATCTTCACACTCATACTCATCATTGCATTATTCAAAATAGCTAAACAGTGGAAGCAATCTAAGTACACATACATGGATGAATGGTTAAACAAAAAGTGCCATGTACACACACACACACACACACACACACACACAGGAATACAATTCAGCCTTTAAAAAGGAAGAAAACATAGATGCAGCTTAAGAACATTTTGCTAAGTGAAGAAGGCCAGTCACAAAAAGCAAAATACTATATGATTCCATTTACCTACAGTAGCTAAATTTATAGAGACAGAGAGTAAAATGGCGATTGCCAGAGGCTGGCAGGAGAAGGGAATTGGGAGTTATTGTTTAATGGGTACAGAGTTTCCATTCTGCAAGATGAAAAGAATTACGGAGATGGAGGGTGGCAAATGTAGTGAATACTACTGAACTGTTCACTTTAAAATGGTTAAAATGTTACATTTTATATGTTTTTCACCACAAAAAAAATGGGAGAGAAAACATGTGTAATATACATTTTTCATTCCAATTTCAACTTGACTTTCACAGAAGAGATACTCAGTATGCTTCACTTCATACATTCTCCAAGGAGACGAATGGGGAAATTTCACTTGGTTCCAATTTCATCTTACAAAACTTATATTGCAACATAATTATTCTTTTGATATACATGCAGATCTTCTGAATTCTAGAATCAAACTGTATTCACAATGGCCATTCCTCTAGGCCTCTTACTCAAGAGAGAAAACACTTGTTCAAATGTTTCTTGTGGTAGATACTTGCTGGTTACCCTCTCAATCACCTACCTCCCCCCTCTTCTTGCTTCAAATCTAATCTCATTTTTTTTTTCCTAGAGACAAGGTGACCAATTACAATAATCACCTACCCTTGCAACTAGGGATAAACTATAGCCCCATTTTGGCCAATGATGAGCAAAAAGAGTGTTGAGTGGAACTTCCGGGTGAGCTATGAGCTCTCTGACAAAACTTAATACATGCAGCTGGCATAAACATTTTACCCTTGCCCCTCCATCTTTCTCCAGGAAGACAGGAGCAGCCAATTTCCCTGAGCAGGCAACCAGCCCTGGATTGCCTAACTACAGACTGAGGGTTTCTGAAGAAAAAGGAATTATTTCTTATAACCCAGAGTAGTAGGGTTTCTCCTCCTTGCAGTTCCACTCAATCCTACTTCAATCTGGCACCACTGAGATTAAGTCTGAGGGAAGAAACTCAGGAATATTTTTGGTCTAGAAGATGGAGTTCTATATCCTACCTCTGCAAAAGGGACATGGGTCAGACTGAAATGTAACAGCCCCATTTATAAGGTAACACTGAAAGATGATTAGAATAGGGAGACAGTATACTGAGGATGCTGTCAGAGCCTCCCCCCACAATATGTTTTCATAATAAAATAAACCTAACGTTTATTAAATGCTTGCTGTATGGCAGACACAAGCCAGATACTCTCTGTGCAATGCAAATCCCAACAACCTCACAAGGAGGAACTCATACTCCCAATCACTCCAACGACCTGCTTTTTGATAGCTTATGCCTTAAACAACTCATTCAGTCTCTCTGATTATCCTCCTGTGTAAAAGGGGGAGAAAAATGCAACATTCAAATGACTGTAGTAAGAATAAACATAATATGATCAAAGTATGTGTAGCATGGGGCTCAGGGCAACGCTCAATAAAAAGTGACTGGATCCTCATCCAAAAAAAAAAAAGAAAGAAAGAAAGAACTGCAGACATTCCCAGATGTACCT
Organism: Nyctereutes procyonoides; assembly: GCF_905146905.1. NCBI lineage: Eukaryota > Metazoa > Chordata > Mammalia > Carnivora > Canidae > Nyctereutes > Nyctereutes procyonoides. Next base: position 1,994,642 of record NW_026575146.1, on the reverse strand, counting down.
AAACACCAGACTCCCTTAGACAATTTCCTCAGAACACAGATTCCCTGACCCTAACCAGGCTTACTGAGCCAGGAGGGTGCCCTGTCACAGAGAGATGGGGGAGGGAGGCGGTAGATAGACTGGTCTAAGGGAATGCTGACTATTATATTCTCAAGAGACTACAAACTTTACCACTTGGGGCAGTCCCAGTGGCTCAGCGGTTTAGCGCCACCTTCAGCCCAGGGTGTGATCCTAGAGACCCGGGATTGAGTCCCACATCAGGCTCCCTGCATGGAGCCTGCTTCTCCCTCTGCCAGTGTCTCTGCCTATGTCTCTGCATCTCTCTGTGTCTCTCATGAATAAATAAATAAAATAAATAAAAATAAAAGATTCAAATAAGCAAAGGGAAGAAAACTTAAATCACCCAATTCCCTCAATCCAGAGGCATTCACTATTAACATGTTTCTCTCCATCTTCCTAGACATTTTTGTCTTTTTTTTTAAGAAAATAGAATGAAAAAAACCCACAGTATTTTATCACCTTTACATAAAAGATACTATAAGCATGTTTCCATTACAGTACATATTCTTTTATGTCACCTTTAAAGCTCCACAGGTATTTTATTGACTGAGCATTCAATAGTTTCTTTCCTATTACCACCCTATTATTGTACATTCTTGATGCTATTTCCTGTTTTTAAGCTTAAAAGCATTTCTATAACAAACATATTTAGAGATAAAATTTTGTACATATGCATGACTCATTTATTTACTCATTCATTCATTTAAAGAACAAACACTGAAAAGTGAAGTCAAATAGACATCTCAAGTAGCCTTCCACACAGTAGACTACTCCCCACCTCTCAAAAATCTCTTTTGTCTTTCCAGATTTGATTTCCTTCTTCTCCTCTACTCCTCTGCAGCAGGTCAGATTTCCTAAGAGATCAGTCCTGAGTCACATCTCAGTTTATTCACTCTTAGCAAGTAGTTTCTAATCCACTCTCATAGTTCTGAATATCATCTACGTGCAGAAGCCCCACTGATGTACTGCCAACCAAAACCTTTCTACTAAATTACAAAATTATGTGTACTGGTTTCAAAATATGTTCACAAATTACTTGTTAGTCCTGCATTCAAGAGGTAGGGTATAATTCCCCTCCCCTTTAATGTGAGCTATATTTGGTAACTCACTTCTCATAAGCAGAATATGGCAGATGTAATGATGTAACATTTCTAAGACTATGTGTAACAGGCAATTGCCGTTTCTTCTGTGCACTCTTTCATATCACCCACTCTAAGAGAAGCCAGTTGCCATGTCATGAAGACACTCAAGCAGCCCTATGGAGAGGTCCACATGGTGAGGAACTATATGCTGGACCACCAATAGCCAGCAAGGAACTGAGACCTTCTGCCAAAAGCCATGTGCATAAACTATCTTGGAATCATCCTCCAGCCTCAGTCAAGCCTTCATGATGATGACTGGAGCCCTGGCCAACAAACACCTTGATTACAACCTCCTAAGAGACTCTGGGCCAGAATCACCTAGCAAAGCCACTCTCAAATGCCTGACCCAGGAAACTATATGAATAATAAATATTTGCTGTTTCAAGCTGCTAAAGATTGAGGTAATTTGTTATACAGCAATAGCTTATTAATGTAGGTTTGCTGCTAAGTTTCAGAGTAATTTGCTATGTGGCAAGAGATAAAAACAGCATGTATCCAACCATCTATCTGACTATCTGACTTCTCCACTGAGATATCTCATGGACTCATCTGAAACTGAACACATCTAAAACTGAACTGCTGGCCTTTTCTCCTAACAATTATGTCTCTAATCTTTCTTAATTCATCAGTACCCAGCACCTTCATCCACTCACTTGTTCATGCCAGGGCTCTAAAACCAATCCTTAGCATTCCACAATCTACCTGATGCCACAATCCATCACCAATTCTCTTGGTTCCAATTCCTCAATATACCTTGAATCCAGTTACATACAGCTCTTCATCTCCTGGCCATCCTCCCACCTGAGCTACTGTCATCTCTTGCTTGGAATCCACTAACCTAATGTCAAAAGCCTGACATTTCTGCTCCTGTTTCTTACTAATCCATTTTCAAAAGGTAGCCAGATTGATTAGATTAACATGATTTACGAGAGACTCTGACTCATCTGATCCTTTCTTACCCAAGCCAAATCCTATCTTGCAACACTTTCCCTTCCTTTCAGTAGCTCCACTGTCCTTTGTGTCCTGTGTATATGTTCCCAGCCCTTCCTACCCCAGGATGTTTGCTCATGCTGCTATGCCTGCCTACAGTAAGTACTCTTCACCCTATTCTCAACCTGCTTAATTCCTATGGCTATCTTAGGTCTAATTTTAAACATCTTTTCTTCAGAACAGACTTTTAGGACTTTCACAGTCTCTCAAAGCATCTGTTTTCTTTTCTTTTGCTCCCTAGTACTTACCTCAATTTGATTACATATTATTTGTATAAGCTTATGAGGACAAGAAACGTTTCCTTTGCTTGCCATACTACATGCAGCTTCCAAAACAGGTTTCAATAAAAAAAAATCATTGGATTAGTTTATTTAATATATTCATTAGGCCTATCAAACTATGTACTGCCTTACAATTCAATCTAGACCTCTAACTTTTCCACTTCGATTAAAAAGAATAATTCGTTGTATCTGTGGCCTTTTCATCCTTCTACAAAACTTTAAAATGATGATCAAGATGATTCACAGATTTTCTTTCTCACTTCTCCTTTTTCATGTGTTTGAAGGTCCTTTTATATTATTTGCAAAGAATGAAAATTTGATTTCCAGGAACATTAAAAAGAAGAAACACTAGTATAAAAATAGTCCCTAAAGGCAGAGGAATTCTGAAGCTCATTAGCAAACTAAATTGACCCCTGATTCATCTAAATAGGAACATTTTATCCTGATGTTTAGAGTTTTGATGAATAATCATTTCCCTTGCCAGAGCCTGGCTGATTTGTAAAGGCAGGAGGATCATGACTCTGCACAAGACTATTTGTGGATAAAGAAATCAGAGACCACTGATGAGAGAACCAAGAAACGCTAATAAGGGCAAGCTGAAGCACAGCGTAAAGCAGCAACGCCCAGTCACAATTCCAGGAAACACTACACTGACTTGCAACCAGAGATGGAGTGGGTCTGGAAACAGACAGTGTGAGTTATGAGGTGAAGCCACACACAGGGAGCAGCCCCACAGCAGTGTTGGCAGCAACTAACCAAAAAAGAAACTGCATGGCACTGAGGGAGGAAAGAAATCTAAACCACATTCACACACACACACACACCAAGACTAAATTCCAGCATCTTACAGGTTTATGGATAAACACGTAATTGTACTGAACTTTGATAAACGGCACATATTTTAACTTGATAGATTCATGTGAATACATAGTGATAAATTATGATAAGCTCAATGAAACCTGTAAACACAGGTATATTATACACTTGCACAGAGAGAAATAAACGTCACTTGGTAGAGTAAAAGATATAATAGTCAATGAATTTAAAAAACTATCACTTTGGTCATTCCACTTACTGTGACAAATAAGGGACACATTTTTTTTTGTAGCTCACAGTATAATATCATTAATATTAATTACACTTATCCACTTTGTAAATCAAGTAATAAAGTTAGACCATTTTTACTGTGGTAAATTTTTCACTTCACTAAAAGTGAAATTTTAATAAAAGAATTTCACCACAGACCTATAGCAATTGTATACATAATTCTTTAATGTATAAATTACCAGACTGATTAAACTATTTTTTCTCAATAATAATAAGAAAATAAATGATATAAATGTTTAGGACATAATATAAAATTTCAAATCAGAATGACATAAGGTATCAAAACAATAACTATATATAATTTATTCACATATAAGTAAGATTTTAGTATTAATACTCATGTTAAGCACACAATTCATTAAAAGATTGCTACTCTTTGGGGGTGGGGGAAGCATGCTTTAAAGCTGCCATGCAGAAGGTGGCAATTGCTGGAGACCAGCCTATGCACTAGAACAGAGGAGACTGCCCCTGGGCAGCACTCAGACAAGAGCTAGGAAATAAGAATGCCAACACATAAAGCCATTAAGGGACATAATCCAACCAGCAAGCAAGACCAAAGCGTCCAACTATCAGAACAACCAGATGGGTCCCCATTCAGAGAGAGTCAGTGTAAAAGCTCTATCAAAGGTCAAAGTCACAAACTAGTAGCCAGGCAAAGGCAGACAGGGGGTAGAGATATATAATAACCAAAGACAAGTCTAATGTCCATACAAAGAGCAAGAATGGGGGCTGGGGGATGGAGTGGTCACCATGATACTCAGTTACAATGAAACGAAAATGATCTTCTTGTCCTAGTATTGATAACAATGAAATCAGAATACCCTTTAAGGTTGAAGGAGTAAATCCAGAAATGAAAATTAAAGCTCTGATCAACTTTAGACCCTAATATAGGCAGATAATATGCATTTCCCTAGCCATAATCAAATATTCTAACATGTTATAAAGTTTATATACTTGTATAAATACCATTTAATCCTTAAAACCATGAATGCCCCCAAATCTCACCTATTAATAGTTCTTAAAGGATCATAGGGTTTAGGATACGGTCAAGATATTCAGCAAACATAGTCCAAACATTATTTCAGACTAAAGAAAGAATCGATTTTTACATATTATTTATATAAAATATTTTCAAAAATCATCCAAGTGTGATTATGTTAACATATTGTACTAACTGTAAATCTCCAGCTATATAGCTATGGCGCAGAAGAAAAACCTCATTTAACTAAACAAGAAAAATCTAAAAGGGAAATTTCACCAAGATTGAGAAGTTCCTCTAGATTATCCTATTCCTTGTTTTTTTTTTTTTTTGCTTTCTCTCCTTCAAGAAGTTGAGTGTGTCCAATCAGATAAATCAAACGAAAAAAAGTAAAAAGAAAAAAAAAAACTATAAATTCATAGGACCCGCCAAGAAGTACCATGTTTTATGCTAAGGTGTGGTACCAGCATATGGGAAAAACACTTACACCCACACAGTAACTCAAAGGCTCCCCATCACGAAACCTGTTCACAAATGCAGATCTTTACAAATATTTTGCAAGCACTAAATTGCTAGTATTTGTGTAATTTGAAAAAAAAGAACTAGAAATAACATAACCACATTAAAGCAATTATCTTTTTGTAATAATGATGATGATAATGATAGCAGTAGCAGAAGTAGCTACTACAAGCAGAGTCCCTACCAGAGGGATGGTACCACTTTCCATGCATTACCTTATTTTTTTTTGTCAATTGAGATATAATTCACATTTGGTAACATGCACCCATTTAAAGTGCTCAATTCAGTGTTTTTTTTAGTATATTCACAAAGTTGCACAATGATCAACACTATCTAGTTCCAAGACATTTTCATTACTCCAAAAACCCTATATCCACGAGCAATCATCTCCCAACCCACCCTCTCCCCAGGCCTAGACAACCACAACTTGACCTTCTATGGCTCTTCCTATTCTAGACTTTCCATGTGAATAGAATCATATGGTATGTGGCTTTCCGTGGCAGGCTTTTTCACTTAGCATTATGTTTTCAAAGTTCACGCATGCTGGAACTCATATAGATAGTGTGTTTTACTTACAGCTGAATAATGTTCCATTGTATGGAGAGACCATATTTTGTTGATCTATTCATCAGCTGAGGGGCATTATGGCTGTCTCCATTTTTTGCTTGTTATGAATAATAATGCTATGAGCATCCATGTACAAGCTCTTGTATGGACATACTTTTCAATTCTCTTGGGGATACAATATAGAGGCAGATTCCAGGTTAGATAGTAAGTAAACACTTAGCTTTTCGAGGAACTGCCAAACTGTCTTCCAAAGCTACTGTACCTCTTTTACACTTACACCAGCAGCATATGAGTGTTCCGATTTCTCCACATCCTCATCAACACTTGTTATTTTCCGTATTTTTTATTCTATCCATCCCAGTGGGTGTTACATAAAATCTTACGGCGATTTTGATTTGCCTTTCCCTAAAGACTAATGATCTTGAACATCTTTTTACAGGTCTATTGGCCATACACTATATATACAATAGAGAAATGTCTATTCAAATCTTTGCCCTTTTTTTCATTTGGGCTATTTATCATTTTATTGTTGAGTTATAAGAATTCTTTATATATTCTGGATATTAGAACCTTCTCAGATACAATACTTTCCCCTTATCTGTGAGTGATACCTTCCAAGACCCCTAATAGATGCCTGAAATCACAGATAGTACTGAACCTCGTATATACTATATTTCTTCCTATATATACATATCCATCATAAAGTTAAATTTATAAATTAGGCACAGTAAGAAATTAACAAAAATAATCAATAATAACAATTATAACAATATACAGTAACAAAGTTACGTGAATGTGGTCTCCCTCTCAAAATATCTTCTTATAGGGATCCCTGGGTGGCGCAGCGGTTTGGCGCCTGCCTTTGGCCCAGGGCACGATCCTGGAGACCCGGGATCGAATCCCACATCGGGCTCCCGGTGCATGGAGCCTGCTTCTGCCTCTGCCTCTCTCTCTTTCTCTCTCTGTGACTATCAGAAATAAATAAAAATTAAAAAAAAATCTTCTTATACTGCACTCACCCTCCATCTCGTGATGTTATGAGATGATAAAATGTCTACATGAAATGAAGTGAGGGAAATGCCATAGGCATTGTGAACATACCATTAGGTTACTACTGACCCTCTGACCATAAGTCAGAAGGAGGATCACCTGCCTCTGGACCATGGTTGATCATAGGTGACTAAAATCTCTCGAAACAGGGGATCCCTGGGTGGCGCAGCAGTTTGGCACCTGCCTTTGGCCCAGGGCCCGATCCTGGAGACCCGGGATCGAATCCCACATCAGGCTCCTGGTGCATGGAGCCTGCTTCTCCCTCTGCCTGTGTCTCTGCCTCTCTCTCTCTCTGTGTGTGTGACTATCATAAATAAATAAAAATTAAAAAAAAATTTAAAATCTCTCGAAACAGAAACCATGGAAAAGGGAGACCTACTGTATATGATTTGCAAATATTTTTCCCCATTCTTTGGGTTGTTTTTTCACTTGCCTTATCCTCCCAACAACATTTGAGAGTACTGCAAGTAGCCTCCATTTCACAGATGAGGAGACAAAGGTAATAAACTTGTGTGAGGTTTCCTAACCAGTAAGAGTTGAAGCAGAGCTTCCAACCCAGACAAGCTGCCTCCACTCATCCACAGGATGTACAGTCAAAAATACAGAGAGCTCCTCAGGTGCTGCAGCAATAGGTGCTAAGTAGATAAACAGGAGTAAAATAGTTAATATAAAAACAAATAGTATTGGGGTGCCTGAGTGGCTCAGTAGGTTAAGCATCCAACTCTTGATTTCAGCTCAGGGCATGATCTCGGGGTCGTGAGATTCAGCCCTGCATTGGTTTCCACGCTGGGCGTGGAGCTGCTTAGGATTCTCTTTCGCCCTCTCTCTGTCCCTCCCCTCCCCCACTCTCTCACAAGCACTCTCACTCGCGCGCGCTCTCTCTCTCTCTCTAAAAAAAAAAAATGAAAGAAAAAACAGTATTACTGATGTTTTGCATAGAAATACCAGAAGGCCCTTCTCTTGTTTATACCAGTCTTCTTGAGAAGAAAGAGCAGCTTAAAATAAAGCACACTCAGCCTTAAAAGGCAAAACTTGGCCTCTAAACAGTGTCTATTCTTTTCAATTGTAGGAAACTTTCTTTCTATTGAGTTATGTAGTTGAAACAAAAGAATTCAGAATACAAGTGGTATTTTTGCTGAGATTCAAACATTGTAAATCATCACAGTGGGTGTTCTGTTAGGTGGAGGCCTATTTCTTGGCCAACAACCCCCTGTTCAGAATGTATGCCTCCCCCAGCCATACCGTACACAACTACTCTCTGAAAAGAAGAACAAAGGGGAGTTTTAGCAAAAGACATGTCATTCCAACCAGTTCCCCTTCTTTTCCTATTTCTGCCACCAACCATGTTAACTATAAAAATTAATCCGTAAATTATTTTAGTATGTCTATAGAATTATACTCCTGCTAAATGAAGGATAAAATAGTAGTTTAAAAGAATATGCTAGATCTATCAATACTGTCATGGAAAAAGACTGAATATGTATACCTAGGGAGAAAAAAAAACCTATAAAACAATATAAATAATATGATCTTGTATTTGTTAAAAAAACAGGCAATATGGAACATATTATAATATATACACTAAGTACACACAAACAAAAAAAATTTTTTATTCCTCTAATGATGGAAATTATCCCCCCTGGGAGCAGGGCATAAATTTTAAACAAATTTTTTAAACATAAGTACATAATATTTTGTTTAAAACAAAAACAAAGGTAGCATTCTCTTAGGTGATCCTATAAACCTATATAAAACTATGCAAATGAATGGACAAATATGAATAAAATGAATAAATGATCAAAAGTTTATATTTTGCTACATATCTGGGTTTTAGTGACTTGACAAACTTTTTTAAGTTCTGAGGAGAATTATGTGTTTGCATACATGATTTTGAGTGGGGGCAAGAAATTCCATAGTTTCCATTAATTTGAAAGTTCTCTCTGACCCAAAAAACTTTAAGAATATCTTAAATTAATATTACATGGTCTCATTACAGGAAGGTCAAGAAAGAAATTTAAGGATCAAATAACAAAACAAAACCACTTAAGCTAAACACAGTAAAGAGACACCTTTTCTTTTTTTTTTTAATAAATTTGTTTTTTATTGGTGTTCAATTTACCAACATACAGAATAACACCCAGTGCTCATCCCGTCAAGTGCCCCCCTCAGTGCCCATCATCCATTCACCCCCACCCCCCACCCTCCTCCCCTTCCACCAACCCCTAGTTCGTTTCCCAGAGTTAGGAGTCTTTATGTTCTGTCTCCCTTTCTGATATTTCCCACACATTTCTTCTCCCTTCCCTTATATTCCCTTTCACTATTATTTATATTCCCCAAATGAATGAGAACATATAATGTTTGTCCTTCTCCGATTGACTTACTTCACTCAGCATAATACCCTGCAGTTCCATCCACGTTGAAGGACCTTTTCAAATCATGAAAGAATAGGCACTGGATCTCTGGTCTTCTGTAGTTCTTAGGATAACACTGGGCTAATCTTATTTTTAAGCTGGAGATTTATAGTTCTATTAAAGATACGTTTATCTTTCCTTTAAGACACAATACAAACAACTTACCTAAAAAGAGAGAAGGAAATCATCTGCCCTATAAAAACTAATTTTAACCACATAAACAAGCAAGTTATTTGATTCATTACTTTAAAAACTGTTTATTAAGCATCTATACATGCTAGAGTCATTGTTCCATTAATGTCATTCTACATGCAGCAGAATGAAGAAACTGAGTAATAAATGTCCAGCATTAGGCCATCTTAAATGTACATGTGCCAACTGCCTGTACAATGACTCTTTGGGGACATGGAAAGGAAGAGCACTAACAAACCTATGGGACTCAGTCCTCAGATCAGTAAGGATTATCAGTAATAAAAGAAAGGCAAGCTTCCCCTTATATGGGGGATTAACCTTCCTAGACTTTTTCTCTTGGCCCTCATCCAACTCAACTGTCTCCATGAAGATAAGTTTCTCCTTGAAAATAAAAGCTAATCAAATTTATCAGAAGAAAATGAAAGATTTAGGCAGTAGCTAAGTTTGTAGGTTATTAAACTGACACCTTATTTGTCTATGACAAAACTCTAATTCTAATGGTAATTAGAGTATTTCAGAAATGCATATTTTCTAAAAATTATCCTAAATATTATCACTCTAAAAGTCTAAATATTATTCAATGGCAATTGCATTGTCTATATAATGATCAGTGGAGAGGAGGTCAGAAAAAATCCTATCTATAAAATTAACACAGAAGTAGTGGTAGGTTTAAGTGACTTATTTATTATTGTGTTAGAAGTGTTTTCTTAAGAAATCCTTGACTCATGTATGACTCCTTTCTAAAAATTCAGGTAGAGATTTCATGGAGGTGACATCTCCCATAAGTAGACTCCCTAGTTCCAAGTAAATGAACATGAATTGTATAATTATAATACATCAAATTTTTATTTCTGTGATAATTACGCTATCCAGGTTCTTATATCTGCAGTAGAACGCAATGAGCATTAAATCTAGAATCTGCTTTGATAATATTTGGCTTTCCTAAAATAAATTCCAAAGGCCAAACTATCACTGAATTCACAAATGAACAAAGAAACACTCTGTTAACTAACCTCTGATCACCTTTAGTCTCATAAAATAAAACTCTTTAAATTTCACTTTTAGTTTACCTACTTCCTGTTTTGTTCCCAAATACACTTCAACACCATGTTGGATGTTTTTCCTTAACAACATCCTGCCAAATAACACTGAGAGAACACCATTAAATCACATTTAATTGAAGTATATGGCTTCAGAACAAAGGGTGGAAAGTGGAGAATAATGAGTGATTTAGATGTTTTTGTCACAGCAAAGTTACTTCTACTCTTCATGACCCTTTCCAGAATTTCAATCCAATGCCTGACCATGCAGTTGAAAGCACTTGGTTCATTCCTTCCCTTTTCCCCATCACTGGACAAATGTATACATCATAACACGTACATACACATACGCAAAAAAAGAAAGGCCATTTTAACTACTTTTTAAAATTAATTATAAATCAGCTGCCCCCCCCAAAATGTGATGACATTTCTTCTGAACAAGCAGAAAGACTGGGTAATTAACCACTGTGCACACCTTTTGTACAGAGTTTCTATTTTTTTTTAATGAAAAATTAAGGGTTATCCACTACAATGTGAGAAAGACTTGGACCACAGCTGCTGGTTTTGAAGATGGGGTGGGCCATGAGCCAAGGAACGGAGACAGCCTCTTCAAGCTGGAAAAGACAAGGAAATTGATTCTCCCCTAGAGTTTCCAGGAGAAAGGCAATCCTGCCAATACTTTGATTTTAGTACAGTGAGACCTGTATCTGACTTCTGACCTCCAGAACTGTAAGATAATAACTTTGCATTGTTGTTTGAAGCCATCAAATTCATGCTAGTTCGCTACAGCAGCGATAGGAAATAAACACACCCACTCATCTGCAACATTTCTCAGCCATTCATCTCTGCCTGTGAAGCACAAATTAGAATATAAAATCAAAAGCAGAAACAGAGAAAAGGGACAGGACAACTGTTAAGTATCCAAGCCTCTAGCCCTAACAGGGCAAAATACACAGATCACCAACTACAAACACAACTAAAGAGGAGCAATCCCACACAAACTGACCTAGAAGAATGAAATGTGGCCTAAGTACTTCCTTTATCCTCCAAGGGAAAATAACTAAGAAAAGGCACCAAAAAGACAGCAGAGGGAAGCAAGTCACAATCCGAAACAATTTCTGCAGGTGTCAGTTGAGCTCCTAAACTAGAAACTGATACTGTAAATACGAGAGGAAAGAATCTTTCACACACATATTCTTTTGGCCATAGTTACACCCAAGAGAAGAGTCAGCTCAGCTTCTGGCAGCAGATTCTTAAATATTAAAAACATGAAGTGAGCTTTGACATAATTCAATTTAATTCTTCACCAGAGCCAAGATATTCCCAAGCTACCAGCCTCAATGTCCAGCTCCTGGGCATCCTCCCTTCAGTGTATTACAACAACCTCTCATACCATCCACCCTCTTATTTGCATCCTAAACCCCTTTGAAAGATTAATTTCAGTCCATTTCTGTTAGGAAGGACGTTAGGTTTGAGGAGAATAACGACCATGATTTCAAGTGCTTTGACGAAACCTTAGATGCAAGACCTTCTGGCCAAGCGTCTGCGATTTCATATCGTTGGAGCCTTCGCTGTATCCCTGGGGGTTGCAGCTTTCTATAAGTTGGCTGTGGCTGAACCAAGAAAGAAGGCATATGCAGATTTCTACAGAAATTATGATTCCATGAAAGATTTTTGAGGAGATGAAGAAAGCCGGTATCTTTCAGAGTGCAATGTGAATTTGGAATATAAAGAATTTCTTTGGGTTGTGTTTCATTGAAGCTTGTCGCTGACCTGTGTTTCTGAGCTATGAAACATGAACACTGGGTTATGGAATAGTTTCTCTTAATAAACAACTAAAAAATAAAAAAGAAATAAAAGAAATAATTTTTTTAAAAAAAGAAAGATTAATTTCCTGTGATCATGAAACTCTGCACACACCAAACCTACCAAACATCATCCGCTGCCTCCAGTCAGGCACATCTATGTTACAGGGTGAAGTAACCTACTTTGCATGACATTCATCATGCTTCCCTATAGCCATCCCTTACTGATCAGTACCATCTTTCTGGAACATCTTCCTCTGGCCCCAGAGCTCCCACCAGTTTCTACACGGAATGACACCCTCTTTCATGAAGGCTTTAGAGTTTCCTCCCCAGCCCTATATCCACCCCACCCCCACTTTTTCAATTCACATATTTTGTTACTTAATTATAACAAAATATTGGGGGGTTAATTTTACATATATATTTGTATGCGTGTATGTATGCATGCCCATGTTCATCTCTCCTCCTCATGAGAATCTTTTTTTTTTTTTAAAGTAGGTTCATGCACAACATGGGCTGAACTCACAACTCTGAGATTAAGAGCTGCATGCTAGCTCTACTGGCTGAGCCAGCCGGGCACCCCACCTCATGAGATTCTTCGTTCCCTCAAGCAAGAAACTATCTTAACCTCTGGCCTCTCTCACATAGTTTCTTACACATCATAACTATACAATAAATACTTAAGTATCAAAGAAACAACTTGATATATCCTTAGGAAAAAGAGTAAAATCCTAATTATTCAGAAGAAACTAAGAGTGAGCCATGTAAGAAAACTTCTTCGACAGGGATAATGCAACTCCAATAAAATTATAATGTTTTAGAGGATTTTGTTTGGTTTGGTTTGTTTGCTTTCAGCAGGGAAAAAATCTAATGGGAATGAAGTGAGTAGTTTGTATCTCCGCCCATCTGCAGTTATTTCTACCACACAAATTCCTACCAGTTGACTTAGGGCCTAGAAGCTGTCCCAGGAGGAGAGATTTAAGACCCAGCTGGAAAGCAAGTAATAATAGAGGAAGGAACAGGACCCAGCCAGGCCCAGTCATCCCTTAACCATCCTACATCACACCAGTCCTGGGAAAGCCAGGCTTGCAGTACGTTGTTTTCAAAAACGATCCATCCTTAGGGTTTAGAAGTCATAGCTGGAAGATCTTGGGGCAACTCATCAAACAAATGGACATATGTTTACAAATACATAACTAAGAACTGGGGAAGTTCTTTCTCCAAACAGCGAAAGTAAAGATGATAGACTAGAAGAAAGTCTTTTCATCACTTCTAAATGCAAAAGCCTAGACAATACACAGGATAGAAAATAAGCAGAATATATAATTATTGAAGATGCTATGTGTCATGTGCAGGAGTCTCACTATTTTTAAACTTAAGTACCACTGTATTTTCATCAGTTATTCTGTGTGACTCTTAAATTCTTCTGAAAACAATAAAATTCAAAGTGCCAAGGACTAAGAAATTTAATTCAAAATCATATTTCAAAAAGCAAACGAATACAATACAAAACTTAACAATCAAGCTACTAAAGCAGTCGCGCTTACAACTAACTCTTTGCCACATTTCTTGGCACAACAAACTCATTCTGAACAACTTGGCTCACAATAGGTCCTCAGTACACCTTTGTTTTAAAGCATTTCTCCCAGTGCAAACTCAGGTTATATGGTAAGGATCCAACACATCATTTGATCTACTTGACATCAATTTTCACATTGTTGGTGTTTCATTGTTTTGTTTTTCTCTGCCTTGTTTCAAAAACTATCCAGGTGTTAATGCAAACCTTTTGGCCACATCTTGGCAAAGTTTAATTTGAACAGGCAGTTTCTCATGACCTTCAAGTCTGTGTTCAACAATGAAATCATTTGGCTTTATATCCTTTTCAGTTATTAATCACAAACAACAAAGGAAGAACTTTCACACATAAAATGTGAAACCTATGCTGGCCAACATTCACTATGGTTCACTCTGGGTCACATTCATGTACAGCTAAGGTCATTGAAAACCGTGTAATGACCTCTGCTTTTTAGAAACTACTTTCGATATTTTGCTGGAAAGGAAACAAAACACGAATGAGACTTTTATTCAAGTGCTCCTGGAAGTTTGCAGTTTGAAGAGGGGACACCAAAGGAAAGCAGCTGGATGGATGGCATAGGTGGGAAGGTGTGGAATGGGTCCGGGAGACAGGTGCCCACGTAATATGCTGATCAATTAGCCTCCCTGGGAGGGCTCTTTCAGGATGTGCCTGAGAGAGAACTCTCTATCTTAGCGTGGGATACCCACATAGTACCTCAGCATTCTGACTACACCACTAACATTGAGCTCTTCTAGCCACATTTGACTTTTTAGAAATCAGGTTGAATGAGTTGATTATTTTTAATTAACAAAGCAAATATTTACCTCATTTATTTTATAACTGTATTTCCTATTATTTTTACTATTATTAATTTGGCTTTTGCTTCTACTCTTTAAGTCTGAGTAAGGAAGTGGCTGCATAATGACAGAAATCCCTGGAATCAACCAACCTGTGTCTCTCATTTTAAAAATTATTTATTTATTTTAGAGACAGAGAGGGAGAGAGAATGAGCAAGGGGAGGTGCAGAGGGAGAGGAGAAAAAGAGACTCTCCAGCAGACTCCCTGCTGAGTGTGGAGCCCCACCTACAGCTTAATCTCAGGACCCAGAGATGATGACTTGAACAGAAATCAAGAGTCCAACACTCAACGACTGAGCCATCCAGGTGCCCCACTGTGCCTCTAATTTTAAAGGGACCACCCTTAACTGTCCTCCCAAGCCCCCTTTAGCAACTAGAAATAGACCCATCAGGTCATCGCTCAACTCCTAAATGGTTTTAATTCAAACAGCCCTCTGGTTTAAGTCTGCAATTGAAACTAATAATGCCCTGCCTGCCAAAGTAGCAGAGGTACAAGCCAGAAAATTTCCCAAAGCATTAATAATATCTCAAAAACAAGGACAAAATTAGGAAAGCAATAGAGAGGATTCTTTTTTCTTCCTAACATTAGTCAGCCCCTATGTAGAGAAAGCCACAAACTGAAAACCTAGGTTTTCTGACACTCAGTAAAGCCCCTGAGTCAGTCCAGGGTGTGAACGAAGTGGGCGGAAAGTCACATTAGGTGACGACACTAAAAGCCATCCAGCTGTGGCTTTAATCCCATCATACAGTCCAGCCACTCATTCTCGAAAACTTCCTGGGCAGCAGCAAAACTAGAATATTTACTTGTCCAGGTTGTCTCTTGAATTGGTGGAACGAAACTCATCTACTTTCTACAAAGCCAGGTCCTCAAAAGATTTCTATTCTCCTGGTCTGATTTTTCCTCTTCTTTCATCATGGTCAAACGAAAGGGTCAAGATCAAAGGAAAAGTCGGCTAACATCTTAGCTTCCTCCCAGAAGCAGACCCTGAGACAAGGATTCACGTATAAGTACAACTGACCCTTAAACAACTTGAGTGTTCAGGATGCCAACTCCCCACCCACCCCCCACACCCACCCCCCACAAACAAAAATCTGCATATACGTTTTGACTCCCAAAAAAACTTTAAAGCCCACTGTTGACTGGAAGCCTCACAAATGACATAAAGTTGATCAACATGTTCTTTGTATGTCATATGTATTACATATGGTATTCTTAAAATAGAACAAGCTAGAGAAAAGAAAATGTTAAGAAAATCATAAAGAAGAGAAGATACATTTATAATATTGTATTGTATGTACTGGAAAAAAATCTGCATATAAGGGGATTCATACAGTTCAAACCTGTGTTGTTCAAGATCAACTGCAACTTATTTTGGAGGTGATCCCAAAAATCACTGGGTGGAGAATGAAGAAATGAGACAGGAAAAGAAACTTAGCTAATAAAAGGGTCATTTTCAAGCAAATGACCACCGAATCATAATCCAACTGGGAACTCTGAGAACCTCAGGGTAAAATGCTCCTCTCCAAAGGAGCTCACCTGAGATGCAAGAGAGCAAGGGATTCATTTATACTATAGCAGTCACTGGCTGTTGGCTGCTGGCAGCTCGGAAGGCATTTCCTGCCAACCCTGGGTGTGAGCTTTTCCAGCCAGAGAATGCCCTCAGGCAAAGGAATGAAAGCGACCGCAGCTGGAAGGCCCCAGGCAATGAAGGGCTAAATGTTGGGGAGGGGGAGGGGAGGTTGTTATGGATGGGGCACTAAACAGCTCTCCTACAGCAAGGATTAGGATTATTTCCAAAATTAGGTGACACATCACAGAATACAAAGTTGACTTCTCCACAAAATTATCCTTCAAAAAAGAGGATGCCACCTTATATTTAAACCCTGAAAGTTCTATGATTATGGGATACTGTCAATTACCGTGCTTTAATCTGAAATTGCCAAGGACTGTTTGGATAAAACACAGTAATCTGAAAGGATCTCAACAATGTTCAACTTGGATGCTACTAAAGATCAGGCAAAGAAATGTAATACAGACTTGGTTATTGAGGGTATGACTTTTCAACCTCAAGTGGTAGATGGTAAAGCAACTCAAAAAAGGGCAGGAGGGGGGTGTGGGGAGGCTGGGGGGGAGGGCTAAATCTACAAAAACCACTACCAGAACCTGCAGATAAGGCAATACTAGTAAAGAAACAAAGGAAATGCTCTTCTTGACTAGTAATTATAGAAACTGAACGTAAAATAATATGTGGAATTCACAACTGAGTGCATACTGACTGGATCTCAAAGTTCCTGACATATTCATATTCATATTCAACTGACAGCATTAAACTTAACACAGTCCTTCTAGAAAGCACTTGGTAATATATGTCAGAAACCCTTGTCCCAGAAATTCTACTTCTAGGAACTCATCAGAAATAAATAACTGAAACAAAGAATAATATCAACAACAATTACAGTAATAGCAAATATTTACACAGTGCTCACTAGAGCCGTGCCAGGCTGTTCTAAGTGTTTTAAATCAGGTGTTCTCAAATGGGAATGGTTTTGCCTCCTAGGAGACACCTGACAATGTTTGGAGACATTTTTGTTTGTCAAAACTAGAGGATAGAGGCCAGGGATGCTATAGAACATCTACACTGCCCAAGACAGTTCCCCACAGCAAGAATTTATCTGCTCAAAATGGTAAGAGGACTGTGCCTGAGATACCCTCTTTTGTATCCATTTCTTTAATCTTCATGACAACCTTATGATACTTTTATTACCTCCATTTTACAGATCAATAAAGATAATTTTCACTCACCATTATCCATAATGTTGAAAAACTAGGAATACCAAAAAACAAGGAGAAAGTTAAATATAGAACAACTTAAAGAAACTGAAAAATATCTATGAAATAATATAAAACTAAAATACCAAAATAAAAAATTAGGAATATTATATAATTACGATAATTTTAACTATGAATATAGAGACTAAATGGTAAGATACTAAAGTTACTGTGTTAACGTGGTAGAAATAGGAATCAATTTTTGTCGTTTTTTTCTAACATTCTTTGACATTACTCTGATTTTTTTTAAGACTTTATTTATTTATTCATGAGAGACACAGAGACAAAGGCAGAGAGAGAAGCAGGGACTCCAGGATCACGCCCTGGGCCGAAGGATCTCAACCACTGAGCCACTCAGGTGTCCCTACTCTGATTTTTTAAATGAAAAACACTCAAGACTAGAGATAAGAAATTTGAAATTCTCCTTAAAAATTTATTTTTGAGGACGCCTGGGTAGCTCAGCGGATGAGCATCTGTCTTCAGCTCAGGGCATGATCCTGGAGTCCCGGGATCATGGGATCAAGTCCCCTATCAGGTTCCCTGCAAGGAGCCTGCTTCTCCCTCTGCCTAGGTCTCTGCCTCTCCATCTGTGTCTCTCATGAATAAATAAATAAAATCTAAAGGAATACCTCATTTTATTTTAAGATTTTACTTTTAAGTAATCTCTACACCCAGCGTGGAGCTCAAACTTATAAGCCTGAGATCAAGAGCTGCATGCTCTACCGATTAGCCAGCCAGGCTAATTATTTTAATAACACAAGAAGAAGAAGACAGTTACTATCAAGAAATTAGAAAGAAGGATTTCCACGGAATAGCAACAAATGTTAGTGCTTTAAATTCTGAAGTTATAATACAACAGTTCAGTGTAAGAATGATAACCTAGATTTTATATCTACCACTCTCTCTTTCAGTTATTTCATGGCTTATGATCACCTAAAGAGAATGAACAAAAAGAACCAAACTTTAATTCAGCTAAGTCGGATTCATTTTAGCAACTCTATTACATAAGGTAATTTCAACTATTTTTAATGTATCAATAGTTATAGCAAAATTAGTAGTAGTGACATTACTGTTGTTGCCATTATTAGCACAATATATTGAATGCCTCCTACATAGGATTACTATGTAATGTAATTCCACAACACCCATTTGAGGTGAATGCTTTCATGATCTCCATTTTTCAGCAGAGGTCAAAAACACTTAAAATTAAGCAACTTGCCCAGGGCTCACAGGGTTAGTAAGTGGAAGTCCCAGGATTGAAATTCAAAGCAGCCTGACTCCAAAGCCCCTAGTGTGCTTGGGGACAATGTGGGGGTGACAGAATGATAGGCTTTACCAGGGGACCTGGGTGACTCAGTAGTTGAACGTCTGCCTTTGGTTCAGGGCATGACCTCGGGGTCCTGGGATCAAGTCCTGCATCAGGCTCCCCGCAGGGAGCCTGCTTCTCCCTCTGCCCATGTCATGTCTCTGCCTCTCCGTGTCTCTCATGAATAAATAAATAAAATCTTTAAAAAAAAAAAAGATAGGTTCTAACCTTCCTCCAGTCCATCAGCAATGAGCTGATTATTGTTGATGCCTGGCTGTAAAACCTACCCTCTGAAGTACAGCTACTAATTGTGTGAATAGATCTAACAATGATTTAACCAATAGTATCTCCTATCTTAAATAATCTTAAGTTACTAAAACTATCTTTTATCTCATATTTAGATATTTTAAATTATTTTTATAATAATCAATGGATACTGACAAATAAATGTTTGCCAAAACTGCTGAGTGGATTCAAAGGAGAAAAATATAAGGTTGTCAAGAGTTTCCACCAGAAGCCGCATGATCAATGATTCTAACATAGGAGAATCTCAGTTGATCCACAGATCCCACTGGATATTCAGTTCTTGCGGATTTGGGAATTTAAAAAATTAAGTCTATATCCCATCAATAGGAAAATGGATAATTTAGATAAGTAACAACAGGACTGTTTGTATAAACAATGTAAGCATCTGTTTCCAAGAATACTGAAGAGGAACAGATAGAAGGTTGACTATAAAATATTATTTGTAGATATTAAACTGTTGAGCTTAAATGTCTTGTCTAATCTCACCTACCCAGAGCATATATTATGACATGAAGTCACTGAAAATAAAATGCTGTCATCTGCTGAGATCCCTGAAGCACAGATTAACTTAACAAATAAGAGGGATCAGGATACTAATAACCTATCATCATGAGGAAATGAGGGGAATTTGGCATAAGCCAAAGTAACAGGCTCCTACCCTGGCTGAGCCATCGTCAAGGCAAGCAGGATACAAGGCGGTGTGAGGAAACCCAGTGGAACAACTGGTCTCCAATTCTACACCTATGCACTGTCCTGTCAGGCTCCGGTTTCAGGGCACTACCAGGAAAGAAGATGGTAGAGGAGGACAGCGAAAAGTATCCTCCATGGAAGAGGCTGCATTTCTTCCTACCATATGTACGTGCTCTGACAAACTGAGTAAATTTAATCACCAAGCAGAACCTTATTCTTAATACATGTGGCGACTGCACTAGGGAAAAGAATCCTGAGGTGTCTTTTTCTTAGCAGTATGTTTTTAAACATACCAGAAATAAATAACTGAAATGAAGGCAGATGCCAACAATTATAATGACAGCAAATATTTCTACA
Organism: Nyctereutes procyonoides; assembly: GCF_905146905.1. Lineage (NCBI taxonomy): Eukaryota > Metazoa > Chordata > Mammalia > Carnivora > Canidae > Nyctereutes > Nyctereutes procyonoides. The sequence continues at coordinate 1,974,577 of NW_026575146.1, read as the reverse complement.
GCACTTAGGGAGGCCGTTCTAAGTGCTTTCTATCAGAGGCTTTCAATTGGCAGCTATCTTGCAAGACATTTGATAATGTTAAGAGACAATTTTAGGGTGTTTCAGACATTAGTAGAACTGATGATCATATTCATCAGCCATCACCCCTTCTGATTATTTGGACAACTATCTGATTGGTTCAGGCCATTCTCTTATGGGCTGTTAAATATTTTGAATAGTAACTCTATCTGAATATACTGTAAATAGATAAAACAAAATATCCTAACAAAACCTGAGGTGTCAATAAATATTTTTATTAATATGAAGTACCTGAGATATATTAACCAAATGTTAGCCTTTGATAATAACTCTCTCCTCTTTTAGATCCCAAAAGACCTGCACCTGAAAAATCTGTTTCATAATCCCAGGAAATTTGCCCTCTTATTTTGTGAATATACTTGCAACTGGGATTACAGGTAGGAATTCAAAGCAGGGTGCCTTGGTGGCTCAGTCAGTTAAGTGTCTGCCTTCAGCTCAGGTCATGACCCAGGGGTTCTGGGATCAAACCCTGCAGTGGGCTCCCTGCTCATTGGGGAGTCAGCTTCCCTCTCTCCCTCTGCCTCTTTCCACCCCACTCATGAGTGTGCGCTCTCTCTCTCTCTCTCAAATAAATAAAATCTTTAAAAAAAAAAAAGAATTCAAGTGCAAAACCCCAACCTCAAGAAATACTTAGTACATGTTATAAACATTATTTCATCTCTTAATCCACAAACTTAATAATAACTCTTATGGAGGTCTTTGATTAATGAGATTACTAATAAGTTAATAACAATAAGGGATCAATATTGGTCCATTAATTGGACACAGTGAATGTAACATAGTAACATGTTGATCAGGGAAGAAAGAAGAAACTGGGTAAGGAATATACGGGAACTCAGTATTTTTGCCTTTACATTTCTATAAATGTACAACTAGCCTAAAATAAAAGTTTATTTCAAACAAGGTAAAAATAAAAGTAATCACATACAGGATATTTTCTTGAGCAAGAAAATAGGAGAAGCTAATTCTGGTACATCCATATTACATCTTCAGTTTCACATTCTGTTGATTTATAAAGCAATAAGGAAAAGTGGTCGAGAATCACTTGCATGGTGTTGACTGTGCTGGATTCCACATGAACACCTGCTTTCCATACATTTTTTAATGAAATTCTTGCTCATTCATTAAACAACAGCAACAAAAATATGCCAAGCGCTGAGTTGGGTCTGAGGAGTCAAAGACAAAGAAGCATAGGGCCTGTCTTTCTTTTTTTTTTTTTTTTTTTTTTTTAGGGCCTGTCTTTCAAGGTCATAGTCTACAGTTGAGATTCTGAAGCATGCTCAGTGACTACTTGAAGAGAAAAAAATGCAGGTTTCCAGGCCACACTACAGAGACAGACCACGCTTTAAAAAACACTGATCGATAAAATCTGTCATAAATGCTGTGATAGATGAACACATCTAAGAATCACCGAATTTGATCCTAGGAGGGAAGCTGTGGGAGCAGAGGAGAGAGACACCCAACCCATACCTGAAGGTCAGCAAAGAATTCCTGGAAAAGAAGTGAATTGTTGATTCCTTAACAGCAGAATAAACCTTGAGAACACACCCTGCCTACAGAAAGGATGGCAGAGTACCAAGAACATTTACAGTGCTTCTGAGAGTCACTGAGCTCAGGCTACAAAGTACCAACCACAGCAGGGGGAAACCAGCAATGCAGGGGAGCCTAACCCTCTGCTAGGGCTGGAGAAAGGGGCTTTGTCTTAATTCAGTGGGGTCTGACAAAATATGCAAACGGGATTCTAGGGCCTGAACAGTTGCTGCAGCCCAGAAAACCAGACTGCCTCCCCTCAACTGCATAGCCATTTCAAGGGAAAAGCTTTTTCACACGTTAATGGTTTTTCACTTTCAGCCTATTAGGGCTTGCAAAATCTAGTGCCATATTGACCCAGGTTGCTTGGCTTTGAGGCTTTTTTGCACTGCTCTTCCCCCCCGCCCCCTCTCTCTTTCCTGTATAATCAGCACATCTCATTATCGTCACTGTGTTGATACTTAGCAGCACTCCGGCCTGCTACCCTTCTGATTTACTGCCCAAGATCTAGAAACTAAATACCTAAGTGTGAATTAAGAAAACAGTCACTAAAAGAGGGCCTAATGTGTTTCGCAGATGTTCCTGCACTGCACACTCCAAGGAACAAATGTCTACTGTCACCTCTGTGCAATCTATGGGGTATGTACAGTGGTCCTGGGCTACCAGTGAGGAGAATCATTAGGTTTAAAACTAGACTTTTAAAATGCCCCAGCAATGACAGGACCCAGAAAACAGCAAATCTCTATAACTGTTCTCTCAATCTTTGATTTGGGGCTCCTTTTTTTTTTCCTTCTCACCTCTAATTCTTAGACATGTGGCTCACTTGAGGTTTGCAGAAAAGTAAGCACTACTTGATTTAAAAATATAAACAGATGAGAAATTTTAGAAAATTACAGAGAAATCAATGCTGACTTTCTTCTTACTACAAACCCACTATAAGAATTGTTCATTGTAAAAAAAAAAATTGTTCATTGTAAACACCAGGCGCAATTTCCAAGTTATAGGAAGTAAATGCCAATTCTTTATTTCAGTAACCAAGAGGTAGATATACCTTCAACACCATTTATTTTTATTTAGATTTTATCATTCTGAGAAATTTTGCAGTATAAGGCCCAGCAACAAAGTCAGTGAATACACAGAATAGAATCTCAAAGACTTTTTATTTTTTCAATAGTACACAGCTTATTTAGCCACAAAGCAACTTCTCAACACAAAACATAAGATTCTCCTTGCAACAGTTGAAGAAATAGGTAGGAAGGAGGTGGATAGGTAAGAAGGATCCAGTAGGACTTGAGAACTGTTTCTCAACCTACTTGCAAAATATCCATAACCTCCCAGCTTAAAATCCATCACTGTGAAATCCATCATTTTTTAAATCCACATGAGCAAAGATAGAATAGAGTAATTGTTTTAAAGAATTTGCATGGGCAGAGATAAAATATAATAACTATTTTCATTTCATGATGTCTTTCTTATTTCCAAAAGTCCTATAAGTCACTGCACCATACACACACACACACACACACACACACACACACACACTATGCTTTTCCTTTTCAGGCTGTAACACTAGTTATTCAGAGTTAGCCATTAAATATTTATTATAAACTAACTAAACCCTTCTCAGAGGAATGCCAGATACCAGATTGCATGGGTGGGTTGGAGTTATCTAGAGAGAAAGTGAACTTGCTGGGGAACCAGATTTCTTCTGTCAAACACAATCCAGGAGCTACTCACACCAGAAAGGGAGTTATTGTGTAAGAGTTAAAGCTAAAGGTACAAAATTCAGGAGTAGAACAAGAAAACAGGCCAGGTCAAAGCCAGGAGACTTACCCTGGCAGCAGGTTCCTAGCTCCTGGCTGGGCCAGGAGAAAAGGGTCAGTGTTGGTGTGACAGGCGGAACTGTCTCTCAGAGGGCCAAGAAGATTGCTATCTGATGAGGCATTTCCATTGATGATATGCAAGTGACCTGGAAGAATTTGTGCGAGATGCCTATCTTACAATCTCTGTGCATTCCAGCCTCTCACAGTATCTGGATCAGCGGCATTAAACTGAAATCTATCAAGTTTCCAGACCATTATGACAGCTCCCCTCTATTTGAAGAAGCAGTCCTCTCTGCAGACTAAATAAAGCTTTTTATATAAGGTACCAAAAGGCAAATAGGTCGTACAGCACAGAATCATATGGGAGGCTGTATGCCCTTTTCCTGTGCTTGCCTTGTTTGCCTGAAAACAATAAAAACCTTTCAGAACAAATGAAAGTGAACTTTGAAACCAAGAAAACATTTCGGGCACCCTGCCACAAAGATATTCTCCAAGCAACTGCAGGCCCTCTGCTGTCATGTATAGCTCTGCATCTCTTGCCATGTACTGGATCTGCAGTTAAGTGAGTCCAGCACAGAACTACAGCCTTGATGCTCTGATGTGGAAGATCACTAACAGATCTATATGAGAATGAGGACAAACGGGTCAGTTTTCAGCATGATGATGCATATGGGTCCTCATCTAAACTGTCTTATCTTTATTTAACATCTAGGATGCATTTGTTTTTCCTGGATTAACTTGAAAAGCTCTACTAGGGATCCCTGGGTGGCGCAGCGGTTTAGCGCCTGCCTTTGGCCCAGGGCGCGATCCTGGAGACCCGGGATTGAGTCCCATGTCGGGCTCCCGGTGCGTGGAGCCTACTTCTCCCTCTGCCTATGTCTCTGCCTCTCTCTCTCTCTCTCTCTCTCTCTCTCTGTGACTATCATAAATAAATTTTAAAAATTAAAAAAAAGAAAAGCTCTACTAACAAAACAGCCACCATTTACTATAATCCTCCCTGCCATTTGCCAAGTAATATGCAAGGGATTTTACACGGATACACCACCTTTAAAGACTCACAACACCACCATTATCACCATTTAGCAAGTGAAGAAGGAGACCCAGGATGCAGGATGGCTGAGATTCAACTTTAAATCCAACTACATGGCCTCTTCCCACGAACTGTATCATGCTCCACAAATTACATGGAAAATGGGCATCTTTTGGATACTCTGGGATTTGCCATCCCTATGAAAGTAATTTATCTGTATAGGGAAATGTAATAAAATAGGGAGGGCACCTAAAGAATCACCAGTCTCAGCACGGTCTCAGATGATGATGACAGCTGCCACATCAGTCAGAAGAGAGAAAATACAGAATCCAAATCTGAAACCTCAAGCCCAGAGATCCAGAAAACACCTCTGTCTTTTAAGTTGGAAGTCAACTGCCTTCAAACTCAAAATAAATTCAAGTTAGTTATTCAAAATCTACCATTTTGTAGGAATTTCCTTCAGAATCAGTTTAAAAGTCAGAAATCGGGATCCCTGGGTGGCGCAGCGGTTTGGCGCCTGCCTTTGGCCCAGGGCGCGATCCTGGAGACCCAGGATTGAATCCCACGTCGGGCTCCCAGTGCATGGAGCCTGCTTCTCCCTCTGCCTGTGTCTCTGCCTCTCTCTCTCTCTCTCTGTGTGCGTGTGTGACTATCATAAATAAAAAATAAAATAAATAAAAAAAATAAAAGTCAGAAATCCAGGGCAGCCCTGGTAGCTAAGTTTAGTGCCGCCTTTGGCCCAGGGCCTGATGCTGGAATCACGGGATGGAGTCCCACGTCGGGCTCCCTGCATGGAGCCTGCTTCTCCCTCTACCTGTTCCCTCTACCTGTATCTCTGCCTCCCTCTCTCTCTCTCTCTCTCTCTCTCTCTCTGTCTCTCATGAATAAATCAATAAAATCTTAAAAAAAAAAAAGTCAGAAATCCAAACAACAGAAAAAAAGGTGGGGGTTGGGAGGTATTTAATGTATGAAAATGAAATCCACTGAAGAATTTGTTCAAAGAGCCATTAAACACATGCAGTTCAATTTCACCAAAAAAAAAAAAAGAAAGAGAAAGAAAGAAAGAAAGAAAGAAAGAAAGAAAGAAAGAAAGAAAGAAAGAAAGAAAGAAAGAAAGAAATGCAAGTCTGGGTCACTTGGGTGGCTCAGGTGGTTAAGCATCTGTCTCTTGATTTCGGCTCAGGTCATGATCTCAGGGTTCCGAGATCAAGCCCCAGTTCAGGCTTCCTGCTCAGTGTGGAGATGTGGAGATTGCTTAAGATTCCCTCCTCTCTCTCTCCCTCTGCCCCTCTGTCACTCGTGTGTGCACTCTCTCTCAAAAAAAAAAAAAAAAAAAAGAAAAGAAACCAAATTCAAAACATTTATATACTACTCTTCATCTCTCTACACCTCATGGACAGCAAATTAATGGTAAACACTTACCTGATCCCACAATAACGCAAATGAACTAAGATATATGTACACATTTCACTATTTCTAATCATTTTTTTAATGGAATGGCTATTAAAGCAGGATGGTTCTGACTTTGGTTCAAAAAGAGAAACCATTCTGTTTGTGGGAACTTAGATATAAAGCTGCACATTTGTATATTCATAGGAAAAGGTGTGGTGGACAAACAAAACTATTAACAATGGCTGTGAGGGGAAGAGAGAATGACAATTTTCTACTCTGTATAATGTTTATTCTGCAGATTTTTTTTAAAAGAGGTTGATTACTTAAGAGTTTTTTTAAAGGTACTTAAACACATTATTAAAAATGTTTAGGGACGCCTGGGTGGCTCAGCGTTGAGCACCTCCCTTCAGCCCAGGGTGTGATCCTAGAGTCCCAGGATCAAGTCCCACATTGGGCTCCCTGCATGAAGCCTGCTTCTCCCTCTGCCTATGTCTCTGCCTCTCTCTCTGTGTCTCTCATGAATAAATAAATATTTTTAAAAAATAAAAAATAAAAATTATGTTTAGGATCAAACATTTCTTACAATAAAATACCTCTCTAACTTGACAGTCACCCTCACAGGGAGACACACTTACTTTTGCCCAGCTCACGATCCAAGTTTCAATCCTCTGGTTTAGACAGAAAGTTTGACCTGTGTTCCTTTAGTCCTAGACTAAAATTTCACTTTGACACAATGGTAAAACTAGGCTATGACTCATCTTCCTCTGCAGAACAATGAAAGTTCTAGTTCAGTGGGAAAAAAACTTCTTGAGTTGCCAGTTCACTGAACTGTTCAAATCAAGGTCAAAATATTGGGGCAGGATCAAGGGAGTCACTGCACCCAGATCCTATCTAGTGTTCCTACCTGTCCTTGTTCCTACCAGTCTTTTCGCTGGCCCTCCGAACAAATCTGGAATTTGCAAATGGTTGTAATAGGAAGTACCTGGTGCCCTCTAAGGACGAGTCAAAGAACCCAGCTGTAACATGAAACGGATCTGGGACCCAAGTCATGAGCACACCTTTCAAATATTGCCAAGGAAAAACACAACTAAAATGATGGCAGGGTGCACAGCTTCAGCTTATATGTATTTTAAGTACCATAATCAACATAGTATTTGTATTCCTATTCCTAGACTCTAGTACCAGGCAAAGCCCATTATCAACTGACTAGATTTTTATAATTTTTATAGATCTTACTCTTTTTAGTTACCCTTGAATGTTACTATATCTTACAAGGTGCTTTAAAATGCCCCCTGGGGAATCTGACTGGTTGGGAGACCTACCTCAGAGTTTCAGTGGCTTACAGCTGATCATAGGGGGAACTGAGATCAAATCCAGGTCATCCCTTGAATGGCTGTCCAGTACCATGTTAATCGTACATCTCATTTTCCCCCGAAATTCTTTTGTTTCAAAGAAGTCACTCTGTCTACCCTTCTCCTAATTTAATAATTTTCTCTCTAACCTCTGCAGATTATATGCCACCTGGTCTTCCTACCCACCAATGCATTTCCTTTTTAAGCATTAAGATCAGCTAAAAATTCACAAGCCCTGAGAAATTTTCCCAAACCTCACTACACTCTGATGCAGTCAACTGGCAGGTCAGGAAGCCCCTAATATTGGCAAAGATAAACACAATCCTTCCTTTCAAACTAACCCTTACACGGGTCCTTGCAGAGAACCTCCTGGGAGTGCCCCCAACTGGCCCCACCTCCCCATTCACACATACATAGACACCCCAGCCCCTGATGAAATTCTTATTCCAACATACTCAACCTGCCTTGCTTCACGAAGACACTACCAACCAGGAGGCTTGTCTCTTCTGAGATGGCCGTTCAGTATGCCCCAAGGTTAGCCTGTTCCCCTGTGATCTCTTCCCATATGACAGCTGATATTCAGAGGAGCCACTGTCTAATACAACATACTCTGCTACACCAGCACCAACCAGAAACAAAGATATCCCATTCCTGTTGCTCAGAGGAATTTATTCATTCATTCATTCCACAAGGCTACACTAAGCCTTTTCTGCATGCCAGGCACACAGTTATTAGGAGCTGGATACAATGGTAATGAAGTTTCCTTCCTGTCCTCTTCATGGAGCTTTCAGTCTCCTAGGGAACAAGTAACATTCCCTTGTGCCTCTCCACCTTGAATCTACAGTAGAAGCACTCAGAGAGTTTTTGAAAAGCTACAAAGTCAAGACCTCAGTCTGCTTAAATCAGAATCTCTGGCCGTAGGGTTCCAACACTGGTGATTCTAAAGTGGAGTCAAGGTTGAGGATATCTTAACCAACCCATCAAAAAAGGAAACGGCTGACACAAAATCCCGTCAGCCAACAAGCAAGCAGGAAGGATGGCAAGAAAAGCTGGGCCTCCCAGCAGTGGCTTCCTGGGCAGGGCAATTTCTAGACATAAATCATCATTAGTAGATGCCTGCAAGTCCTAGAATGGTACCAAGTAATTTTTTATTTCACATTTTCAAGACTTTTTTTTTAACTTTGGTCTCCCCCAATGAGATTATTTTTAACATTTGATCATTTGTACACAGACATCAAGATTAAGACAAGGAAAGGAATTATTTTATGAAAGTTTAGGGTTAATATTGTAAAATAAAAAGGGTCTCTATTAAAGAAAGATAGATGATAGATAGATATAGAAATTCAGATTTCAACTTATTCAGTTTTTCCCTATTGTATCTCAGTGGGTGACTGGGAGGCAAATACACTGGAGTTCCCCAATCCAGATGACACCACAGAGCAAAGAACTGACAATTTCAAAAACAACACTGAATAGCTAATTTTGAGCAAATATATATCTAAAATTCACTCCACTTTATACCTCGTTTTTTATTATTCCCTTCCCTTTAGATTCTACAACGGTCTTCTGCATTATCAAAAGTTAAATGCAAAGCACATAAGGTTTCATTCTTTCTACCTAAAGTAAGGTCCGTAAATAAAAGATTCATCCCCCCCACCCCACAAAAAAGGATTCATCTCAAAGTTTAATCTGTTATGGAGACTGCTCTGAAAGCCAAAAAAATCCAAGTACTGCAACATCCATTAAAAATGTATTGGGGGGGGAGGGGCGTCTGGGTTCCTCAGTCAGTTAACTGTCTGCCTTTGGCTCAGATCATTATCCTGGAGTCCTGGTATCAAGTCCGACATCAAGCTCTCTTCAGTGAGGAGCCTGCTTCTCCCTCTTCCTGCACCCACTTCTGCTCATGCTCTCTCTTTATCTCTCTCTTTCTCTCAAATAAATAAATAAAAATCTTTAAAAAATAAAAATTAAAGTGTATTTCCTGTATCTTTATTTCTAATAAGATCACTAGAGATCTACCCAGCAAATACACAGAAATATTCAGTTCACAAAAATCCAATGAGAAGAGAGCCTCAGTCTTTGTGGAATCTGAAATCATATACACATTGGTTTGCTACTTTTATTAAAAGAACATGCTCTGATTTTTTTTTTTATTCATGAGAGACACAGAGAAAGGGGCAGAGACACAGGCAGAGGGAGAAGCAAGCTCAGTGCGGGGAGCTCGATGCAGGACTCAATCCCAGGACCCCAGGATCACACCCTGAGCCAAAGGCAGCAGCTCAACCACCCAGGTGTCCCCTGCTCCAATTATTTTAGTTTATTTTTTTTTGTTTTGTTTTTTTTTTCAATTATTTTAGTTTAAATGTGCTCCATAGAAAACATGCCTACCAGCATTTACCACCTCATTCACATGGAGTTAGGAAGGGAAACGAGGTAAAGAGTAATTACAAAGGAAAGAAACACATATTGTAAAACTTCTAACCAACCTGAAAGTTTTCCCACAATGACAACATCCAAGCATGATATGTGAGGTCAAGCAACACCCATCACTTGGGCTTTTGTTTTGTTTTGCTTACTCAGAAAGCTTATCTGACCAGTACACAAATATATACATTAATCAAGATACAGACATCTGACCTGATGAGAAAAACTAGGTGACCCTAGTTTTTCTAGGGAAACGTGCATGAGCACATCCAACGTGAAGTTCTGCATCTATGTTTCTCCTCAATAACACTGTACTGAAACGAAAACCCCTTCATTTATAGACCCCCCCCCAAGTACAAATGTCCTATTTGCCCCTTTATCTGCTCTATACGATGTATTTTAAAAAGTAAAATATCTTTTTACTGAGTACAATAAATCAAGTACACCACGGGATGAGCTCCATCACTATTCAACAGCACAAAGAACTGTCTATGACAATAAATAGTCAAAACATAATAAGCTACTTTGAAAAATGCAGGCAGATAAACTGAAGCACATCTGTCACAAGAGATTTATGGATCTTTGAGTGTCTCTTCCAAAGAAGCCAATAACCGGCTGTCACATTCTGAAGAGAAGGATGAAGCAGACAGTGTTGGGTCTCCACTATCTGGAGTCTAGAAAGATGTGGCATCAGGAAGCACAAACCAGTATGTTTCCATCACCAGCCAGGCCCTGCCCTCCGTGCTTCTGTTACTTAACAAATTGGGTTCACTAAGCAACTAAGAGAGCCCTGTCTTGGCTGTCACCCCCTTTCCAAAACCTCACAGGCTTGGAGTCATGCAAGTTGACAAACTTACCTGGTAAGCGCTTGCAGGCCTGGCGAGCTCCTGGCCCCAGCAAGTCAAGTCTGCACTTTTTCCAACGAAACGGGGTGGCTGCCGGGCTGCTCATCACCTACAATTGCTTCAGTGACGAGGAAAAAGATGCAGAGGAAGTGGACAACAAAAGCAGCCTGCGAACTGCACACTGGGATGTCCTGTGTTGGGGTGGCTTTTATTTTTCCCATGAGAGGATCTGACTAAAACTAACCCAGCCTCCAGACAGGAAGTTACATTTAGCAGTCAGTGAAAACTCTTCACGTCGTTTTTATTATTGTTGTTGTTGTTTTGAATGTGTGTGTATGTGTTTGTGTGTGTGTGTGTGTGTGTGTGTGTGTGTGTGTTTAGTCGCCACAAATAAGGGCCTTTGAATGTTTCTAATCTATTACAAAGAGATTATAACTCTGCTTCCTGTTTTGACAGTGTTGGCTGGTAAGGGACACCTCCACCCACCTTCCTACCCACTATGTATATAAATAGAGGCACTTGCCCTGGCTACAGATTGGACTGAAGAGTTTCATTACATATTAACTATACTTCAAAGAGCAAATTGGACTTGTGATTTTACTTTCATATGCATATAGACCTTGGAGAAATGAAATTCCAAAGGATTTCTTCTCAATTCCTTACACATTACTATGAGGGAAAAAATAAGCTCAACCACACAGAGTTATAAAATAAGAAGTAAATTTTCCAGCCTCTACTATTTTCCAGCCTCTACTATTGACTCAGATTTTCCAGCCTCTACTATTTTGTGTATGTGCTGTGCTCTCTTGCACAGTATCCACACACAACAGGCAAAGAAAATCCTTACGCAGAGAACCTCACCCTATTCTTTGTCTATTCTTTTTTCTCTCCTGCTCTGAAATAGAAACTTTTTCTCCTAAGCAAAGATTTTCATATTTCATAGAATAGGGACCCCTGTCAGGATATACACGGGCTTAAGGTAAAAGCTACTTCTTTCCCTGCTACTGGCTGAGGTATGATAAAGGGAACTTGCCTCCTCCTCATCAGCTCTGTGTGTTTCCTAGACTGGAAACTGTAGGACTCTGGCAAAATACTTACTAATACAATTGCCAAATCTGTAAAATGGGAGTAGTGGCCCCACCTCTTTCCTTGGATTGTTGTGAGGAATGAGACAGCGAAAAGTGCAGTGCTGCAGATTATACCACATGGTCAAAGCCCAATTTTTTTTTATAAATATTTTATTTATTTGAGAGAGAGAGAATGAGTGAGGGAGAGGCACAGAAAGAAGTAGACTGTCTGCTAAGCAGGGAGCTTGATGCCGGGCTTGGTCTCAGGACCCTGGAATTGTGACCTGAGCCTGTCTCTAACCGAGACACCCAGGTGCCCCAAAGCAAACTTTTAAGGCTTTTACTTTTTTATTTATTTTTTAATTTTAAGATTTTATTCATTTATTCATGAGAGACATAGAGAGAGAGGCAGAGACATAGACAGAGGGAGAAGCAGACTCCCCGCTGAGCAGGAAGCCCAATGCAGGACTCTATCACAGGACCCAGGGATCATGACCTGAGCCGAAGGCAGACACTTAACCAACTGAGCCACCCAGGTGCCCCCAATTCTTTATCTGAGAGCTTTATTAAGATATAATTCACATAGTATGTAATTAACTCATTTGAAGTATAGAATTCAGAGATCATATTCACAGTTACATGCATCCATCACCACAATCAATTTCTGGACACTCTCATCACCCCATAAGGTAGCCTCTGTTTTCTTCCCTACTGGATAGCCCTAGACAACTATGAAAATCTACTTGCAGGTCTCTATAGGTTTGCCTTTCCTGCACATTTCATTTAAATAAAATTATAGAATCTGTGGTCTTTTGTGACAGGCTTCTTGGACTTAGTATAATGTCTTCACAGTTCATCCATGTAGCAGTGTACATCAGCACTTCACTTCCTTTTATGGTTGAATAATAGTCCATTGTATAAATACCCCACATTTTATTTATTCATTCATCAGCTGATGGACATTTATGTTGTTTTTAACTATTGGCTGATGTGAATAATGCTGCTATGAGCATTCAGAAACAAGTTTTTATGTTGACATGTTTTCATTTCTCTATACGATTGCTGAGTCATAGAGTAACTCTATGGTTAAACTTTGGAAGAACCATCAGTTTTCCAAAGTGACTGTACCATCTTACACTCCCACCAGCAGTGTATAAAGGTTCCAATTTCCCCACATACTCACCAATACTTATGATTATCTGTCTTTTTAATTACAAACAAACATAGTCAGTATGGACTGACATATCATTGTGATTTGATATACATTTCTCTCGTGGTTATCAAAGCCTAATTTTATCAGTACCCCCAAAATGCCTCCATTCTTGTAGGCAGGGCTCGATACTCAAAATACAGAACAACTAGTAAGACATGGGGATCACTTAATCAAAATGAAAACTGGCTACAGTTCCAAAACAAGATCTTAAAGATGTCTGGCTTTAACAGTGGATATTTTCCAACAGCTATGAAAAAAAAAATTTCAACATTTTGAACTGGTGTTGCTGTACAGGTTTCATGCCAGCTAAATAACTACTGACCTTTGAATTAGATCTCCAGTAACAGACTGCTAAAGCAGTTGGCCCTTCTTTCTCTACCAAAAGGCTGCTGAAGAAAACTTTTAAGATGAAATTCTCAATGTAAATATGATATTTCAACCATTTACAATCATTCCTTTACCTCTGTGTATCTATATAGGTTTTCCTCTTAAATACAAATAGGTTCTGGGGTTCCTGGGTAGCTCAGTCAGTTAAGCACCTGACTCTTGGTTTTGGCTCAGGTCATAATCTCAGGATCATGGAAGCAAGCCCCACCCCACGTGGAGCTCCTCACTCAGCAGGAGTCTGCTTGAGATTTTCTCTCTCTTTTCTTCTGCTCTTCCCCCCTTTCCCCACTTACAAACTCTCTCTCTAAAATAAAATAAATAAATAAAATTGAAGAACAACCACATAGGCTCAACTAAAGCAGCTTTCAGACAGCCACAGATATTTATAGGAAGAAATTTTAGACCAGATGTGACTTAAAAATCAAATAAATTTTGAAGATAGTCAAGAGGAACAAGTCAGGATCTAGACACTAGCAATATTTTCCCCTTACCTCTTAAAAATGTGATATTCAAAAAAAAATGTGATATTCGTTAAAAAGATATATGGACCCCTAAGATTATCACAGCATTATTTACAATAGCCAAATGTGGAAGCAATCGAAGGACGCCTTTGATAAATGAATGGATAAAAAAGCTATTATGTGTGTGTATGTATGTATGTGTGTATATGTATATTAGTCATAATGGAATGGAATATTAGTCATAAAAAAGAATGAAATCTTGCCATCCACAACAACACAGATGGAGCTAGAGGGTATTACACTAAGCAAAATAAATCAGACTGAGAAAAATACATTCCATATGATTCCATTTATATACGGAGCCTAAGAAACAAAACAAATAAACAAACAGAAACAGATTCATAAATACAGAATATAAACTTGTGATTGTCACAGGGGAGGTGGTGGGGTGATGGGCAAAACAGGTCAAGGGGACTAAGAAGTACAAACTTCCAGTTATAAAATAACAAATAAGTCACAGGAACGAAAAGTACAGCATAGGGAATATAGTCAATAGTTGTGTAATGACTCTGTATGGTGACTGATGGTAATTATACTTAAGTACAGTGAGCACTGTGTAATACACTCAATTGTGGGATCACTATGTTTTATATACCTGAAACTAATGTAACATTGTGTAACATGTTACACGTTACTTCAGTAAAAAAGAAATGTGATATGAGGAGGACAGTAATTATTCTCATTCAAAGGGATTATCAATCTAATTCAAAGAATTATCTAATTTTAAATTCAAAAACTCTAATCTAATTCAGAGATTATCTTTTTTAAAAAATGAAGGGATTATCTAATCTAATTCAATCTAATTTAGAGAAATTATAATTTTCTTCGGACTTTATGGTGTTTGAACAAATTCATGTATGATGTCAACTATCTCTTTCCTAAAGCAACCTATTTTAGGATTTTCATTTTCTTGATCCCTAAGAAAAGAAAAATAGAATAAAACCTATATAAAACATGACAAAGAAAACACAAAAATGCCATACACTTTTAAAAATAATAACTTTTTCCTTATTTTCCAAGATAAGGCCTCAAGCCTTACAACATGTAATAATAATATGATTCATCCCTCTTCTAAGAAATTTTCCATGTCCCAAGGCTGCACTATGTAATCCATTGTTTTAGTTATTTCTTGGCATACAGCTAACTATGAAACTGGCCGCTGAACTTTCCTATGTCAAATAGAACTTTCCATTGTGGGAAATTTCTAAAACATTCATATTAAGCTAAGTGGAAATGTCATCATAGCTCAGGAGCAAATATGGTCTGTGTCAACCAGTACAAATTCTAACATGGATTCTATACAGGAAAAGCAAACCATTGATCAAACACAAGTACAAAGGCTTTGTCAGAGTTGCTATAAATACTTGGTGGTGAAGAAAATCACGAGCAACCATCAGCTTATCAAAGTTTTCTGAAAGTTCTTCTAGGAAGATCTAATAGAAAGGCACATTTTTTAATTGTTCTATAATATCAGAACCCACTCTACCCACAGACCCCTTCTTCTAGAATACATGTTGACCTCATTTCTAGTTCTTGGGAAACCAATAGACCATTTATGTTATAAGTATCCATCTAGGGTATGCGCTTTCTTCTTCAATCTGGTGTTGACAGCAATAATCAAATTTTGTACATACCACTAGTTCTATTATAGCTCAACAGCAACTGGCTGCCAGCCTAGGCCTACTGTCTCACCAAAAAGGAAAGAAAGGATTGGACTGGTGAGAGAATCACAGAAAAAATCAGCTGAAACTACAGGAGGTGTTGTAGAAGCAAGAAAGTGAAACAGAGCCCCTGGGAGACTAAGCTCTCTCCATTGGGGAGGCACACGCCCAGCAGCTTCAACACGGTCAGGCATAGGTGAGTTGACCTTGGCTGCTGAAGGCACGCATTTTTCATCCTTTCTGTTATCTACAAACCCTCTTGGCTTTGAACATCTCATTATAACTGTCAGACCTAACTAATGAACCTACATCTAACCCCACAGAACAACAGACAAAAGCTAGCGACAAACCACACCTTCCAACATGAGGGAAGCCAAGTGCCAGCGAACAGTGGACTTCAGGCGCTTCCTGCAAACTCTCTAGACATTAACTGGTTTCACTTTGTAATTCTTCTATGTGCACTTAGGCCAGAATCAAACATTTTTCTCAGATCACAAAATGCTAAATTAATCTTATGATAAAAACAAGGTCAGCTTTAAAAATAACTGGGGAAGGAGGAGACCTGACTGAAATTTTACTGGACTTGCTGTTTTAGACTTTGAGTCTCCAAGAAAACTGTGCTGCAGCTAATAGATATTCTCTACTTAAAGCAGCATGGATGATGCCATTTCCTGGTATGACAAGCAACCCTTTATCTCATATTTTAAAACTTGAAATAATTTTAGATTTACCAAAAAAGGTATGAAAACAGTATCCAGAGTTATCATATTCCCCTCACCTAGCTTCCCCAAAGATTACCATATTACAAAACCAGAGTATGACTGTCAAACTAGATAATTAGCACTGCTGCAATACTATGAACTACTCCACAGGTCATGTTAAAATTTCTCCACTTGTCTTTTCTAGGGATTCGTGATTCAGTCCAAGATTCTGCACATAAGCAACACTTCAAAAATCCAGGATATGTCCTTTCCAATAAATCAGGCACTATCTAATGAACATTTCTGATCCCTCCAAAAGTTCTGTTGCTTTTCACACTAATGAGTAAGTGTCATCATTAACCATGGAGTCTTCCAGGCTAGGAATGTGCTTTTCCTTCACAATTCTCTTCATATTTAATCTGTCAGTCTTATCAACCTTACCGCGTAAACAGGCCAAATAGAGCTTCACAATCCCTTGTCCAAAACCCCTGAACCAGCTCTTTTGCCAAATTAGAACCTTTCCCACTTAAGAAAAGTTAATAGAGCAAATTGGGTATATGTTACACTAAAACAAAACAAAAACAGCAAGATCCAGAGCAATTTCCCCCAATCAAATACATTAATAGTCCTGCAACAAATACGTGTGTGTCATGAATGGTAAGTGGGATAGATAAGAAGAACTTTTAAAAGCATCCTACCAGTAAAAGTCAGATTTCACCAACAAATGAATTCAAGTCAAGATCAGGTTTACTCTCAAATGAATTACAAATAAAGTACCTTTTGGTTTTCAGAGTTCTTTCAAACTACTGTAACTGCAGATGAGGAATGCTGGAACTACCTATGAAATTCATGGCCTTGTTCATCTCACACCTGCCTCAACCACATCCTTTTTCATTCCGTCTCCTGGCAAGGCCATCTGTAGCGTCCTTCCTCCTCTCTGCCTCCTGGCTCTCTCCACTCCAATTCACCTTTCCACAGGTTCCCCAGAGGGATCTTTCTTAAATACCTACAATTCCCTAAACTCATAATCCTCAAAGATTTCCCATGCCAGAAAAAGAAGGTTTGGAGTCCAATCATCTTCATGAAGTTTACACAGGTCTCCACCATCTGAGCCAAGTCCCCTGACAGTCCAGACCATCTACACAGCATTACAAAAAAGGTATAGTCTCTATCCCTCAAGATTCTTAGTAATGAATCCAATCCCGTTCATATTTTCATGAGAGTAATTATTATTTAGAATACAACTTCTCTAATATATCAAAGACTGAGGGACGCCTTCGTGGCTCAGCAGTTTAGTGCCTGCCTTTGACCCAGGGCATGATCCTGGAGTCCCGGGATCGAGTCCCACATCAGGCTTCCTGCATGGAGCCTGCTTCTCCCTCTGCTTGTGTCTCTGCCTCTCTCTCTGTGTCTCTCATGAATAAATAAATAAAAATCTTTAAAAAAGAAAAATCAAAGACTGTATCAGGATACGTTTACTCATTTTTTTCCTAGCTAGGAAATTCTACCTTAGTTCTTGATCACATTAAAGATCACTAACAAAATTCCACATGTTGACACGAAAAAGATTTTTCACATGATTTTAATAACCTATCTAAAAATACTCACGACGCTACTGTTGGTATGGTTAAAACAATTACAAAGAGTAAAAGCCTGGAAAACTTTTCTAAAAACAAGCAAAACCAAAAAAGTAACATCAAGGATGGTATTTAATGGGCTCAGTGATTTCTCATGAGATTGTTTTCCCAAAGCATGAAGATATAAATAAAATCTGAAATCATGCCTTTGTTTCCATATTAGTATATTAATGGAATGGAATGACATTATAATCAACAAAATTACATTAGGGAGAGTTAAGCTAAAATCCTCACCATTGAAGAGCTTAGAATTTATCCCCAATCACATAGAGGCTGACCTCAGACACAGACTTTAAGAACATGCCAGTGAAGGAGGAAAGAAATCATATTTTAAGTATTATTAGTTTTATTCCCTAGCATGCAAATAGCCAAAGATACCTACTTGGAATAATGAATTAAAAGAAAAACTCCTAGAAGTTGTATTTCAAGATTAAATTATAAATGTCCTTGCCATTATCTCAGGAAAACTGCACAAAAGTAGTTGAGATTCAGAAATAAGGAACAAGTACCATCAAATCCCTTAAGGAGATGGGTAGAGAGAGATGGTAGGTGCACACTTCCACTCCCTACATCCAGACAGGTGAGGAGGGCTTTGAGCAGGAACCTGGGTTCCCTCCCAGGGCAGCCTTCCTTTCACAATATGGTGTGTGCATATGTGTGTGTCTGTGCACATGTATGTTTATTCATGTGTAGCAGGGTTTCTCACAAGCAATGCTACTTCCAAACAGAAATGGCCACAACAGAGGTGAGGTCCCCAGGAACTGACATGATCCGCGTTAGAACAGGCCAACACTACATGGCTGTTTTGAGTGACACCAAGACTTTGTAGAAGCCAGGATCCAGTCTGCCAGGCCAGTAGAAGGAGCCCCAAAGTACCGGCTGCTTAAGGCAGGGGTACATGGGACATCCACTCAAGAAACAAGCAACTCACTCTAGCAGAAGAAAGGAAGGTCACTGCTTGGGTTCTTCAGGGAGCAGGAATAGTTACTTAAGGGGACATAAAAAGAGTTGCATAAAATAACAACACAAATGCTTTAAAAGGAAAGAGGAATTTTTAAACATTACTTAAAAGGGAAGAAAATGGAAGTGATTTTTCTGAAATTTCTGCATGTTCTGTTTTTATAAATCAGGTGAAAAAGAAATATTGCCATCCCTTTAGCACAAGAAATTAATGAACACTTACTAAAAGAAGAGAGATGAGCTGATGTGGAAGACATCATCAGAGCAGAGGTTAACAGCGGAGCAGGACAGCGAGGGGAACCAGACCGGCTCTCACATCCAACGAGCACAGTCCGGGCGACAGGCCCAGCCAATGTAGAGGGAAGTGTCCCTGTCTACGATGGGGGCAGAATGAAAATCTGTGGCTCTGGGGCAGATCCCAAAGCTGGAGAAAGGAACTCCACAGGAGAGTAGACAGCTGTGGCCAGGTGAAAAGGGCTCTTTCAGATACAAAGGTGGACTCATTTTGAAAAGTAGAGGCGATAGCACTAACAACAGTGCAGAGCAGAGGTCAACAAGTGATTTTGCTTATAGTGTATCTGCTGGCATTGTGAGAAAAACTCTAGTTTCAGAGGGTTCTAGTAACATCAAGCTTCATGAGAAGGTATGAAGAAAAGCGTGGGAAAAGCACGCTTTCTTAGCAGAAAAAACATTTAATGGGAAAAGTGACCCAAGCCACACACCCATAGGGCACACCAGCCTGTGGATCCAGATGCAAACTCTTAGCACTTGCAGTGACAATCTCAAGCCCATGCCTTCTGTTTGGAGCTCTGATGCCCTTATGTCAATCTGAGGATGCTGGCCACTCAGGAAGATATGGGTATTAACACATGTGAGTCATCTGTATATTCCTCCCAGAGCTGATACCACACAAAGATAGCCTGTCTAATTATGGCCACGCCCACCCAAACTGCCACGGGTCCTCCCTCTCAACTTAGGAATGAGGTGTAATCATCTGCTTGTGACCACTTAGGGCTGAGCGTGGGGAGAAGACGAAGGAAGAATCCAGGTAATAACTAGGCAGAACCAGTGCCGAGGAACTGACCAGGAGTGTGTTCATCAGCTCCAGGATTTCTGAGATGATAGCGTTTCCAAGGGGTAACCAGGTAAGGGAGAGGAAAAGCAAGTACTGGCTATCAGTCAAGAATTTATGAGCCATGGGACGTAGCAACAAGGTCTCAAGGGGAAATGGGGGTAGGGGGGCAAGCCAGGTTTACTGAGCGCCTACTCTGTTCCATGCATTGTGGCGAGAACCAGTTCCGAAGCCAGGCAGAGTGACGCAACACCAAGTGCCACAGAAGGGAGTGCTGGGGCACTCACGATCCCTGCGGGGATCCAGCTAAAGCACCGAGACAGGCTGGAGCCTGAAAAAAGGGAAAGGAGAGGGCAGAGGCTGAACAAACACGGTGGGAGTGATCACTTCAGAAGGCAAGAAATGTACAAGCAGCCTATTGTTAAAGTATTCTAAGAAGTCACAAAGAACAAAGAGGAAGATCAGAGGGTGGAACTTGGAAACAATTCCAGAAGGTACAAAGGAGAAAACAGTGATCTAGAAACAAAGCAAAAACAAAAAATAGGCCCTCTTGTCCCAGGGCAGCCCCTGGTGGTGAACAGGCCATGCCCAACCATGCAGCCTGGGATCACTTAGGTACCATTCCACACAAAGCTCACCTTTCCATAAAATGTTTCCCCTTGGGGAATGTCCATGAGTAAACCTGTCTATCTATGAAAGTATAAATAAAGCGAATATAACAGACTTGGTCTTAAATCGGAAACATTGGACTAAAATATCTTCCTGAAGGTTGCCAACTCAGTAGAGTGCTGGAGGCCCTTATGTCCCTACTGGAACAGGAATATGTAACTGCTCAGTAAAGACTCGCCGACACTGGGGACCCTAATCTTCACGGTTTCTTCACATTTATTGTTACTGATGCCTGCAAAGTTCCTACAAATTAAGCTGTGCCAGTATCTCAACTCCCATTTGAAAGATGAAATAACTGCATCTCATGACACCAAACGAAACCCAAGTTCGCTCTGGATGTTCTCAACCTCAGAATCACACAGCTCCCAGCCCCAGAGCTTTTCTGTTCACTGATCATGAGCCTCCCAAAGCAGCTCGCTGACGTTCAAGGGCAATGACCGAACCAGCATGGAGCCCAGGGAGTCCCAGGTCAGCTTCCTAAAAGTAAGTGATACTATACAATACTTCCTCTCTTCCTCAGAGTCATAGCCAAAAATCATATGAAACCAAGAGGAAATTACGTTCAACAGCAGGAAGGTTCCAAGTATCAGGTAGCAGCAAAAGCTGCTGAAAGCCAGTCCTGCCCCATCCCAGTCCAAACTGGCATAAACACCAGCCTCCGAATCTTGTGGCCGCTCACAGGGGAGTCTTCCAGCAACAAAAGGACAAAAGGACCTAACACTGCTGCTCCAGAGGGCATCACAACCATACCCTGAAGGAAGAAGGTGCAGACTCTTCACAAGAGCTACTAATCTGACCCCTCCACACCGGAAAGAGTGGGGAGGAAAAGGAAATGAAAGCAAGTGACTCGAGGTTCTGGATTTCATATGCAAGAATAGCCAGCAACAGGTGCAGCGTTCTGGTGAAATTAAGCCTCTCACATGCCTTTTGCCTCTGCAGCACAAAGAGCCAAGCCCAGAAACCTAACATTAGCAGTGATGTCAGAAGTGCAAATCATCATCATTTTCTCACCAGTAGCAATTTAAAAAAAAAAAATTACCACACAGACCACAGAATATGTCTCTCTGCTGACACGTGAGTTCTTTCACATAGCCCTCTACCCCAGTTTACTCCAAAATAATTTAAATGTTGATCATACTAAAATTTTTTTCATGCCTAGTGACTAGCATGGCATCTGGTATATAGTAGGTGGGTAACATATACTTACCAAATGAATGAATGAAACAAGCAACCAGTTAAATAAAAAGTTGTCTCCACAAATAAAGATAAATTCTTACCCTCAGAGTAGTATGCCAATGAGTTTTTTCCCCATTTCCTCAGAGAACAGAAAGTTGGAATCGAGAGCCAAGAGCAAGAGCTATCACTAAGAACAGATCAGGACTTGTCAACCATCCATCTCCTGGTTGATACCAAGAAGGCCTGTCGGCCACCCCTTGGCATTAAACAGACCTACACACAAGCAATCTCATTTGGAGGAGAACAAATAGGGAAAACAGTCATAATTATTTGAGCAATTCGGCCTTTAGATTTTCCCTTCTTCCAACATGCCATGTCATATAGCATTTTCCACCTGCCATTACTACAAAATATACAAAATAAACTTTGTTGTGTAATCTTTCTAATAAGATAAAAGTAACCCACCGGTAATATGTTACAGAAAATGTGCTAAATGTGACATGTATGAGATAAATAGGAGTGTGGATGAGATATAGTAGAGATGAAGCACTACAGACACAGTGGTGAACAAGAAAATCTTGGTCCCTGCCTTTGCGGAGATCACAGCCTGGGGGACTTATCAACAACCAAGTCAACAAAGCAATTGGTATTGTGCCTAGCATGCTAAAACAAGCAACAGGATGAGTGGTAGGAGAAAAACAGGCTGAAAACTACTTTCAGACAGGCAGTCAGGACAGGCATCTCCAAAGAGATGCAATTAATCCAGTGCCCAATTCCAGAAAGAATAGGAGGGTCTAGTCAAAAGCTGACGAGCAAGTATTCCAGGCAGAGGAAAGAACCTATAAAGAGGCTGTACCCAGAGCTGCAAACTGGCCATGGATGGGGCCATGGGCAGTGAGAGAGGAGGTGCATCATAAATATGGAAATGGCATCTTACCACATGATTCACCCAAGATGCCTTTGAAATTACACACACTTTCCCTTGGCTGGGAATCTTTCTCCAGCCAAGGAGAAACTCTCCTCTGCCACCTCACAGGTTCCTCCTCTGGAAAACATCCCCTTATCCTCCAGGGAAAAGCAAAGATGCCAGGACTTAATCCCTCCTGACTGTGGTCCCATGGCACCTAATGTGTGACATTATTATACCTCTTACCACACTGTGCTGAATCAGTGTGTTCGAGGACCCATAAAGCAGGGATCTTGCCTTATTTGCCTTTGTTTCCCAGCAGTCCATAAGGAACTTGGTCCCAACAGATAAGAAATGAAGTGAATGAATGAACAAACCAAAAGAGGAATGAACAAATAAATGAATGCAGGAGCACCACCAGCATTAATTCATTACCCAATGTTGGAAATTTGGAGCATCATCATGGATACAGTTCACAACCCTATAGTGTTGGGGGCAGCATGATTTTTATCCCCCCATGACTGTCATACAACAAACACTTTTGGGCAAATCTTGCATCACAGAATAGAGATGGAATAATTTTCACAGAGTATCATTAGACACTGGCACTAATTCAAGCACACTCATAAGCATGCTTCAAGTGCCAGGCCCTGCATGAGGCTGTGAGGTCAGCAGTGGCCCTATCCATGAAGATCTACAATGCCAGTAAGCAGAGCAAATCATACTTCTGAAACGCTGTTAATGACGGACACTGTAAGGTTCTTTACATGTAACTAACTTCTTTCATAATATTAAGAGAGAAGAAAATTTTAATTCCAAGATCACCCAGAGGAGAAAATAATTTAGAATCTGTTGCTCAGTAATATTCACACTAATCCTTGGCTCACTGAGTCATCCCTGGCTTCCTGTCTACAACGACTGGGCAGAAATTCAAGCAACCATAACATTCTAAACAAGGGTTCATTACCTGCCTGTGACTCTTTGTCGTCTCCATGTATAGAATCAGATGTCACTTCCATTTCTCGTTGATTCAGCACATCCTTCAAAGGTGGTTAAGATTCATAAACCGACCATGCATATTTTCTGAAGTCACAAAGATATATGGACCCCCTCCGCTAGAGACTGTGCTTTGATGGAGTGAAATTGAAAAGCAGAAGCAAACAGCATGGGAACTGTGGAGAAATGAGTCCCTCCCCAACTGCCCAGACCAGAATGGTCACATTCCTGACTCTGTGCACAGCCCAATCCCAGTCTACTCCATCTAAGCCTCTGCCAGGCTGTGGAGCCTGTGGCCTTAAAATCCACAGGTGTGACAGCACTTACCTGCCTAGGAACAGCAAGGTAAGGTATGCATTTCTACAAACATCACCATTCAAAATGCTCAAAATACACAGGAGCCGAGCACTTCCTCAACTGTCCTTAGGTTTTCCATAAATTAGATCATTAGGTTGTACACCTAAAACTAGTAGGATGTTATATATCAATTATATCTCAAAAAAAAGAGTATATCAAGAATATTTAATAGTTGAACTGTATAGTAACTATTAAACTTGTAAATGTCCCTTGATAATTTTTATAGTTGTTTTATATTGAAACTAATGAAATAAATATTTCTATTTATTATAAAAAATAACTTTTAATAATTCTGTTTATTTTGAATTGTCTTTTATTCCTTTTCCCCATGAGTAAAAATATGTTCAACCCATTGAAGAGAGAATATGAGCATTCTTTGGTATACCAAATGTTTATATCTCATGATAATGATATAGATTAGAGTTTTTATTCTTTATTCTTATCACCGCCCCCCCTACTTTTTTTTAATCCCCACTGTCCCCTTTGGCAGCGTGGTACACCAGACCAATGTTTTTAAATGCATAAAATAAAGCAGATGGCATTATAAAGGAAAACCAATTATATTGAAATTCACTTACAAAATAGTAAAAAGACCTGTGACAGAGTAATCTTTATTTTTTATGATTACATTCAAAGTCATGATCCAACAGTTGGGTCCATACATGTTGTGCAGGGATGATGAGCCAGATGATTTTTCAGCCGTAATGTGAAGTGAAAATGGCTGTGATTTTTGTTGGTATTACAGCCAAAGTTACTACCAATCCTGTGTTTTATGATCTATGCTTGTAATAAAAGGAGATGCAAATTTTTGTTAGGAGTTAGCGAAATAGCTAATTGTTTTTCCTGTCCAAGTTCATGGACCCCTTGCATTGTAATAACCCGTGATGAAGCTGATGGTTTAAGATGTACATTTATATTCTTAGAGCTTTGGCAACAACAGCAGTATGTCATGAAGAATATTTTTATAGACAACAATTTGAAATGGAAATAAATTTCAAAAGAAAATTCTATTTCAAAAGGATCACCACAGTAAGTTTAGTTAACAGCCATCAACACACATAGTTAGAATTTTTTTTCTTCTGATGAGAACTTTAAGACCTACTCTCTTAGTAACATTCAAATATGCAATACGGTATTGTCAACTATAGTCACCATGCTATATATTAATCCTCAAGACTTACTTATCTTAAAATTGGAAGTTTGAACTTTTTGATTACCTCCACCCATCCCCGCCCAATCCTACTCCTTGCCTTTGGCAACCACTGATCTTTTCTTTGTATCTATGAGTTTGGGTTTGTTTGGGTTTTTTTAGATTACACATATAAATGAGATCATACAGTATTTGGCCTTTGTCTGGTATCTTTGTCTGACTTATTCCACTTAACAAAATGCCCTCAATGTTCATACACATTGTTGCGAATTTTTGCATGATTTCCTTCTTCTATGGCTAAATAAGATTCCAGTGTGTATGTGCATGTGTGTACATCTTCTTTATCTATTCATCCACTGACAGAAACTTAGGTTGTTTCCATGTCTTTAATGACATCAAGCACTTTTTTGACATATTCTTAATAATGATGAAGCTTGGGCAGCCCTGGTGGCTCAGCGGTTTAGCGCCGCCTTCAGCCCAGGGCCTGATTCTGGAGACCTGGGATCGAGTCCCGCGTCGGGCTCCCTGCATGGAGCCTGCTTCTCCCTGTGCCCCTCTCTCTCTCTCTCTCTCTCTCTCTCTGTGTGTGTGTGTGTCTCTCATGAATAAATAAATAAAACCCTTTAAAAAAAATAATGATGAAACTTCTCTAACTTCTTTCCAGAAAGATACATCTTTGAGCCAATGAGCCCCTGGGATTTGTAAAATGATGATATGAGCCAGACAAGGTTACAAAATATATTACACTCTTTTCTACCAGATGTTTCCATAGTTACAACCTATCAACTGAAGATTCACCCCATCTCATCTCTGTAACAGCTCTGTGAATATATGCACATACTCCCTGGAGGAGTAACAGAGTAATCATTAACATCTTACTATGAGTTTCTTTAATCAGCCAACCATTAATATCCACCTCACCAATTAAAAAAAAAAAAAGGGAGCTCCGGCAAGAAAGGAGAGTCCAGGCCTGGATGGAGTTAGAAGGTCAGTGAACAGCATTCAAAGGCTGGGTCACCAGAAAAAAGTTCAGAGAAGGTACAAAAATCAAATTTTGCAGAACCTCAATGACAGCCAGCAGGCCCCAGCTGTGTGATGAGAACTGCTCTGGAAGATTAAATACCACAGGTTTTCTCTCACACAAATTAAGACAGTTTGGGGCCAGTTCAGTTCGGCAGCTCCAGTTATATTCAGTAACTTTCTCACTCTTTCTCACCAAAAGGAAAACAAACAAGATAGAAAAGATGCTCCCAACCTTGCTCTCTTCTTCTTCCCACTTCCCTTCTGCCTACTCCTCTCCCGTTTTCTGCTGACACTCAGGACTTGTGAGCCCAAGGTCTGCCTGCTTTAATTCACAGGCAGGAGTCACATCTCTTTCAGCATATTAACAAAACCCCCTCAACCTCACACAGTAAATATAAACCTAAAGTTTTTCTATAAGTTCAGATGCCCCACCATTCCCACCAGAACATTTGCTGGAAATCTGTGTAAGCATTTCTTGCCAGGTACCTAGCCAGTAGAAAACCATCAACCACCAAATGAGATCTGAAGGAAAGTGAGCAAAAAGTTCTCCCTCAATGTCCCAGGTAGCCGAAGCATACTGAGTTTGGGACTGCTACTTAATCTTAAGAAAGTCATTTCCTTCCTCCTTGACTCCGTTTCCTCAATTACCAGGCAACAGAAGTGGAGAAGATGATCCCCTAAAACATCTTTCAGGGACGCCTGAGTGGCTCAGTATTTGAATATCTGCCTTCGGCTCAAGGCATGATCCCAGGGTCCTGGGATCAAGTCCCACAGCAGGCTCCCCATGGGGAGTCTACTTTTCCCTCTGCCTATGTCTCTGCCTCTCTGTCCTCTCATGAATAAATAAACAACATCTAAAAAAAAAAAAATCTAGCCCTAAAATTCTGTGAAGGTCCATGTTGCCACAATAAGCCATCCATGGTGATACATGAGAGAGAAGAGCAGAAGGCCATTTATTACCAAAAACGAAGTTTATAAGTCAGGAAATGCTGGGAAGAGACCATTTCAGCTTGAAGGTCTGCTTGCTTCTAGGGCTCACTCAAAATGTTCAGTTCCTTACATTTGTATTTCATTACAAGCACAACATGTGAAATGTCTAAGAGAAAATATTCCCATAATCACTAGCAGTACAGAAAGTATGTGGCTGTAATGTGAGGAGAAGCTTGTCTCAGAATAACTGGGACATTTACAATTCACATGCACAATAAATGATTGTTAAAAGTTTGTCCCGCCGCAGCATAAGGAAGGTATACAAAACATTACAATAACCATACCTAAACTGCGGCTAGAAACCGGTGCTGAGAAAAGACAACTACCAAAAAAATTTAGGGGACCATATTATTCACAGAGGCTTATGTGACTGCCAAAGAAATGATATTGTGCAGAATTTTCTACACTGTCAGTAAGATTTTTCAGCAAAATGATCTCCAAAGTAAATATCTCATTACATGAGATTTTTCTATCTCAATTTTTATCGAAGTGATAGATACATACAGTTGGTCTTTTTTTTTAATCAAATAGGATTATAATAAAATCCAGCAAACTGCCTCAGTCCTTCTTTCAAGGGCCTACCCCCTTCCATCTGTTAGCTATTTGTTCTGACATTTATGCATTTCTAAATATTGTACTTAGACTGCTATTTTCTGATTCTAAGTCAGACATTACTTACAAAATATTTGTTATGGTAATTCAAGATTTATCTCTGCTATATCTACTCTTACAGTCTCTATCCAGTTTTTTATTTCTGGTATCATACAATTTCCAAGATTCCTTTCTTATTCTCAGAATCTGATTTTTTATAGCATTCATTTGTTTCAAAGATGCAATTATTGGGGATCCCTGGGTGGCTCAGCAGTTTAGCGCCTGCCTTTGGCCTGGGGCGTGATCCTGGAGTCCTGGGATCAAGTCCCATATGGGGCTCTCTGCATGGGACCTGCTTCTCCCTCTGCCTGCGTCTCTGCCCGCCTGCCCCCTCCATGAATAAATAAATAAATAAAATCTTTTTAAAAATGCAATTATTTTCCCATTTCTCTGAGGATATTTGTTATATTTTATATCATTTCCCGCTCTTTCCCCTAAGTTTCTTTTTCCTGTTGGCTTGAGTAATGGAAGCTTTCCTCAAACCTCTGACTCCTGGCAGCACCTCACATTTCAAAATGAGACAGTCAAATGCTCAAGTTTTATATACTTGGGTGTCACCTGGCAACTGTGGACTCAAGTAGGTAATCAAATTCCATCCTATAACTATACTATCCTCCCAATAAAGGCATCCTCTGACTTGAGGCTGGTATAGCTTCAGGACGTCTGGGATTTCCCAGTCTTGGTGTCCCTTCATCTTCTTGGTGTCAAACCAGAACCTCGCCATTCTCCCTGGGCCAGGGATCCCAAGACAAGAGTTCAGTTTCTCCAGAGAATATACAAATCCATATTCTCCTATGCAGGTAGGGAAGAAGAGAAAAGATCTGGAAGTCAAGGCACACTGTTTACAGATCTGAACCGAACTGCTAGTTTTTAGCCCCAATAAACTCCCATTTCCCCCTAACCCAACCTCAGGTAGTACTAGTTACTCCGAATTAGGGGGCTTACGATGTATGAAGGGTGCAACAGAAAGCCGCCTGTCACCACCCTTTGCCCTGGACCCCTCAGTAGTTACCACTCTGCTATCATCTTCCAACATGCCTTGCCCATTCAAAGCCACTTTGTCTCTACCTCACTTTGACCATATTTGTTTATTCCTCTTTTTTGTTATTTTGCTGTAATTATAGTGTCATTACAGCAGCAAGCAGTGACAAACACATATCCACTCTTCCACTTTTAACTACAAGTTCTGTTCTCTTCAATTTATTCTTAGGAAGAGTCCGAAAATGGTCTCATTACTATAAGCCAGGCACTGGTTTCACATGGTGATAGTGTGCACGCAAGACTTGATTCTCACAGTCTCAAATTTCAGAAGACAATCTTGCTGAATATCTTATGATCAAAACCAGACTTTGCACAATAATATTCATAACATAAGATGTAACTGTCAGCTAAATTATTCTTTTCATGATTAGGTCCAACTTGGAATTTGAATTTAATATTTATAATATGATTCAATCATTTCATATAGCGCAAAATTTTATACATAAAGCATCAAATTAAATTTTTTTCCTTTATCTTTAAATGTGATATTTTACTGTACATTCAGTAATTCAATCCAGCCAAATTACAGCTATTTGGGGACCTCAATTCACTTTACACTCTGAAAATACTAAAATACATTAAAACTTTATTTGAAAATTCAAATAAGGGTAGCCCTGGTGGCTCAGTGGTTTAGTGCCACCTTCAGCCCAGGGCCTGATCCTGGAGACCCAGGATCCAGTCCCACATCAGGCTCCCTGCATGGAGCCTGCTTCTCCCTCTGCCTGTGCCTCTGCCTCTCTCTTTCTCTCTCTCTCTCTCTCTCTCTCTCTCTCTCTCTCGAATAAATAAATAAAGTCCTTTAAAAAAAACACACACAGAAAAATTCCCATCTGGGCTGAAAGGGAACATGCATGTTTTTAATAGTAACATTATGAAATACAGAAATAATTTTTCAAGACCTTCTTTTGAACCAGAAAGAACTTCACAGCTAAATGCCAATATTTCCCACAAAACCCAGTGAAACTGACTATGGGGACCTAAGGAGAATGGAAACTTCTCAGGTGAAGAAAGAAAAAGTTTGCCAGCAAATTCATAAAATTTCTAACTTTTGCCCAAATTACTTGGTTTGCAGCACCTGGGTGGCTCAGTCAGTTAAGCTACCAACTCTTGGTTTCAGCTCAGATCATGATCTCTGGTTCATGAGATGAGCCCTGTGTCCAGCTCCATACTCAATGCAGAGTTGGCTTGAGATTCTCTCTCCCTCTACCCCTCCCCCTGCTAGGTCTCAGTCTCTCTTCTCTTCTCTCTCTCTCTCTCCCCCTCCCCAATAAAGAAATAAATCTTTTCTTAAAAATTACTTGGTTTTGAAGCTCACATACAGCTTGTTTGATTAAGTCCCTGGAAGTCCTAGAAGCCTTATTTTGCTCATATTGTGATATATCTTTAATGTATCACTAAAAGACAGAAAGCAAGAAATGCAATAAGGTCCTTCATTTTCTTAAATCTTTATATTCTGATTTAGTTGAAGTAAAAAAATAAAGGTAAATACTATTAGTAACTTCAAACATTAAAGCCAAATGAACATTAATGCTGTGCTCCATAGATTCTGATCCAGGAATACTTAGCAGTCCCTAACATTCAAAACAAAATATCCGAAAAATTTATTTCCTTGCTCTTTCCCACCATGTCATTAATTTGAGCTGTTCTGCTCTCATTCAAACAATAATAATTTTGTCAATTATAATAATCAATTGGTCTTAAGAGGAATAGCGATGAATGATGTTAAAATATTTACAAACAATATTTATGGCATTTAATCCACAATTTACCTTGTGGTCATGATCATTTAATAGCCTAGGAAAGGAAGTATAATCAATCCAATCACCAAATTTAAGAATTACCAAGTTTCCTGCATAACTACAAATCTCTTTTTGTTAATCAGACCTTGAATCTCTAGGCAAATCAAAATAGTGCCACTCTCTACATTTAAACAGAATGTGCCTGGGACGCCTGGGTGGCTTAGTGGTTGAGCATCTGCCTTTGGCTCAGGGCACGATCTTAGAGTTCCAGGATCGAGTCCTGCATTGGGCTCCTCACGGGGAGCCTGCTTCTCCCTCTGCCTATGTCTCTGCCTCTGTCTCTCATGAATAAGTAAATAAAAATAAACAGAATGTGTCTTCTTTTTTTTTTTTAATTTTTATTTATTTATGATAGTCACACAGAATGAGAGAGAGAGAGGCAGAGACACAGGCAGAGGGAGAAGCAGGCTCCATGCACCAGGAGCCCAACGTGGGATTCGATCCCGGGTCTCCAGGATCGCGCCCTGGGCCAAAGGCAGGCGCCAAACTGCTGCGCCACCCAGGGATCCCCAGAATGTGTCTTCTAAAAAAGTCAAAATCTAATCCTCCCCGTACATATTCTATGACTTAAGCCTAAAGTGTTCTATTTGGTAATCCTTGATACACATATCCTGTCCCTACATGTCAAACACTGTTCAATGGCGGTGACATGAAATGGTTCACAAAGTCCTTTAACTTTTTCTTCAACACTCTGCTCACCAAAGTATCAGTCTCATTTAACAGGTCCCCGAATGGAAAACATTTTTAAGTCAGTTTCTTTAATTCCCAATACCTACTAAGGAAAGACAGAAGCCCTAGATGGTAAGTCACAAGGGTGAGTTAACTGGTTGAAATAAATCCCTGGCCCACAGAGTCACCTGCAGGACCACTGTGAAAGGCCACTCACAAACTTTTGGGAATCAGCTGATAAAGGTGCCCTGATGAGAGATGGTAAATCAGTGAACACACTCAATGGACGCTCACTAACATAAGACATACTGTGGGGAGTCATAAAGACTTTGCCACACAAACATCCAGACAACTAAAGTCTTTACTTAACACACGGAAACAGCCAAACCCCAAA
The DNA here is from genome assembly GCF_905146905.1 of Nyctereutes procyonoides. Taxonomy (NCBI): domain Eukaryota; kingdom Metazoa; phylum Chordata; class Mammalia; order Carnivora; family Canidae; genus Nyctereutes; species Nyctereutes procyonoides. The sequence goes on along the minus strand of NW_026575146.1, from coordinate 1,943,062 downwards.
CAAAGCCATACATGCTAAGCAACAGAAACCAGGTTCCACTCTTAAAAACTATATAGCTTTTTAGATTTTCTTATAACAAAATAACTTTGGACTAATTAGCTATAGTTAGTATTTGCTTGGAGTTAAAGACTAGGCACTGAGAAGCACTGCAGGGTAGTGACGGAGAGTGTGGCACAGCTATGCAGATTTAAATTCTAGCCCTGGCACTCACTACCTGTGCTAGACTGGGTAATGTCCTTAGCTACTCTCTGCCTTGGTTTCCTGTCTGTGACATGGGGATGGTAATAGAAGTGCCACTTTCATAGGGAGAATTAAATGAATTCATATGTGTATGTATATATGTATATATGCATATATGTGTGTACAAACACACATACACATATATGGATATGTAAGGAAGGTGTGGGATGTGTGTATAAATAATATTAAAACAGGGGCACCTGGGTGGCTCAGTAGGTTAAGCAGCTGCCATTGGTTCAGGCCATGATCCCAGGGTCCTGGGATTGAGCCCCATATAAGGCTCCCTGCTGGACGGGCAGCCTGCTTCTCCCTCTCCAATGCTTGTACTCTCCCACTCTCTCCCTCTCTCTCTCAAATAAGTAAATAAAAATCTAAAAAAAAAAATAGTAAGGGCATACATAGTAAGCATGCAAAAACCTATTCAAGCTACTTTTGTTACTATAATGCTTCTTACACACCAAATTACTTCATGTAGTGTTCAGGTTAGAGCTAAGCAAACACTAAACATGTACAAATGTATTTAACAGGATGAGTTAGAGATTATTTAAAATTGTCAGTGGATTCCCAACACTTGTGCCCATATGGCCACTGATGAACAATCAGCTTATCTGAGTGATTTCCACAGTACCTGCCCCCCTCGCCCACTCCAGAAAGAGCCCATAAGAGAATCTGGTACATAAAGCACAAATAGAATCTCAGAGTTGGAAAAGTAGTTAACAGAGTTTAAACAGCAGACTCGGGTAAATGTTCCCAGTATTAAATGAGGCTTATGTGAATTCATCATCAGCCCGAATTATAACATTTTACACCATGACTGAGAGGAAGGGGTGGAAAACAGAGAGAGTGGCACTAATTTCTCTGATTAATGTTTTTGCATTAATTTGTTTTGATCAATGCCTGTACCTCTCTAAGCCTTCCTATGAGAAACTGTCCTTTGCTCCTGAATGCCCCTCCTTGCCTGGGTTTATATCCTTCCTCGATCTCCTGCTGCACCCTCCCCGCAACTCCTGACCCTATGAAACCCAACCACAATGTCAAACTGTGTCTGCCTGAGCATCAGGCATGTGCCAGCAAATCAGAGGCTGGCATGGGTCAAAGTCCATGCAGCCAGACCAGGTGACTTGGCCAAAGAGATGTAGTGGCTATCTCCCCCAACAACCTGTAGAGAGTCAAGAGCAAATGATGCAAGGGGAAAGGATGGCCAAGAATGAAAGCAGGAAATAACAGTAATAATGACAAGGACAAAAGAGCCTCTATCTGTGCTAGCCCATTGCAGCAACTCTGCAGATCCATTCAAATGTAGCAGAACCATTAAGTTTCTTCACCTTAGTGCCCAGAGGTTACATTTTTTTAAAACTGACTTTAAATAACTTGAGTCCAAAAACTGATGATAGATACAATGTCTCCAATAAATCTTACATAAAATTCTACAGGAAGCCCTACAAGACTCCCTTACTCACAGAAAGGATGAAGACAAGAGGTAGGGGCACAAAGATATTAGTAAACCAAATTACTCTTGGGGAGCAATAACCTAAATCCCCAGTCCAAGTAAACGTCTCATAAATAATTTAAAGCATTTAAGCAACCAATGTTTAAATGTCAAGGTCTCTGGCAAAAGGGAACATGAAAGTACAGAAACCCTGCACTGCATTTGGACATGCCCCAAAATAGCATTCCCTAGGGAAAGGCCTGATCAATGGACCTTTCACCTTGGGCCATGATGTTTAAAGGCTAAGATACATGTGGCTCAACTCAGAAAAATATGGAAGATTAATTTTTAAAAGCCCAATTAAGTATTATAAAAATTTACTTTAATTCAAACAAATTTTAAACAAATTTGTTTTCTATTCTTTTCCAGACATTGAAAGAATTATACAAAGCAACGCTGTATTTCATGCTATCTTCTAAATAAACATAAAGGAGTAAGAAAGAATAGAATACAAGGAAGAAAGATTTTTCCTTACTAAACCAGGAGCGACAGAGAAGTCCAGAGCACTGTATCATTACCAGATTATTGTGCAGGCTCGTAATAGCTGCCAAGTATTTTCAGTATATATTACAAAGTATTAAAAAATACTAAAAGCAGAGTATCTAAGCCAAAAATGAAACTCAGAAAAGAGATAATAAGTCAGACAATGGTAAAACATAAGGACTTGAGGTTTGTCAAAAAAAAAAAAAAAATCCCATCTGGAAGCTATTTCCAGGAAAAGAAAGGAGAGAATAAAATCCAGAAAGAAAGCTTCTATTAAGAATTAAAAACCGTGAGAGTAGAAATACATACACAACAACAGGGGCAAGTTCCATGAGATATAATCAAGTAGCAAAGAATTTCTTGAAGGGAAGTCTGAGGACCACATTTTTAAAATTAATTTATGAAAACAAAGACAAGAGTAGGTATTACACTCATAACAGTCTGATAACTGACTGAGATACCAGGATCATTTAAAGTTGTTGCTGATTTAAGGCAAATCACTGGATAATTTCCTCCCATCTCTATTTTCAAAAATGATTTTATAAATTTGTACTTGGCTTATCCAATAAAGGATGCCACTTGCCAACGGACTGTTAGTCTAGGCATCACGTAGAGCTGAGGAGATAGCTTTCTCCCTATCATTCATGGTCCCATTATGACGTTCCAGAGAAAAAAAGGGTTTTCAGGGCCTCAAGGCCATGGGGGAAAAAACTGTATTTCACATTAGTAAATGTCGTGTGAAACATTTATGGATAGGGGCGCCTGGCTGGCTCAGTCAGTAGAGCATGCAACTCTTGATCTCAGGGTGGTAAGTTCAAGTCCCATGCTGAGTGCGAAGCCCACTTTTAAAAAATTTATTTAAAAAAATTAAAAATAAAAATTTATGAGTCATATCAATCTTGTAACGACCATTTTCCTCTCTGCATTGCCTAATACAACATTCTGAGACAAATTTGCATCCAGTGTTTAACAATGGGACATTGTTTTATATTAAAACAAGTAGAACTCTAACTCCCTTTGGCCTTATCTAACTAATCAACTCTTTCTTCCCCTCTTTGTATTTCGACTGATTTTTTTTTTCCAAATTCTACTCCTTATGTGACTTTCTGTAGGATTCTGGAATAAGATGGGGTGTAATCTTTTAAATACTGTGAAAAACTTTTAAGACTTGATGAATAACTCAAGTATCCTCATATATGAAACAGAAAAATTACATCCGCCCCACAGAATTACTGTGAGGAAGAAATGAAATTATGTATTTGAAAAGTCCCAGCACATAAGCTTAGCTCTCAGGCTCCTGTAGAACGACTCCCAGGAATGACTTTGTCAATATAAAATTAATTTTCCTCGTGTGCTCTGGATTTAGCAAGCAACCAATTAGTTCACACACATTGCTAGTTTTTATGGTGTAACTAACTGGTTACAATTTTTAAAGGTTAATGTATATCCGATACTTCACATAAAAATCACTGACTCTGGCTAAGACTCCTAGACCTATATATTATGTGAAGTAAAAGTTTAACAAATCATGTTGAATTTTAAGTAAGGGTCACGAAAATGAAGGTAACCCTAACAAAGGGATTGGTATACTAATATATTTACACAGACCTTCTAATTTCCGATGTTTTCTTTTAATATAACTGCATCTCCCAATCCAAATGACACACCAAGGAGCCCATTGTAACACAAACTACATGAATGAGAGCTAAGAGGTAAGTGCCAACCAGCCCCACTTATGGCCAAATAAGAATCAATATCGGCCTATGTGCTTTTTAAATACAGTGATAAAACAAGAGTAGCAGTGAAGGATGAAGTGCTTGGAGGAGACGGATCCTGAAATCCTTCAGCTGTCTCTTCTATCTGGGAGGAGGGAGTGTGCAGAGAACTGTCCTGACCAGGATAATAAGGACCCATGAGGCATGAATTCCTGAGATGAGTTTAAGCAGCTTAAGCGTGAGTGTGCCATAGTGTCCTCACCTGCCAAAGGCAGTCACAGCTACTCATTCCACAGGATCATCACAAAACAGTTCCAAGGATTCTAACACGGCAGATCCCTACTAATGTCAAGCAGCCATATTCAAGCCACCACACTCAAAATATAGCCAAGTGACAGCCCTACCTAACAGATAATGCTAAACTCACTACCTCTCTGATACCTCCTTCTGGAATGTCTGGTGACTGTTATGAGAACAGGAACATTAGTGTGGAATGAAGCCCTGACCAAGTAGGGTCAGAACTTCAGCCCAAGTAGGGTCAGAACTTCAGCCAGTTTCCCCATCCCTGACCTCTCCTATCACACCAAAAACCCCAACCTTCCCCACTCCACCCTACATTGTGCCCATGTCCTGAGCACAATCCCATAGGTCCTAGAACAGTGTGCCCTGACCTACTACCCCTGCTAGGCCTGGAGGAGGACCCATGAAGCTCAGGAAGGTGGGTCATCTACAGACAAGGGCAAGTCCCAAGACCCCCACTTCCTGCCCCTGCTGGGTGAACTTAAGAGGCATTTTATCAAGAAACAATGTTGTAAGGGTTCATTACATCCAATGGCCCTTTTAGTGCTGTATTGTCTTTCAGCTACCATTAAATGTGAAATCGGATTCTATAAGCCAACTACAATTCCAAAGTGCCAAACAAGCAAATTAGAACCTTTTTACAGCAGGGAAGTGTCCAGGCCTGGAGTCCTGGTCACCTCCTCCTGATCTCAGCAAGTCATTTGACCTCACTAAACCTCAGTTTCCAAGGATGGAAACAAAGAAGGAAGGGAGAAAAGAAGAAGGGATAATAAAATACCTTCTTCCTAGGTCTGTTGTGAACACTATAAAATTCGGTAGTGAGAGCATCTGGCACAGTGAAAACATTGAGAAAACAGTCCCCATCGCAGGTGCACAATCCCTGATTCACGATGCCAGCATCTGAAAAGTTCTGGAAACAAACAGTTTTGTCATAACCCATTTGGCAGCAAAACATGACCTGAACTGTCCTGAGGCTATTTATAACCTTGTTTGTGTCCCATTTACTATGAATATTCATACACTTTGCTACAGAAATATTAATATATTTAATTATAGGGCACTGTCCCAATCTCCCCCAGAGACACTGCATAATATGTGATATATGTACCAAAAGCTATCTGAAACCTTAAAAAAAAAAAAAAACAGTAATCCTGAAACACACCTGGTTCCAAGTGTTGGGGTAAGAGATTGAGCATGTATCATACATAACCCATCCTGAAACTGAAGGAGGTAGTGGTTTGCTGCCTCTACCCAAGTGCAGTCTTATGTGCTAGATTGCAACGACATTTCCCCAGACAAGTGGTCAGGATGTCTGAGTGCAGCAGTGGCTCTGCCCTGGGACTGGCTAAATCAGTATCCTGGTCTCAGCTGGCTAGGCATGGAGCTTAGAGGGGGGAAGAGCAGAAGGCTGAGTGAAGGGGGGAATGTGGAAACCTAGCCTGCTGTAGTATACTGTGCTTGCTCTCAGAGGACCCAAGCCATCAAGCACATTCTTATAACTTGTTCAGTCACTTTTTTTCTAGATTTTCAAAGTGAATCTAGTTTTCATTCCTAACACTGGCTCCCTCGAGTCTGGGCAAACTGCCACTGAATCACAAGAGCCACTCAAAGGGTTGTTTTTTTTTTTTAAGCTGTTGAAAACATTAAGCTAAATAAGTGAATATTGTCCAGCCTCCTTCACTGTGCCCTTAGCCATCCTTATCATCCATTAAAACGACACTCCATTCATGCCAAAAATATTCCGCTCTTAGTAGATTAAACATATAGCATGTACACTATAAATGATAAATATGGGTATTAATGAAGCAGCAGCGTGGGGAAAGTGGAAAACTAAGAAATAAATCAAATTACTGCTTCTCTTTATAGTATCACCCTAAGCCCTAGACTACAGGGGTCCTGCCTGCAACACTGCCTTTTCCAAGACTCTGACTGTGGTCCCCTCTTCTAGTCCCAACCATCCCTGGGGGATAGAGAGATCACAGGGCCAAGCAGATGAACACGTGCCCTGAAAGCCCATACAACCTCTTTCAAAACATACTCTAGGGACCCAGGCTCCCTGTAATCCCACCCAAATGAGCCCTGAGCTCCCTTTCCAAGGAGTTTGCTTCTCACACCACTGATTGCAAGTGGGATAGGAGGGAGACCACAGATGTTTGGCCAGGGTGACCACCAACTTGTATGCAAAGCTTTCCTCAGTGCAGAATGAAGCCCACATGGGAAAACACAGGATAAAGTCCACACCAACTCTCCCTGCCATCAGGTTCCAGCACAGAACTCTGAGGACTTGGAGAATTCTAAATTTGAACCTGGCTCACCAAGTTGTTAAAAAAGTATACTTAGCATTATCCATTCTCCCCTTCTTTTTGGTATCAGAAAGCCAGCCCTCGCCCCTCTCCCCCAGTAGTTTGAGCTCAGCACAGGGCAGCCTCACCACAAAACACATTACCCAAGCTCCAATGCAGCCAAATGAGGCCACATGACTTAGTTGCAGCCAGTTGGATGGTAAGAGATTGCTAGGTCCCAGCCTTTACAAAGGAAATTGTTTTTTTTTTTCCATCTTCTCTTCCCTTTCTTTGGACTAGAACATGGACATAGTATTGAGGGGTCAGCCACAACAAAGAAGATGAGACCACACTGTGGAACAGCAAACCATGAGAAAGAAGGGACCAGGACCATTGAAAGGCCATTCAGACCAGAGCCACCAAAGCCACCCACCAACTCTGAACTGTAAGGTGAGAGAGAAATAAACTTTGATTTTATTTGAGTAATTGAATTTTTTCTTTGGTACAGAAGTGTAGCCTATCACTAATACATTTGCAAATGTTCTAAATTAAACTGATTAAAAATTAGATATGGGGAATGTATGCTTAGGCAAACCATGAGTCAACTACAGTGATCTCAGACAAGAGTACAGTACTAAGCCTTTGAAGAAGGGGGGAAAAAAGAAATAGGAAAAGAGATGAGGAAATATATATGGGTACAGAGTTATTTTTTTTAATCCTACCAGAAAATTTGTATGGTACACAAACAAGAAAAAGTAAATGAGTTCCATATGAAAAATAACCATAGCATCTAAAAGCATATAAAATGACCTGAAAATAAATGTTCAGTCTATCATAGAATGTCTTATTAAATAGAAAAAAGAAAAATTTTAAAAGCAAAATTCTAGAAGCTCTTGGCTGGCTCAGTCAGTAGAACATGTGACTCTTGATCTCAGGGTCATGAGTTCAAGCTCCATGCTGGGCATAGAGCTTACTTAAAAATAACACTAACAACAACAATAATAATAAAGAGCTTTTGGGGAGGGGCAAGATGGCGGAAGAGCAGGGTCCCCAAATCACCTGTCCCCACCAAGTTACCTAGATAACCTTCAAACCATCCTGAAAATCTACGAATTCGGCCTGAGATGTAAAGAGAGACCAGCTGGAATGCTACAGTGAGAAGAGTTCGCGCTTCTATCAAGGTAGGAAGACGGGGAAAAAGAAATAAAGGAACAAAAGGCCTCCGAGGGGGAGGGGCCCCGCGAGGAGCCGGGCTGAGGCCGGGGCGAGTGTCCCCAGGACAGGAGAGCCCCGTCCCGGAGGAGCAGGAGCTGCACCAACCTTCCCGGGCGGGCGGAAAGGGGCTCGCAGGGAGTTGGAGCAGGACCCAGGAGGGCGGGGATGCCCTCGGGCTCCCGGGGACACTAACAGGCACCTGCGCCCCGGGAGAGTGCGCCGAGCTCCCTAAGGGCTGCAGCGCGCACGGAGGGACCGACCGGAGCAGCTCGGAGGGGCTCGGGCAGCGGCTCCGCGGAGGGGGCTGCGGGGCGGGAGCGCGAATCCCACAGCGCAGGCCCCGGAGCACAGGGCGCCGGGACACAGCCCAGGATCCGGCCTCCCCGGGACAGGCAGAGGCCGGGAGGGCCCAGGACAGCAAGGACGCTCCTGCCCCGAGCTGAGCAGATCAGCGGCCCCGCCCCGGAGCCTCCAGGCCCTGCGGACGGAGAGCCGAGAGCCCGAGCCCCGTAGTTCCTGCGGAGGCTGAATCCAGGCTTCCAGAGTTGCCATAGCAACTGCGGCTGTTCCTCCCTGGGTCCCACGGGGTAAACAACCCCCGCTGAGCCCTGCAGCAGGCAGGGGCAGAGCAGCTCCCCCAAGTGCTAACACCTGAAAACCAGCACAGCAGGCCCCTCCCCCAGAAGACCAGCTGGACGGACCAGTGATACTCCCCCGTGTTCCAATACAACTTGTTTTTGGCCACTCTGCACTGAGCAAAATGACTAGAAGGAAAACCTCACTTCAAAAGAAAGAATCAGAAACAGCCCTCTTTCCCACAGAGTTACAAAATCTGGATTACACTTCAATGTCAGAAAGCCAATTCAGAAGCACCATTATACAGCTACTGGTGGCTCTAGAAAAAAGCATTAAGGCCTCACGAGACTTCATGACTGCAGAATTTAGATCCAATCAGGCAGAAATTAAAAATCAATTGAATGAGATGCAATCCAAACTAGAAGTCCTAACGACGAGGGTTAACGAGGTGGAAGAACGAGTGAGTGACATAGAAGACAAGTTAATGGCAAAGAGGGAAACTGAGGAAAAAAGAGACAATCAATTAAGGGACCATGAAGACAGATTAAGGCAAATGAACGACACTCTGAGGAAGAAAAACCTACGTTTAATTGGGGTTCCCGAGGGCGCCGAAAGGGACAGAGGGCCAGAATATGTATTTGAACAAATCCTAGCTGAAAACTTTCCCAATCTGGGAAGGGAAACAGGCATTCAGATCCAGGAAATAGAGAGATCCCCCCCTAAAATCAATAAAAACCGTTCAACACCTCGACATCTAATAGTGAAGCTTGCAAATTCCAAAGATAAAGAGAAGATCCTTAAGGCAGCAAGAGACAAGAAGTCCCTGACTTTCATGGGGAGGAATATTAGGGTAACAGCAGACCTCTCCACAGAGACCTGGCAGGCCAGAAAGGGCTGGCAGGATATATTCAGGGTCCTAAATGAGAAGAACATGCAACCAAGAATACTTTATCCAGCAAGGCTCTCATTCAAAATGGAAGGAGAGATAAAGAGCTTCCAAGACAGGCAGGAACTGAAAGAATATGTGACCTCCAAACCAGCTCTGCAAGAAATTTTAAGGGGGACTCTTAAAACTCCCCTTTAAGAAGAAGTTCAAGTAACTCTGAACATGAATGGGCTTAATGACCCCATCAAAAGGCGCAGAGTTTCAGACTGGATAAAAAAACAGGACCCATCTATTTGCTGTCTACAAGAGACTCATTTTAGACAGAAGGACACCTACAACCTGAAAATAAAAGGTTGGAGAACCATTTACCATTCAAATGGTTCTCAAAATATACCCTAAAAACTACAGAACACTTCTGAAAGAAATTGAGGAAGACACAAAGAGATGGAAAAATATTCCATGCTCATGGATTGGCAGAATTAATATTGTGAAAATGTCAATGTTACCCAGGGCAATTTACACATATAATGCAATCCCTATCAAAATACCATGGACTTTCTTCAGAGACTTAGAACAAATTATTTTAAGATTTGTGTGGAATCAGAAAAGACCCCAAACAGCCAGGGGAATTTTAAAAAAAAGAAAACCATATCTGGGGGCATCACAATGCCAGATTTCAGGTTGTACTACAAAGCTGTGTTCATCAAGACAGTGTGGTACTGGCACAAAAACAGACATATAGATCAATGGAACAGAACAGAGAACCCAGAAGTGGACCCTGAACTTTATGCTCAACTAATATACGATAAAGGAGGAAAGACGATCCACTAGAAGAAAGACAGTCTCTTCAATAAATGGTGCTGGGAAAATTGGACATCCACATGCAGAAGAATGAAACTGGACCACTCTCTTGCACCATACACAAAGATAAACTCAAAATGGATGAAAGATCTAAATGTGAGACAAGATTCCATCAAAATCCCAGAGAAGAACTCAGGCAACACCCTTTTTGAACTTGGCCACAGTAACCGGAGAAGGACAAACAGTGTATGTTCTCATTCATTTGGGGAATATGAATAATAGTGAAAGGGAATATAAGGGAAGGGAGAAGAAATGTGTGAGAAATATCAGAAAGGGAGACAGAACATAAAGACTTCTAACTCTGGGAAATGAACTAGGGGTGGTGGAGGGGGAGGAGGGTGGGGGGTGGGGGTGAATGGGTGACGGGCACTGAGGGGTACACTTGACGGGATGAGCACTGGGTGTTATTCTGTATGTTGGTAAATTGAACACCAATAAAAATTAATTTATAAAAAAAAAAAATAATAATAATAATAATAATAAAGCAAAATCCAAGATCTACTTAGGAAAGAAAAACACAAATTTTGCTTATGTGATGTGATTAAAACTATTTTTACATGCTTATTTTAAAAGGTTGAAAAGAATACACTCACAATTATACTAAGAATTTGCATTATGTTGGTAATAACATTTATTGAGTGCTTCTATGTACCAAAGTGTTTTACATATATCAGTTTCTTTAATTTTTATAATAACACAAGGAAGTAGGTACTATTACTATCCTCAATTTATGGATAAGGAAACTGAAGCACAGAGCAGCGAAGCAATTTGCCCAAGTTCACAGAGCCAATAATAGGTGGCTATGTTTAGATTCAAAGCCACATCAACTAATACAACTCTGAACCACTGTTCAGAGCTGTATTATCAGCTACAAGAGAGTGCTAATAAAATTTTTAAATACTACAGGATTTTCTTACATTGCTTTTTAAATCTTATAAAATAATAACATCATGCTATACCTGATACCTAACCCAATTTAGATATAACATGCTTCTCCCAAATGCTGTCATAGAATTCCTTCTATAATCCCCAAAACAATATTGCTTGCAAGAATCCAAGTGTATACAATATTTGGGAAAGTCACAAGATCAGTACACACAGAACTGAAATTACAGCAACGAGGAAGAAAATAACAGAACACAACACTGCGCTAGCACCACTTCAACAATTAAGTCTTAAGAATTTGGTTCTCTGGGGCTTATAAACTGATCAGTATGAGGTCATCTAGTCCACAATCCTAACTTTACAAACAAATCAATTAATTGCGCAGATCGAGAGATTTATTCAAGGTTATTTGCAGAACCAAAAGCAGAACCAAACTCCTCTTTGAGACTAAGGTAAGATCTTCATTTTTATGGGCATGCAAGTTTTCTAGAATTTATTAACCAAAACAGTGATTTTATTTTTAAGTAATCCCTGTAACTAATGTCAAACTAATGCTCAAACTCACAACCCCGAGACTAAGAGTCACAGGCTCCACCACCGGAGCTAGTCAGGGGCCCCTCAACTGATGCAGTGATTGTAAATTATGTCCCAAAACCCATGAAGCCTGGGACGAGCTACCTACCACTCCTCCCATTCCCTAAAAACACTGCTTTATAGAAAGCTACATCTTGCCTGTCCACTCTAAAGAGAACAGCAATGCTTGTCACATTCCTAAAATGAGCCTCCATCTAAAACATGTTTCCAGAAGGACTTCTGAGACAAAAGAAAGTAAGAAAGAAAAGAAGGGAAGGGCGGGAGGAATGTAGGGAGGGGAGAGAGAAGGGAGGAGAAAGGGAGGAGAGTGGGAGGGTGAAAATCACATAACAAAGGGAATATTAGCATCCTTACTTTCAAGAACTCTATTCCTGGGCTCTTTTGGGATGCTTAACCTAAAGAAGGCTTCCAACTGCCGAATAAATAGGTATTCTCATGCCAAATAAATTAACATATTCTCAAAATAATGAACAAACCTGAAAAACAAAGTGCAGTTGACAACCTTGCAGTTACACCATCTACATTACATTGGCCTTAGCCTTCTGATTTCACATTTAACTACTGAAAACATCAAGCGGTCTGCCAACCAGCATTTAGGAAAACAGTCACAGGCTAGCATGGAGCTAATCAATCAGTACAAGAAAGAAACAATAAAGATCAAAATGATATTTGTCTACATTTGCTGAAAGCAATAAACAAACTCAACCTGTTTAGTCACTCAACATGTATTTATTGGGCATATACTATGTGCCTGGTACTTTTCTAGACACTAGTGACTGAACCAAGACAACACTACCCTCTGGAGTTCACATTCTAGTGGAAAGAGACAGACATCGGCAGGCCAACAAATAAACTGTCAAGTGTGCTAGTGGGTAATGAGCGCTATGGAACATAATAAAGCCAGGGAAAGTGGTGCAGAGTGCTGAAGGGAGGCTTTGTGGTTTTCACCCGTGGTCAGGTAGGTCATGGAGAGGAGGGAGTCACCCAGATGGTCACCCTAGGGATGAGTGCTCCAGGCAGGGGTCACCAGGGCAAATGCCCTGTACTGGGAGACCACTGGCTGTGAACAATGAGCAAAAGGGTAAGGGGAGGCGAAGTCAGGCAGGATCACTCAGGACCCTGTGAATCATGCAAGGTCTTTAGCTTTTATTGTGAGTAAATGGGAGGTCAGGGCAGAATTGTGAACCCAGGGTGACAGGATCTATTTCCATTTTAAAAAGGCTCACTCTGAAGCTACTAGAGACCAGCCTCGAGACAGCTTCGAGACCAGCTTCGGTGGGATAAAGGGGGGAACAGGGAGACCAGTAGGGAGGCCACTGGAGAAATTCAGGCAGGAATGATGGTGGCCCATCAGTAACTGTAAAGATGGTAGGTAATATGGGACAGGATTTGCTGACAGATTGGATATGGTTTCTAAGAGAAAGAAAAGACTACAAAGATGCCTCCCAAATGTTCAACCTGGACAAATGGGAGAATCAGATTGCCTGTAGATTGCCTTTAAAAGGGATAGGCAAGAGTGTGTAACCAGGTTTGCCTCATGGGGAGTGATCAGGAGTTCAGATTTGAAGAAACATGTGGAGATGTCAAGAGGACAACAGGAAATAGAAGTATACAATTTGGTGGGAGAGTGCTGGGCCAGAGCTAGAAATGTGAGTCCAGTGTCAGATGGTTTTTCAAACCAGGAGATAGAAGATGACAAAGGGAGTGAGGAGGACAAAGAGGAGGTCCAAGGACTACGTCTTCCAATGTTAGGAAGAAGAGTGAGCAAAGTAGAATGAGAGGCAAACCAGGAGAATGTGGGATATCCTAGAAGTCAAGTGTAGAAGGTAGTTCATGGAGGACAGAATGATTAACGGTGTTGATGCTACCAAGAGCTAAGTAAAATAAGGACTGAAAACTGACTCTTAGATTTAGCGATAGGGAAGTCTATAGCATCTTCAGGGGCACTTTTAATTGAATGGTAGGTACTATGCCTATTTAAAGTGGTTTTAAGGGATCCCTGGGTGGCGCAGTGGTTTGGCGCCTGCCTTTGGCCCAGGGCACAATCCTGGAGACCCAGGATCGAATCCCACATCAGGCTCCCGGTGCATGGAGCCTGCTTCCCCCTCTGCCTATGTCTCTGCCTCTCTCTCTCTCTCTCTCTCTCTCTCTCTCTCTCTCTCTCTGACAATCATAAAAAATAAATAAAATAAAATAAAAAATAAAAATAAAGTGGTTTTAAGAGGAATGAATGGAGAGGAATTGTAACCGTGGGCATATACAATTCTTGAGGAACTCCTTCATAAAGGACAACCAAAAAATGTGATAGCTGGATAGAGGGGTGCGATCAAAAGTACAGTTCTTTTAGAAGAGGAAACATAATACCTCATATGCCAATGGAAAGGATCCACTAGAGAGAGACATAATAGGGATGTAGAGGAGAGAGAGATGATGTCCTTGAGTAAATAAGATGTATGGTTGAGGTAGCCTTGGGAAGTTGCTAGTTGAGACAGATTGAGGATTCCTCTTCAGTTTGCTTCAATTTTCTTAGGACAAGAATAGGCAAACTCATTAGTTAAGCATCAGGATAGGGAAGAAGGGGTGAATGTTTCAGGAGAGAGGAAGTGTGAAATAATCATGTAGAACAGTGGTACAGTGATTGCCAAGCAGCCTTAAGGTCTCACATGTGATCATGAATTAAACTGAAGGCATCAGGGTTGTGTTTTTCTCCAGCCTCATTCCTCTGCATGGGGGCTGGTACAGAGTAAGTGAGGAGTCAGATTTAACCAGGGGTGGAGTTTGATACAGCTGTGATAAAGAAAGAACAGCAAGGAAAGCAAAGGAGTGATTGTAATTGTGATTGACCACGGAATCTCAGTAAAAAGCAAAAGGGGATATAAAGGGACGACCAACAGCACAATGGTGGTAGAAGCAATGGATTATAGACCCCACTGGATCAGAGATTGCTGGAGTTGTGATATAAGAGGAAGTGAGCCAGAAGTATATGACGCGGTGGGTAGCAAGTGTGACACTTAAAATTAATATTATGGAGGGGTCACAGTCATAAAATGATGACCTGGTTTTGCCAAGATATTAGCATCGCAATGGAAGACAGGATCACTAGAAAGAGAAGTTCAAAAATTGAGACACAGCTATTGGAAGGATCAGCTAGCTTACATTGAAATCAAAGTACAAGAGTAACTTTTAGAGACTGTGACAGTGAACCAGGAGCTAAAGTCCCCAAGAAATAAGAGGGAATGATGGGGGACAGAGTGGTATCTCAACAACATCTTTAGTTCGTGACACAATTTGAAGACATGAGATTTAAGCTGGGGGCAGGGGGTCTGGTCCAAATGCAAAATGAGGAGCAATCAGGTAGTAGAGTCCTTCAGTGAGAACTATTACTCTTACTCCATGAGTATGGGAGAGACAAATATAACAACATTTTTGAAAAAGAAATAACCTTTGATGTTAGAAAAAATAAAGCATTGTGATACCCCCTCCACCTCAGCTTGATGAAGCACAAGTTCCATTAATTAAAAAAAAAATCTGAACCAGACTGTTAATTAGTAATTTATGTCTGATTATTTGCCACTTTTAGCAACAAAAGGGAAAGATTCATCAATAAAAATTCATTATATGCAAAACTGGGTCAAACATTATCAGAAATCTTGCCCTTCAAACTTTGTGTCTAGTCAGCCTAATTCTAGCAATCAGGTCCTTTGCTTGAATGGCTCTGAGACAACAGGGGCTATAGCATAAAGTCCAGAATCTGAGTGTGTCAATAGTGTAGGACCCCAACCTCATGCCAGAGTATCAACTGCCCATTTCATTTTCATCAGAAAAGAATGAAACCCCATGAGAGACACAACCTTAGTAAGACTCAACTTTTTAGGTGGGTCATAGGCCACCTTTAATTAATATAATGAAAACCATGGACTGTGTACTTTAGCCCAGAAAATGTGTAGAGGCACATTTGTAAAAAAAAAAAAAAAAAAAAAAAAAAAAGTTATATTGCAAGCATTTCTTAATAACCTCTCCCACTCCCTCCCCAAGCTGACCAGGTTAGGTAGAATAACATCTGCAAGTAGGCTTCTTATAACCCTAGGAGAGAAATATATAGTCAATTCTCAAGGCGTCTAGTACCAATATCTGCTAAAAACAATAAAAATCAAAAACCACTTCTTAATTTCTCATCTTCCATTGCCATAATCTACTATCTCTTAAATTCTTTCTCCAGATGCTCATTCTAGGGTCAGTCAAAAATGTCAGAAAATATAAAGTGAAATAAAACAGCTCTTGATGAAATTTTGAGAAATAAGAATATATTTAAAAGAGCTCCATGAACTACTGAAGAAAACGGTCAAGAGTCCAGCTGCCAATTTTCAAGGATGTGATTCCAGTCCAGCCCACTCTCCTGGGATAGATACATATCCTATATGTTAGATATATATATTGAAATATATTCCCTTACCCACCTCCCTCACACCAAAATCTTAATAGAAAAGTTTTACCTGCCAAGTGTTGAAGCCAGAAGGCAGACTTCTCCTATACCACTATGTCCCATTAAGTCTGTCTCCCACCTACAGCTTTCCATGTCATTCCTCTCCTCTATCTCAACTACCATGCCTTAGTTCAGGCCAACAATACTACTTATGGTTCAATTGTGATGGTCGGTCACACAGCAGTCCTCCAGGATTCCAGCCTGGCCCCATCCACCACTCCAATCCAAGGCATCTATTCTCCTAAACAGCAAATCTGACGAGATCAGCCCTCTTTAGGTGAAAAACAGTTGACAACTGGAACTGTGTCTTCATCACACAGTGCCAATCCAAGTGCTTGACAAATAGTACAAGCAAGGAAACAAAATGCCATTCGAGGTGTCTTTTACAGGGGTGCTTGGCTGGCTCAGTTGGTAGAACAATGCAACTCTTGCTCTCAGGGTTGTGAGTTGGAACCCCATGTTAGGTGTGCGCATTACTTAAAAATGAAATCTTTAAAATAAAAAAAAATTTAAAAAACGACTAAAATTTTAAAAAACAAAATGCATTTTACAGATAGATAAGATAGATAAATATAGATACAAAAAGAATCAGACAAATCCTTCCCTAACAAGCTCCAACATAAGATAGAGCTGAATCTTAAAGAAAGCTAGATTCACAACCAAGCAGTTAAATTGGCCAAATCCAAACCTTCCACACCACCAATGCCCCGCCCAACAATGCACTGTTTTCAAATGAGACCTTTTATTTTGTCTACAAGGTCAAGAGAACCACCATTCTGAGATACCAAGTTACACACCAGAATTTAAAGTCAGCCCACTGAATATATGACTTTGGAGTATAGAACTCAAAAGAAAAACAATATGACAGTAACTGCCTTTTCTTTCTCCTATTACCTGAACCTCCAGAGCAAAACACCACTTTAAGAAAAGCATCTGTTACTTGAATAATTTTGAGTTCTGAGCATCCCAGCTTTACTGACTGAACTCCAATGAAGAGCTTTCCACTATTTAATCACTCCCATTTAGGAGTGATTAAACTCCTAAGGTATTTCTCAACACCTTTTCTTAATTTATTTTTAATTTGCATTACTCTAGCTTACCTGTTGGAGCTGAAATTAGTAATATCGGACGACGTTATCTTCACAGAGTCACATGAAACATTCTATTCTTCAATCAAAGTTCCTCTGAAATAGTTTTCCAGGCTCATTTTGCATATGGCTTTTCTTTTAGCTGTCCAAGCCCATTATTTGCACTCTAAGATTAGATAAATACTACCTCTCTTTTGCTACCATTTCAAAGAACTTTTATATTATACTAAGTAAACATGAATAAACTTTCTTTCTTCTTATTTTAATTAATCTATTTTTTTCGGAAGCATGACATTTCTTTTCCGAATATACTTATAGAAAAAAGTACAAATATGACTGAAATAATTCAATTCAAAGTTACTGAAACAAACTGACCGAGAGACAACACTTTAGAAAAACAGCAGTAGTCAATGTAACTGATGAGTAAACTACCTTTAAAATGTAGAAGTTAGGGGCACCCAGATAGCTCAGGGGGTTGAGTATCTGACACTTGATTTTGGCTAAGGTCATGATCTCAGGGTCTTGAGATGGAGCCCCATGTTGGGCTCTGCACTGGGTGTAGAGCCTACTTCAGATCCTCTGCCTCACCTCCCCTTCTCCCTCTCTAAAAAAAATTATAATAATTAAAAAATAAAATGCAGAAATTAAGCACATTAAGAAAATTAATTCTGGAGGAAAAGCTAATACTTAAAAGTGCTGAGAACCTGAATTAAACATGATTTGAAAAAAAAAACATCCAAGCGACTGAAAAATATAAAACAAACCCCATGAAGGTGAAGTTATATTGTGCCTTTACACAAGTTTTTACTAACTGCTAACCATCTTTCAGATCCTTTCCCCTACTCCCTCTCCACCTCTACCACTTTGGTTCAAGCCTCCATAATTTCTAACCTCAATTATTTTCACACCCCCGACCTGCTCTCTGCATCCCTCCAACTCTGCTCCCTCCTAAATTTACCTTTCACAAACTGCCAACTAAGTTATCATTCTGAAAAATACTACCAGCCCATCATGAACTCACTTAAAATCCTGCAGTGGCTCCGGAGAACAAAACGATCAAACCCTTTAGCCTGCATCAAAAGACCTTTCAAAACATGGCCCCACCCTCTCCCACCATCCACAATGCCCAGCCACACTCACCTAGCAGATACAGCCTCAAAATGCATTCCTCTTTTCCATCAATCTGGCATGTCCTTCCCTCACTGTCCATATGTCTACCTCATAAGCAACCTTGAAGGCACACTCAAATTCCTTCCTATCACAGTGCTGTAACCAGCCGTACCCTCATTCCCCCCAAGGCAAGAGCTTGTCCTCACTCCTTCCGTGTTCCCATGGCGTTCTGTGCTTTACACTGCTTTTTGTGCAAGATGTCTATTTATTCCTCTCCTCCCAACTAGCCTGAGGATATATGAAGAACAAAGGTCTTGCTCACCTCTGAGCCCACCCTCTAGCAATAATGACTGAACAACAGATATTAACTGAGTGAATAAGGTACGTATCTAAGCAAGTCTGAGTTTTTTTTAAACCATTAACTACACAGTAAGTCTTTATTGAGCACTTACTGTGTGTGGAGACTAAGCTAACGGCTGGCATCAGAAAGTCAAATTAGGGAAGCATGGACCATACACAAGCAAGAAGAGCCAAAAATAGAAATAAAGACTGAACAAGAGGGAGAGATTGATTCTGCTTGGTGATGGAAAGTAGAATGCTTTGTGGCACTTACGCTGTTTGGAGGTCTCAAAACTGGGGGGCGGGGAAGGGGAATAAAACCAAGCACAGAAAACTAAGCAAGACACCCTGCAAAGGCAAGAAAAGGACCGTGAGCAGTCCTCACATGGTGCCATTTGCCTCCTTCACAGGGTATTGTGGTAGCAGGGGGAAAGACAGGGCTGCTAGAAAGATAAGATGGTGGCAGACATCTCTAAATGTTTCATTTAAACATACATGCAAATGAGTTCCCCTCTCTGAGCAATCTGCCTCCATGCCAGGTCTCCAGAATAAGATCTGTCCCACACCAAATGCACAATGAAGCCAGTCCAAGAAAGAGAGCAAGTATATATGTCCATTCACCAAATATTAATACTGCCCTAACTTATAACAGGTTACTTCTCTTGAAAAAGCACATATAAATTAAAAGAATTCAAGTCGCTCTGATTTTTCTCTATTCATGTGGTATTAAAATGGGATCTAATATATGAATAAGGGTCTGATATGTTATAGAACTGGCCACTGATGCCACACGTAAAAACACAAAAATAAGTATCTTTGCATTTTGCGATATAACATTTTCTAACCACCTATGAAGGAACTACATAGGGTCACAGAGTAAACTAGAACACACTTATTTAAGAGCTCCCCAGCAGGTGGATTTTCAATAAGGCCAGGAGACTTCATCACAAAATAAGACTGATTCATTCTCTCAGCTACGAGTCAATTCTTGCAATACTTTTAAATTTTAAAAGATAATATATTGTAAATCATATGGTCTGATAAGGGCATATGTTGGCTTACAACCTTTAGAGTTCCCCAGTTGAAATTTGAAACTTGCCCCCACGTACAAAAGGCAAGGAGAGCCCAAAGAGCAAGCTGACCATTCCAGGTTGGTAGGCAGCAAGTTTGATCAGTAAGGGAACTTACACATGAAGGTTGCCTTGTGGAGAGAGGCGGGGCAGCAGGATAAGTAAGTCTCTGCACCTGCCCAACAGAATCCTAAAAGTTCATATAGAGGCTTTAACATGTATACCATCCAAATGGTCTCAGGAGCACATCACTCTCTCAAGGCTGCTTCCTTGAAACAGCTCTTAGGACAAGAACAGTGGGTACAATACATATTTCAAGGACATGAGGAAATGAGGAGCCTCCAACAGCCCAGGCCCAACTTCCAGGTCAACCAGTGGTCACATCTTCTCAATACCCTCCTCCAACAGTTTAATATCCATAATACATATAGAACTAATACAATTCAATAGCAAATAATGAAAGAAAGAAAGAAAGAAAGAAAGAAAGAAAGAAAGAAAGAAAGAGGAAAAAAAAGAAGAGAAGAGAAAAGAAAAGAAAGAAAAGAAAAGAAAAGAAAAGAAAAGAAAAGAAAAGAAAAGAAAAGAAAAGAACGAACCAGACAAATCTGATTTAAAAATGGACACAGGATTGGGCAACCTGGGTGGCTCAGCAGTTTAGCACCACCTTTAGCCCAGGGCCTGATCTTGGAGACCTCGGATTGAGTCCCACATCAGGCTCCCTGCGTGGAGCCTGCTTCTCCCTCTGCCTGGGTCTCTGCCTCTCTCTCTCTCTCTCTCTCTCTCTCTTTTTCTGTGTGTGTGTGTGTGTCTCATGAATAAATAAATTAAAACTTTAAAAAATAAAATAAAAATAAAAATGGGCACAGGATCTAAATAGGTATTTTTCAAAAGACAAATATACGGCCAACACATAGATGAAAAGGTGCTTAACATCATTAATCATCAGGGAAATGCAAATCAAAACCACAATGTGATATCACCTAATACCTCTCAGAACAGTTATCATCAAAAAGACAGGAAAAAAATGTTGGCGAGGAAGTGGAAAAAAAAGAAAATCCTGGTGCACTACTGGTAGGAGTATAAACTGGTACACCCACTACAGAAAACAATACGGAGATTTCTCAAAAATAGAACTAAATACAGAACAACCATAAGATCCAGCAATTCCACTTCTGTGTATTTATCCAAAGAAGACAAGAACATTATCTCGAAAATATATATAAAGCCCTAAGTTCATTGCAACATTATCTACAATAGCCAAGATGTAGGAACAACCTGTATGTTCACCAAGGGATGCATGGACCCCCCCCCAAAAAAAAATGTGATGTGTATATAGGACAATTATTATTATTTTTATTGCCATAAAAAAGAAGGAAATCTCACCATTTGCAAAAACATGGATGCACCTTCAAAAAGGGCACTATGCTAAGTGAAATAAGCCAAAACAAGACAAATGCCCTAGGATCCCTCTTCTACATGTAATGTGAACCACCACCACAACCAGAAAACTCAAAGACACCCATAACAGATTGGTGGTTGCTGGAGGCAGGGGTGAGTGGGGTAATAGGAGAAATATATGAAGGGAGTCAAAAGGTATGAACTTCCAATTATCAAATAAATAAGTCATGGGGATGTAATGTACAGCATGGTGACTACAGTTAATAATACTGTATTGCATATTTGAAAGCTGCTAAGAGAAAAGATCTTAAAAGTTCTCATTGCAAGAAAAAAAGTGACTATACATGGTAATGAATGTTAACTAGACTCATTGTGGTGATCATTTCAAAATAAATGCAAATATCAAATCACTGTATTACATTTGAAACTAATAGAATGTTACATGTCAATTTTGTCTCAATTTTAAAAAGACAGTATCTTTAAACTGGCAATACAACAATTCACTTTGGAAAATGGATTGTTTACAACTAACTCAGAACCAAATGCTGTTTTTAAGTATGTATGTTTGGGGTAGATTCTGTTGGTTTTATTTTGTGGTCTGTTTGTTTCAAATAACTCTGAAGAGGCTCCCTCCTAAGTAGTTCATTGAAACTTCCCCAATGCTTCCCACATGGCCAAACACTACACAAAAGTCTCTGTTCAAATATAAATTGTCATCCAGCTCAAGCCTCCCCAGATGCTCCCTTTTTAAGCCTCAATCTTAAAAATGTCTCAGGAACAAGTCCCATTAAATTCTGATACAGGACCTTAAATTCTACATAGTGGCATATGTAAGAACAATTACATATTTTGATCTACTTCGAAACTTGTTTAATCAATGAAGAAATGAAAATCCCTTCCTATATCTTCGAAAAATTAAAGATCAGAGCTCATAAACACTACTGCAAATAACTCAAGGACTTTAAAAGAGTGAGAGTTTAGTGTTTGGCTTGGTTTAGTTAAATGAATAGAAGGACATCATAAGACCTCTGGGGTATGTTTACAGATCCTCAAGGAACTTGCCATAGTGGCCAAAAGCCACTTAATTCCTATATCATCTTTGACATAAAAACAATTATTCATATTTTAAAATGCACTCATTTAAAAATGATAGGCAAATTACTTCGTATCAAAAGGAAGTCTAGTTATATTAAATATAAGTACTGGATGTCACCTATTTAAGATGACAAAACAGGGAAGGAAATATATAAGTAATATTGTCTCTAATCTTGAAGAACATAAGAAAACTAGCAAAATGTTATGTTTCCTACTTTATATCACATCTTAGAAATCCCCCTATATTGATTAAAAAAAATACCTGGTGATCTTTTATCTCGAATTATTCCACTGTATCAATAAATTATAACTAAAAAAAAGAAAGAAAAGAAAAACTAGCATACAAAATTGGACGTGAGAATTTTTTTCCGCAACATGAGTCAAAAACATATCTGTCTTAGAAATGACTTCTTAGAAAATGTGCACAATAAGTTTTTATAAAAGATTTTATATTATTTATTTATTTATTTATTTATTTATTTGATTGAGAGAGAGAGAGAGTATGTGTGGGCGAGGCACAGGTGGACCACACCAGGGCAGGAGAAGCAGACACCACACTGAGCAGGGAACCAACCAGCGGGTCAATCACAGACCCCAGGATCACAACCCGAGGTGAAGGCAGACCCTTAACCAACTGAGCCACCCAGATGCCCCAAAAATATACACAATAAATTTTTACAATGAATTGATCAGAGGACTCCATGTAACACTTCAGGATGTGACATTAGACTTCTAGCAGGAAGCAGTTAATTACACTGAGTTGAAGACCAAGTTCCTCAATGAAGAAATAATTTGCTGCCGAATATTTTGGTATGATCTAGTGTAAGGGGCCATGCTAAGAAACGCACCAAATTTCATCATTCTCCTGGCCCACTCTCCATGGTTCTACCTTTGCTCAACACAACCCAAACTCTTCAAGTTATAAAGCAAAAGAAAAATTGTCCAATACCAAGAATCCATTATCCTTTTAAAATGTTCAAAGGGGGATCCCTGGGTGGCTCAGCAGTTTGGTGCCTGCCTTTGGCCCAGGGCGTGATCCTGGAGACCAGGGATCGAATCCCACGTCAGGCTCCCAGTGCATTCTGCTTCTCCCTCTGCCTATGTCTCTGCCTCTCTCTCCCTCTCTCTCTCTGTGTGTGACTATCATAAATAAATAAAAATTTAAAAAAGAAAAAAAAAGAAAATGTTCAAAGGGAAGTGTTTATAAGTAGAAATAATCTTCAACATTTGACTCCAGCTCTCCTCACTCTTCTGAAATCCAGTTTTCACGTTAGCTGTAAAAGTCTTAAACCTGCCTTCTTTCTCCATAAAGCAATGGGGATGCCTGGATCCTACCCCACACGGCTGAATTAGAATCCACAAGGGCGGTTTTGATGTGCAGCATGAGTTAACAATACCACATAGGATGAGTCCAAAACCCAACTTTCAAAATAAAAACATACATATACATCTAGGTAATTATTGAATTAATGGTTTTTTTTAAGATTTTATCTATTTATTCATGAGAGACACAGAGAGAAAGGCAGAGACATATGCAGAGGGAGAAGCAGACTCCCTGTGGGGAGCCTGATGCAGGACTTGATCCTAGAACGTGGGGATCATGACTTGGGCCACAGGCAGTAACTCAACCACTGAGCCACCCAGGTGCCCCACAAAGTCAATTTTTTTAAAGATCTATTTATTTATTCATGAGAGACATAGAGAGAGAGGCAGAGACACAGGCAGAGGGAGAAGCAGACTCCTTGTAAGGATCCCGATCCTGGGATCACACCCTGAGCCGAAGGCAGATGCTCAACCGCTGAGCCACCAGGCATCCCACAAAGTCAATTTTTAATTGGGTTTCTCTGATACATAAAAAATGTTATTATGTGCTTTTTCTGCTCCTTGAAAAACAATTTTTGTTACATAAGTAAATGCTAAAATTACTGAACTGGGCAGAAATCATAATAACTAACCACCCAGCATCCCCGCCCCCATCCCCACCATCAAAAAATTCATTTGAAAATATTCACCTATGAAATATTATTCAACTGCTTTATACTTTGAGTTCAACAGCTGTGATAGAACTGGTTTATTTTTAAAGAAACAAAGTTCTCAAAACCAATGTGAGACTGTACCAACCCCAAACCTTAATCCCAGGTGCCCCATGAGCAGGCACAAAAAAAAAAAAAAAAAATCTCGTTCTTAACCAGGCCAGGAGTACAAGCTTCTGATGGAGAAGACCCACAGGATTTAAATAAACCTTAGGTAAGTGGCTGTTCAATGGCCCCAGTAAAAAAGCTACCTAGAAGCTCAAAACTACCTGCCTCCTATAGTTGACCTATGTAAATCCAAGGGCAGAGGAAACAAAAGTGAAAGAGCTAGACCTGGCTTAGACTTCTCAGTCCCCAAGCCACCATTTCAAGAGTAAATACATATTAAAATCTCACAATGAGTCACATTTCAAATACTGAATTGAGTAGA
Organism: Nyctereutes procyonoides; assembly: GCF_905146905.1. Taxonomy (NCBI): domain Eukaryota; kingdom Metazoa; phylum Chordata; class Mammalia; order Carnivora; family Canidae; genus Nyctereutes; species Nyctereutes procyonoides. Next base: position 1,918,490 of record NW_026575146.1, on the reverse strand, counting down.
TTTATTTTTAAACAGCTGAGGCATTCCAAAAAAAAATAAAAATAGTAATATAGTAAATATCTCTGCCTCCACACACAGCTTTAGGGAAAAACAGTCTTGCCAATTTATCTGAAACCACCTGAGTATCCTTTCACAATTAAATTTTAACTAATATTTACAACTGCTGCAATGATCGTGCATGTTCTCTTGTTCCCAGAAAACCATCATATCAGCATCTAGTTCAAACTTCTGGCCTCAAGTAAGGTTCAATAAAATTGAGTTTTCCATTCTGTCCATATAATTAATGTAATTCCATTGCTTACAACATTCTCAGCAATTCATGCTTCCTGATTGGGAATGGATCACCTCCAAAGCTTCTACAACCACAGTAATAGGTCACAAGAATTGCATTAATACTGAAAACTGTTCTACAATCACACTACTTCAGCATAATGAGGCGATAACACGGAGAATATTTTTACACGCGTTATGAGAATAGCTGTTCTGCTCTGTCAGAGGTGGATTTCCATCGAGGTTACCATCCCTCACCACAAATCCCCAGGGCTCATGGAAAAAAACAAACCTACTCAAAGAGCTCCCTCCAAAGCATAGGTATTCCAGCCAAGTAAAGCTGGGGGGTAAAATTGTAAAAGACAATTTTTCAGTCTTTTAAGCTATTTAGAAAAATCCCCTCACAGGTATTTCTCTAAATGAAAGAGAAAGTAAAAAAAAAAAAAGAAAAAGAAAAGAAAGTAGATCAAGGACTCCCTAAACGCTACATAACCAGCGTCCTTCCTAAAGAAAGGCCACTGAATGATAAACAAATACAGTAATCTTCCTCATAATTTTTATAAAACTGAATCTTGTTAGGAAAGCTCACTTTATTGCAAACACAGCGTATTTTCAGGAGACCTGCTATAAATGTAATCAGTATAATATTCCATATTAAATAATTCATTTTATTTTTATTTCACTGGTTTCTCTTTTCTTCCCTCCCCTCTCCCTACCTCTACCAACTCTTTCAATCCCAGAGATATCCATCTGGACATCAAACCAGGGCTTAAACTGAGCCAAATCGCAGTGCATCTGAAATCCACTACCTTTTTTTCACCAGCCAGTGAAAAGCCTCCAGCAGCAGGAGGCAAAAAGAAAAGGGAATTCACGTCAGAAACAAATTACCAATTTTTCTGCCTTCCAACCAGAAGACTGCCTGTCCTTTGGTATTTTCCCCTTTGCTCACTCTTAGAAAAAGGGACAGAGACGGGAGCCAAGAAAGGCCAGGACAAGTCTGAGAGCAGCAGGCTGTATCTCCTACAATTGGCCTTCCTTTGGCAGAAGCCCAGAGAAGCTCCACCTCACAGCCCAGGGTTCCAACCTTGTTGGATAGGAGAAAAGAGGCAGAGGGATGTATAAGCTGAGTTAATTACTGTGCAAAATGTATAAGCGATAGATTCAGGCACAAATGAAGAATCATCCTGCAGCAATGGAATAAACTACCTTGTAAATTAGGAGGCTTGGCAATATGTAGAGGTCAAATGCAGAGTTTCTAGAGTCAGAGCACCTGAGTTCTAATTCTAGCTCTGGCACTTTCCAGCTCTGTAGCCTTTCTCAATGAATAAGCATACATTGCTCACCTGCTATGAGGTAGGCCCCAGGCATGATGCAAGGGATGTATCAGTTCCTGCTCCTGTGGAATTAAATTCTAGTGGGAAGGATATTAACACACACACACACACACACACACACACACACAGAAAAATGCCAGATAGCAATAAAAACATATAGGGAACTTAAATACAGTGATATAGTCAGGAGTGACTGGGAGATCTACTTTCTAAAGTCAGCAGGGAAGCCCTCTCAGTGATGACATTTAAGCCTAGATCTAAATGACAAGAAGGAGGCTAGCAGGCAAAGATAAGGAAAAGAGGGATGTGTAGAGGCCCCTGGCCTTTGGAGAAATAGGAGGCAGGCTAATGTGTCAAATTACTTCTACATGACTCATTTCTGTCATCTATAAAATGGTGGTTGTTAGGATTAAACTCATAGCAGTCTATCTGCACACAGTCTATGTTCAATAAATGTAAACTGCTAGGATTATCATCATCATCATCACCAACGTGATTCCATCATTAGACATGTGAAAGCAGAGCCTGGGGAACCACTCCACAGGCAGGGCCAGGTTATATGGCCTCTGAGAGGCTCCTTCAATCATTAGACATTGATATTAGGCAAAAAGAGAAAATGTAAAGGAGGAAAAGATAAAATTGTCACACTCAGGCTTCCTACCCAAGGCCTTTTAAAGAACATACTGAATCACACAACAGTGTGTGGCTCACCGAATTCATTCAACAAACGGCCCTCTCCAATCTCAGAGTCTACTGATTCCAAACACCAAACTCTCAAAATCCTCACATGTAGCTAGCTGACACACTGCCTTCAGCCCTGAAGTCAACCCTCGTTAGGGAGCTCTGTGCTAAGAAAATTACAACAGCACTGAGGACAGAAAAGGATGATGAATTCTACATCACTGGCTTTAAAGTGTGTTAGCTACTGTAAGAATGAAATAGCAATGAGAATATTCTTGGACTTTATATGCATCTCAACTATTTTATTATTTTATGTTTAAAATGTCCCATGCAGGGGCACCTGGGTACCTCAGTCAGTTAAGCATCTGCCTTCAGCTCAGGTCATGATCTCAGGGTCCTGGGATGGAGCCCTGCATCTGGCTCCCTGTTCAGCAGAAGTCTGCTTCTCCCTCTGCCCCTCCCCCTGCTCATGCAAGCACTCCAAGCACTGTCTCTCTCTTTCTCTCAAATAAACAAATAAAATCTTAAAAAAAAAAAAATGTCCCAAGCAGAAGCTTACACATCACAGACTGTACCGGCTATATATTTCATTAAAGAAAAAAAAAAGAAAAAGAAAAACAAACCTCTAATTCTTGGCCCACTCTCTCAAAATATTTACTAACTTGTTAAGCCTTCTGAAGCCCACTAATTCAGGCCATCAGAGATGCAGTCACTGACAATGAACTTATGTGACTTTCAGTTAGGGACAGAAAGGTCTATTTTTACCCAACCCAACCCCTAACCATTAAAGGTCATATCCTTTCAAGTTCTTTTCTGAAATTCACTCAAATCCTAGACAAAAGTACTACAACCATAAAGAAATGTACGTTTTTTTACATTCATGACACTACTTTATCACCTACCCCTGATGATTTCATTCATCTGTTCAGATGGTGCAGATGACTTGAAAAAAAATTTAAACCTCACACAGAGCCTAAAACAAATTAATACTGAATAAGGGCAATATAAAGAATCCTAATAACTTAAATGCACAAACATTTCTATTATGCCAGGCTTTTAGACTGTCCAAACTCAAGGTTTGGAGAGGAAAGAGAAGAATTTTCATAAACCAAGAGATTAAGTTTATTAATATATTCTTAACAGTTTTTTTCCCACCCAATCTCTACCCCTACCCCACATCCAGTCCTCCAAAAGGAAGAAACCCAGAAGAACAGATAATTAAAATTTTCCTATGGGAAAATATTCCTTTAAAAAGCTGAAAAGGCAACAAATTCAGCATAGAACACATCCAAGGAGGTTCTCTGTATGTAAATGATTCAGCCTTGACTGTAAGATAAACTGAAACTCCTTTTTCAATATGTAAATTTTAGAGCACTATGAGACCTGACCATTGGATGCTAATATTCACCTTAAAAGAATCAAAAAAGTACCATCCAGAAAACAAGACTGGGACTAATAGGCCCATTCAAATCCAAGTTTATCTACCAGTTTTTGCAACATAATCCAGCCAAAAGAATGTGATTCGTATCTCAGCTATGCAACAGCTAGCTTTTCAATGTGTTTCGAAGTAGGTGTGTCCAAGGTAACAGTTATAGCCTTGGCATTAAAACACTCTAAGCAATTTAAGAGCCCTTAAAATTATAAAGACCAAGTAATACAGGCTCATTAAAGAACTTTAGAAAATAAGTATGAGCAAAAAAGAGGAAAATAATAATGCCACAATGCCAAGATGAGCACTAATATTTTAGGGTATGCTCTGTTAAATCTTCTTGAAAAAATATTTCCCATCTAGAAGACTTCATATTGTACATATATTTTACTTAACAATATCAAGAATGTATTACTCTACACATCCATAACATTTTTGTGAATGTACAATCTTCTACTTCATGGATACACCCTAATTTAAACAGCTCCACTGAGATTTTATATGATCTGTTCATTTGCCCTACATTAAAGGAACAGAGTACGTTAACCAGCTATTTCCTAAAGTAACTGGCCCACAACATCCTTTTTTGAATTATACATCAGAACTTATGCTCCTTCATAAATACTTTGTGAAATAATGGCTTAACCAATCTTTAATTCTGGGTTTTTATGGTGTTTTATTTATTTATTTATTTATTTATTTTGTTATAAAAATAATGTGACCAACTTGCTTGTACATGTCTGTGCATTCCCTCGGGGAAAACTCTAAAAATAGAGTTATTGAGCCAATTGGTATGTATATGATAAAACCATGTGATAAGTTCTGCCCCACTGTTCCCCAAAAATATATGAGGATAGTCTTTTTAAATGATAATATTTAAAAAGAGTTTAGAAGTTATGTGTACTCATCATATAAACCCAATATTTTCAAACTTATATAATAACCTTTCTATGAACATGGCTAAAATACATAGTTATAAATACCAAAGGTCTTACTGTTACGGACATGGTCTCAGAAAACTATCCAAGAATATTCCACCTCACAATTTATAAAACATGACAAGCATGGGTATGTTGTGTCTTTTATTTTCCTCTTTGTTATATATACATATATACACTACTAAAACGAACAACAAAAAAAAAAATTTAGAGGAACAAAACATCCTAAGAGTGAACTTTAACACAGGATATTAAGCTGTGCCCTGAAAAGATCTTTAAAGTTACACAACAGAAGCTACATATTTAGAGCCAAGACTGTAATAACCAAAATCTTTACCAATCAACAAATACCAGTATCATGGAGGGAAAGGTATATCTTACATGTGTATCTCTAGGGGCACCTGGGTGGCTCAGTCAGTTAAGTGTCTGTCTTCGGCTCAGGTCATGATCCCAGGGTCCTGGATCCAGCCCCCACATTGAGCCCGGCATTGGGCTCCCTGCTCAGCGGGGGAGTCTGCTTCTCCTTCTCCCTCTCCCTCTGTTCTCTCTCTCTCTCTCTCTCTCTCTCTCTCTCTCTAATAAATAAAATCTTTTTTAAAAATGTGTATGTCTATTAACTTATAGCTTATTTTCAGTACATACTTCTGCAATTTCAAATAATTAAGAAATAGAATCCTAACATTCTATAAAGATGGTTCACACAGCAAACAGAGGGTTTAAGTTCCTTTTCCGTTTTTAAAGTGACACTGGACGTAACTTTATACCTCAAAGTTACTGTGAAAGTTACTTAAGTATAGTGTTCACACCCAGGGTGGAGTTCTATGTAATTTCCAAAGCTCAGAAAGGCCCTGCCTACTCAAAAATATCTCCCCTTAGAGCCTGTCTCAAAATCATATTTGAAGTTTTTAAAAAATACAGAAATTATTCAACAGGTCTGGAGTACAGCCAGTGCATCTGTATTTTTTTTAAAACTCCCCAGTTGATTCACTTGTACAGCCAGAGTCAAAAAGCACTCACTTATATAAAAGACTGAGGGAGGGAGTGGTAGCCTTAGGTCTCCAATTTAAATGTTCATATGAAAACCATCAATCTGTCTTAGGTGACACATGTGAAAACTGTACCTTCAGAACACTCATAGAAAGTTTCAAAAAGGACAGCAACGATAGGACACCTGCTGACCCAACCCTGCCACCAAAAAGGATAGGGGTGAGGATATACAGTAATGGGAGAAAAACTCATGAAAATCCACCTGGCCAGAAACTACAACTTTGTATTTTGAGCATGCAATCCCTTCAACTTCATAAAAGAGACCAACAAGAAAAAACTGCTCAACTTCACACCTGTGTGGAAAGGCACAGCCTCACTGAGGAAAAGCATTCAACTACAGGTAGGCGTTTCACCAAGCAGTGCCCATCAACAGACAAGACCAAAATGGATTAGCAATTAAGACAGATACTCAGAGACAGTACATTACCTTTTACAATATAATAGTCATTTGTCAGAACTGTGTTTCTCAAAAGAAGTTTGTCTCGTAAGAACAGTGCAAAAACATGCCAAAAAACTTATGTCTTCTAAGTAGTTCATATATAATAATCCATCATTTTCTTAAGCTTCCATTACCTACCAGATCTGGACTTAATGATGTCACTGAACTCATTCTGCCCATCATCAGGCCTGGCCTCGTGTTCTCCATACTTGGCCATCTTTGCGGAGTTTCAATTAAATCCAAAGACTCTATTAAATTCTCTTCTTAAGACTTCCAATTTTCTATGATGGTCCAGCTGGACATCAATACCTAAAGAGAAAAGGGAATATATTGACTTGGGGGGGAAGTATACATATATATTATTTAATATATATAATCATATAGTTAAATATACTAACCATTCATTCAGCAGGTATTTATTCAGCACCTTCTATGTATAAGGCACTGATCTGGGCAATGGGTATATGACTAAAAAAGACTCTGCCATAATGAAGCATATAGACACTAAGCTGTTAATTATATAATGAATTATTTTATTATAATACTGATATGTTACAAATGTACAAATGAGAAGCACAGGGTAATATGAGCATACAGCAGAGGAATCTGACCTGCCCTGGGCAATTAAAGTTTTTCTTGAAGAAGTGACATTTGAGCCAAGCTTTCAATGATGAAAAAAATTTAATTGGCAAAAAAAAAAAAAAAAAAGAGGTGGGAAGAGAAGTTGAAGGGATTACATGCAGGAAGAATCATGGAGCATTCTAGAAGCTGAACCACTGTCTTTGGAGAAAGACAGCCAAGAGTAGAGAAATCTGGTGAAGTAGGTAGACAGAACCAAAGACAGGGTGTTGAAGACCAGGCCAAGTCTTTTGATCTTTCTCTAAAGAGGAAGAGAGGATCCAATGGATGGTTTTAAGTTGGGAAGTAACATGACCAGATGTGCCTTCTGAAAAGATCATTCTGGTTTGTAGGTGGACCAGAATGATGAGTTAGGAGCCATAAAGACTATGGCAAAATAGAGCAAATGTTCATTCAAGTTCCTAGGCCAGGGGTGCCTGGGTGGCTCAGTTAAGTGTCTGCCTTTGGTTCAGGTCATAATCCCAGGGTCCTGGGATTGAGTCCCACATTGGGCTCCTTGCTGGGCAAGGAGCCTGCTTCTCTGTCTCCCTCAGACCCTCCCAGCTTGTGCACTCTGTCTCTCTCTCTCTGTCAAAGAAATAAATAAAATATTTAAAAGAAAAAATGTCCTAGGCCATGAGCACATGGGTGTTGAATGAAAATTTCTTTCAATTCCTCTGTATTTTTGAAATTTTTTCATAACAGAATTTTAGGGAAAATAATTCCTAATTTTAACCAAATGATGACCAATAATGGGGCATCATGTGACACAATGGGAAATATACCGTACTGTCCATAGAGTATCCTCATGAAGCTTATAATAAACAAATCTAGACTGTAGATCATCTTCAAAATAAATTATCTGGACTGCTCAATATTATCAACATCGTGAAAAACAAAAACACCTGAAGGAGGGGGGAACTTTGTAGGTTGAAGAAGACTAAAGAAACATAACAATCAAGTGTAATCCTTGACTGAATTTAGAATTTCAAAAATAAACATTTGGGGGATAATGTGAAAAATGCAAATAGGCGCTAACCGCTGCGCCACCGGGGCTGCCCCAAAATACTTAATCAATGAAGTGTGACAATAACTTCAACTTAAGTTCAAACAGGACAACATAACATATACTTGCCTATCTATGTAAAAGTATCTCTCTACTCATATACATACATGCAGAGAGAGAGAGAGAGAGAAAGAAAGCAAACAAATGTTGGAAATACGAAGAGAGAATGCAGAGAATGGGTGTTTACTCATCTTTCTAGTATAATATTACAGGCAGGAAATGACTGTGGTCTAAACAAGGATACATGGAAAGAAATGGGTAGATATGTGGGATATTTAAATATCAAATACAAAAGGTCAATAGCATTTGGGAACTGACTGGATATGAGATGGTCAGAATACTAAGGAGTAAAATGACTGCCCAGTTTTGGTTTGGGCAACTGAGTAGAAGGTGAGTCATTCACTGATCTGGGGAACACTGGCAGATAAGCCACTGGCGGAAGAAATCATGAATGTGATTTGGGCTTGCTGAGTTTGAGGTGCCTCCAAATTATATAAGTGCAGAAAATAAAAAAGACAGTTGGATACATAGGTCCGATCTCAAAAATGGTCTGGATTCAATATAAATCTGGATAGTTACACGTTATACCCATCGACACAGATTTTATTCTAGAAGGTACATCACATGAATTCTGCTGAGTATAGGTATAACCTACCAATAATATAATTTTAGAGATTTTATTTCTCTGAAAAAGAGAGAGTACCTGAGCAGAAGGAGGAAGAGAAGAGAAAAAAGAAAGAGGAGGTAAGAATCTCGAGCTGCCTGTGGACTGAGCTCAGAACCCTACATGGGACTCCAGGCAGGGACGATGTGAAGACCCTGACATCATGACCCTGAGATCATGACCTGAGCAGAAACCAAGAGTCAACACTTAAACGACTGAGCCACCCAGGTGCCCAGCAATAAAATAATTTTAATCTTTAGAGATTAATTAGAATCATCTTCAAGGGCAGCCCTGGTGGCTTAGCGGTTTAGCGCCACCTTCAGCCCAGGGCGTGATCCTGGAGACCTGGGATTGAGTCCCAAGCCAGGCTCCCTGCATGGAGCCTGCTTCTCTTTCTGCCTGTGTGTGTGTGTGTGTGTGTGTGTGTGTGTGTGTGTGTCTCTAATAAATAAATAAAATCTTAAAAAAAAAAAAGGATCATCTTCAAAGTTTAAAGAATTGAAGATTCTACTCGGCAGAACCACCTTTTCTCTAAGAATGTCAATGATGAGAGTTCTGCATTGCCCTAATACTTCCTGGAACATAGTGGCCCTACAACCCAGACAGAATCAGAATTCAATCTGAGGTTCAGCAACTTAGCTATAGTCAACACATCCAAATATTAATCTGCATGCAAATAATGGGCATTAATTCATATATTACAACAGATATCAAAACAAGAGTTTACTGCTAGCTACAATCAGGCAATTCAATCACTTAATTCAAAGACATACCATGTAGTGGTATTATTGTATGATATGCTTCATTTGGCATACTAATGTAATATTTGTATTTTATGTATTATGTTTAATTATATATAACATTCAAGGAAATACCATATTACTTTATATCAATAACATATAAAAGACAATTATTATATTTTTTCCTGACCAGTCGAAAAAAGGGTGTGTTCTAATAATAAAGAGTTCAAAATCATCTTTAAAAAATATTTGAAGTATTTAACAGTCTGAGGCAGAAGAAAACTGGTGGACTACTAAAGCTTTAGGAAGAATCTCCTCTCCTGTTGTGGACTGGACATGTGGACTGGATCATCAGTCTGCCAAATTTTGAGGATAAAAAACTTTTTCTCTTTTTTTTATATTGTTCTACTACCGTTAAGACCTTAGGGATTATTATGTGATTAAGTTCCTTTTTGGGGGTACATACCTGTAAAAGATTTGCTGAATTAAGAGTATTTTAATATATTCAAGACTTTAAAGCTTTATTAAGAAGAATATAAATAAAATTTTATTATGAAAAACCCGGTTTGTCCAACAAAAATTCTCTCTACTGGAAAGCAACTAACTATTCCCTTTAAAAGATATTTCTGACACTCCTCTCCTTCATAACTAGTCTTAGCTAAAGGTCTTCACTTCAGCAATTGCCAAAGACCTTTCCCATTCCTTAAAGAAGAAAAGTAAACTGTTGACACAGGACTTTACTTCATTTGCACATAAATATTTGCCATATAATTTTTTTTATTTTGCCACTGTAAGATAACTTCTCAAATTTTCTCTTCCTGGTAATCAAAATCCCATCTTTGCTGCAAAGAGACAGCAGAAAGAGGATCACAGGACAAGGAAAGAATGGGGAAAAGGGAGAATCACAGAAGGCTATTTGTTGTGGGTTTTTTTTTTAGATTTTTTTTATTATTATTAGAGACAGAGACACACACACAGAGAGAGAGAGAGAGAGAGAGAGAGAGAGAGGCAAGAGGGAAAAGCAGGCTCCATGCAGGGAGCCTGACATGTGACCTGATCCCTGGTCTCTAGGATCACACCCTGGGCTGAAGGGGGTGCTCAACCGCTGAGCCACCCGGGCTGCCCACAAAAGGCCATTTGAACAGAGAGAGCCACTAACTGCCACTTGTTGGTAGGAATGGGCAGGGGATCCACCCTAGGTCGAGGAGCACACACAAAAAAAAAAGATACCTCCTTCTAAATCACTAAATGCTGCAGCTATTTATAATAGGTTGTCAGAGACAAAATCAAAGTTTCCTCAAGAACAGGGATCCCTGGGTGGCGCAGCGGTTTAGCGCCTGCCTTTGGCCCAGGGTACCATCCTGGAGACCCGGGATCGAATCCCATGTTGGGCTCCCAGTGCATGGAGCCTGCTTCTCCCTCTGCCTCTCTCTCTCCTCTCTCTCTCTGTGTGACTATCACAAATAAATAAAAATTTAAAAAAAAAAAAAAAGAACAATGTGCCTAGGTGTGGACCTTCCACATCACTGGAGTGTGAGAGGCCATCTTCCACACAAAGCTGAGTGAAAAACTGAGAATAAATGGTATTGCCTTACAAGCTTTAAGCCCTATATAATTGTAATTTTTGTAATTTATTGTTACCACTACTCTAGGTTTCTGTTGCCTCACAATTACGTTTTGCAAAGTTAGCCAGACCTTTCTCTCGGAAACCAATGCATTCGACTCTGCTACATTCAGCAACTCTTTCTTCAGAACACGTCTGGCTGTCATATGGAACAGAAGCCACCAGCGTGTGGCAATAAACTTGGGGGTCAAAGGGTGGGGCGGGGAGGTGCCCTTAAAAGTAAAGCTGATGTTTCCAAATTAACGATTTGGCAATCGGACCACCTAAGAATACAAATACGTTCAACAATGTGTAATCAGGACGGAAATGCGGTATGGGTCCTAGGGCAGAAACTATCCATGCATTTAAACTAGAAACCAAACCCGAGGAATGCTGGAGACAGTGGAGAGGGAAGCCAAGGGGCCAAGAATGAGCCGCCCTTCTGGAAACACAGGACAAGAAGCCGCCCGGTGCCAAGGACTGCCACTCACTCTCGCAAACGCTCCAAGGGAAGGTTAGCACCACGGTGACTGACACTGTTTACAGGGGCAATAAACTGTAGGTAAACACCCAAAGGAGAGTTAAAGAGCGGTCTCCCCGGTCCCATAAACTCGGGCAGAGGGGGCGGGGAATGACTCCGCGTAAACCGCGGGCCCGGCCGCCCGGTACCGCCCGGTACTCGGAAGCCGAAGCGCCCACGAGCTTCGCATTCCTGCAGCTCGCGCCCGACCCGCTGCGCCCCGCGCAGGCTGCGGCCCCCACGCCCACCCGCAACCGCCGCTTCCTGCGGCCCGTGCAACTCACACACGAGTGCAAGCGGCTGCGGCCGCGGGTCGCCGAGGCCTCGAGACCCGGCCCCGGCCGGACCGGGGAACCGCGACTTCGGTGCGTTCCGGGAGCGGCAGCCCGGCCACTGACCCCCCTCCCCCCCCCCCCGTCGGCCACTGACTGCTCCGCGAGGCCCCGGTGACCCTGACGACCTGGGGGCTGGGAACGACGACGCTCTTCCTGGGACGGCCCAGAGCGCGGCGCGGAGAGCTCCAAGTTAGACCCGGGGCTCTCCAGTTGGAAGCAAAACAGCGCGGGTCCCCCGCCTCTTGGAGGTCGGGCACGTCTTCTTCCCGTGAAACAACCGGGCACAGTAGCCCCTTTCGTAAACCGGGGCGGGGGGGGGGGTTCCCCTGTAACCGCGCGCCTTCCGAAAGTTGCACAGCCTGAAATGAGGGCTTCCTTGGTTGTGCAAGTGGCCTTGGACAATCAGAACCTCGGACCCGGGGCCCGAAGGCGACACAAATGACCTTACCTGGTGCAGCAAGTGATGCCAAGAGTCCGGGAAAGAGGAGGCTACCGTGGGGGCGAAGCACCGACTGGCCGCCTGCGGCCCCTCCCGGGAGCCCCACCCTCGGCAGCTGCCGCGGCTCGGAGGTCGAGCACGTTTCCTGCCGGGCGGGCGGCGCCCCCTTCCCACCCTCTCCTGGCGGACACCTCGGGCCCCGCCCCCCGCCCCCCCGGGGCCGGGGCGTGTGCCACTGGCCGTCCTAGGAAGCCACGTCCCCTCTTGGAGACCACAGCGCGAGGCACGGATCCGCGACCCTCCCAGCAGCGGGGAGGAGGGCCGGGAGCCGGGCGGCCGCACGGAAGCCGCTGGGGGAGGTGGGGTCCTTCCCGGCCAGGTCGAGTGTGCGGACCTCCTCGCCCGGGCTCTCTCCACGTTCCCCGCACTCTCTCTCCCGCCGAGGGGGGCTGGACTCAGGCTCCGGGGAAAGCGCACGCGAAAGTTGGTGACCTCTTAGAGCCAGCCCTCAGAGGCGGCCCAGGACGCAGGGGCGCGGCCGCAGGAAGCCCATCGTCCCCGCAGCTCACGCGCCGCTGCCCCGGCGCTGCGGTCACATCCCCCGGCCTCGGCAGGCGGGGACGCTGCACGGGCTTACCTGCTGCCGGGACCCGCGGGCCCGCGCCGCCTCCCAGCCGCCGCCGCCGCCGCCGCGCCCCGCGCCGGCAGAGGGCTCCTCCCGGCGCGTTGGGGTCGTAGAGATCGCGGGGGACTGCGCGAGCCTGAGTTCTGTGGGGCGGCGTGTTTGGAAAAGGAAATGTGAAGACCAGACAAATCCCCCCAAAAAAAAAATTGGGGCGGGGGGGGACACCCGATGGAAAACGCCCCCGACTTGTGCAACCTTCCTGCCCGGGCAGTTCCGCCAAAAACAAAAACAAAACAGTCCAAGTGCAAACCTGGAACGGGCGCGCGGGCAGCCAAGTTTGCCAGACGCCAGAGCGTTTCCCGTCGGCAGCAACGACCCCGAGCGAAGGAGGCACCGCCGGCCGCGCCGCCCCAGCGGCTCCGGGAGCCAGAGGCCCCTCCTCGGCCCGCGGCCCGCGGCTGCCCGCTCCCCTCCTCCGAGGAAAGGCGACTCCACAACTTTGTGCGCGAGCGGCCGGCCCCCGCGGCTCCTCCTCCGCCGCCGCCGGCCTGCCCCTTTGTTGGAGAGGCGCGCGGGAGGCCGGCGGCGGGGGGCGCCCTCGGGGAGACGCGCTCGCGTGCGGGCGCCCGGGGCGGCTCTCTCCGGCCCCCGGCCCCCGGCCCCGCCGCCGCAGGCCCAGCAACTTTGTTGCGGGGACAGCGGCCCCTCCCGGCTCCGGTTCGGCCCGCGCGGGCCGGGCTCCGGGAACGTGGCGCCCCGGGTCACCTGACCGCGCGCCCTCCCCTCCCGCGGCGGCTCGGCGGGCGCTCGGCCGGCGGGGGTGCGCGGCCCGGAGCGGCTCCCCGAGCGTGCGGCGCGCCGGGGCCGCAGGGCCGCCGGGCGCAGACACCAGCCCCCGGATGCAGATTGCCCGAAAATGTGAGGCACGCCCCCCCCCCCCCCCGGGCACAGCCCGGTCCCCGGTTTGGGTCTCCTCCCGAGGTGAATCTCCGCGTGCCTCCCCGCTCGCCCCGCCGCCGTTTGCTGACGCTGCGGCTGTGTAGGTCCTAGTGCAAGGGTGTTTCTAGCTTAGCTCTCTTAGTGGCGCTTTTAGATGTTAAGAAGAACTTGAAATTAAGTGGAACGTTCGGTCACGCCTGCAAACAGTGCTCATGCCGGCCCAATCCCTCGATTTTTCCAATATACACGTTGAGAATAGCGCCTGTCTCACGGTCGAGGCGTTGGTCAAAGAAAAATCTGGGGAGAAATGTGTGTGACGTGGGCATCTTTCCTATTCACGTACTTCATCCCTCTTGGGTTCCTATGATTCTGTTCCGTGACCATCACACTTGGGGTGGGGGTGGGGACAGCAACCCAAGTTCCTAGTTTGGGAAAAGGGAAAGGATGATTGATACACGAGCAGCTCTGGCTTATTGCTGGTTTAGTATTTGAAAGTTAATTTATGAGTTAGTAAAGTTGAACCACTAGGGGACTCAAATGCTAGCCACCCCCACCGCCCCCCCCCCGGAAAGAATTCACTCGTTTTTGTTTTTTTTTTTTAGTTATAAAGTGAAAAATTCCCCCAGTCCCTAAATGCTGTTGGAGGGGTGAGAGGTCCTGAAAGATAGTGTTATTTATAAAGTCTCTAGCTTAGCTTCTTTCCTTTGGGAAATCTTCATACAAACCTCACAACGTATCCGGATGATTAACTTGAAGTGGATATAATGTATTCATTCACTTTCATTGGTTCATTCATTTGACAAATACCAATTTGGGGCCTGCTGGTTCCATCAGCCCTGTGAATGATGCACAAAACAATCGGATGGAGATCTTGCCTTAAAGAATGTCAAATCTAGCAAGTGAGATAAGGCATGTAAACAACTAAGGATATGCAAGATCAGTGATAAGTGCCATAAGAAAAGGACAGATCAAGTGCTATTTGAGTCTCTGTATCAAGGGAGTGAGATTTAACTGGTTATCCTAAAGACCCTTAAGCGGTTCATCGTCCACAGTATCCTCTTGGTTGAGTTGATGGAAACTCAGATTCCTCCTTTAAAACAAAACTACATTGGAGCCTGCTTCTCCGCCTCTCTCCTTCTCTCTCTGTGTGTCTCTCATGAATAAATAAATAAAATCTTTAAATAAAATAAAATAAAACTACATTGGGACGACTGGGTGGCTCAGCGGTTGAGCGTCTGCCTTCAGCTCGGGGCATGATCCTGTAGTTCTAGGATGGAGTCCCACATGGGGCTCAAGTTCTTCATCAGGCTCTCTGCATGGAGCCTGCTTGTCCCTCTGTCTGTGTCTCTTGCCTCTTTCTCTGTGTCTCTCATGAATAAATAAATAAAATCTTAATAAAATAAAATAAAACATTTAAGTATTTAAGGATTTCCTTGCCTGAAAGGCTGTTAAGTGAAAAGCACTTTGTAAACTGCAAAGTGCTGGACAAATGTTACTTTATTTAACTCAGAATTTTTGAAAAACACGGTTGCTTGGGGACCTAGAATTTCTGAGTTTTTAAAACTCTGAGGGGATGTTTAGTTAGGCCTCCCCAAAAGGCCATAAGGAAGGTCATAAGAATACAGTCACCATCTGTACAGAAGTGACTCTACCCACACCCCTGGCTTTAGTGGCTGATGGCACATTCCCTGGAACCTGTGACCTGTTTCTAACCCTTCTCCCAGGCTCTCCCCACACACAGAGACATATTCTCTGTAGGCCATGGGCAGAGACAAAACAAAAATTTCTTGCTGTTGGGATGACAAACAGGTCCCAAACTGGTCCCATTCCTGTTTCCCTTGCAAGTGAAGAAACCACATTTAGTGGAAGATTTTAACCACAGAAGTCTTCCTTTCTATACAGCAGGCAGTGTGATCTTCCTTCCAGCCCTGAGAATCAAGTTGTGGGGAAAGTGGAAAGAAACTATCAGAAGGTGGATAGTAGTTAGTGCACCTGCAACCAACATTCCATCCGCGGTCAGTGCACCAGGGGCATTGGCTTGTAATGACAGTACTCGGTGGGTTTTGTCTCCCCACCCCAAAGAGCAATGTAGAACATTCAGAGAAAGTGATAGGAATGTGGCCCAGAGTCTACCATTAACTCAAACTCTGAATTGCCCCACAGTTACCACAGAACAGTAAAGATTCAAGAAAACTGAACTGATGTCACTGTGACAAAGCCCTCAACGTAAGAGAAAATATTGAGTAGTGTACTTATAGATTCAGATATAGAAATACATGCATATGTATGTATATGTAATATAGAGAGACATGATTCTACATAGATACTGTTCATATCTATGTAGAATCATGTGTTAGGATGTAAGGTGTAGGGAACTACATCCTAACATTAGAACTGAAAAGAAAATTTTCTTACTAACCTTTGTATATAATGAATTTGGTATATATAGCAAGAGTATATAAATGTAGATTCTCTTTAAACAATAAAAACATAGAGGGGCACCTGGGTGGCTCAGTCAGTTAAGCATCTGCCTTCAACTCACATCATGATCCCAGGATTCTGGGATGAAGCTCGCATTGAGCTCAAGCAGGACGCCCCTGCTCGCTGAGGAACCTGCTTCTCTCTTTCTGGCCACCCCTCCTTGTGCTCTCCCTCTCTCTTTCTATCTCAAATAAATAAATAAAAACTTCTAAAAAGACAATATAAACAGGGAAATACACAATGGGTAAAAAAGCAAGGCACTCCTTCAGCTTTACCCTTGGTGTTAACTATGAATAAAGCCCCACATGGAAGCATTTAAGGGAGACAAAGGTTAGGGAATTTATCTTTTCCAGGTCAAGAAAATAGCTTATTAGAATAGATACCGGAATATTTGCTAAATATTATTGCTGCATGCTTCAGTCAAATATCTAGTATTTATTGTGCAAGTTGAAAATAGATATAAATAAAATTCTTTGTGATACATTTAAGGAAACTAATAGTGATAATGCATAAAACTTTTAGAGAATAATTAAAACAAAAGCAGAGTTTCTTACAATTTAGTGAGCTTAAGAATCACCAAGAATAATATTTTAGATTCAGATTGCCTACTAACTCCCAGAAATTCTGATTTTCTTGGTCTGGTGAGGAAGCTGCAGTTTTAACAATGCTTGAAGTTAGATCAGGCCGGTTGGGGAATCTCACTTAGAGCCACTGTTCCCTAAGGAGCTGGCCTCAAATAGGCCACTTTGGATGATTGGAGGAGTCTAAAAATTGCCCTACAAGAAAAACATTGCCCACTGGATCGATCAAAATTTCAAAATGCCCACAATTAGCCTTATCTCTTTGAATTCAAGTGTTTTGTTCAGTTGTGGTTCACCCTTGAGGTTGCCGAGCATCACGAACACCTCAGGAGCATCCTGGGCAAGTCAGCGGGCCCTAGGTAGGAAGCCGGGCCAGCTCTGACCAAGGGCTCTTCAGGAAGAGTCTGCCAGCAGGAAGACAGGGAGGAAAGGACTGATAAAGGCAAGGGAGGTGAAATGCAAGGTCCCAAAAAGTTATGGACAAAATAAAAAGACTAAGCGGTTGAGGAGAAAAGAGCAACTGTTAGAGCAAAAGGAGAGAAAAAAGGAGTCCCCAGAAGTAAAGGAAGAGGTGAATTGAGAGTGGAGCTGGACCCCCAGACCCATACCTTCACGGTGTGCTGCCCCTGAGAACCAAAAGCCTTCTGAGCAAAAGGAGTGTTCTATGTTGGGGTTGTCAAACTTGTTACTTTTACTTGGTTTTGTTTACTTTATATAATTTTGTGATGTTGGTACTGGAAGTGATTGGTACTGGAAGTGATTTTACGGTTTCTCCTTCAACCCTCTGACTGTGTGGCTAAAGAAACAAATGGCAAAGATGCCAAACAGGCTAGGGAGTGCATTTAGGTAAAATAAAAATCTATTGAGGGAAAAGGTCTGAATCACTAGGAAGTAATGAGAGCATCCTTAGGTGATATAAGTTCATTGTTAATCTGCAGAAGGAACAGGAGGAGGAAACAGAAGACAGAGTTGTTGAAGGTAAAGAGGTTAGATTTAAGTTGCCTAAGTGCTGATTATTAAATTGACAGTTATTAGCTGTATGAGCTTGTGGAACTTGCTTAACCTTAGGCTTCCTGTCTATGAAATAGAAAGAAAACCCCCTCAAATGTTTTGAGAATCAAATGAGTTATTTGCTATGAAACATTTATCACAGTATCTGGTATTTTTTATGATGATGTTCCTTCCTCTGTTTCCTAACTCAAGATGACTTGCTGCCATTTTGTGATCATCTTCACTTATTATTTTATTGAAAACATTTCTGGAACTCTCATTATCTGCTGAAGGGCTGGGTGTGCCAATGGGAATAAGCTACAGTGGTTGTCTTCAAAAGCTACTGTCTAATGAGAGACACCAACACATAACTAGACAATTGTAAGTTATTAGTGGGTACAGCAGTAGGCCAAGATGTAACATGACCCAGAAGAGGGATGTGTAACCCAATAGGAGAAAGACAGGGAGGGACAGAGGGTATCAAGAAGTGACACCTGAGTCAAGCCTTAACAGATGAATAGGAATCCTGAAGGACATCTGTTGTCTTGCCTCTGACTAGCATCTTTCCCTTCTTTGTAAAGGAACATTACCCCTTCCTTTGGATAATTTGCTCCTCCCCTGCTCCAATCAAATTTTGTGGGGCTGTCAGTCACCTCTCCACCTAGCCTTGGGGTATGCTTATTACTCAAGAACCACTGACCACAGGCCTCAACCCCAGGCATAGTGATTTATCCAAGAGGGACAATAGGAGATCTAGCCTATACCGACATATGTCCTTCCAGAGAAATTTCCAGAATAAACCTAGAAGGGAAAATTCTCTTTTTTTCTCTTTGGAATGAATACACTAGAGTAGCATAAAATTGAGACTATCCCTCCATCCCTCTCCTGCCCCTGCAACTAACTGGAGTTCTATACCTGCAAAAGGAGAAAATGAAACCAATGCACAAGGAGCTAAAAAAAAAAAAATACAGAGAAAGTCTTGAGGACCCAAGAGTCCCTGCTTTCCAGAAACAGAGGCAGTTCCCTCTTTATAACCCCCTTTTTTTTATTAATGTTAGTGTGTGTTGGAATTCACTTGTAACTACCCAAGCCCAGTCTAATTTAAAAAGTAACCAGGAGAAGAGGAGGCCTAGATGAAGGCTTGAGGATAAAGAAGAACATAGGGTTTGTGTGTGTGGTGCTCAGTTTCAGGAGTAACATTTCCTTTTGTTGAAGTCCTGCTTCATGCGCCCCCACCCCCACCCACGCCCAATTCCCTAGGGACAATGCTAGATATGCTAACCCAAATTCATCCACTGCCTTCTTCTGGTAAGGTGGGGATCACTATGGAGATTTCCAGGCAATTTGCATATATTTCATCTGCCTAGATTGTGCCCCATATTGGAACTGAAACATGTCCTAAATCACAACCCATTTGGCAAGAGCCCTAACCCTTACCCAACTCTGCCTGCTTCTCTACCCAGGGCCAGGCTTCAGGCTCCTGGATGTATCCTCAGGTCCACTTGCAAATAGATACAGCCCTCTAGCATTCAGAATCCAGCCTGGGTTGTGCTCCTTCTGCTTCAACACAACTCTGAGACAGGATGGCTTGATTAGGTGAGGTCAGGGTTCCTGATGCCCCTCTGGAGGCCCAGCATTCCATTGTTCAGCTGACTGGTTTGAAATGAACCAGCTTTACAGCCCAGACTGTCTCCATGGCCCCCCTTTCCTGGACTCCTCCCTCTGGCAGCAGCCCCTCTATATTGTGAAGAGAGCCAGCATGACTTAAACCGGAGCCTAATCATGTGATGATATTAACCAACCGGCCCTCCATTTTTACATCTAGAAAACACTCTTTCTGTTTTCAAATAGGAACCAAATTCTTCTGGGTTCTTACCCTGCTATTGCCACATAGTTTCACCATCGTATGTTATGTGTGCCTGGAAGGCAGTGGCCTCCTTCCCTTGAAGACCTAGTAAGGGGTCCCAGATGCACTGGTCAGTGCCTCCTTGGTGAGTATTGGGCATTTCTGGCCACGTGGCCCTAAGGAAAAGCCCAAGGATCCAATGAGAGTAACAGGGTAAAATATTTGGGCAGAGAATTTCAAGTATTGATTTTTTTTAATAAATGCAACTGTTTTGTTTTACAAAGCTAGGGCAAACTGCTTTTTTGGCATAGTTTACAATCACCACAGATCTCAAACTAGTGGCTGCCTGCCACTAGAATGAAATCATGTCACCACGTCAAATGTACCGTTCTTACAATACACATCTTCATTCAGATATCTGCTCTTCGCAAAGAAAAGCAAAGAAAAAAGCATTTTCCATTTCTGTAGTTGTCCTTAGATGCACACTGTGCTCCTGCTCTGACGCAGCAGTCCCCTCTACCCAGAAGGTGTCCCAGAAATCTGAGGACCTATGGGGTTGTCACTCAACTTAAGTGTGCAGCCAGAGCTTTCCTCAGAGGATACTTCTAAATTAAAATAAGGGCAAAATTCTTGTTTGCATTTATGATCGTCTTGGCATTATTAAGTGCTACTTTATTTGTTAGACTAATATGAAAAGAACAGATGCAGGCTTAATAGGTTGAGGGTACATTCTTGCTAAATGATGCCCATATGACAAGAAACCTTGCTATCTAAATAAAGGTTTCCCTGTACTTATTTCAAATTCAGAGAGATGGGTAAATTTGTTTCTCATGCAACACATGGTAGCACATGGACAATGGACTTAAAAGAATGCATTATATTACAGAGCATTAAGTACCACATTTATATTTAGGGTAGCTATTTAGTTGCATTAAAATAACATCAGTTACATTAAATCTATATTGTTAATATGTAAATTTATATTGTTAATTTGAATTAAATATGTGATTTTCTTGTATTAAGTTTTTTGTTTTTGCTCATATAAATACACAAGAGCTATAAGTATAAATAATCTATACTTACACTTGTACACATTTAAGTAATATATTTAATGTAACTCAGTGCCTGAAGTCCATAGATTTTATTTTTCCTTGAATAGGGTTAGAACATTACTAAAGTTTGCAAAGCGCTCGGCTAACACAATAGCTGTGTTAAGGCTGGTTGGTATGATCATAAATTTTTATAAAATATTATCAGAAACATCAAAAACCTCAGAAGTCACTGTGTTCGTATCAAAGCTAAATACTTCAAACTATATAATCAAAAAGTGATTTGAAGTTACTTTCAGATAAAGATGGAGATTGAAAACATCTTCTAATATTGCTTCTTCCAAAATCCTACTGAAACTACACTAGAGAGGCTTATTTAAAGACATAAGACCACAAGTTGAAGAAGGCAATGACAGCAACACTGTTGAAGGATGTACATAGATGGTCAAGTAGAAATTATCTTGCAGGCCTGAACAGGCTTCACTCTAAGTCAGCAGCAATGGCTGCTAAGGATAAATCTAGTTTCCCCTGAAACCTCAGCCTGATTCCCAGGAAGTAAAAGCACTAGGTACTCTGGGAGAGGAGGGTGAAAGGAAGAAGATAAAAAGGATTGGTCTTAAGAAGTAGTAGTTAGGGGTAGCCCGGTGGCTCAGCTGTTTAGCGCTGCCTTCAGCCCAGAGCATGATCCTGGAGACCCGGGATCAAGTCCAATGTCAGGCTTCAGGCATGGAGCCTGCTTCTCCCTCTGCCTGCTTCTCCCTCTGCCTGTGTCTCTGCCTCTGCCTCTGCCTCTCTCTGTTTAGAAAAAAAGTAGTAGTAGTTAGGTGTCTCAGGTCATTTGCCTTGCTTAAGACAGCAGGGCAACTGTCTCTCCCCCTCCCCCAGCAGAACATCAGAAATGTATTCTCTGGACCCAAGAAACCAGGGGATCCCTGGATTGGGAAATCAAGTGAAGGGCAGAAGAACTGTGCTCAGAACCAGGGGGATTGGGTATGCATATTCAAAGCTGCCAAACCCAGTCTCCCCTCTCACTCCCAGAACAATGGGAGAAGGGCATTTATCCACCACACAGGAGACTGGAAGCGCATTCTGCAGGGAATCTGAACAACCTAAGAAGACATTTAAAGATAGACAATAGAGGCTCCAAGACAAATAGCTATCTCACATCACCTACATCACAGCTTTTTATTTGAACACCTTTAATCATGCTTCAGAATTAAAAATTATCAGACCTCTGGGGTACGTGGGTGGCTCAGTTGGTTAAATATCTGGCTCTCGATTTTGGCTCAGGTCATTATGTCAGTGTGATGAGATTGAACCCTGTACCAGGCTCTATGCTGGATGTGGAGCCTGCTTGGGAGTCTTTCTCTCTTCCCCTGGCCCTCTCTCCCTCTCTAAATAAATAAATAAATAAATAAATAAATAAATAAATAAATAAAATTTTTAAAAAGAATTATCAGTCATCTAAGGATATAAGCCCTTGCATACATGTTGGAATAAAATACATAAAAAGAAAAAAAGCAACTTGAAGGAAACAATGAGGGCAGCCCCGGTGGCTCAGCGGTTTAGCGCCACCTTCAGCCCAGGGCGTGATCCTGGAGACCTGGGATCTGGTCCCAGGTCAGGCTCCCTGCATGGAGCCTGCTTCTCCCTCTGCCTGTGTCTCTGACCCTCTCTCTCTGTGTGCCTCTCATGAATAAATAAATAAAATTAAAAAAAAAAAGAAGAAGGAAACAATGATTAGGCCACCAAGGAAAGAAACATTTAACCTGTGTCTGCAGAAGATAATAGAAAATTTTCAATTAATAAAATAATAATAGGAAGGTCCAAAAAATAAAGACACAGAGAACAACAATAACAACAAATGTAAACATGGTTGTAGAAATGAAAACTCAATAGACAGACCAGAAGAGAAAGTAGAATAAATCTTGCAGAAAGAAAACAAAAAGAAAAAAACCATGAAAGGTAGGAAGGAAAGCATAAGCAGATTAAAAGACCAGTGCATGAGAAGTACCTCAAAGAGAAACTAGGGAGAACAATGATTTCCTCAGTGAAATAATTTAAGATTTCTGAAAATTTCAGGATATATATTTCCAATGTGAAAGGGCTTATCAAGTGTCCAGTGATGAAAACAGACCCACACATCACAGAGATATTTTAGGACCTAGGGGACAATGGGAAGATGATGCTATAAGTTTTTAGAAAGGTGGAGGGGAAAAGATCACACACAAAGTAACAGGAATCCAAATAACTCCATAGTTCTCAACAGCAACACAAGAAATTAGAAGAAAATGGAGAAATGCACTCAAAATTCTGAAGGGAAATTATTTCTAATATTAAATAACTAACTTCTCAACTAAATATGAGAGTAAAGATTTCTCAGAGAAAAACTTTACCCCACTTCACACACACACACACACACACACACACACATGCACGTACACCTTTTCTAAGAGAGTTTCTAATGAATACGTGCAACCAAAACAAGGAGGTAAACCAAGAAAAAGGAAGATATGCTTTACAGGATAAAAGAGATCCAACACAGGAAAAAATACCAAGGCATTATCATATTTACCCAGGATGATGCATCAAGCATGGTGGCAACACATCTGGACTCATCTAGGCCTAAAGACTTCAGAAGAGATTTGAAAATACAATTGATATAATACCTAACACATATTAATGTATCAAGAAGATATTTCAACATCCAGTAGACATGTGTACACAGAAATAAATGTGTACATAGAAAACTAGGCAAATGAGAAAACAAGACAATTCTTAACTGAAGGAAAACTGTAAGTTGAGTAGTAAAGAAGTAATCATAGTTTTCTATATGACTCAACACCAAGTAGCCTACAGAGTCATAAAAATGTAACCCTGAACGTTGAGTCAATCAAAATTACAATCAGTCTCAATCAGCAGGATGAATAGCTGAGAAGTGTTTATGTTTGGGTTGGTAAGAGTGGAAGAGACAAGATATCTAAATCCTCATCTTCATGATAGGAAGTCAATAGGTAATATCTAAATCTGAAAAAAAGTAATATCACAAGCTTCATACTTGGGTGTATCCAGGTAATAACAGAAGAAGTGGTGCTTTTCCCCCTAATGCTGTGCCTTTTATCCCTGTAACTTTTTGATTCCATAACTGGAACCCTGTATCTTCCACTCCCCTTTACCAATTTTGCCCAACCTCCCACCCCCTTTCCTTTCTATCAGTTTGTCATCTATATCATTTGATTCTGCTTTTTGTTTATTTATTTTATTATTTTATTCCACTTATAAGTGGAATCATATGGAGTTTGTTTTTCTCAGTCTTATTTCACTTAGCAAAATACCTTCTAGATCCACTCATGTTGTCCCAAATGGCATCCTTTTTTGTTACTGTGTACTATTCCAGCATATATACACTACATTTTCCCTATCCATTCATCTATCGTTCAAAGTGACCATCAATAATATCTTTAAAAGATCAAAAAAAAGTATCTTTAAAGGATCAAAGTAGATTAAATGCCTCTGGAAAAGGGGATATGGAGAAAAATGGTTAGAGACTATTTGTCTTTGCAAACTTTATGGAACTAGCTAATTGTTAAAATTTTGTGCACATTTCACTTTAATAAAAGTAACAAGCTCACGGAATTTATAAGTTCATACAAAATAGTACAAAGAGCGGTGGTTTATGGTTAGAACCAGAGACCCAGATCTAAGTACAGGAGGCAGGATATATTATGACTTACATGGGTCCTAGGCACTTCAGACTTTGTGGGCCCCTCCCACTATAATATGCATATTTAAAATTATTGTTTCATATAATTTAAAATACTTAAAAAGTTTTTTGTCTTCTTAGGCAAAATTCAATAAAATTTCACGGGGTCTTTTAAATATCATTGACCCTAAGCACCAGGCCTCCTGGATAAATCCTCCCTGCAGGAAGAAGAAAGGAGGAAAACACAGATTTCTGATTTCTCTCTAAGTAACAAAGCTCTTTTTTTTTTTTATGATAGTCACAGAGAGAGAGAGAGAGAGGCAGAGACACAGGCAGAGGGAGAAGCAGGCTCCATGCACCGGGAGACTGACGTGGGATTCGATCCCGGGTCTCCAGGATCGCGCCCTGGGCCAAAGGCAGGTGCCAAACCGCTGCGCCACCCAGGGAGGGATCCCTAACAAAGCTCTTTTTGCTAGGAATCAAAATTTCTAGGTCAGAATGATGGCAAATTAGATGACTTTATAAACAATAAAGATTTATTTGCTGTGATCCCAATACTGTTAATACAAAACCATCTTACACAATGTTTTCTCTTAATTTTTCTAAACTTAATTCATAGCAATACCATCATGTTGAAACACTTAAACCCAGCAACTTAAGGTAAATCAGTATTGAATTTGTATATATTTCCAATTTTCCATAGGGCTATTCTCAACTGAGTATAATTTAAAAGGTTTTTATGTCTCCAATTCTTTCTCCATTATTATAAAGTGAACCTGACATTTGCCTTTGAGTTACAATCTTATATGTCCATATGAAGATTATGTCATATATTGTGATCAGCTTAATCATTCCCATTTCAACTGGTTAAGCTGAGATCAACACTTTGTTCCCAAAGATGGAGGTGAAAACTAAGAGAATTGCTTTAAGAATTTTTTCAAAAATACCTCTCAGCTGTACAACTTTATACATTTCTCTGAGTACTTTATCCAATAGTACTTTTGGATGTTTTTCTATCATTTCCATTTCAGCCTATCCAGAATGGAACTTCCGTTTAGTATTCTCTCCCTCTCTTGAGTTACTCACTCCATTCAATTGGTATAATTCTGGTCGCTCTAGCTTGATCCTAGCTTGAACTTAGTATTCTTGTTTCTCCTCCCTACTCTCAATATCTAATGGATTAGTAAGCTCTATTGACTTCCTCGAATTATTTCACACATTTGTATTACTCATTCTCAAACTGATTACCCCTTCTCTTCTCTGTACTGAAACTTCTGTCATGGCCTCCTAATTGGCCTCACTCACCCAATTCTTCCTCCTTCAATCCATCCTACACTTTTCCCTCACAGCAACCTGTTAGTTTGATAATGACGCTGTTCAAGAGTCTTCAACAGCTTGCAGTTGCCTACGGGATAAAATCAGTCATTTGTGTCTAGTAGCAAACTACTCTTGTTATTCTCAGACTTCTTTATCCACTTTTTGTCAAAAAGTCCTTTGTAGAGCAACCCCCATGCCTTTGGTCACTCTGTTCGTTCTTTTGGAATGGCTTCTCATGGCTTCTCCTTCTCTTTTATCAATGTGGCTCAGTCCATCTTCTCTTGGAAGCTTTTCTTAAGTATTCATCCCATAATGATTGTGTTCTTTGGATTCTTAACATTTTGTCATCAGTATACCCATTTAAAATATATCATACACAGTTTTTTATGGTTAATTATAGCCTCTTATTTATGTACTTTGTTGCCTGAACAAATTAAAAGGTCTAGAATCTGTCTGATCCTAACATAGTGTTGATCACATGGTATGTGTCCATTAAATAATAGACTGATAAAGAGAAAATATTTTTGGTTGACTTCTTCCATTTCCATGTAGAAACAGGGCATGGCAAAAATGTGAATGTATTCAATACCACTGAACTGTACACTTAAAAATGGTTAAGATGCAAATTTCATGTTATGTATATTTTATAATTAAAATTATATATACATATGTATACATATACACCCCAAAGTTCATGCTTTATATATCTTCAAATTATATCTGAAACTTGTAGTTTCTACTACTTAGTTTATCAAATATGAATGGTTTGGAAGAAAACACAGGATTCAAGTCCTAGCTCTATCAGAGATCACCTATGTAATGACTTGAGCACTTTCCTAACTTTTTTTTTTTAAGATTGATTGATTGATTCACTAAGAGACAGAGAGAGCATGAGCTGAGGGAGGGAGAGGGGGAGAAGCAGACTCTCTGCTGAGCCTGGACCAAAGGTTCCATTCCAGGACCCTGAGATCGTGACCTGAGCCAAAGTCAGACGCTTAACTGACTGAGTGACCCAGGGACCCTGAGTTCTTAACTTTTTACACCTCCATTGCCTGGTCTGTAAAATGAGTAAATAGGTTCACAAGATAATCTCCAAAGGCCCAGTTCTATGAGTCCATGATTTTACATCTCTCTGGAGAGCACACATCATCTCCAGAATTATGGAAGAAAATGGTCTATTTGGCTCTCTTCCCAGATTTGCAAACCAAACCATCCTAAGTGAGCATAACCCAGTCTACCCAAGCCCTGAGGATTCTAAAAACAGTTTGGGAAACTGAAACAGCTGTGGATTTGAAGAACTGTGCTTCTGCCCCACCCTAGCTGTGCCTCTTTTTTGGGAATTCCAGCCAGACTTGTACTCAACCTGCATCCTGTCCTAGTGGGACTCACTGTACCCGAGCTCACTGGGAAGGAATAAACCCCTCCTTTAGGTGTGGCCTCTCAGCAAGCCTCTAGCTCCAGCTCTTCAGGATGGGGGAAGAGGTGGGAAAAGGAGGCTTTTCTACCCTGAGATACAACATATCAGGGACAGCTTGAGGAAACAGGTCTCATTCATTAACTTAGCAAGATTTCTAAACACTTTATTAACTTCAAATTTTAAGTGGGGAAATTTCTTTTTGTTTCACAGTTACAAAATCATTTAAAATACATATTTTTAAAACTTTCCCTCTTTCTGGGAAAGGCTACCGTGTTGATGGTTGTCCTTTGAAATTAATTATGGAAGCAGAGTTATTTCATTTGTTTGGGTTTTGTTTTGCAAAGTAATACTAGTAGGTTTTGTTTGAATTTGCAAAAACCTCTAATTCATCTTTTGGCTCAGGTTGGTCACAAGAATTACAAAGCTGTTAACCAGAAAGACAATAATATCAACAGTCTTTAAAAGTGCAAGCACCTTGTAAAATCCCAAAGGCTTAATTTTTACGTGCAAAGCTTGGGGCAAAAGGCAAGGGAGGGGGATTGTCATCTTAATTGTAGATCACCAGGCCACCCCTGCTTACCAAGAGTCCTGAACAAAAGGGAAAGCCAAATACTTTAGGCCTGAGGTCACCAGATTCTCAAGGAATCTTTGTTTAAAAAATAGAGAGGAGAAAAAAAAGAGAATTTCTTGCTGTCATTATCTTAATAAGTATTTAACTATTGAGTGACTTACCAATTTCTCTACAGGACTTAAGGTTATATAATGACTAAATAAAATTGAAACTAGATGGGGAAAGTTGGACCAAATCAAAATTATAAGTATGAAAATAAGGTCAGTAACAAAATTAGAACACAAAAACATATGAATAAATGTTGGCTCATTTCTTGGCATTGTGCCACAATTTTTGTGAATAACAATCCTTGTTTAATTATCACAAAATGTTATTTATTATCAGGCCATTACTAGTAGAATCTTCCCTGAGAACTAGCCCCCAAAGTGGCTCAATCCAGCTGCACCAGAAACCTACATATTTTGCTTATCTTTCTTCTGCTAATGGTATGGTTTGTTCAATATTAACTTGAGAGGCCATTGTATCAATGGTACCAAGATTCCCAGGGTTAACTTCTTTAAATTCTAGAAGTCCTCATTGTTCATTTTTCTGTCTTTGTGATTGATTAACTGTCTGGGGTTGGCGAGATGAATCATGTGGTTACTCTGGCATTTCCCTGGACTTGACCTCCTGCCTCTCCAGTGGTTACCTTGAGTAGCCAAGTGTTTGGATCCTGCCAAACAGAGATTTGGTGATTATATTCATTTTTCCGGTTATGTTGGAAAGGAGGATTTTCTGTCAGTGCTTTTGTTTCTAATACCAGTTGTGGGGTTTTATGATTACACTGCAGTTTCTTCAAAAAATTTCAATATTACTATGATATTTTTTCCAAGAATTTCATAACCAACACATTTTTAAATATTAAAATTAATACTGATTTTTTTTAAATCTAGAAGATTCTCCTAAAAAGGAAACTCAATCCCAGTTTATCGGTTTTTCTAAAAATTAAGCGTTTCTGTCTTTAACCAACACGTTCAGCCTGCAGGCTGGACTGGAGGTGGAAGAGGTCACAGAAGAATTCTTCCAAAGGAGAGAATATAAATGTTTCTACACTCCTTTGATGAGTCAGAAACAGAAAACTAGGGGCTGGGTGACAGCTCACACACAGAAGAAGTCTAGAAAAGAATGTTGCCCTCAGGCCAAATGATTTCAGAGCCATATTTCTCTCCTTAAAGTTGGCCTTTGGTAATAGATGTCAAGAGTGGAGGGTGGGAAGAGAGGAACAAAACAGAGATATGGGCTACTGTGTTCCTTTTTGGACATTTCGTCCCATTGTAAGATTACATATCTTTATATGTATTTTTTGAGGTATGCTTGACATACAAAAAAAAGCTGTACATATTTAAAGTACATATTTTGGTGAGTTTGAAAATAAGCATACACCTCTGAAACTGTCACTATAAACAATGCAATAACCATAACCATCACCTCTGAAAGTTCCACCCTCCTTCTTTTTTATTTTTTTTTTTTTATTTTTTTATTTTTTTCCTCCTTTTTTAAAAAGAAAATTTAACATAAGATCTACTCTCTTAAAGAGTTAAGTATATAATACAGTATTGTTAATTATATGCACTGTGCTATGCAGTGAATCTCTAGGACTTAGTCATCTTGTGTAACTGAAATTGTATGCCCTTTGACTAGTATCTCCCCAGTTCCCCCTCCCTGGGTATTCTTATTTTTAGTCAGCAAATAAAGCCATCATTAAGAGAAAGAGTTGAATTCTCTCCTTGTGAGGCTCATAGTAAACATTTCTTGCAAACTCAGAACTCTTAGGTAAAAATATTCATTTCTATTTATTTCATGACAATTTCAAATAATGAATTTCACATATTCCCAAATAAACAGAAGAAGCCATATATCATATATCTTAGCACTCTGAGCATATGATGTGTTTCCATTCCCAGTTCTGCTAGCCACCAGCTGTGACTTCAGGAAAATATTTAATCTCTCAGTTTCCCCATCTATAAAATAGTGACAGAAATACTAATAATGCTTTTCAGGTGTTATGAAGGATCCAGTGAATACAATGCATAAGTGCATGTAGCATAGTTCTGAAAGCATGGCATTCCACAAATCATTATTATTCTTTAGATTTTCTTTAACAGTACCTGCTACATAGTCAGGAAAGTTTTGAATACTTTACTTTGTTTTTATTATGAGACTGAGCTGAGGCCTTATAAAAATCTTACTTCTTTGCTAAACCTTACAAATAAGTGTGATATGTCTGTCTGCTGCCGCCGCCGCCGCCGCCACCACCACCACTGCCGCTGCCACTGCTACCACCACCGCCACCGTCACCCACGCTGCAACCATGCCACCCTACACCATCATCTACTTCCCTGTTCAAGGGTGCTGCGAGGCCATGCACATGCTGCTGGGTGACCAGGGGCAGAGCTGGAAGGAGGAGGTGGTGACCATGGAGACCTGGATGAAGGGCTCATTCAAGGCCTCCTGTCTGTGTATGGGCAGCTCCCCAAGTTCCAGGATGGAGACCTCACCTGTACCTGTCCAATGCCATCCTGTGACACCTGGGCCTCTCCCTTGGGCTCTATGGGAAGGACCAACAGGAGGCGGCCTTGCTGGATGTAGTGAATGATGGTGTGGAGGATCTCCTCATCTACACTAACTATGAGGCAGGAAAGGAGGAGTATGTGAAGGCACTACCAGGTTACCTGAAGCCTTTTGAAATGCTGTTGTTCCAGAATGAGGGGGGCCAGG
Source organism: Nyctereutes procyonoides (assembly GCF_905146905.1). NCBI lineage: Eukaryota > Metazoa > Chordata > Mammalia > Carnivora > Canidae > Nyctereutes > Nyctereutes procyonoides. The sequence goes on along the minus strand of NW_026575146.1, from coordinate 1,888,091 downwards.
TCTTCATCGTAGGTAACCAGGTCTCCTTTGCGGACTACAACCTGCTGGACTTGCTGCTGATTCACCAGGTCCTGGCCCCCAGCTGCTGGACCCCTTCTTCCTGCTCTCAGCCTATGTGGCACACCTCAGCACCAGACTCAAGCTCAAGGCATTCTTGGTGTCCCCCGAGCTCGAGCTCGTGAACCGCCCCATCAATGGCAACGGGAAGCAGTGAGAGCTTGTGGCACCCTGGGCGGGAAGCTAGGGGGCTGCCTGACTTCCTTTCTCCCTGACCAATAAAATTTTCAAGTGAGAAAAAAAAAAAACAAATAAGTGTGATATATATTTTGCAGAGAAAGAAACTGAACCTTAGCACTATGGACTGAATGCTTATTTCCTCCCAAAATTCATATGTTGAGGACTAACTCCTGAAGCAACAGTATTTAAAAACAGAACCTTTGAATATTGATGAGATTTAGAAGAAGCCAAGAAGATGAAGCCCACATGGTAGAATTAGGGCCATTCTAAGAAGAGAGGGAGACCAGTACCCTCTCTCTCTGTAATGTGAGGATACAGCGAGGAGATGGCTTTCTGCAAACCAGGAAGAGGCCTCTCCCCAGGAAGAAAACCCACTGGCACCTTTATCTTGGACTCCCGAGTCTTCAGGTCTGTGAGAAATAAATCTTGTTAAAGCCACCCAGTCTAGGGTATTTTGTTACAGCAGTCTGAGCTGACTAAGGCACTTAGCAAGGCTAAGTAAGGTCACCCAAGATCATACAGCTAGTAAGTAATTGCATCAGAATTTGGTTAAGTATTTGCTGCCAAAGCCTGCACTTCTCCCACAAAACCCCACTGCCACCCAATGTGGAAGGAACACTACTTGGGTTTCTCCAGATAGAACGTCCCCCAGAGCCCACCTGGAATCCAGCCAGTATACTTTGCTGTCTGTGTTACCACATGTAAGTCACTTGACTTTTCTGTTCCTTGCTTTCTTCACCTGCAAGGTGGGGATAATAGTAATAGTCTATCTCACAGCATTGTTTTTTTTTAATTTTTTATTTATTTATTTATGATAGTCACACACACACAGAGAGAGGCAGAGACACAGGCAGAGGGAGAAGCAGGCTCCACGCACCAGGAGCCCGACGTGGGATTCGATCCCGGGTCTCTAGGATCGCGCCCCGAGCCAAAGGCAGGCGCCAAACCGCTGCACCACCCAGGGATCCCTATCTCACAGCATTGTTGAGAGAATTTTATGGAAATAAATGAAATACTTAGAACAGTGGCTGGAGTATAGTAAATTTTATATTACTGTTATTATTACTAATTATATAACCCTGGGATTAATCCAGATTCATCTTTGGGACAAGGGAGGAAAGAGCAACAGATACTTTCTTTTCAGCATAGATTGTGAGATTTATCTAGTACAATACTAGTGTATTACTTGTGGAATATTAACTTTGTGGTTTCCTGAAATCATCCCGGAGGATTTTAGAGCAGAACCATACCGGTCACCGGCAGAATCACTAGCAGAGCTTTTCAAAAACAGATCACAATCCATACTCCCAGCCCTCACCCCACTCCTACCTCCTACCCCCGAGTCTGATTGCTAATCAGGTGGGTCAGAAATACTCACTTTTAACAAGTAGCCCACACGACTCAGCGGCACAGCTTTCTATCCGAGCACATTTTAAAATGAGAAAAACCCAGAGAGGTTGCATGACTTTCCCAAAGTTCGGGACTCTTTCTACCACAGGGTGTTAACATTCACACCGATGTCCCGCCTGATTATCCCAGGTCTATCACCAGGACAGTATTTCACCCTTGCCAGCCAAAAGAATTAGACACTCACTAGAAATGCTGAACTAGTCTCACATCCACACCCCTCCTCCTAAGTACCAGGGCTGTTAGAAAGCTGAGGGAAGGAGCAAGGCTTGTGTGGCAGCGCCAGAGCTCACCTCCCCTCCTCTGTGAGCTAGGGTGACACACGTGGAGAAAAGGTAACTCACTTGAACGGGCTTGCATTCTTGGCCTGGCATAAATTCTATAGGATTCTGCACGGAAACATGTCATTTATCTTCTATTTGGCTTAACCTCAGTTTGAAAAATAATCCTAGGTTAGCCTTTTGAAAAGCATCTTATCTCTCTTTTGTATTCTTAACCAGACATGACCCTCTTTTTCTGTTGTTTTGGCCACTCCTGACACTGGGGTTGAGGCTGAACCCACTGATCCTGCAGAAGACCCAAGTTGTTCATTTACTTACTCTCCGATAAGAGTAACTCTTAACTGTGTATGGAGATCCACCAAATGGTTTTCATAGCAAAAATACTATTGACTTGTAAATGGAGCCTTAAAATCAGCAAAGGCTTTTTCTCTGAGAGCTCCCAGGTATTTCAAGAAATCTAAGACCGAAGGGGAAAAAAAAAATCTCTTCAAGGCTCTCATGAATCCGATCTGTAGATACCGTCAAACAACTGCCTTCACCATTGTTTTAAAACATAGGAATGCAGCCTCTTTTTGAGGGTTGTTTCTAAGTATCTCCCAGGCAGGGATAGCTAATAAAATGGGAACAACTGGAGTCGCCAAGAGAAAACCAAGAGAATTGTTATAAATGTCTGGTCTTACCCAGTCAGCAGCTAAGCTGGAAATATGCCAGTTGCTAAGAAGGTTGCTTCTCCATTCCTAAAAAAGGAAGAAAAAAAAATAGTTATGGAGACTTGTTTCGAGTTCTTGATACAGATACTTTCTACATGAAATCTTTCCTTTGGATGGCCAGGAGCAGGGAGTTGGAGGAAAAACAGTCACTTTTTAACCTGTTGTTTTTTTTCTCCTGAAGCCCAGAGGAAAAAGAAATGTTCTCATAGTGAACATCTTGTACTTCCTTTATTATAACACTCATCAGTCTTATAATTGCTTGTTCAATATCTGTCCTCCAATTAGATTATAAATTCCATGAGAGTGACTATGGAATCTGCTACTGCGTCTCTGGTCTAGAGCCCTGTTCAATGCTCACTAAACATCTTTTGATCAAAATGCTTAATAAATCACATAGAAGCTATAGCCTTCAACAGGGGTGATTGGAACTAGTAAGATTTAAATTGCAGATGAACCCACTATGGGGAGTTGAAGTTGCTATATGTACCCAAGGTAGTAAAGTATATAGTGGAATTAATTGGATGAACAGGGTGAATTTCTAGTTTTGAAGACAAAAGCAGAGAAGAATCTTGCAATTGCATTGAACCTGGTGGGATGACATTGGTAATTATTAAGAATCAAAGAAAAAAATGCCAAATTTCTCCTAGGTTTGGCTGCTTTAAAATGTTTCATCTTGGGGTGCTCAGTTAGTTGAGCATCTGGCCCTTGATCTCAGCTCAGGTCTTGATCTCAAGGTCACGAGTTCGGGGGCCACCTCCCCCTGCCCCCCCCCACCCGGCATTGGGTTCCATGCTGGATGTAGAGCCTACTTTAAAAAAAAAGTTCCATTTATTATATAGCACATATTAGTGTTTTAGGTTCAGTTTGTTTTAACAAAGAGGAGTTTTAGATTTTTTTAAAGGCAATAATGTAAAAGTAGTCACATCTGTGGTTTAAACTGTATAAATTCTACAGCACTATTACATCCTAAAGCCATCTGTGGTAGTGTAACATCATTGCTGGTTTTGTTGTTGATAAAGCTCTTGAAAAATAAACTTCAAAGTTAAACATATGAAATGTCTGCAATAATGTCATAAATGCTGCATGCTTTAAAAAATTAAGTGAACAATATCATCTCATTGATACAATCCTTTTTGATGGGAGGAATATCTATCTGAAGACATGATGAAAGCCTAATTGAAAAATGGTTGAAAGTGTATCTCAGTTGAACTTCAATCCTTGGAGGTACTGCCTGTTCTGAAGAAAGCTGAGAGAAATGGACTCAGAATTGTAACAGCAGATCAGGATCAAAATTGGAGAGCTATGAACATGTAACATAAAGGAGACAAATATATTCGTAATAACTTTTTAGTTAAGAAATTTTGAATAGACTACACTTGGGGAAAAAAATCACTTGTAGTAATATATATCTAGAAATTTAAATATTTGACTGGTTTTTAGAAAATCTACAATTTGGCAGCTTTATTGAGGTATAATGACATACAATAAACAGCATATATGTAAAGTGTACAATTTGATGAGTTTTGACATATATTTAAATCTGTGAAACCATCACCACAATCAAGTAAAGCCATTAGCCTCAAAAGTTTCCTCATGACCCTTTATGTTCTCTCCCTCCTGTTCCTTCCCCCAAGCAAACTGATCTGTTTTCTTTTTTCTTTCTTTCTTTCTTTCTTTCTTTCTTTCTTTCTTTCTTTCTTTCAGTAAGCTCCATATGGGACTTGAACTGATGACCCTGAGATCAACTGTTGTATGCTCTACTAACTGAACCAGTCAGGCACTCATCCTTCTTTTTTTAATTAAAAAAACTATTTTTTAATTGTGATAAAAGAAACACACAGCATAAAATTTATTATCTTAACAATATAACAAAGATCAAAGCAGAGATTAATGAAATTGAGAATAGAAAAAATCAGCAAAACTATGAGTTGCTTTTTGAAAAGGTCAACAAAATTGAGAAATCCTTAGATTAAATTAACTAAGAAAAAAAGAGAAAAAACTGAACTAAAATCAGAAATGAAAGAGGGGGCATTTCTAGCAGTGCTACAGAAATAAAAAGGATTCTAAGAGACTACTACAACCAATTATATGCCAACAAACAGAATAACTTAAAAGAAATGGAACAAGTCTTAGAAGCAGACAACCTACAGAGACTGAATCACATAAAGAAAGAAAGTCTGAACAGACCATAACTCCTAAGAAGATTATATCAGTAAACAAAAACCTCCCAACAGATTCCTCTGGCTCATAGATGTCTGAGCTAGAGCATCAGGAAAAGACTAAAGATTAGATTGTAAGAAAATATAGAAGCCATGTTTCAAAGACCTGAATTACAAGTATTCATCAGTTTATAAGACATGAGTCTCAAATAGCTAGTAGTCTGGTTCTCAAAAGATCTCTAAATTGTGTGCAGTTACTTCAGAAAGTGGGTCAGGACTCTGTCATAATATAGGTGGAAGGAAAAAAAATCCAGCAACAATATTTTCTCTAGCAGCAAATAAGATGTGGCAATCAGAGGAAAGTGCGGTATACCAAATGGGCAATGTCAGTCAAAACACAGCATGGCACAGAATATCAGTATTACGGCCAGGCCTCAGAGACTTGGTGTACCAGTAGGTGAAAGGGCATCTTGAACTTATGTGGGATGGAAAGTAGATTCAAGTGAATGCACAAATAAAAATAATTCCAAGTGACAGGCAATGATCATTATAGCAGGTAACACATGTCTAGGTGACCAGACAAAAAAGAAGACATAGAATTGATTATGCCTCTTTAGCCATTGTTTGGTAGTCTCATTTCCAAATCATATATTGTCTCTATAGTTTCTAAGGACAAAGACTAAAATATATACACATCCTAACAAAGAAGAGCCCAAGACCAGATGGTGTCACTGGAAAATTCTACCAAACATTTAAAGAAGAATTAACTCCAATCCTTCTCAAACTCTTGCAAAACACTGAAGAGGGAACACTTCCAAATTCGTTCTATGAGTATTAGGTTGATACCAAAGCTAGATAAAGACACTACAAGGAAACTCCAAACCAATATTCCCAATGAATTCTGTTGAAAAATCCTCAACAAAATACTAGCAAACGGAATTCAACAGAACATTGAAAGGATTGTACACCATGACCAAGTAGAATTTATTCCTAGAGGGTTCAACATATAGCAAACAAACATGCTCAATATCACTAATCACTAGAGAAATGCAAATTAAAACCACAATGAGATATCATCACATACTCATTAGGATGACTACTATAGAAAGAAAGAAAAAGAAGAAAGAAAAAGAAAGAAAGAAAGAAAGAAAGAAAGAAAGAAAGAAAGAAAGAAAGAAGAAAGAAAAGAAAGAAAGAAAGTCAAACAAGTGTTGACAGAGGTGTGGAGAAGTTAGAGCATTGTTGGTAGGATTTTTAAATGTTGCAACCACCTTGGAATATAGTATGGCAGGTCCTCAACCATTTTAATTACTCATTTAATTAATACCTTAAATTAACTACTAATATGATTATTCATATTATTTTAAGTAGAACTACCATATGATTAGCAATCCCACTTCTAAATATATACCATAAAGAAATGAAAGAAGCACCATCTAAGAGATGTTTGTACATTCATGTTCACAGCAGTGCTATTCATAATAGCCAGAGGGGGAAGAAACACAAATGTCCATCGGCAGATGGCTGGATAAACAAAATGTGGTCTATACATACAAAGGAATACTATACCACCTTAAAAAGAAATTGGGGCACCTGGGTGGTTCAGTTGGTTAAGAGTCTGCCTTCGGCTCAGGTCATGATCTCGGAGTACTGAGATGGCACCCTGCATTGGGCTCCCTGCTCAATGGAGAGTCTGCTTCTCCCTCTCCTCTCTGTTCCTCCCCTTTCCACTCCCTCACTTGTGCACTCATGCTCTGTCTCTGTCTCAAATAAATAAATAAAATCTCAAAAAAAAAAAAAAAGAAAAGGAAAGAAATCTTATCACATGCTACAATGTGGGTGAATCTTGAGGACATCATGCTAAGTGAAATTATCCAGTCACCAAAGGACAAATACTACATGATTTCACTTATATGAGTATCTAAAGTAGTCAGGAACATAGAGATAGAAAGTAGAATGCTGGTTGGCAGGGGAGACCTGAGGGGTAGGATGGAGTGGTTGTTTAATGAGTATAGCATTTCAGTTCTGCAAAATGAAAAGCTTCTGAGGATGTTTCACAATACTATGCACACAATTTCACAACAATGCAAATATACTTAACACTACTGAACTGTACACTTAAAAATGGTGAAGATAGTAAATTTTTTTTACCATAGTAAAATAAATTCTACAAATACATAAATAAAACGGACCATACCAAGCACTGAATGTAGAGGAACTGGAATTCTCATACATGGCTAGTGGGAATATCAAGTGGTACAACTCCTTTGGAAAGTTTCTTAAATTCCTTTGGCTGTTGCTTAAAAATTGAATATGCTCCTGTTCCACGCTAGGAAATTTACCCAAAAGAAATTAAAGACTTGCAGAAGAATATTCATAATAGTTTTACTTGTAATAGTTAAAAGCTAGAAACAATCCAAATATGTTTCAACAGTGAATAATCAAATATCCATACAATGAAAATACTGCTTGTAAATAGGTATACATTTTAGATATTATTTATTGAGTTTTTATCATGTATCAAGCACTATGTCCAACGCTTTAAACATGTAATCACAACTCTATGAGGTAGGAATCATCAGCCTATTTTTAAAAATATTTTATTTATTTATTCATGAGAACCACAGAGGGAAAGAAAGAGAGAGAGAGAGAGAGGCAGAGACACAGGCAGAGGGAGAAGCAGGCTCCATGCAGGGAGCCCGATGCAGGACTCGATCCCTGGACTCCAGGATCAGGCTCTGGACTGAAGGTGGCACCCTAAACTGTTGAGCCACCTGGGCTGCCCTCATCAGCCTATTTTAAAGATGATGAAATGGAGTCCTGGAAAAGTTTGTAACACAGGATTACAAAGACACACTATGCCAAAGCCAGGACTTAAACTTAGGTCTAGAGAACCGTCAAAGATGGAATGCTTAGTGACTACACTGAATTTGTGAAATTCAACAGGAGTAACACACTGATTAGCTGATAATAAACATCTCAGTTAAAGAATTCTTTATGGAAAGAAAAAAATAAAAAGCTTTCTTTCTCTGGCTGCTCACCAGTGGTGCTGACATATTGTACAATGGTTCAGAAGGTAGGCTTTCAATGTAAATAGTCTATGTGTGAATGCCCATGGCTACCATTTCGTAGTTGTGTGAGCTATTTCATCTCTCTGTTCCCTTATCTTTAGGATGGAGATAATAGAGTCTACCTCATTTCTTGCTTGTACTTAAAATGGTTCTTGGAATATAGTAAAACACCCATCTTTATTTAACTTCTTCAGTGTAACTGTGAATGCTTCCTATCTCTATTAAGAGGGATAAGATTTTAGAAAAACCAAAAAACACTTCATTCAACTTAATGTATTAAACGTGATTCTGTTATAGGAACACCTGGGTGGCTCAGTGGTATGCCGTCAGCTCAGGTCGTGATCCCAGGGTCCTGGGTTCAAGTCCCACATCAGGCTTCCCACCGGGAGCCTGTTTTCCCTCTGCCTATGTCTCTGCCTCTCTCTGTGTGTCTCTCATGAATAAATAAATAAAATCTTTTTTAAAAAGTGATTCTGTGTAATGCCCTGGGCTAGGCACTTTCGGGGAGCAAAGCTGAATCAGATGAGAGAGTCCTTGTCCTCAGGAATCCTGCAGTCTCTTAAGCAAAATTGGCTTCTTCAATATTCTTCACATTTACATGTCCATGCTTTGTGCTTGGATGGACTTTACATTTTTGACTTTGCAACATTCTAACCTATTTTGCATTATGATATACTCTGTATAGGCCATTTCCCATTTAGGGATTCCTAAATTACCAGCCCTACTTCTTTCTTGGTGGGAAAATTTCCTGATATTAATATTTCATTTCTTTTACTGCTGAAACTTAGTGAAACCCACTAAACTAAACCAATTTTGAAATAAAATTTAAATATTTTAAGTACCATCAAATGTAACCTCTAGGTATTGTAACCTTATCCACAGAAATTGATTCACCCCTTTCATGAGAGGCAGAAGGAATCACAAGTTAGAGTAGCTTCAAGTAGACCAAGTTTTGGTACTAAGTAGATGACTTCATTTGCTTATGCTAAAAGTTAACTAATATTGATGTGTCAGATTGATGGAATCATTTGAAGACCAAAGCTAAATCCAGGTTCCATGTTAACATAATAAAATTTGTCTAAGTTGATCATGTGACCCCTCTATAACGTTGGTTTTAGGAGAAGACAACTAGAACAACTATGCCAGATTGTCTGGCTTAGGGGTCACCGTTGTGATAGATGCTATGTGGTAGAACTGCGTTGTATGTTGAACTGAGTCCCTTAAAAGTTCATGCATTGAAATCTTAAGCCCCACTATCTCAAGATGTGCCCATATTTGAAACAGGGATTGTTTGCATGTGCAATCAGTTAAGTTTAATCAAGGTCAGTAGGATGGGCCACTAATCCAATATGACTGGCATTCTTATAAAAAGGGGAAATTGGGGAACAGAGATTCACACACAGGGAAAACACTGTTCAGATTAGTTGGAGTTATGCTTCCATAAGCCAAGGAACTATGTCACGTAGGAGAAAGACCCAGATCAAATACTCCCCAGGCACCTTCAGAGAGATTATAGTCCCATTGACCCCTTCATCTCAGACTTCTAGCCTCCATCTCAGACTGTCTAGCTGTGAGACAATAAATTTCTGTTGGTCGAGCCATTCAGTATCTGGTAATTCGTTACAGCATCCTAGCAAACTAATATAATTTGGGAGGGGAATTCTATTCTCTTTTTTTTCTCTTAGTGTTCCGCAAATGCTAGAGCTCTTCCGCAACTTGAGTTTTTGTTTGTTTGTTTAAGAATATAAAGACAAAGTAATCACTTCTCCCATGTTGCTTAAGATTTGCTACAGGAAATAAGACAGATCAACTGGGAGGGCATATTTGAATCTCAGCTCTGTCATTCATTTGTTGTGTGACTTTGGGCAGGTCATTTAGATTCTCCTGAGTTTCAGTTTCTTTATTATGACATGGAGATAATAGGATCACCTGCCACTGTTGTTGAATAATTTAGATAACGTATGTAAACTAATAGTGTGCTTTCAGGAAATGCAGCCACTATTATTACAAAACAACTACAATTTAAGGTAGAAAGATCAAGACAAAGTCAGGTGTAGCAGGTGCTTTGGGGGCTCAGAAGGGTGAGATCTCACATATGGCTGGGGAACCTGGATGTAGGGGGTGGCATTTAGGTTGGTTTTTAACTGGCTGATGGGACTCGTGAGAAGACATCCATGGTGAAATAAACAGCATGAACACACGCAATGCATCCCTAAAACACAGGCAGACGTTCAGCAAGTAGTATGGCTTAGATTGAAGGGTTGGATATGTATTTCAAATTAACTGTCTTCCTTAGAGAAAATCTTTCACAACCTTGGCTTAAATGGTTTCCTACTTTGGCTTTACCCCTTTACATCATATCATCATATTTATTTCCTTTTAGCTTGTATCACAAGCTGTAATTCACCTATTTATTTATGTTTACTTATCTATTGTCTGTAAAGGTAGAGTCTATCTCTATTTTTAAGATCTATATCCCAAGGAAATGCTCAACAAATATATGTGGGAAGAAAGGAGGGAGGGGAGAGAAAGAGACAGATTGAAAGGGTGGGAGGAAAATAAATAAATGGAACAGTAGAGGAGTCCTAGTAGATCAGGTGAAAAGGTAGTTTGGAACTACAGCATGAAGTGGCTCTTGAAAGGGGAGGCTAAAGATCCCAATGCAGACCTCTGAATCAATTTTTCTCTCTCTATATATATATATATCTTTTATTTATTTTTTTTTAATTATTTATTTATGATAGTCATACAGAGAGACAGAGAGGCAGAGACACAGGCAGAGGGAGAAGCAGGCTCCATGCACCGGGAGCCCGACGTGGGATTCGATCCCGGGTCTCCAGGATCGCGCCCTGGGCCAAAGGCAGGAGCCAAACCGCTGCGCCACCCAGGGATCCCCTATATATATCTTTTAAATATTTATTTTTTAAAAAAAGAGTTGAACACTTAACTGACTGAGCCACCTGGGTGCCCTTCTGTATCAATATCCTTTTTTTTTTAAGATTTTATTTATTTATTCATAGAGGACACACAGAGAGAGAGAGGCAGAGACATAGGCAGAGAGAGAAGCAGGCTCCATGCAGGGAGCCCAATTTGGGACTCGATCCCAGGGCTCCAGGATCACCCCCTGGGCCGAAGGCAGGTGCTCAACCACTGAGCCACCCAGGTGTCCCAATATTCTTTTTTTTTTTAAAGATTTTATTTATTTATTTGACAGAAAGTGAGAGAGCATGAGTGGAGGGGGAGGGGCAGAGGCAGAGGGAGAAGCAGACTCCCTGCTGAACAAGGAGCAAGATGTGGGGCTCCATCCCAGGACCCTGGGATCATGACCTGAGCAGAAGGCAGATGCTTAACAGCTGAACCACCCAGGTGTCGATGAATCAATATTCTTAGGGTAAAGATTTAGTATTTTATATATCTAACAGCCACCTCTGGTGAGTCTTATCTTCAGGCAAATTTGGGAAATACTTAGACCATAGCTCTCAAAATACAGTGCTTACACCAGCAGCAGCACCAGCATCCGGGACTTTATCAAAGAGGCAACTTCTCAGTCCCCACTACAGACCTCCTGATTCCGAATCTGTATTTTAACAAAATCCCAGGATAATTGAAAAGCACTTAGAATTGAAATCCTGCCTCTTACTATATCATTTAGTCTAAATCTGTTTGGGCTGCTATAATAAAAATACTATAGCCTGAGTGGCTTAAACAACATGCACTTACTTCTTGTAGTTTCAGAGTCTGAATAGGCCAAGATCGAGGTGTCGGCAGATTCACTATCTGGTTCACAGACAGTTGTCTTCTTGCTGTGTTTTCACATGGCAGAAGGGGAAAGGGAGCTCTCTGGGGCCTTTTCTATAAGGGTATTAATCCCATTCATGACCTACTTGCCTCCCCAAAACTCCACTTCCAAATATCATCACATCTGGGATTGAAGCTGAAACTTTGTCAGGTATTTCTGCTGTAAGTATCCTTGCTGTAAACATCTTCAATATAAGCATTTTCACTGCATAACTAATTGGCTATAAGGCAATTTTGCTGTAAATGATAAAAAAATAATAACATCGATATTATCAATTCTCCGTTAATGCAGAGATCCATTTTTATATTGTATTATATATATTATATAAATCTTGACCTTCATAATGGTCTACACAGTAGCACAGAGTTTTAACCCCCATTTCCCATGGGATTTTGGAACATCTATGAATGGGCATGTAACAATACGTCAAAAACAAACAACAGTGTGAAAGGCTTTCATAGCTCAATACAAAGCACATCTACAAACAAATATGCATGCTAGTATTTAGAGACTGATACTTCTCTTAACGAAGGAAGAAATTTGTGAGAAAAGAGAAAGTATGAAGCTGAACACAGATGAATCAACAAGAATAAAAGTATAATGCTATGAATGAAAGATTTGGTTTTTTTTCGGGGGGTTAAATTAAAGATTGAAGACAAGTAATTAGGTACAATTCACAAAATAAAATCAGTTATTTGGGCAGTATTGCCATGAATCTGTGCTATATATTTCGGATATATTCCAATGTTTTGCATTTTGCAATACAGTCTTTAAAATTTTGTCATTCATTTTTCATGTTTCATTATATCCTTTTTTTTAATTTTTATTTATTTATGATAGTCACAGAGAGAGAGAGAGAGAGGCAGAGACATAGGCAGAGGGAGAAGCAGGCTCCATGCACCGGGAGCCCGATGCGGGACTCGATCCCGAGTCTCCAGGATCGCACCCTGGACCAAAGGCAGGCGCCAAACCGCTGCGCCACCCAGGGATCCCCTCATTATATCCTTTTTAATGAAAGTCCCTCTCTTATTTTGTATGATTTTGTCTTCTATGGCAAAGTTGCCTGACAACCAATTAGTTATGTAGCAAAAACATTTGAAGCAAAGATGCTTACGGCAAGACTACCCCAAACCAGTTTCAACATATGAATTTTAGGTGACACAGTCTATAGCACATTCTTCAATGTCCACTTACTACTTTGTTTCTTCCAGGTCTCAGTAGAGATTTGGGCTAAAGTACTTTGAAGTGATTGGAGTCTTAGAACAGAAATCCCAAATATAAATATTCCCACTCTATTTGGTGCCTATAGATAGATCTCAGCCTCAACCATGAGAGTTCCTTAAAATTGCAACACACAAGTAGCCTATTAAACAGCAGTTATTCTGGGACATTCCAGTCTGAAGCCAAAAATGACCTCCCACCCGGACTCAAAGAACTCAAATGAAAACACCAGTGACAGTAAATCACCACAATTAGAAAAAAAGACAATGCAGGAAAAACAGACAGAAATAAACTCGGAGAAATAATCTGTCCATTTAGAAAAATCCTAAAGTCTGTGAGGAAGTTCTAAAAGAGTAGGGAACAGACCAAAATCCTTTAATGAATCATGGAATCTGTAAACTGGTATCAGATGTTCTCCAGTCATAGAGCCACAGGGAGCCCTAGCAACATTTGAAATTCTTCCAAATAAGGCAGCCCCGGCCAAAAGCTATTCTCTTAAAGACAACAATTTCCTCTTACCTGATTGTCTATATGATTTAGAATGAACTGTTGTCAGAACTGAAGTGCATTTATACACCTAAGACTAGAAGGATCGTGGAGGTTTCTTTAAACACACACACACACACACACACCACATTTTTCCTGAGTCAGACTTTCCAGTGTATCAGTTGGAGAAAAGGGTAGTATAAATCCAAGAAGAGAAGTTGCCTGTGGTTTCCTTTGGTGGTCAGTGCTGCTCCTCTGTCATATGCATGAAAGGAGATGCCAAATATCCCACAAGAGAATTTTCCAGAAGGTGTAGAGATGGTCTTTACCCAGCCTCTGAGCTCTCAGACATACATATAAAAAGTAACTAACTACTTCAAGCTGAATTTTTGGATTCCAGAAACTTGAAGAATATATAGTATAGAATTATAGACTCTTGGCAAAAACTCTTAGTAGAATGCTAACTACAAGAGTTATTTGTGTGTCAATATATTCATCTCCTCCACTCCAAGAATGGGGGTGTCAGGCCCCATGGACCAGCGTCAGCTCCCCTGAGCTAGTCATCTCAGGTGGTGAGCAGCTGACTAAGTTTACCCCAGTGTGCCACATAATATTGTTCTTTGTGTGTGATGAGTTGTGAAAAGACTGGGAAGCACTGGTGTGAATTACACCCAGGCTGTAGGCTTTCCAAATGTATGACTAGATTGATGATTTTAGGTGGCACACAGGCATGCCATTAAAAACACTAGATTGCTTAGTGAGAAAAAATTATCCTATTCAATTTTTGTTTAATCTTTCTGACTAGAGAAAGATAAATGATCAGTTTGGTTTTATCTTCAACTATTAATCTTCCATTTAACAAAGAGATCACAGATACAGAGCTTTGGCTGTGCAAACTCTAGTTAGGATTTAATAACATCATTTTGTTTTTATTATATTTCCTTTTGGCCGCTGACTCTTTTTCATTTATTGTACTGATTTCAATTTTCATTCTAAAATAAACTTGTCTGGACAAGAAAAAAAATTGATGCAAAGAAAATATTGAACAAAGAATGGTACAAGTTGTACCTTTCCAATAGGGCAAAAATTGTGAAGAAGAACTTTACTCAAATGACTAAAGTTCCAAAAAAAAAAAAAAACACCATCACTTGAATTCACTTGGGTCACTTGAATTCACTCTCCAATATCTCTGATAAATAATTTAAAACCCTTCTAGATATAGCAAATATTATCAGTGCAATTCATTCCACTTACACACATTCAGCTGTTAAAATTTTAACACTTTGAGTTGAAATATGTTTCTCAGGACTTTCCTATCCATAATTCTAATTAAATATTTGAAGATATTTCCCTTTCTTTACTTCCCATACTTTTAACATCCTTCTTCTCCTGCAACATGTACACACCAGACCTTCTTTCTTCAAGTCATACTCTTTCATTTCTTCCCCCTTGACACAGTTCTGGTCACACTCACCACCCACTCCCTGCACCCCGCTTGCCACCAGCAATTCTTCTCTGGGTTTGTTCTAAATTATTAGTGTCTCCCTTAAACTGAATCAATAAAAAATTTGGTTGCATGTAGCAAAAACAGAAACAAAAACAAAACAAAACAAAAAACCCAGTTAGCTTAGTCAAAAAGACTTTATTGGCTCATGCAGGGATCCCTGGGTGGCGCAGCGGTTTGGCGCCTGCCTTTGGCCCAGGGCGCGATCCTGGAGACCCGGGATCGAATCCCAGGTCGGGCTCCCGGTGCATGGAGCCTGCTTCTCCCTCTGCCTGTGTCTCTGCCTCTCTCTCTCTCTATCATAAATAAATAAAAATTTAAAAAAAAATGAAAGGATAAGTGGTAGAGACTGTTTGTCAATCATATATCTGATAATGGAGTAGTAGCTAGAATATATAAAGAACTCTTTCAAATCAATAATAAGACAAACAACTGGATTTTAAAAAGAGATAAAAGTGGTGCCTGGGTGGCTTAGTTGATTAAGCATCTGGCTTCAGCTTGGGTCATGATCCCAAGGTCCTGGGATAGAGTCCTGCATTAGGCTCCTTGCGTTGTGAGGAGCTTGCTTCTCTCTCTCCCTCTGTCTGCCACTCTCCCTGCTTGTGTTCTCTGTCTCTGTGTCTCTGTTTGTCAAATAAATGAATAAAATCTTTAAAGAGAGAGAGAGAAAAGGCTTGATGAACATTTCACCAAAGAAGATATACCAGTAGCTAAAAAAGCACATGAAAAGATATCTAACATCATTAGTTATTAGGAAAATGCAAATTAATACCTATTAAAAGTGGCTATAATAAAAAAGTCAAACAATACCAAGTGTTAGCAATGATGTGAGCAAACTGGAAACTTTATATTTTGCTGGTGGGAATTCAAAATGGCATGATCACTTTAGAGAATTTGACAGACTCTTAAAATGTTAAACATAAATTTCCCATGTCGTGCAGCAATTTCACTTCTAGGTATCTACCCAAGAGAAATGAAAACATATGTCCTGCAAAGACTTGCACATAAATATTCACAGTACCACCATCCACAATAAACAAAAAGTGGAAACCATTCAAACTTCCATCAAGCAGTGAAGGGATAAATAAAATGTGGCATATCCACACAATGGAAGCCTATGATGCAATAAAAAGGAACAAATTGCAAATACATGCTGCAATATCGATGAGCCTCAAAACCATTATGCTAAGTAACAAAAAGATCATATGATTCTATTTCTATGAAATGTCCAGATAGGCAAATCTATAGATTCAGAAAATAGATTAGTGGGTATTAGAACTGGAGGTCAGAATGGAAATTGTCTGCAAATGGGCACAAGGGATCGATTTGAACTGATGGAAATGTTCTAAAATTGGAATGTGATGATAGCTATACAGCTCCATATATTAACAATCATTGAATTGTACACTTAAAATAGGTGGATTTTATATGTAAATTATCTCTCAGTAGGTTAAATAAACAAATAAAACAATACTCAAAGCAACCCAGAAACAAATTTTATAGTAAAGAGAATATAATCATATTATATGTGGTGAAACTATGAATGATGTTTATATTTTTATGCATTTTCCAGTTTTTAAATCAGGAGAAAATTTGAAAAATTGTACTCTGAAAGGAATCAAACAACATCACTATATGATGGAGCAGCAGAGAGTTATGTAAAGTCACCTTGACAAAAAGACAAAAGCGCTCTCGGGCCTGCAAGATTTGGCAGTAGCCTGATTACAGTTAATAACACATCTAAAGAAAGATGAATCAATCAACAGAGAACATTGATCAATAAAGAAAGCAAAGAAAAAGGACAGTCACAGAGGCAAGTGTTGCAGGGCCTAACCAATACCATGCAGTGAGGCTGAAGGCTAGTCCCAGAGTGGGTGTGCCCACGCCATGATAGAGACGGATGCTGTACATCTCACAGGACTTCAGAGCACTAGACAATTTAAGTTACAGTCTAATGGATTTGTCTTGTTTTAACTGCATGCCCACAATATAACATTTGTATAAATTTTTTCCCATTAATCTTGTGTACAGAGAAAGCCCATTCATATTGATAGATTATGAATTCACACACATTTGGGTTATTTGGGTAATATGCTTTGGACTCCTAAGGTCTACTTCAGTGTGAGTCAGCTTGTCCAAGTAGAATCAACTTTAGAGTGGCAGCAAGAGGAAAATGATGTACCTGGAAAGCTGAGGAAGACTCTGGACTGTGGCAAATTCTTCAGGATAAATGCCACCTCTTGGAAGCCAGCCAGTCAACTGACCTTGCTCAGTGACATCTCAACCTTGACAAGAGCTTCTCATTCAGCCTTCAATATCAAGAAATGCAAGACACAAGATATATTTAAATTATTGTATGTTCAGCATATTTTTTAAGAAACCACTTATGGGAAGAATATAAATTATTTAAATCGTGTACTTACTGACTCCAGATCCATCCAGCCATAGCAACTATAATTCCAGCACTAGCTGTTTCAATTCCACCTTACTCATAAAACCGGTCCTAGTTAAATAGAGAGCTTCCTTCCAACAACTTTTGCTGGTGGTGGTGCTCCACCATCAAGAATTTGTGGCTGTGTCAAAGCCTCTGGGGGACCATGTGTCTGTCTCTGGGGACAATGGAGCTTATTTGTTTGAGCACTGAGCTATAGTATCCCACAACATATAGGTACTTTTCATGACTGACCAGTGTCCTGGTTCATAACTTCTACTCTCATTCCTATATGGAACTTTGGGCCAAGCACCTCTATCTCAGTCCTGCCTGTCCTCAACCTCCTTTCACACTATCCCATGCTAATTGGACCCTGATAGTGTCCCTGCCTTGACATGGATGGACATTTTGATTTTGGCACTCTCCCAATGCTCTAAAGCATCTTTTCTTAGGAGAGTGGTTCTCAACTTTATTGCTATAATACTACTTATTCAATTCTGATATTAATCACTTACAGTTAGCATCAGACTCCACAGGGAAGTCCCCAATAAGACTGCCCTCACTTCAGATCAGCTGCACGTTCAGAGTCCCCAGGTCATCTGCACTTCTGCTCAACTAGTTGCAAATTTTGGAGGTTGTACCCCCTTTCAGGTTTGATAATTTTCTAGAATGACTTACAGAACTCAGGAAAGTACTATACATATGACTGTCAGTTTTATTGCAAAGGATACAAATCTTTAATGAACAGTCACATAGAGTAAGACCTGGGAGGTCCCACATACACAGTTTCCATGTCTTCTCCCCATGGGATCAGGACCCATCATCCTCCTAGCACATCAATGTGTTCACCAAGCCGCGGTGTCCAGAGTTTTCATTGAAGTTTCATTATGTAAGCATAAATGATTGAATCATTGGCTACGTGACTGAACTCAATCTCTAGCCTTTCTTCCCTCCTTGGAAGTTGAAAGTTTGTGCTTTTGCACTACTAGGTATCCACTCCAAAGACACAAATGTAGTGATCCGAAAGAGCACTTGCACCCCAATGTTCCTAGCAGCAGTGGAGAAAGGGGAACCCTCCTGCACTGTTGGTGGGAATGTGAACTGGTACAGCCACTCTGGAAAACTGTGTGGAAGTTCCTCAAAGAGTTAAAAATAGAGCTACCCTACGACCCAGCAATTGCACTGCTGGGGATTTGCCCCAAAGATACAGATGCAGTGAAATGGCAGGACACCTGCACCCCAATGTTTACCCAATGTTTATAGCAGCAATGTCCACAATAGCCAAACTGTGGAAGGAGCCTTGGTGTCCATCGACAGATGAATGGATAAAGAAGTTGTGGTCTATGTATACAATGGAGTATTAGCCATTAGAAAGAACAAATATCCACCATTTGCTTCAACGTGGATGGAACTGGAGGGTGTTATGCTGAGTGAAATAAGTCAATTGGAGAAGGACAAACATTATATGGTCTCACTCATTTGGGGAATATAAAGAATAGTGAAAGGGAATAAAGGGGAAAGGAGAGAAAATGAGTGGGAAATATCAGAGAGGGAGACAGAACATGAGAGACTCCTAACTCTGGGAAACAAACAAGGGGTAGTGGAAGGGGAGGTGGGCGAGGGGGTGGGGTGACTGGGTGACGGGCACTGAGGGGGGCACTTGACGGATGAGCACTGGGTGTCATACTCTATGTTGGCAAATCAAACTCCAATAAAAAATATACAAAAAAAAAGACTGATGAATCACTGAGCTCTATCTCTGAAACTAAATAATACACTATATATTAATTAATTGAATTTAAATAAAAATGTGTTTTTAAAAAAGATAACAGCTTCCTCTTTTATGAGAGAGATTGATTCATCAGTTAAGGATAATAATGACAGAACTTTCAGTGTCTGAGATACAGATTGGTCTAAAGTGGCTGTTATTAGGGTTCTCCAGAGAAACAGAACCAATTATGGAGAGAGAATGAGAGCAGAAGAGGAAGAGAGGAAGTAGCAGGAGGGAGGGAGAAAGTTTAGAAGGAAATGGCTCACTTTAGTATGGAGGTTGACAAATCTCAAGATCTGCAGCTGGCAAGCTAGAGAAGCAATAGCGTAAAGTTCAAAAGACAGCAGACTCCAGACTCAAAAAGAGTTGATTTGGGACTGGCTGGCTGACTGGCTTAGGAGGTAGAATGTAGGACTCTTGATCTCAGGATCATGAGTTCAAGCCCCACACTGGGTGTAGAGTCTACTTAATATTAAAAAAAATTTTTTAAGTTGATTTTTTCAATTCAAGTCTAAGGTTAGGGCAGATGTGGGGGTGAGGGAATAGACAGTGACTGCAAATGAATATGGGATTTCTTTTTGGAGTCATGAAAATATTCTGGAATTAGTGATGATGGTTGCACAACTTTGTGAACATACTAAAAACCACTGAACTGTAGTTTATTTTTATTTTTAAACATTATTTATTTATTTATGAGAGAGAGAGAGAGAGAGGCAGAGACACAGGAGGAGGGAGAAGCAGGCTCCACACTGGGAGCCCCACGTGGGACTCGATCCTGGGTCTCCAGGATCATGCCCTGGGCCAAAGGCAGGCGCTAAACCGCTGAGCCACCCAGGGATCCCCTAAATTGTAGTTTATGAACAAGTGAGTTGGATGATATGTGAATTATATCTCAATAATACTGCTGTTAAAAAATAATAGGTAGAAGAGCATGACAGCCATTTAAAAAATAAAATGATGGAGATTGAGAAACAAACAAAAACAAAAACAAAAAAGAAAGTTTGTGCTAATATCATTATGGCTCAAGACTGAGTTTTCTAATCTAATGGTTGGTCTTCCAGGCAGGATCAGCCCCCAGTCTGAGTCATCTACTTAGCATAAACTCAGGTATGGTCCTAGGGCCCACTACCAAAAACAAAGACACTCCTAACACTAGGGAATTCCAAGAATTTGGAGTTTCCCTCCTCCTCAAGAACCAGGGACAAATGTCAAATTATTTATTATATAACACTTGCATAATGCAATCACTCAGGAAATTCTTTAAAATACTCATTCCCGGGGCTCCTAGGTGGCTCAGTCAGTTAAAGGTCCAGCTCCTGATTTGCTCAGGTGTCATGAGATCCCGCCATGCGTAGGGCTTCACTTCCTGAGAGTCCCCTTGAGATTCTTCCTTTCCCTCTTCTCCCTCCCCGCACCCCTGCTCACATGTGTACCATGGGTGCATACGTGCTCTCTATCTCTCAAATAAATAAATAAATAAATAAATAAATAAATAAATAAAGTCTTAAAAATAAAAAAGTTCATGCCTGGATCCCACCAAGAACTAATTGGTCTGCAGTGCAACCTGGATACAAGAATTTTTAAAATTTCCTCCAAGTAATTCTAACATGTAAAAGCTATGCTTCTGGCCTTGTTTTATCCTCTTAGTTTGAACTTCTAGGATATGTGTGTCCCTCCGAATTAGACTGGAACTGCTGGTCTGGTTAATGGAGCTGCCAACAAGCTACTTGGCCGGAGCCTGACATCTTATGATCTATCTTAGGTTTAGGATCACTGTGGTATACAATTCAGAGTGGACCCATTCACAGGATAGTCTATGTGAATAATGTCCTAGATGTATGCAATGTACATACTGCACTATACAGGGTAGACATGTCTTAATCTAGTCACCACACACTAAATTAGCATCAAGCAAATTTACTCAACAAGCACCTTAGCGGATTTGTAGATATTTCTGACATATTTAACTTTAACAGAAATATTTTCACATCTTCATCAGCTTTAACTTTTTATTTCAAACTTTTAAAAAAGATTTAATTATTTATTCACGAGAGACAGAGAGAGAGAGAGAGAGAGAGAGAGAGAGACAGGCAGAGGGAGAAGCAGGCTCCATGCAGGGGTCTGACGTGGGTCTGGATCCCACGAGTCCAGGATCACGCCCTGGGCTGAAGGCAGGCACTAAACTGCAGAGCCACCCAGGAATCTCTCTTTATTTCAAATTTAAAACCATCTAAAAGGGATCAGAATTTACCTAAAATGATCCTGTATTTTAAGAAAAAAAGTATGATGGATTCTCACAGAACATGCTGAAATTTTGAGAAATTGAATTTTTTTTTAATTTACAAAATTCCCATAAATGTGATAGATCAGAATATTCTATAAATCAGCTTTTGGAAAACTGGCCTTCAGCAAATTGGAATTCTGCAAGTGATATTCTTGGCTTCTGCTTATGATTAGCTTCCATTATGTAAAAAAAATTTGCTTATGTGAGAAATTTTAAACTGGTATTTCCCATCAAGATTTCCTTGTATAGCATGTGATTAAGAGACTGCATTTTGAAAGTGTTTAAAATAAAAAAGGCAGGAGTAGAGAGAAGAAAACCATGAACCACTTCTGACCAGCCAAGGTTTTTCCCAAGAACCTGGGAGAAACTCCAACAATGAACCAAGAAATTTGTACAGCAAATTGAATTCTATCCAGCAAATAGAAAAAAAAAAGTAGTAGGACTTTTAACTATGTTGGTGTAAGAGGTTGTATTTGACATGAAGGCCCTGATAGTACATTTCCTGAATAAAAATAGTGATTGCCTTTATGCATATTATATTTCCAAAGTCAGGTTAAGTTATAATGTGGGCAATTTTTTGTCCATCCACTTAAGGTTAGAATTTTTCAGAAAATTCTTTCCATCTTAGAGTGGAATAGGAAATAAATTTTAGCAAACTTCATTTTCTGCCATCATGAAGGGAAGGAGACTCAAATTTGTGATAATGATTGCATTTTAAGTTATCTAGGAAAAGCGCTAGTGAGACAAGAATTGCCTTCTAAAAATAAACCAGAAGCAACCAAATAGAAACTTCTCGAGCACCCGCTTTGAAAGTGTTCACTCTGAATTCTAAACCTCTAGTTTTCAGGTTCTTTGTAAGGTTGTTGTTGAGCTAACCAATCCTGTGGACGGACACTGTAGGACTCAATGAGAATCCTAATAAATATGTAGCTATGGTTGGAAAAATAAGTAAAATTTCCCAACTCATGCCACAAACCACAATTCTCTCATACTATTAGAGTATCTGGAAACAGAGTCAAAGTTAAATGTTCCAAGCAATTGGTTTTTTTTCAAAGACTCATTCAAATGGGCTAAAGGTGCATATTAGTTTGGCTTTTAAACCTCCTGCTCCTTTTTAAGAGGATAAATAATTACAGTGATTTATCTTTGAAATGTGCAGCTCGGAGCTAGATGTGGAGAAGTCACATAATGATGTCAGTGCTTCAGCCTCAAGTAAATAAAATGGTGAAATATATTTAGCACACGATAATACAAAGCACTGAGAAACAGAGATAAAAGAAGAAACTGTCTTTGCATGATTAGAGAACTTTACAAAATACTGAGATTTTACAAAAAAGAAATAATTGTAGAAAATAGAAACAGTGGGGGTAAATAACAGAAAGTCTTCCAAGTTCCAAATTTCCACCTTAATTCTAGCCCCCAAAAGGCAGGTCAGTTTCTCAGGCCTTTTGCCTGGGTTTCTTCTTTCCAACTTCTCAGGCTCTGTCCATATGGTAATAGTGCTTAATTCTAGATGCAATACAGCACTTGCTTAGATCTCTAAAGCCTTTCAAGGCTAATGTGAATATTCAAGCTAGTGGTGGCTTCCATTACCTTTCCAGATGCCAGTGAGAGGCACTTTGGCAGGACTGTGGTGCCGTAAAGGAGATTTTACCCTCCAAGAAAGGCTGTTTGCCAGTTTTCTCTTTCTCTTAACAGAGACTAGGTTTGCACACAAATATTAATTTGTTTCGCAGGATTCGAAGGGTCCAATCAATCAAACAAATGACTTTTTCACTGACTTTGCCAGCGAATGCAAACAAAAAGCAGCCCAATAGTTTATGTGCTGGAAATAGTCTTGGATGTGTTGATGTGCAGAATCTTGGCCTGCCCCAACTCTTGCCTGAACCTCTCCCCAAGCCCCATTCCTGCCACCTGAAACTGCTCTTGTGTTGGTCATCACTGTGGCCTCCTAGTTTCTAGATCCAAGTGACCATATATCAATTCATGTCTTATATTCCAGATCACAGAAAGTTGATGCTGTTTACCAGTTGATCAATAGAAGACATTGATAATGTTTTGCTTTTTCTTCAGCATCTCTGACTACTCCCTCATAGTCTTCATGAGGAAGGTCTCTTTCTCTATGGATTACTTAAATATGAGCTTTCTGCAGAAATCCATCAGGGACTCTCTTCTTACTCATCTCCTTACTCTTGTGTAATTTTATTCATTCCTTTGCTTTCATTGTCACCTTTAGGTTGATGACTCCCATCTGGTATATCTAGCTTCTCTCCTGAACTTTTTTCTTTTTTAAAGATTTATTGATTTATTTGAGAGAGAGAAAGAGTGCATACTTGCATAGGGGGTAAGGAGTGAAGGGGTCAGAGGGGGAAGGAGAAGAGGAGGGAAAGAATTCCAAGCAGACTCCAAGTTAAGTGTGGAGCCCAACGTGGGGCTGGATCTCATGACCTATGAGATCATGACTTGAGCCATAACCAAGAATCAGATTCTCAACCAACTGAGCCACCCATTTCCCTCCTCAGTTTTAATCTCATATAACTGAGAGTCCTTGGGGAGGCAGAGTATGGAGGGATCCAGAAAGGAAGAACACATAAATGAGACCAGAGCCTTCAGTTTCAGAAACTCTGTTGCTCCTTTAGTGTCCTAAAGAAACTTAAAAGGAAAAAAAAATTATGTAGAGGCTGCTGTCTGCTTTTCCTGGCATCTTAATGTTGGTATCATTGGCTATAATTTCACTTAGAACCAAAAAAAATCAAGCATCTGACCATGTTTTTTCTATATTAATATTCAGGTAGACAGGTTGGAAATTTGACAATTCTCTTAAACTCTATTTCAGTATTTCAGGGCAAGACAGAGAGGACACATGATAAAAAGAAAGAGCTAAAATGTCAGTATAGAGCAATGGTCAGGGACTTCTTTCTTGTATTTCTTATACTAATATGATATTTATACTGATTTGTGCTACTATCAGGTAGGACTAGTGGAGTTCCTAGAAAACAGTCTATTTCAGTCGTCATGGACATTTAAAGTTCAGTAGTTGGGATGGTGGTTTTGCTTTACTAAGATAAGACCTCAGGAAAAAGCTCTTTTTAGCTTTCTTTTCTTCCAACCCCAGTATGTGGCCTCCCTCCTGTGATCCAGTATGACCACTCATCTTATCCATGTTCACAGGAGCAGACAAAGGGGATGTCACACAGTCCTTTAAGGATGTCTTCTTGGAAGTTTTCCAGTAGCACTTCTACCTATGTCACTGGCTTTTACACACATTGCTGCTTGCTGGTAAGAGAAAAGCTGTACAATGTGGTCTTTACTCCAGGCAGCTCTGTGTCCCTGTCAAACATTGTGCTTCAATTACTTTGGATGAATTGGAGAATAGATAGGGGAAGGTGGGTAACCAGAAGTCTCAACCATATTCTGTTCAAACAATGAATAAAACCAGGAGAAAATATCTAGATTTATTTGATGACAACAGGTGATGGAAATGCTACTTCTTTATGAAGATTTTGTAGAGAAAAAAGATATCTGTATGGAAAAAAAATCAATGAACTTGCAGAGTTCTTTTCAGGGGTCCTCATGTTCACTCAGCTCAGGTGCATCACAGGATAGATGGGCTTTGGGGCCCAGAGGCCATTTTCCTGAGAGGTGGTAGGCAGGGAGCCATTATCCCAGAAGCTTGGAAAGCCATAGAGCCATATGTTGCCAAGTCCTGGAGGGTGGACTTGTCTGAGCGGCTGCCAGCTTGGGAGTGTTCCCCACAGAAGTGCCTCTGTTGTTTTGTGCAGTTCATCTCTGAGCATTGAAATGAGGACTCCCACCACTTCTCTTGAATTTACTGACTCCTATGTGGGGATTTTTCTCCCTGCTAGTTAACTTAAATATTCCTTTGTTCAGAATCTTTCCTCTTCCTGTGTTCTTGTCCCTTCAACACGACCACAACCACAAGAATGTGATCTTTGCATACAACATTCACCCACTCCAGAAAAACAGCTTCAATAGACCATTCCTAGTACTTAAGGAGATTTTTGCTTATTTCGTCTTCCTTCTTTGTCTAGCAAAGCCACCTTCACTGAGTGGTATACCTTTCATGGCTTTTGTAGCATTTCCAAGCTGTGGTGAGCATTAGATTATAGGGGTTAAAAAAAGAAGGAAACAACAACAAACTTACCTTTCCCTGAACTCAAAGACTGCAGAGTAACCCATCATATTTGAAATATTGATGTTCTGAGACATAAAATAATGTTGGATAAATATTTCACAGTACAAATAATGTAATTTCCTAACTGTGTTTTAGAAATGCTTTGCTCTTACTCCAAGAGACTCACGTCTGCTTTTCTAATCTAGGTATCAATCTATACATGGGCAATGTAGTAGGACATTGTGGGAAGGGATAGCCTGAATGGCTGCCTGTATACCCCCAGAGAACTGAGGTAGTGATAACCCTGGGTCCTACCAGGGTAATGTTTATCTTACCCTCCAGCACACCTAAGTGCCAAGACTTGCACTGGCAATGTCTCAATAAAGTAACATAGAATGTAAAAACAGAAAGAGGAGAGATCTTTCTCCATCCCCATGTAAACTGATGGAGGCATTGTGAAAAAAGCAAAGCTTTAGAGACAGATACACCAGCCTGGGCTCAGATTCCAGATCTTCACTTAGTTATACTTAGAGCAAGTTACTTAACCCCTTTTATAAGAAGGCAATAAGCAATAAATGTCAGCATGGGTTCATTTACTAAATCTTAGGTCAAACTAATATAATTGTATTTTTTAATAAGGTCACTACACTACACATAGACAGAATGCACTTTAATTTCAGCACACTATTAGAAAAAACCTCAAGATACGCTTGTGGTCACAATGAACAAATCCAAACTGGATAGTCATTAAACATAAGTTTGGAGCTGGCTGAACAACAACATACAAAAAGTATGTATTAATGTATCAATTCCACCTGGAAAAAAGTATCTCTAAGAGCAGGAAAGTCTTAGCCCCTGTTGTATTCAAGATTTTATCATTGACTTGAATAAAAATGTATTAAAAACTTGGGTAGCTTAAAAGTAGGAGGGAAAGTGAATGCTTTGAGGAGAATCAAAGTTCAGAAATGATCTCAATAACCTAAAAGAATAGCTGAAATAAAGGCTATTAACAGCTGTGTTGAATTCAGCATTTAGAGTCATAGTTACCTGGGATATGGATATGGTACAGGGTTGGGGATAATGTCAGGTCAGTATGACCAGTGGAAGTACACAGGACCCTCTTGGCCGGTCTGCATGGAGAGAGTTAGGGAGAAGAGATGACCAACTTGAAAGGGGTTCCATTGGCCAAATCGGGGAAATTTTGAACAGCCAAATTTTAATGACTGTATGGATTATAACCAATTAAATAAAATAGGAATCTCTGAGCTTATATTGAGTAATTGAATTACTATGTGATGGAGAAGAGAAAGTCTATCTTACAGTAGAACACTAACTAAGAAACATAAAAGGAATGATGGACATAGAAAAAAAATCACCATTTAGCAAAAATCATAGTTATAATTGATTCAAATACAAATCATCAATGGAAGTTAATACTAGTGAGTGGAAGCACAAAATATTCAGTAATTAGCTTCACAGTGGAGAAAAACCTGGCCAAGATAATTTTATCTAAGTTTAAAAGTCAATATCACCAGAAATAGGACAAACTGACAGACTGGGGAGTCTGAGTAAGGGGTGCACTGTTTCTACAGCTTTTCAGAAAGTTTTAAATAATTTCAAATAAAAGTTTTTATTTTTACTTTTTTAAAGATTTCATTTATTTACTCATGAGAGACACAGAGAGGGAGAGAGGCAGAGACACAGGCAGAGGGAGAAGCAGGCTCCATGTAGGGAGCCTGACATAGGACTCGATCCCAGCACTCCAGGATCACACCCTGGGCTGAAGGCAGGTGCTAAACCACTGAGCCACCCAGGGATCCCCCAAATAAAAGTTTTTAAAAAACAATTACATAAGTTCAACATAGAGACATGTGAATCAGCAAAGTGTTAGAGGGAGAAACTCAAACCTTAGAGTAGCTCAAGACTCATTCTATCTGACTTTCAGGTCTTAAAGAGTTGGTACACTGATATGACCAGGTCAAAGGCAACCTTTTGTGTCAGCGACCATTTGATCACAGATACAAGCAGAAGAGTACTCATCCAGGCTTCCTGAAGTCACAAACTTGCATTAGGAAATGCACTGGGGGGGAATCCCTAGGTGGCGCAGCGGTTTGGCGCCTGCCTTTGGCCCAGGGCACGATCCTGGAGACCCAGGATCGAATCCCACGTCGGGCTCCCGGTGCATGGAACCTGCTTCTCCCTCTGCCTATGTCTCTGCCTCTCTCTCTCTCTCTCTCTGTGTGTGTGTGTGTGACTATCATAAATAAATAAAAATTTTAAAAAAAAAGGAAATGCACTGGGGACCAAAGCAGCTGCTCACTGGTGTTTTTTCCTCTCTTTGGACACATGGTCATTCATCTTTGCTTTTCTCTGCACGTGCTTCATTTATCTCTTTACACATCAGATCGTGTTGCTTCTCTGTGCGCATAGCAGAAAATGACCTTATGGATCCTTGCAAATGGTTGAAAAAGAACATAATTGGCCCTGTTGAATCAACTGATGGTCAACTAATGCAAGGAGGTTGAGGTGATGTAATCCTGCCCACGTGGCCTCAGTAAATGTGGGAAGCAGATGTTTCAAGAAGAGGCATGAGCAGGCAGGCTGTGCCTATGTCAACAAGAGAACAAATGAGCCAGGGCTGGATGAAAGGCCCAGCTTGATGAGTGAGGAGGTGGAAAACATCTGGTTCTATAGGATATCTCAATATGTAGGTGCTAGAGCATGGACATACCATAGAAGACAGAGCCCAACAAATCATGAAGAATACAACAGCAATACATGTATTCTGATGCAGGCGTGTTGAGTTAGTGAATCAAATAACAGATACTCAAATAGTGCTGCTGCTATGAGTGATGTGTTTTCTAACATGGAAACCAGCTCTTGATGAAATTCTAAATAAAATGAAGTACCATTTTTCCTTGATTTACATGGTAGCTGGGTATTTGGAAAATTCACTGCATATTGAAAGCTTGTAAAAACATTTTGTGTTTAACATAGAAGATGCAGTTAGGTTGTAGGTCCAGACAAACGGACTTTTAACCTACAGGAGTATTCTGCTGGACAGTCCAAACTCTTGCAGGATGAAGGATAATTCTTTATTATGTGGGACTTCCACACACTGCAGCATGCCCAGCATCCCTCACCCTTCCCCAGTGACAGTAACCTCCCTCCAAATTAACATGACAAGCCCAGAGTGCCACCACATTCTTCCAGAAGCTCCCCAGGGTTAGTGCTATCACTATTAAGGGCCACTGGTTTAGAGATTAGTTTACCTCTGCCAGGGAGTGGTCAGTGGGTTATTTCTGCTTCACTGGAAGCTTTGTCTAAGTAAATCCCTTCCACCTTTTATAGTCAACAAACCCATGATTAAATGTCATAAAGCCATCACTTGTTCCCCTTCTGAAATACTACAGTTTTTTAAAACTCCTTTGCTATTCAAGAAGGTACTCAACTTTATATCAATATTTAAAAGCTATGTTATTCAGGACAGGACTCTTTTAGCTTCAAATAGGAAGCCACACAAAAGAGGAATTCATAGTCTTAACTTGGAAATACAAGTGTGGAGCCGATTCTAGAACCACTGGCTCCAGGAAATTGGATGAGGCCTTGGGTTTTTTGTCTATCTGTTTCTCCTCCCTCTCTCTCATCCTCTGTCTTTATTTCTTCCTCCCCTCTTCTTTCCCTCCCTCTCTCATCTTTCTCTCACTTTCTTTGTCTGTGGGCTGAATTCAGGCTCTCTCCTGGCAAAGGGCAGATGGCTACTATCCATTCACATTTTTTCTGTTCTGTGAAAGGCCTTCGCTTCTCCTCTCCTGCTCCAAACTGTGCCCACACTTCTAGGAGGGAACTATGACTGGGAAAACAATTAACATTATGATTAGTTGTTTGGTGCCTGTATTCCCTAAATGTAAGATCTATGAGGACAAGACCTTGTCTTTCTTATTCATAACCATATCTGAGCAACCAGCAGAGAACTGTCCATTCTAATCACTTAAAAAATACTGAATGAATGAATGAATGAATGAATGAATTGTTCAGTTAGAACTAGAGTTTGCCCATCTCTCAGTGCTGGTGTTTCTCTACAAGACTTTCCTAGACATTTTGAAAACATGGGCAAAAGGCAGCAGTAGCTGTGTGTTTTCTAAGCAGGCATTAGACTGGCTTATGGCACAGAGATGTAGAAGCAAAACAGAGAAATCCACTGGGAAACATCTGCTTCACTCCAAATCTACCCAAGAGGCTCTCTATCCCAAATTACCCAACTTCATCCTTATCCTACTTTGGTCTGAGGATACCTCCTCAGAGACTAAAGTCAGCATTAAAGAAATTGATTCGGGCAGCCCGGGTGGCTCAGCGGTTTAGCGCTGCCTTCGGTCCAGGGCGTGATCCTGAGACTCGGGATCGAGTCCCATGTCGGGCTCCCTGTATGGAGCCTACTTCTCCCTCTGCCTGTGTCTCTGCCTCTCTCTCTCTCTCTCTGTGTGTGTGTGTGTGTGTGTGTGTGTGTGTCTCTCATGAGTAAATACATAAAATCTTAAAAAGAAATTAATACAATTAGTATATTACTGTGTCATTTCAACTCATTAAGCCATTTAAAAATTTCATTTTGGTTCCATGTATCCTTCTATGTGTTCTTCTTTGTGGTGTACTAGTAGAATTAGGCATTGTACTGAATCATAGTAAAAGGATTCTTCTGCATAATCATAGACTCCAAGGCCAGTCTATATTGTATGAAGCACTTTGCCACACTTAAAAGCATGACATTACATATTCTTTTAAACATCTTCTGAGTAATAGGGGTCTTTATTTTTCTTTATGTGAAATTAAAAAAAAATAAGTCAGGTTGCATTGAAAATTGAAGCAGAACTGGGTGGGCCAGAATGTTAGCATTTAAAAAATGTGAACAACATCCTTAATATAGCTGTTTGTGACTAACCCAGTGGGTGTGACACCCAGGGGGAAACAATAAGCTCACTTATCATGAATTTGAAGTTAGAGTTTAGAACTCTGTGCTATTTTTTGAACATAAAATTTATTCAAGGCATTACCCATTTTTATTTAAGAAAAGATTGTTGATAGAAAGTTAGGCATTTAAAGACTTTTAAATGGGAAAAAAAAGTTTAGTGAACAAATCAGAAAAATGCAATCTATGCCCTTCTCCCAAATTTCATGTCTTTTAAAAATAGCATTTTTTGAGATGCCTGGGTGGGCCAATTAAGCATCTGACTTGATTTTGGCTTGGGTTATGATCTCAGAGTCGTGAAATTAAGCCGAGTGCTGAGTCTGTGATGGGCACAGAGCCTGCTTAGGATTCTCTCTCTCCCTCACCCTCTGCCTCTCTGCACCTCATGCACATGTGCCTACACTCTATCTCCCTTTAAAAAAAAATCGTGTAGTTTGCTAACAATCTCACTTTACTGCAACTGTTATGGCAAATACAATGTATTTCCAAAGCAGAATCAAACTGGTCTCATAGTCAATCTATAGGTACACTTTATCAGAATCCCTAAAGTATAGCAATAGTTTATTCTAATTGATCATCCAAATGCCAGGCAATTTCTAAGCATTCTGTCAACAGCACATTTAACTCTCACAAGAAATCATTTGATAGGTACTTCTACTATCACCCCCATTTTACAGATGAGAAAACAAAGA
This sequence comes from Nyctereutes procyonoides, assembly GCF_905146905.1. NCBI lineage: Eukaryota > Metazoa > Chordata > Mammalia > Carnivora > Canidae > Nyctereutes > Nyctereutes procyonoides. Next base: position 1,856,940 of record NW_026575146.1, on the reverse strand, counting down.
CGTGGCAAAGGTGAATAGCCAGTCCAAAGTCACACTGCTCATCAGGGTTGGAGCTGGGGTTGAAACTTGGGCTGGCTGACTTCTAGTCACAGCTCTGCATTGCCTCTTAGGACCTATTCTGTGTAGTTCACAAATGCACATACTTCTGTATTTATGTACAAAGAAGATTATAGAATTGAGACAAATATTCAACACACTTCTTAATAATCCATCTTTTCAGTACAATTTAAAAAGTTACCTTTTTCAGTAATTTGTGAGCTTCACTATACTACAGCCATGAATAAAATGGCCGAAAAGATCATCTGAACCCAAAGATAAATTTGAGATGAGAATTGCACAAGTACAGTGTATATAGCCTACCCAGATAGGAATGATTCAAAAACCACTTACGTGTTTGCCTCTTTGGGCTTCTGGATCCTGATTCTTCTAATCAGATGAGACCCACTCTAGCTGCAAAAGAAGGAGAAAGAGAAGAAAAAGAAGTGTGAGAATGCCTGAACCCATACTCGATTAACTATATTTTCCTATTTTCCATATTCTGACATTCTGGCATCTAGGCCTTTGCTGATCAGGGAGGTACTGCCCCTCTCTGGGTTAGCTAATTCCTAGAGATGCTAGACAACTCAGAAAGTTCCTACACCGCAGAGCCTGCTGAAATTATTCAAACTACCAAAACCTAAGCCGGCTTACCCTGCCTCACCCATTCCTTCTTGTGAAAACCACTATAAAAGGTTTTTGCCCATGCTTTGCCCTTTGCTTCCTCTGCTTCTTGACACATCCCTCATGTATGTGCCCCTACATGGCATGCCATGACTCTTGTTTCTAGAGATTTGTAAGTCTAAAAAAGTGTTCCCTTATGTCAGTCATTTCTGTGTCTATGTGTCTTACCATACTTGACTAAAACAAATCCAGAAAACATTTTAAAACACACATCCTAAATGAGAATTAATGTGTACAATAAACAGATGAAGTGTGAAGTATACTCAGTGGATTTCAAAGTTGTTCATTTATTCCACAGGCATTTCTACAATGTATATGATTTGCTATAGACACTCTTTGAGGCAGTTTCCACCCGAGTAATGACCCAGTTAAATCACTGCTTCTCTGCCAGGTATTCCAATAAGTGGTTCAGAGACATCAAAATCTATTTAGATGAAAATGAGACCAAGTAGTTCACAAATCAACCATGTGGTTCACAATGACCTTCTTTCTGTCAATAGTGTAGATGTAAGGAACCTGGAATTATGTTCCCTGACTCCTACCTGGCATCTTTGTAACCGAACAGACTCATGAAGGCTGGAGGCATTATCATTTATTTCACTTGAACGATTAGCAAATGTGCGATGTGCATTCAAGTTGTTCATTAATTAGCTGCAATTGTACCTAAAAGCAAGATATAATACAAAATGACTAATTAAGATCTCCAAATTCCAACTTGGTACAAAGGACAAAGAAAGCTTCTTGTTCAGGATTTCTCAAACGGGGCGTGGTTTCTGTGTTTTAAAGTTAGTGGCTAACCCAAATCTCTACTCAACTTCACAGTTTCCGAGTTTGAAAAAAAAATTGAAACAAAGATGATGGATATGATGAGATAAGGGCCCTGTTCATACAATTAAAATAATGGCCCGTGCAAATTGTGTCAATGCCTTAGTAATCTTTTCAATGGCAGATTTATCATCAATGGCTAAAAGAGAAAAAAGAAAGTCAAAATAGTGGCTGCGTAAGACGTAGCCTTGATGTGCTCCTACACATAGTTGACATAGGAACAACAATTTTTCAGGATTTTATAGTCAGTATAAGGCAATTTAACACATATATTTGCCTCAAATTAACCAGTAGGTGTCACTGTTTAAATGCATTCGCAACAGTCTTCCACAGAGTTCTCTGTAAAGAAGCCCAACAGAAAATAATCAAATAATTTTGAATGACTTACAACTAATTCAAACTCAGAGAATCCTCACAATCCATACTCATAATTTATAATTCGAATTAACTAGTGACTTAATTTCTTATTGTCAAAATAATTATTGGAAACTCAGTCTACGCTTAGTGGTGGTATACCTACAAATGATTCAAATTCAAAATCTTCTAAGAATTTTTAAAAATAAAGAATTTAGGGGATCCCTGGGTGGCGCAGCGGTTTGGCGCCTGCCTTTGGCCCAGGGCGCGATCCTGGACCTGGAGACCTGGGATCGAGTCCCGCGTCGGGCTCCCGGTGCATGGAGCCTGCTTCTCCCTCTGCCTGTGTCTCTGCCTCTCTCTCTGTGACTATCATAAATAAATAAAAAAATAAAAAAATTTTTAAAAATAAAGAATTTAATATAACAGGTCTACTTTCATGGGAAAGTAAAGATTCTGCTATGTTTTAGGACAGGATTTCAATTTTTAAGAACTACTGATGTTCCTAGCTCTCTATAATTTTGAGTGAAAGAAAACATTACTTTTTACATTTGTCGAAGAAGATGGTGTATAAGTGTATCCACCACATAGGTACAATGGATCCTGCATAAAACTGCCTCTCAAGGAAGATTGTGAATGTAAAAAAGTGTTTTGAAAAATCGCGAAGTGATCTTTACGTGCAAGGTAAGATTTCTTCCGACTTGGACAGTGTAGTTATTCTGTTTTTCCCACAGAGGGGAAGAGAACTCAGAGGTGTGAAACATCTGCTTTTGTGAGGAAGCATTATTATGAGACCAATATTAGTTAATATTAATAATATTAATAATTATTAATATTTCTTATCATCACAAAGAAGGCATTATTATAGTCGATTCAGCCTTACAAACATTCAGCGGGGTAAGTATTATTTTCCTCTTTATAACCGAGAAAAGGAAGACTAGTAACCTGAGAAAATTGGTAAACCTGTGTTGCCCAAAGCCTGGGTTCTTTCTACTCAGTCACCACATGATCTGAACTTTTATAAACTGAATCGGATCCTTAATGTTTGCTGCAGTAAATCAAAATTCAGTTAGGGAATCCTGCTGACCATAATACATTAGGTAGAGAAGGAAAGAGTAAAGCGAAAGATTCCACTTAATTTGGCGTGTGAAGACTGTGGTTAAGTAGTCCCTACATACTAAACAATAGAAAACTTGGAATTCAATGTCTATCTTAGAGATTCTCTTGTTTCTGAGCCAGCGGTCTTCAGACATCATTTCACCCCTCTTTGTGGCATCTCAGAGTAACCTGGCCGAATTTCAGCAATCTTAAGAATACTTATGAGTCTTTTACCATCTCTGCTAATGCGCAGTAACTGGTTAATACAAACTAGAAGCTTAATTTACAATATAGTTTTAAGGAAACAGAGTAAAACTCCACACTACTCTTTGCCTGTTCTTGGTAGTACTGTTCCACATTTGCACTTGGACATAGTAATAAGAATACTTAAATTAGCACAAGCCCCTAAGTTCAGGCTGGAAAGGTTTCAAATCAATATGGTTTTTTCTCTTGCTTGGCCTTTAAGGAGAAAGAGGGAGGTACACTGAACTCAGCTGAACTGGCTATTGAGTGTATTAAATAATCTTCACCCAAAAATATTTCCTTCCGATTCAATATTCCCCCTTCTTCCAAACCTATATAGATGGACCAAGAGTGTCTGTGTCGCTAGAGAAACTTCCAAATGCAACACTAATCAGGTTGCTTCTTGTTTTGAATCCTTTCGTGCAGAGACCATACATACTTAGCTTGGTTTCAAGATGGCTTACCCCACCTGCACCTCTCTCCCTCCCCTCCCAGAGCCCTACTTCCCTTTCTTTAGTTCCCAACTAAAGCTGCCTCTCTAGGAAAGACTTAGGACTTCTCACACTGGTCTTTTAGCATCTTGGACATAATTCATATTTTGTCATTATGTGATTCATTGAAATCTATCCCTCACTACCTGAGCTCCTTGAGACAGATGCTAGGTTATTTATCTGCACATCCCAAATGTCTAACAGTGACTGGCTCATAGCCAGTTCTCAGATGCTGGCAGGGTGCTCACTTCCAAACTACTCAGACACTCTTTCTTTTCCTCTCTTCTTCCCTTCCCTTCTTGAACAATTCAATTCTAAAGCCATTGTATAGGCTCAAGCAAGGTAAATAAATTTTACATTGGCAAATTTAGGGAATGACAATCATGGATAGAAAAACTAAAAATCTGTAGCGATGCATGAGAATTGGAGATATTGTTATAAATTCCTGGATAGAAATATAAATGGAGAGTAGATAAATATAGATGTGTACAGGTCGACACAGGCTCCCTAATTCTGTCCACTCAGAGGGCCTGGGAACAATAACATATCAAAAGAATGATCACGTCTAGCACTGAGGTCTAGGTTTCTAATGGCTGATTCTAGGGCTGGGTCACAGCAAATACAAGGTAAGCATGGAATATCTTGGTCTAGGAGGTAAGGAAGTGCTAAAAAATGATGGAGACATGTCAAAATTAAGCTTGAATGGATTCCCACTGGCCAATCTGGGACACTCTGAGCATCAAATACAGAATGGATTGTAACCATTTATTCAAATAGGATAGCATGAGTGCATACTTAGATGGCTTATGATCCCTTAAATAGCTGCATGAAATGGAAAGTTTGACTAGTAATAGGATATTTATATAGCCTCAAAGCACTTTCCCCCAATTATGTATTAAATCACAAAGGGAAAATGAGTGAATTTATCGTGGTGAAGACTCGGCAGAGGCTTAATCAGGTGAATTAAGTCCGTTAACAGGACACATCAAAACTACTCTACCTGAGAAGATGCAATGTGATACTTCTGTGATACTCTTGCTACAGAAGCACAATCTGAATCACATCAAACAACCCCAAATTAACAATGGGACATCCTACAAAATGATTGGCCTATTTATCTTCGGAAGTGTCAAGATCATGAAAGTCAGGAGACACTGAGAAATTGTGAGATTGAAGAAGCCTAAAGACATGTGACAAGTAAATGCAATACATTATGCTGAACAGGAGCTTTTTACTACAAACGACAACTGGTGATTGAATGCGGTGTAAACACTAGATGTGGTAAATCATCAACGTTAACTTCCTGATTTTAATAGTTTTATTGGAGCATCTAGTCGGCATCTTACTGTCAAATGATTTTTTTTTTAAACTCTTCTTTGCACTGTAATTGCAACTTTTTCCTCTAGGTTTTAGATTATTTTCATATTGAAGAAATATATATATAAAGACTAGACCATGCCATCAGTATTCTGAAATTGTAAACGGAATGCAAGTCAGAGTCCATCTTAGAGCTGTGATGCATACTGTCTCCGCCTTCAAGGAGCTAATGGAAGAACCGCGCGCGCACAATTAATTTTAGCGAAAAGGGGGAAAAAGGTCGAGATTTATCTTTGCCTTTTCTGCAGGGGCAGCTTTCTAGCCCTGGAGCGAGGCTTGCAGCTCAGGGGCGCCCGCCCCGCCCGGCCGCGGGGAAGCCTCGCCGGGCCCGCGCGCCCCAGTCCCCACCGGGCTCGGCCCGGGAGCCGTTGGCGCCGCGCGGCCCTGGCCGGGAGACGCCCGCCCGCCCCAGTCCGCGCCCCGCCGCCCTCGCGCAACCCGACAGCCGCGTCGTCTCCCGCCCGCGGGAAGCGAGGCCGCGCGGCGCGCTCGCGGCGCGGGGGAGGGGGGGACAGGGAGCGTCTCTCCCAGCAAGAAGGCGGAATTCTGGGGCCCAGGGCGTGGCGTGCCCGGTGAAATTTAAGCTTAAAAAGCAAATGAGATGTTTAGGTGGAAAAAAAAAAAAGCAAAACCAAACATCTACCAGGAGTGGGGTTCGAACCCACGCGGACATTGTCCATTGGATCTTAAGTCCAACGCCTTAACCACTCGGCCATCCTGGTACAGGCGAACGGTCTGCTTTTCGCTCTTCCTACAAGCTGTATCCCATCGTCCTCGCTCCCTCCCTCAAGAATTTCTGAGGATCCTTCGCTGCCGCCTCCCCGGTTTTCGCCTGCCGAGCTGGAGCGACCTCCCCGCCAGAGCCTCGGTTTCCCGCCGCCGCAGCTCACTGTTGCCCCCGGCCCGCGGCGGCAGCGAGGGCAACTGCAGCCGGGGCCGGCGCTCCGAGGCTCGCGGCGAGGCTCGCTGCGATCCGGGCCGCACCCCCGCGCCGCCGCCCGCGCTTTCGGTTTCGGCGTGCGCGGGCGCGGGAAACAAACACGCGCGTCAGCTTGGCGGCTGTTAGTTAGGGGCGCGTTTTGGAGGCGCGGGGCGCCCGGGGTGCAGGGCGGGAGCCCAGAGGGTGGGGTTTGGTTCGTTGGATTCGAAAGAGACTAAATCTCGAGGGAATGAGTCGCGCGGGCAGCGGCCGAGTGCGTGGACCCGCGCGCTCGCGGGCCGCTCTTCTTGGCCAGCGGCGCGGGAAGGAAGCTCTGGAGAAAGCGGCGAGTGTCCGGCGCCGCCGCGGAGGCAGCGAGTGTGCAGCGGCCTCGCTGCGGGCTGCGGGCTGCGGGCTGCGGGCTGCGGGCTGCGGGCTGCGCCGCCTCGGAGGCACCGAGGGCCGCCGGTGTTCCCACGACCCGCCTGTGCTCCTGGACCTTTACCTTCTCTCCGCTGTCGCTGCCACGCTCTCCCTCCATTCCGTGCACAGGAGACTCGGTCTGGCCTGTCACCTCCGGGCTGCCTTTCCCCACCACGCAGGACCTCGAATCCAGCACAGAGCCAAGGCAGCACTGGGCGTCCTGCAGCGTCGGGGGGCCTGGGGACAGCTCCACCTGGCAGCCACGTCCGTGTCCCTAGGGTGCAGGCGGCTGTCTCTGACCAAGAACTTCCATCGTCCTGCGGACGGCTCGCGCGCACCTTCCGGGGGACCGCCCCGACCGACCGACCGGCTCCTCACCGGCGGCGTCCCGCCCGCGCGTTGCGGGGAACCCCTGGCCCCGCCGCCTCCTCGAACCCGGGTGGTCCCCGGGGGCCTGGGCCTGGCCTGCGGTCCAGTCTAGAGCATCGGCCGACCCCGAGAGCCCCAGGGTGACAGCCGGTGGCTCGGCATCCTGCTCACCTGGCCACCTAACGTCGGGAGGTCCCAGCCTCGCGGGGTCCCTCCTGCTGAGCACGAGGCCTGGCTCACCGCAGCAGCGCGACGGCCAGGTGGCGGGCAGGTGCCTTAGCTGCTGCCCGCAGGCCGAGGACAGAAGGGGAACTTCTCTTCTTCCGGATGTGGAGGCATCCGTGGCCCGATGACACAGGATCACTTCCTACCACTGCCATCTCCATCTAACTGCACCAAATTGTCAGGAGGCTTCAGATCTCATAAAATTGGGCTTTCGGGGCACTTAAAATGGTAATAAAATAATGTACTAGGTGGTCACCCTGGGGCAGTCGTTGCTCTGAGCTCTTTACATATATTATCTAACAACGCTGTATAGCAAGTGTTTACATCACCATTTTCAAGTTTAGAAGCCCAGTGACAGACTCACTCAAATATAACAAGATGCCTCCCAGACCTGCTGGCGGCACCTCCAGGCCAATGTACAGCTTCAACCACCATGCAGCCATCAAATCCTCAATCATCTTCTGGAACACGGGAATATACTATTTGAAGGATATTTTTATTTAACCCCAGACTTAGCTTCCAAAAAGCCTCTAGTATAAAACAGTTCTGAACAACACTGCTACACTGTAGGGTAACCCCTTAGAAGTGCCTCTCCCGCAGCCTTGAGAGTACATTAACTATCTTTGAGCCACTGCTTACGGATGGCCTGGGAACACATGTCAGTCTAGTCAGAGTTACAGGTAACTCTGAGGTGTTGGAGAAGACAAGTTTCAATCTGCTATGTAGCGAATTGTCTTTTTCCAAAGAGGACCACAGTATCTCCCATTCCACATGTGACATCTTCTTCCACTGCGATGTTGACACACGTATCATCAAAACACAGTGTCTATGTTCTTCCTCACTGAAACTGGGAAGCCTTGCATCTGTGGCAGAATGGCGCTATGTGACTTCTGAGGTCATTCACCTTGTTCTCTTGGGACGCTGGCTCTGGGAAACCAGTCACCATACTGTGACAAAGCCCAAGTAGCCACATGGAGGTTTTCCAACCAACAACCCTGACCAACAGTCAATATTAATTGCTGCAAATATAAATTAATGAGCCCTCAGGTGATGCCAGCACGCAGCCATCAAATGACCCAGCCATTGAATCTTAGCAACTAAGGACCCAGATCATGGGGCAGGGACAAGTTGTCCCTACTGGATCCTTTCCCAATTTCTGACTCACAGAATCTATGGGCAGCATAAAAATATTATTGTTTTGTGCTACCAAGTTTTGGGTTTTTTTTTTTTTTAATGAACCAATAGTTCATGAAAACTCTGAGATTGATAAACTGGGATAGTGTAGTGGAGCACTAGGAGTATTACATGGAGACAGGGATCTGGGAATAAAGCCAACCCGAGAAAGCAGAATCCCGAGATGAAGAAGCCAAGGTGTAAGTCCATCACTGGAGTCCTTTCCTTCCTCTTTACTGGAAACTGGTTTCTGGGCCATGCTACCCTCGCCAAATTGACATTCTTCCTAGGACTCTCCGGTTGGAGGAACACAAGTCCCATCCCGAGATCTTCGCCATAAGGAAGATTAGGAGGCAGAATTCTGGCTTCTACCTTAGGAAGCAGGCCTTAAAATGGAAGACATTCCCCAAACATAAGAAGGGTGTTCAAAAGATGCTGGCAACCGCAAGGCATGACAAATATCCACTTGAGTGTTGGAACAAAATGTGAAAAGCACTATGCAGTGACATTTGTTACAACTGACAATATTAGAAAGCAGGTGACAATATTAAGACAAATTTTGCAACACTGAAATGGTTTCCTGTTCAGGAAATTGCATTTGGCATACTTCTTATGGGCAAATGTTTTACTCTGTTTAAAGTATTTTTCACTGTGCGCGTGTGTTTATTTGAGCCATGATGTACTCCATGTATTTTTTTTTTTGTGATTTAAAAATATGTTCACAAATGCTTTGACACTCTTCCCTTCAGGAGATGGAGCTTCCCTTTCAGAGGGCTGAATCTAGCAACTCATTTCTAAAAAATAGAATAAAACAGAAGTGATATGCAACCTCAGAGACTAGGTAGGTCATCAAAAGGCAATGCTGCCAATGTCTTGGTTTCTCTCCCTTGGATCATTCCCTCTGGTGGAAACCAGCAGTCCTGTCATGAGCAGCCCTTTGAGAGGCCCACGTGGTAAAGAGCAGCCAGCAAGCAACTGAGATCCCATGTGAGCGAGCTTGGAAATGAATCCTCCCTCCCAGTTGAACCTTCTGATAACTGTAGCCCTGGCCAGCATCTTGACTACAACCCTATAATTATGAGACCCTGAACCAGAACCACCAGCCAAGCTCTGATTTCCTGGCCCTCGGAAACTATGTAAGATAATATTTATTGTCTTAAGCTGCTAAGTTTTATGTGACTTTTATGCAGCTAATAGATGGCTAATACACATATATATTAGCTAGTTTTTCTAGCTTTGATGATGTATTCGTGAGCATGTATTTTTTCATATATATATATATATATATATATTCTAAAAGAATCATCTTGTTGACCCCTTTGCAAACATCCAACGTTCTTCTTTCCATTTGCTCTCGGGCTGTTGAATGGATTACCCATACTTTCCAAGTACACCCATTCACTTTCAGTTTTCCCCCGGAATCCTTGGACCTGTGGCTTCTACCCTTCCTTCTCTCTCTGTCTTTATTTTTTCGGAATGAAAATATCTTTCCTAAAACAGATTCACATTTTTAAAAAGGTTTTATTTATTTATTTGACAGAGAGCACAAGCAGGGGAAGCAGTAGGCGGAGGGAGAAGCAGGATCCCCACGGAGCAGAGAGCCAGAGTGGGGCTCAATCTCAGGACCCTGGGATCATGACCTAAGTTGAAGGCAGCTGCTTAACAGACTGAGCCACACAGGTGGCCCCAGATTGACGTTGTAAAAGTTAAAGCAGCATGTGTAACCCCTTTCCACAACCCCTGAAATCCCCGTCATACAAGTTGGGACCTCTTGTCCCTTGAAGATGCTAAGCCATTCTCTCTCTCTCTCTCTCTCTCTCTCTCTCTCTCTCTCTCTCTCTCTCTCTCCTGCCTTTCCCATGATGCTTTTATCTGCCTAATCCTCCTCCACAGAAATCCTCCCTTCCCACTTCACATCTAATTGTAGGTGAAATGAAGAAGTATAAGTTAGACTTTCCTGCAAATATGAGTGGGGGAAAAAAAAAAAACTTGGGAAGTTCCAAATTAGACTTTTAGAAGTGTCCTTCTCACTCTGCTGGATCTTGTTTATTATCATAAAAATTAAGCTATGTCATATCATTAGGAATACATTATTCTTGGTGACAGGATTTCCTGTTTAAGAACACAAAGATTTAAATTTTTGTCTCAAATCTTGTGAAACAGAGTACACATATATCCTATATAGTAAGCAGAATATAAATCAGCCCTTCTGCCCATAATCAAGGGTTGTCATTATGATAGCAACGATTTTTCTGAGCTATAGCTAAAACAAGAGGCAGCAGTACATCATAATGTAAAGGTACTGTTTAGACTATGGAATCGGTGGACCTCGTTCAAATTCTAAATTTTTCCTAGCCGTGTGAGCAAAATGCCTAAGCCCTCAAGTTTCAGTTTCCTCACCTATAAAATGGGAATAAGAATGTCTACTTCAGAGAAATGTGAGAATTCAGTGAATTAATGTATGTAAAATATCCAGCTAGAAGGTTGGCTGGAGGTAGGTTCCTATGGGGTGCTAGTCAATGTTTGTTACTTTTTTTAAAAGATTTTATTGATTGATTGATTGATTTCAGAAAAGGGAGGGAGAGGAAGAGAGGGGGACACAGAGGGAGAAGGAGAGAGAATCTCAAGAAGACTCTCTGCTGAACTCAAAGCCTGACACCGACACTGAGCGGATTCCACGACCATGAGATCATGACCTGAGCCGAAACCAAGAGTCCAATACTCAACTGGCTGAGCCATCCAAGTGCCCTAATATTTGTTACTTTCTGAAGAGCCATTCCCACTTTTATTTCAGGCAATGTCTCAGGGGACAAATTGTTATTGGTCTAAGCCAGTGATTATTACATCATCCATTCTACCAATAACGAATCTGTGGAAGGGTTAATGGGGAAAGTGGGTAAGCGATCCAGTTCTGGCCAATGAGAGATAAGGGAAGTTGGCTGGGGATTCTGAAACAGATGTTCTTTCTGGAATAAAAAAACAAAGCCTGGGGAAGTAAAAGCTTGTGCCATTCCCTCTCTTTCTCTCTTTGCCTTCAATGAGCTGGTGTGAAGATGAAATAACTGGAGCCGTGTTAGCCATCCTGTGACCATGAAGGTACAAGCCTAGGATAAGCAGGTAACACCCAAAGATGTCAGAAGGGTAAATTAGAAAGAGTGCTTGCCCTTAAAGACCTTAGTAAGCCACAGCCAACCAGAAACCACACACCTCCAATCTGCTTCTTATACAAGAAAATGAACTTCATGTCTTTAAAAGTAAGCCAGTGGCTCTCAGAGTATCTGGACCACATGGGAAGTTGTTAGAAATGCAGATTCACGTGCCCACCCCAATTTCTTGAACGCACACTAGAGCTGCGTGATCTGAGGCAGGCTCAGGTTTTAGAGTCTCAGTTATCACAGTAGGGTTTCTGCCAAAGCATTCCAGAGCCAAAGCATTCCTGAGGGTTCCTACAGTATGTGTGGAATGCAGGAAGGGCTCTAAGTATTCTTTAGAAGCTGCTTCCTCAATTGATTCCCCACCTTGGCTTGATTTCTTATCATTTACCCTCTTTCTCTTAGATAAACCTGTCTCCTGAAGGCATACTTGTTGTCTTCTTGTATTTAAATAGGTGTGTAAATTATTGTGTGTGCCTCCCCCAAGGTCTGTCTTGTCCTTAAGAGAATCTTTACTTTCACTCTACCAGAAATCTTCGACTTCCTCGCACCATTCTAACACTCTTCTATTCAGTTGAGTGCTTCAAAGTCCAGGTTACTTTTAGACCTATTCTTTTTTCCCCCTTTTCCTTTCCTTTCCTTTTCTTTTATCTTATTTTATTTTTATTGAAATATTGAATTAATTAACATGCAGTGATACTAATTTCAAGTATACAATATAATGAATCCACAATTCTGTACGTTACTCTGTGCTCATCATAAATGTACTCTTGATTTCCTTCATCTATTTTACTCATCCCCTGCGCACCGCCCCTCCCCCCCCCACCTCCCCTATGGCAATCATCAGTTTTTTCCTCCATATTTAGGAGTCTGGTTTTTTTGTTTGTCTCTTTTTAAATTTCTTTGTTAATTTGTTTTGTTTCTCAAATTGCACGTATGAATGAAATCATATGATATTTGTCTTTCTCTGTCTGACTTATTTTACTTAGCATTATACTCTCTAGATCCATCTACGTTGTTGCAGATGGCAAGATCTTATTCTCTTTTATGACTAAGAAATATTCCATTGTATATATACTATGTCTTTTTAAAAAGATTTTATTTACTTTTTAATGAGAGATACAGAGAGAGGCAGAGAGAAGCAGGCTTCATGCAGGGAGCCTGATGTGAGATTCGATCCCGGGTCTCCAGGATCACGCCCTGGGCCGAAGGCAGGCGCACCAAACTGCTGAGCCACCCAGAGTCACCCAGGCATCCCTATATACTACAGCTTTATCCATTCATCTATGGGTTGCTTCTGTATGTTGGCTATTGTAAATCATACTGCAATAAACATAAGGGTGTGTATATAACTTCAAATTAGTGTTTTCCTATTCTTTGAGTAACTATCCAGTAGTGAAATTACTGGATCATAGGGTAATTCTATTTTTAATTTTTTTGAGGAAACTCATCATGTTTTCCGCAGTGGCTGCACCAGTTTGTATTCCCATTAATAGCACACAAGAAGTGTTCCTTTTTCTCAGCAACATGTCATTTCTTATCTTTTTTATTTCAGCCATTCTGACAGATGTGAAGTCATGTCACATAGTGCTTTGGATTTGCATTTCCCTGATGATTAGTGATATTGAGCAACTTTTCATTAGACTGTTGGCCATTGGTACATCTTCCTTGGAAAAGTGTCTATTCAGGTCTCCTGCCCAGTTTTCACCAGATTATTTGACTTTTTTGGTGTTGAATCATACAAATTCTTTTTATATTTTGGATATAACCCCTTCGTAACTATATCATTTGCAAATTTCTTCTCCCATTCAGTAGATTGCCTCATCACTGTGCAAAAGCTTTTAATTTTGGTATAGTCACAAGAGTTTAATTCTGCTTTTGTTTTCCTTGCCTGAGGAGACATATCTAGAAAAATGTTTCTACTACCAATGTCAGAAAAATGATTGCCTATATTTTCTTCTAGGAGTTTTATAAATTCTAGTCTTGCACTTAGGTCTTTAATCTACTTTGACTTTATTTTTATGTATGGTATAATAAAGTGGTCCAATTTCATTCTTTTGCACACAGCTGTCCAGTTTTCCCAGCACCATTTATTGAAGAGACTGTCTTTTCTCCATTGCATATTTTGCGTCCTTTGTCATAGATTGATTGGCAGTAAAAGCATAGGTTTATTTCTGGGCTCTCTGTTCAGTTCATTGATCTATGTGTCTATCTTTGTGCCAGTACCATACTGTTTTGATTGCTACAACATCAGTATAACACCCTCTTATTTCAATATCAGTTAAATGCTTCAACATCCAGGTTACTTTAAAACCCACTATTTATCTCAATTATATTATGAAGAAATATAGCACAGATTTTCATTATTATTTAAATTAGTGATCATAACATGTTATCACTAAATAGCGTCAACACTAGGATATATCCTCTCATCTGAAGGTGAGCATGCAAAGCCATCTGTTTGCTTACATTGGGGATTACCCCATACTTGCCAGACACTTTTAGATACCTGAGCATGCTATTCTTCTGGATTTCAAAAACAGAGTTGGTGGCTAAGCATGTGTGAAGTTAACCAACCTTGACTCTCTCCCAAAATTGTGGCAAAGCTCTTTCAGACAGCTCTGGGTCATAGATACATAAAGACATGAGAGGAGACAGGGGACATGGGACAACGGCCATGGGAAGAAAGCTTGTATCCCCTGTGCCTCCTATCTCCCAGCTATCCAGGAGTCAACTACTGAGAAGGCTCAGTGGGAATTTTGCCAGGCACTCAGCTTGTTTCACTGGGGCTCTTTACTCCCTTCTCCCCTCTTTTCCATCTCATCTTTTGTTTTCCAACTTTATTAGAGACTAATTTTGTTTGATGGAGCACTCTGTCAACAGTGCTTCACTATGAGAAGCGTTGTACATGTGTTACTTCATTTCATTCATTTTATCTAATTTCCTTCATTCCTATTTTAGTTCTTGAGCCTTTAAGTGTTCAGCCTTTATCTTGTCTTCCCCACATTGTCTTTATATTTCCATTAAGAATATTATTGCATTTTCATTCTTTTGAATGTTTCCTTATTTCTAGTTTAGTTGAGAATTTTTTGACTCTATGTTTGTATTTTTATTTTATTTTACATATGGTAGCTTTAAATTTTTATTTTATAGTTAAATGTGACCATTGGATCTTTTAACAGCTTGTTTTCACTACATGTGTAGTTTAGCCCTTATATTTTAATTTCTACATTTTAGTTTTTCTTAATTTTCTCCCTTCCTTGTGTTATTTTACTTTAAAGTTTTCACTTGTCCTTAGGAATATTTCTTTTTTTTTACTTTTAATTTTTTTAAATTTTTTTTAATTTATTCATGAGAGAGAAAGAGAGAGAGGGAGAGAGGCAGAGACACAGGAGGATGGAGAAGCAGGCTCCATGCCTGGAGCCCGACGTGGGATGTGATCCTGGGACTCCAGGATCACGCCCTGGGCCAAAGGTAGGTGCTAAACTGCTGAGCCACCCAGGGATCCCAGGAATATTTCTTCTACTTTGTGTTTTTGGCTAGAGAAAAATAGCCTTGGGAAGAGGCAGTAAGGAAAGAAAGGCTACATCCTCAGTCTCCATGGGCTTCACACCAAGGAGAAGGTCAATCTAACAAAAGGCTGGGTCTTCCTGCACTTACTCAGAATGGGGGGCTCAGATTAAACTGGTTAGATTTAATTTTACTTTCTAAGACTTTATTTACTTGAGAGAGAGTGAGAACATGCACACAAGCAGGGAGAGGGGAAAGGAGGGGAAGTGGAAGAGGCAGAAGGAGAGACAGACAACCCCCTGAGCAGGGAGCCGATAGGAGGCTTGATCTCAGAATCCTGAGATCATGACCTGAGCCGAAGGCAGACACTTAAGTGACTGAGCCACCCAGGTGCCCCTAAACTGGTTAGATGTTATAGGGCAGGGTCAGCTTAGAGAATGCCAAGCAAGGTGTTACCCAGATTATATATCCGATAAATGTGGATGACCATATAATTTGTCATCCAAACCCAGACAACTTGTGAAAATGAAAAAAGGAGCCATTAAATATGATGCTGGGATACCAGGCCTGCAGTTTATGTATGTAAAAGAAATATGTGTAAAAGTTCAAACCCAAATTAATTAATATCACATCTGCACCTGGTAGACAATGTTTGATTTTTTTTAAAAGATTTATTTATTTATTTGAGAGAGAGAGAGTGAGCATGTGAGTGAGTTGAAGGAGGGGCAGAGGAGAGAATCTCAAGCAGACTCCCCACTGAGCACAGAAACAGAGACTGGCTGGGGCTCAATCTCTGGACCCCAAGATCACAACCTAAGTGGAAACCCAGAGTTGGATGCTTAACCAACTGCACCACCCAGGCGCCCCTAGGCATTTATTGAGTGATCAACTATGATAACATGAAGGATTATATCAATTTAAATATAAATAAAAATACAATTCCTGATATGTGAAACACTTTCATGCTAGATCAGTTAAGAAAGTCCAGACAGAGAAAGAAAGAAAGAAAGAAAGAAAGAAAGAAAGAAAGAAAAGAAGAAAAGAAAAGAAAAGAAAAGAAAAGAAAAGAAAAAAAGAAAAGAAAAGAAAAGAAAAGAAAAGAAAAGAAAAGAAAAGAAAGAAAAGAGTCCAGACAGGGGGCACCTGGGTGGCTCAGAGGTTGAGGTCATGAACCTGGGGTCCTGGGATCAAGTCCCGCATCGGGCTCCCTGTGAGGAACCTGCTTCTTCCTCTGCCTATGTCACTGTGTCTCTCATGAATAAATAAATAAAATCTTTAAAAAAAAAAAAAAAAAGAAAGTCCAGACAGGAAATTGTAGCAGCCTTCGCACCACACCTCAAGTACCTGGTGTACATTTTGGATTACACAAATCACAAATATTATTCTCTCACTCTTTCTCTTTCGTTTTAGTATTGGCAACAATTTAAATTTCATTTCACATGGTTATAGAGAGTGAAGGTAATACTGATGTTTTGCCTCTAGATCTGGGAAGATAATGATTCCATTAACTGAAGGAGATCCATAGGAAAGGAGACAATGCTGAGTCTCAGGAACCCGTGGGATATTCAAGAAGGGAAGGCAAGCAGACAGTAGGGTATTAAAATCTGGAGCTCAGGTGACAGATCTAGGCTATGGATAGAGATTGTTGAGTAAATGGCTTAGGCAAATACCACACTGTCATGGTGCAGGCCAGAAGTGCAAGGAGAGGGGTAGCCTCACAATGATATCCATGTCATCTTGCATCATCCCATGGTATCCTTTGCAGGACCAAGCTGGATAGATTATGAGGTGAGTCCCACTGCTCAAAAATAATACTTTTCAAAGGTGAGAATAAGAGCTGTCTTGCAAGCAGAAGGAAGAGTCTAGCTTGGATGCCAATTGCTCAGGGAGGTTGCCTACTTGATGCTGACAGCGCTAGGGGCCCTTGGGTGAAGCTGAGACTGTGTATTTGCTCTTTGTTAGGCAAACTAAAGGGAGCTGCTGGAGCCATCAGTAGTCAGTCTTCTCTCCACAAAGTTTTGGAAATCACCACTGTGAGACAGCAAGGCCTTGGGATGGATGATATTGCCCACAAAGGATATATAGAGAAGAGAGAGTCAAGGGCAGATTTCTAGGCCATTTCTCATGTCAGTGTGGGGCTAACTCATTTGACCCAAGATCCTGAAACAGATTTGAGATAACTGTGTTTTTATGCTACTAAGCACTGGGGAGCAACGATTGCCCTCCTCCTTTTTCTTAGTGGCCTTAACCACATGGGATGATTTATTAAGGTTGTGTGGTGTGCATGTGCAGCACTGAGAAGGCAAATACTGTCAACCAGCCCACACAGGGTATGTGGCCTTTGGCAAATTATTGCCTGTTTCTCCTGTCGAATAAATCAAAGGAGTTGGTAATATAAATCTAAATGCATGAATTTTTCCTTTTATTTTTGCAATATAGTTTAAGGAGGTAATTCAGTTGTTCCATTGCTTGTGAGATATCTTTAACTACATAAGTTTTCATTTGAGGTAGAGACTGCAAGTATCAACTTTGTTTTTTA
Organism: Nyctereutes procyonoides; assembly: GCF_905146905.1. Classification (NCBI taxonomy): domain Eukaryota; kingdom Metazoa; phylum Chordata; class Mammalia; order Carnivora; family Canidae; genus Nyctereutes; species Nyctereutes procyonoides. The sequence goes on along the minus strand of NW_026575146.1, from coordinate 1,839,522 downwards.
GACCGTGAAAATTTCAGAACTGGAAATATATATTTTTACTTTTCTTCTGAATGAAAAAGCAGACCAAACAAAGAAACAATAAATTAAATGGCTTTAATAGTATCCTTCTCCTTCAGTTTTATTCTTTGTTAAACAACAACACCATAGTAGGATGAAGAAAGGGTTGGAAATTCTATTCTATCGAACTGTGAGAATGGGCAAATATTTTTCTTTTCTTTTCTTTTTTTACCAAAAAAAAATAATAATAACAGGAAAAGAAATCAATATGCAAATGAATATAAAGGCATTGGCTTATCATAAATCTACAAAGACCTTGAGGTGTTAAGAGAAATTTCCAAAATTTTCATCCCACTTACCACATTGAATTTAAGCCCCCAAAAATTATATTAGAGAGTAAGTACACAATCTTACCAAGCTGTACTCATAAGGCCTACACGGAGGAAAAAAAGAAAGCCTACCCAACCTCTCGTTGTAACCATTGCCAACCAAGTAAGTCTTTGACTCGTAATTTCTCTTTTTTAGTACATCGATGAAGATTAACTGGGTTAGTTCACAGGAAAATCTACTTTTTTGTATTTTTAGTTTCCCCCTTCTAAATTTTGGTCCACTTTGACATGCCCCCCAATTCCACTCTGCACTTTCGGATGTCCACAGTTCTCTTGCTTTCTGACTCACCTCCTATTAGGAAGGGGTCATCCTTTCTCCCTTTCTTTTTATTTTCAATCTAAAACTCATTCACCCTTCTAGATTATTCCTTCCAAAAATATTTCCTATAAACCTCTTTGTCGCTTGTCGAGAAGGGAAGGGTTGCTCTATACCACGTTCACATCCCCCAGAGTATGTTCTTCTGCTGGTCTGTTTTAGCACTGAAACTTAGCAGCATGAAGAAAGGCAACTTTTGCTAATTTAACTTTTTGGAAATGTGAACTTGTTGCAGAGTTACTTCAAATATTGATAATACCCAACACGGGGTGCCGAGCCCCAGAAGCTCCCTTGATGATGAGTTTTCACATTAAAAGAGCAGGCACTTTCTTCCATTTTCCAGACAGCTTTACTTTCTCCTAGGTGAGTACATGTTTTAACATCTTGCCACTTTGTAGCATTTCTGGTTTGACAGGTTTCTTCCATGAACCCCATTACAAAATAGGGATGTAGATTATGAAGACAAGTCGTGCTGCCTCAGGTCGGCCCCTTTAAGGGCGCATTAGACCAGGGCAAGCCACAGGGCAGGGCAAAAGAATGAACTAGTTAAACATTCCTGGCTGCAAGAGGAATTCCTGCCTGTGTCACAGAAGGCTAAATAATTTCTTTTTTATCTGGGGGTGACATTCCTTGTATATCCTGTCTACCCCTGGAGATTCTCTTCATGATTTGGTCCCCAACTGTGTTTAGAAAGAGCTGGAGCACCAGCTGCTGTCAGCTGGAAGGCACCTTGGGCCTGCAGCTTTACATGTGTCAGGCCCGCTTCAGTGGGGCAGAGCTACAGATAAAAGGAAGGGCAGTTTAGGGTCATTGCAGTCTTTCCTTGGTCTTCAACTCTTGCAGGGAAAGGAGTGGCCTTGCTCTTATTTCTCTCACAGAACACGTGCAGTTGAACATTTTTGTACTGAATAAGCACTATTGGCCCCTAGGCAGTCTGTATGTATATGTTTCCTAAAATACTTGGGGGAATGGATTGAGGCCTCTCAGGGCATCCTCAGACATAGAGAGACCCTAGGGATTGAGGACAGTTCAGGACTGATGTCCAAAGCCATCACCCTGAAACAGCCTTTCATGCCTAGGAGCCAGGAACTGGGTATTTCACAGCAATTACCCTACTAGATGCCGCAGAAGAGAGGTATGTGTATAGCTGAAACTCAAACCGATACATTTTGTCCCCCAATTTAAAAAATAATCTTTGTTTTCTATGGCTGGAAGAATAAAAATAAAGTAATTCCTTCCCAATAAGATGTAGTTTTACAAGTTTCTTTGCATCCAACTGGAGTCTGTACCTTTAATAAAACTCTGCCTGGAAACATTGAGTCCTGTCTGGGGGTCTGCCCCTGGTTCTGCTGGCTTTGCTCAGTTATTCAGGCCTTCATTGTCTCTCTGCACAGCCCTTTCAGATTGACCATTCTCTTGGAGAAGCTGTTTCTTCCTAATGCAGTTTTTTTTCCAATCTTATCTCTCGCCTTTGGCCAAGTTCTATCCCTACTCCCAGGACATTGCCCACCCCCACCCCCACCGGGGGCCCAGCACCTGTGCAGACCCTCCACTGGGCAGAGAGACTTGATATTGGGCTTTATGCTGTAAAATAAACACATTTTTATTTAAAAACATTTTTTAAAAGATTTTATCTATTTATTCACGATAGATATATACAGAAAGAGAGGCAGAGACACAGGCAGAGGGAGAAGCAGGCTCCATGCCAGGAGCCTGATGCGGGACTCAATCCCAGGACTCCAGGATCGCGCCCTGAGCCAAAGGCAGGTGCCAAACCGCTGAGCCACCCAGGGATCCCCTAAAAACATTTTTTAAAAGATTTATTTATTTGAGAGAGAGAGAGAGAGAGAGAGAGAGAGAGAGTGAGAGCTAGTGTGAGTGGGGGAGGGGCAGAGGGAGAGAAAAAAATCCTCAAGCAGACTTCTGGCTGAGCATGGAGCCTGACTCAGGGCTTGATCCCAGGACCCTGAGATCATGACCTGAGTAGAAACAGAGTCCACCACTCAACCAACTGAGCCCCAATACACAAAGGTGTATTTTTTAAAGGTATACACAAAGTCATCCATAACAGAAAGCAGACTGAATATTTCTGTTTCTGCATTTAGACCACAAATATTTGAATACTATGAAGCCAAAGATACCATACAACACACTAAGATCAAAGAATAATTAAGGTGCTATTGTCTGCCCTTAAAAATCAAAATGCAGCCTAGCAGAGGAAGCACAGGTAGCTGGGTGAAGAGAAGGGCAAAGTGGCCGGAGGAATGCACTGCACAGATGCACCAGCGCAGCTGAGGGCTGGGTGCTGGAAGCCATGCATTTCTACCCAGGCCCTGGCCGCCCTCCACAATGCAGCGCTGCAGGGACCCGAAGGCAGGAGTGATTTTTCTCTCCATTTCTAACACTTCTCCCTGAACAGAAGTTTTGTATGTTTCATCCCTTCCTGGAATCAGGCTTCTCAGAGCACCTGGACTAACACAGGAGACAAATCCTGGGAAGTTGTCCAGGTAGAGGAACAGCCCACAGGGATGGCGAGAGCTGGAGAAGAGTGTGGATGGGACCAACAGTGGGAGGAGTGAGGCTGAAGAAGCTGGTGGGGCCGGAATCCTTAGGCCAACAGCAAGGGGCAACCGTCAGAAGCTAAGCCAACTAAGGACACGAACTGGTGAATGAAGAAACAAAATGCAGCCACATATCCAAGGGAGTATTATTCAGCCATAAAAAGGAAAAAAGTTCTGACACAGGTTACAACATGGATGAACCTTGAGGACATTACGCTAAGGGTTATCCAGTCACAAAAGGACAGATACCATATGACTCCACTTACATGAGGCACATAGAGTAGTCAACTCATGGAGACAGAAGATAGAAGGGTTGTTGCCAGGGGCTGAGAGGAGGGGGCAATGGGGACATGTTGTGTAACGGGTACGAAGTTTCAATTTTGCCCGATGAGGAGAGTTCTGGAGATTGGGGGCACAACAACAACTTCATACTACTGAATTGGATACTTTAAAATGATTAAAAGGGTAAATATTATGCTATATATACTTTACCACAATTAAAAAATAATCCCAGCATAGCATAGTAATGACAAAAAGAGAGAAAGAAAGAGAGAAAGAAAGAAAGAAAGAAAGAAAGAAAGAAAGAAAGAAAAAAGAAAAAAAGAAAAAGCACTATGACTGTAATATAGAAATCGAATTAAGAAGGTAAAACTAGAAACCAGAGACTAGTTAGAAGCTCCTAAAGTAACTGAGGCAGGAAGGGACGATTGTCTGGCCTGGGCAAGTGGCCATGTGTGTAAGAGAAGTGTGTGAATTCCAGGGAAGGCAAAGTGGGAGAGAGACAGGGGCTGCAGCATGGGTGCTGGTTTGGTCCGTGGGGTAGAAAGTGATGGATGGTGTCACCTGCAGGATAGGATGAGAAGGAGGCACTGGGTACAGGAAAGATGGCAGGGACCCTAGCTTTAGAAGCTCTGGTGGGACATCTAACTACAAATGTTTGCTGGTGGTTGGAGGTACAGACTTCAGCCTCAGTTGAAAAATCAGGTCTGTAGGTACAGATCTGGAAACCACTAGCATTTAGAAAGGTGGCATCTGAAAACTTCGGAGTGAAAGAAATAGCTCAGGGAAGTTGGCCTTGGATGAAGACTTCACAATGAAGGCTGGGAAGAGGGAGAGACACCTGTAAAGGAGATGAAGAAGAGGGAGCTAAAGGTAGGAGAAAAAAAAATGCAGAGCCAGAAGCCAAGGGAAGAGCTGGTTTTGCTAATGTTACAGAGATCAGTCAAGGAAAATGCATATTCCCTTTATGCAATTTATGCTTCTAGATTGATGACAGTGTGAATGTGCAGAGAGAAGCTTAGCAATATGAGAGTAAGAAACAGACTCACAAATACATAACTTTGTCAACTATTAGAGGACTGCATTCTCAGTTCCCACCTCTTAGAAAAAATGAAACAGTAATACTACTTCACAGGATTACCATGGGGGGGGGAATGAGATCAAAGCACCCTCTAAACTGACAGGTGTTATACCAGTGGGTTTCATTATGCCTACCTGTTGTGAGATGGGATGACTTTTGAGCGAAGTGTGGTCAGATTGAGGGTAGTGCCAGCAGTGTACAGAAGTGGAAGATCAGGGTGAAAAAAACAGCCAGAAAAACTTGCAGATGGACAGCAGTCAGGTTGCAGAATCAGAGCAAGTAAACAGAAACAAGACCATCGGGTGGGAAGGTGTAAAATCCACACACACAGTAAACAAAACAAAGAAGCAGAGAGGGGATGAGTATAGAACAGCTGTGAGGCACCATCCATCTGCAAGAACACTCAGAAAACAGGCACTACGCCGCAGCCAGTGAGCTTTGATAGGTGTGGATGTTGACTCATTCCTTCTTCTTTCCCTGCCTCAGTCCGTAACAGATTTATGGTGGCTTAGAACAAATCCCCAGGTGTGAATACAAGATCTGCAGGAGGTAACAGGAAAGGGGAGGGGGGGCATAACTGGAGACCACACTTATGAAGTGTAAAGATCCTGACATAGAAATTTCAAAACAAATGCGTTGCATGTGTGTTCCTGTGAAATGGCTCTGAGAGCTTCTCTGTTTGGGAAGCAAACCGAAGTACATGCAAATAGCTGGGCCCATCTGAAAAGAGAGAGATAAGGAGACAGATATGTAATGTTCATGCTCTGTTATTTCTATCTACTACAGAATATTATGGGATACCTGGATACAGAGGGAAGGATATGTCTAAAGAGGGGCTGTAAGACCCCGAATATGTAGAGATAGGTATAGATCAGGAAAAATGGAAGAGGTCAAGAAGTGGCTTAATGATGCTTATAATTAAAATGGGGGTATAGAAATACTTTCAAAATAAATATCAAGAATTAGAGGGGCACCTGTGTGGGTTGCTCAGTCGGTTAAGTGTCCGACTCTTGATCTCAGCTCAGGTCTTGATCACATGGTTGTGAGTTCGAGCCCTGTATCCACGCCCAGCGTGGAGCCTACTTAAAGAAAGAAAAAAAGAATTAGAAAATGATAGTGTTGGGGAGTTGTTTCTAACTTCTTAGTTTTTAGGGTATCACTGGTTTAAAAGCATCCTATGGAGTCTCACCCAGATCATCAGGTCAGAAAGCTTTCTTTCTTACCAGTATGTATGTATGTATATATATATGTATATATATATATATATATGTATATGTATATATATATATATATATATAAAATCTTCAAAACAAAAGCTTCCAGTGTACAAGGCCATCTCATCCTTCCCCTATGACACATGTTGGAAAAAAAGATGCTCAATATTTGATGATGGTGAGGTTGCATTCTAGATCCTATTAATTTTGTTTCTAATAGCCCCAATTTATTAATTGCAAGGATTTTCAATTCTGGCTATCAAAAGCAAGTCAACTGTTATTTCTATTGCAATTGGATGTTTCAGACTATCATCCTGATTACAAATGAGTGAACTGCATGCTCTGTACCTTGTGTATTTCAGACAGGAGTGGAAATATGTCTGATGGTGGAAAATAGAATGGTGGGATTTATACATAAAATCCAAGACTACAGTTACCATATTTTATTATTTTTAGGCCGTACACAATCTTCAGTAGTTTCTTGTCAAGATAGGAATTTATATCGTAGAGCCTGAAAAATATGTGCATGTGACATTCAATTGTAAACCACTGGGACTGTTTTTAAATAAATCTGAAACACAGGTGCAAGAACACCGTTTTCTTTGGAAGATGTTATCTTGAAAGGCCATAAACTTACTCCTATGATGTCACAGTTCAAGCACTTGTGAATTATTGATCAGCTTTTTAAGAATTTGAACTCGTTCTATCCTGGATACTGATGCATCCTAGGTGAGCATCTCTCTTGTTTCTGATATTTCTGGAGTTGTCACTGCATATAATCTGTGGCCGTGACTGTAAGGTTTGGCGTTTAGCTAGTTAGAAAGAGTCACTGCATATGTCAAAATAGCATTAGAAACTGGATTTCCACCTCTAGCCCCTGAAGGATCTATTGTTCTTCATGACTGGTTCTTCCATTCTGTACATTAACTGATATTAGTGGATGAAATTAGTAGCTTTGCCACAAAATTTTCTTCTTGCCCAAGGTCAACTTTCAGAGTTTGCCAAGAGAGCATCGTGGGCTTGTAAAGCCAACTCTATAGCACCTCTTGGTGGCACTGGAGTACGCTTTCCAAAGAGAAAAGCCAGCATTTCACACACTGTCTGGCATGGCAGTCAGAGCCAGGAAGGGCCTCAGGGAAACAGGGCAGGATGTGGGAAAAGCCAACTGATCCCTTCCCTTTAGTCTGCTGTGACCTGGTCTCCAAACTGAACACTTTCTGGGACTTTCTGACTCACAGCTTGGGAAGATCAGAGGAAAATACTTGCCAAATTGAACAGAACAGCTGCTTCCTGCTTAACTGTTTGAGCGGAAAATCTAATACTTTTTCAGAACATGTTTGGATATAAAAAGGGATAGAAATGCCACAGTGAAAATGTTTTGTCGTTGTTGTTGTTGTAGTTGTAGAAAAATAAGCCCTAAAATTCAAAGAAGATAGGTCTTGGTTTCTTTATTCCATTTTATTAAAGACTATCAGCAGAAAAATAAGCATTTGTTTTTCCTCAGAAGTTAATAACTATGAACTTACTAAGTAACAGCTCATTCTATCAAAAAGCTATGTAATAATAATAATAAACACAGGCGGCCTTTACTTCTTACAGCAACTAGATGAAGTAGGCCTTATTAGGTCGATTTTACAGATAAGGAAACTGAGGCACAAACAGGTTAAGTACTGTGCCCAAATCATGCAGCTAGTATGTGGCAGAGTCAGGATTTAAACTGAACAGAGGTCATGAATTGGTGCTCTTAACTACTATGCAACACTCAAGAGAGTTACTAAAAAGCAGGAAGAAAAATTCTTACCTTGTCACAGGCAGCAGTTCACTAGTCTCTTACGAAATTAAAGTTGTCTTTACTTAATTGTCCAATGTGAAATGTGGAAAATTAAAAAATACACAGAGTGTGCAAACTCGTTTACTTTTATGACTGGTTCTAGGCAAAGAAAATGCTTTATGGGTTTAAAGACGTCAAATTCATGAACTCTTCTCTCTCAGGGAAACTAGCTCGTATTCTATATTCACAATATCACTTCTATACAATGAAAGACCTAACAATGGAGCTGTGTGAAGACTTTTTCTTTTTAGGGTAAAGGAATTTGGTTAAAAGTGAAACATATCCATCGGGTTAGCTGAGAAAGAAATTGGGAGAAATCTGAGAGGAGCCAGGTGGAACTTGGCTTCCATAATTCTCATATTTAACCATGAAATTAAAATTAGGTGCAAGGCTAGATTTTCATGGCCACAAACAGGTTCATCAGTGAGTTTCAAAGAGTCCACATGTTCTTCTTTCCACTCCTTTTAAAATCTCACTGTTTGAAGGACTCAAGAACTTTGCTGAGTAAACTTGCTCATTTAGTAAATAATGACTGAAAATGGTTAACAGTTGACTCAGAAGAAAGACAGGAAATACAGTAATCGTGGGTAAGGGCGTCACAAAGTTTGCAAACAAAAGCAAATCTCTAAAACATGATGATTTGTGAACTACTGTAACTAACTCAGGAGAGAAAGCAGGACACCCACAAGTGAATTCTTTTTCATTGTTTCCCCTTCTATTCAGAGTTCCATCCAGATATTGCAGTCTCATGCAGCTAGTAGAAGAATTTTTAAGATTAATAACTGAAAAAGCAAATTAAGGTTTAAATGGTCAAGATATAAATACACAAAGGGGATATCATAATGTAATGTTTATTAGGCTGAATTGAAAAACATGATTATTTTATTTTAAATTACTCCATTTCAGTACATGAAAGGAATGGTCCCACAGTAAAACAAAAGTAGTATTTCCAAGAATGCTATTTTATTATCTCCAGTTCTTTATGCATTTTAGCCCTTAACATCTGTCTCTATCACCATAACCAACACAGAATGGTTCAAAATAGAACCGTGACTATGGAGATGGGAGTGAGATAAACCCAAAACAAGCAAACCAACACCAATGATCAGTAAAAAAGTGTTGCTGTTAATATTTATAGACCATATTTACAAAAGTCCAGTCAAACCAATTGGTCATTATGTACATGTGTTAATATTAGTCCTTTACATTTATATATTCATGTGCATTTGCATTACATTTATGAAAAATATACAAAACATGGCTGACAATATACTTCAATTTGAATGGTTGCTCAAAACTCAGTGCTTAAAAATATTTGGAAAAAATCCAAAATATACTGTGATGGGAGATACTAAAAGTGAAAGAGATAAGGAAATAATGAGTTTGTTAAATGTGATTTTAGTAAGTAGGGGAGGTGAGCAGATAAAAGGTATACACCTAGGCAGGAATCATACAGGACAAGCCAGATGCAGGATCAGACATGGAAGAGGTAGGGCTTTCTCCAAGATCAATGTCATGTGAACTTGAACAGAACCAAGGGACCTTCAGGATAAAGTAAATGAATCTAAGTTTTGATGACGCGTTCATACTATCAGCCAATACAGAACTGACTTCCTCCTAGAGTTTTGTTAGGAAGCATGCCTTGGGCCTCTAGCCTACAGCAAGCCTGCGGCCTCCGGGTGCCGCGTGCCATATGACCTCGCACCACTTGGGCAGGTGTCCGTCCTTACCGAAGAGACCCCGGATGGCATCCGCCACCTTCCCCAACACAAGCTGGGTTGGAATTCTCGCACCTCAAAATGCTTCTTGATCTAAGGACAGAAGGCCCTAGACTTCTGGGGCAACTCGCCCCTGTGCAGAGGTCCCCCAAACCCTCCCCAGTGCGCTTCCCGGCCACTCCTGTCAGGGGTGGGGTGGGGTGCGGCGGGGGGCGGGGGGCCACCGGCTAGTTGAGGCAGGGGCAGCAGAAGCAGCAGAGGGTCCGGCAGGGGTTCCTCCTCTTGTACTGCACGGCCTTGCGCACCTGCACCTTGGCCTGGCCGGTGTAGTCGAGGGTCCTCTGCACGTTGAGCTCGATGACGTTCAAGGTGTCGGCCTGCTCCTCCACCAGCACGGCCATCTGCAGGAAGAGCTTGTGCACCTCCCGGATGCGGCTCTCCAGCCGCAGCAGCTCGCGGTGGCGGCTCTCGATCTCGTTGAGGGCCGCCCGCGCCCCCTTCACGTCGGCCAGCAAATTCTCGGAGAACACGTCCCACTTGCCCTGCTCGAACATGTCCTCGATCTGCTCGTCCGACACGTCCTTGCCCATGATCTCCAGCTGGCGCTGGATGCGGATCTTGCAGTTGTCGCGCTGCTTCATCTCGGCCTGGCTGTAGCCCTGCATGGCCTGCTGGAAGGTGCGCGTGAGCGCGTGGTACTGCGCCCGCGAGATGCGCGCCACGGCCGAGTGGGCGCCGTGCACCGCCTCGGCCTCCTCGCCCCGCGCCTTCAGGGCGCGCAGCTTGCGGTGGATGTTCTCGCCGCGGGCCTTGATGTCCTTGGCAATGGAGCTGGTGTCGCGCTTGATGCTGCTGAGGCGCCGCATGGACGTGAGGAAGCGGGCGTTCTGCTTCCCCAGCCGCTTCACGTCGGTCATCAGCTGCTGGTTTTCCTCCTGGAGGTCCTGGATGTCTCGGTACAAGGACTCCAGGATGTGGTCCGTCTCGAACACGACGTCCTCGTCGGGCGGGTCGAACTCCGCGTCCCCGGCTGGGAACTGCTGGTCATAGCTCTTGGTCAGCTCCAGCATCTCGGCCAGCCGGTCCTTCATTGTGCCTGCAAGGAGAGACCCGGTTAAACGCCTGCGGGAGCCAACTGCGGGGGGCGGGCGCTGCGGCGTCAAGTAGAGAAACCTGTGCACGCGCTCCCGAGTCTTTGTTCCTTTTTTTTTTTTAAAGATTTTATTTATTTATTTATGATAGTCACAGAGAGAGAGGGAGAGAGGCAGAGAAGAGACACAGGCAGAGGGAGAAGCAGGCTCCATGCAGGGAGCCCCACGTGGGACTCGATCCCGGGCCTCCAGGATCACACCCCGGGGCTGAAGGCAGCGCTAAACCTTAGCTGGGCCACCGGGGCTGCCCCCGAGTCTTTGTTCTTGGGTGCAGGCAACAATTCTAGGACATTTTGCTTAGGAGAAAAGGACTAACGTGACCCAGGGGCGTGAACACAATTGCACTTCACAGCCCATAAGGCATCTGCAGCTCATTGTCACAGGCGCCCGGAACTCCATCCGCAATGTAAGATTTCAGATTGCATCAGGAACCAGTCCCTCTTTCTTGCTTTATGTTTTGCAATAATCGCAAATCAAAAGAGGCACGTTAAAAGGAAAAAGGAGAAGACAATATTTGGAAGGATAAAAATTTTTAAACGAGGACAAGACTGTGTGGGCCAGCTCTAACTGCTGTGTTTTTGTTTTGTTTTGTCTATTGCCGCAACTGGTGAGCATGCCCGGTCCCATGCAGTGTCACAGTTCTTTTTTTTTTTTTTGATTTTTATTTATTTATGATAGTCACAGAGAGAGAAAGAGAGAGAGGCAGAGACATAGGCAGAGGGAGAAGCAGGCTCCATGCACCGGGAGCCCGACGTGGGATTCGATCCCAGGTCTCCAGGATCGCGCCCTGGGCCAAAGGCAGGCGCCAAACCGCTGCGCCACCCAGGGATCCCCACAGTTCTTAAGACAGTTACCATATATATCAATCATGGTTTAAAAATTCTTTCTCTCAAAAAGGTTATACAAGTAAAACATGCTTGAAGTTAAACAATGAAATAAAGACAAAAATCTAATGAGGAAGTATAATATTTGGACGTTGAAATTTCCTTGCTCTTCTGTTCATTATCACTGATACAGACTTCAGTCTGAGTGCCTGTTTTTGGGGTGGGGGGGAATCTGAAAATATATTCTGATGGAAGATATTAAAAGTGAAAGAGATATAAAGTAGCTAAGTGTTTAATGTGATTTTAATAAGTAGGAGAAGTGAGCAGAAACATACCCATCTAGGCAGCAATCACATAGCAGAACCAGATGAAGAGTCAGAAATGAAAGACGTTCAGTTTTTCCCAAGGTCCCTAGTGGCAAAAAGCATTAACTTAAGAAAAAATTTTAATAGAAAAAAATTTTTAGAAGATATTTATTTATTTGACAGAGAGAAAGCACAAGCACAGGGATCAGCAGAGGGAGAGGGAGAAGCGGACTCCCGGCTGAGCAGGGAGCCTGACGCAAGGCTCAATTCCAGAACCCTGAGATTATAACCTGACCCGAAGGCAAACACTTAACTGACTGAGTCACCCAAGCACCCCTGGAAAATTTCAATTACACATAACCCTAGTAGCAGTAACAGAACACACTCCATTTAACCATCACACCGTAACAATAGTTGTACTTTTGTTGTTGTTGTTATGCACATGTTGGTATTTTATTCACATCTGAATGCTAAACACCTTACTTAAATATACAATATTCATTTAAATGCATATGAAGGCTCTCAGAAGGCTGCCTAACCTCAGTTCCCAAGAAAGAGTCTGAAGCAAATTTTATGGGCCAACATATTATTACTAGTGATATAATCCCAGGGCCACCAAGGTGAGGCAGAAAAGGGAAGTGAGGTGGGAAAGAATTGAGACTAGTACTAAACTGGCTTCAGCGTCACAAGACAACAGTTGCTTAGTCTCACAAGAAGTCACCAGAAAGACCTGGAATAGTCCACAAGGAAGAGAAAAAGGGAGTTATTTATTTATTGGTTCCTTCCTGTCTCCTGTCTTGTCAAACTTCATCCAATGGACATTAAAACCTCGGTACACTTTCAGGTTGTGTATTCCACATCCTCAGGGCAGCCACTGGGGAAACCAAGTCCTATGCCCATCATGACCTGGTGCTTCTCTGAAACCAGACATAAGGGCACCTAAGCCTCTGTGGGTGCAGAGGTCACCCCTATGCACTGGAGCTGTGGCGGCCACCACCACAGTGGATGTTACGGAGGCCTTGCCAAAGTCTGGTCCTCACAGAAGGCTGAAAAAGATAGCGGTGTTAGGGGATGAGGTGACAGAGGAAGGAGCTGGGCTCTTGATTCTTCTCTGATCAGAGAGCCAAGAACTAGAGGGTAGTTGAGACTCAGCAAATCAGGGAGGAGTATAAACTGGAGGAGTATAAACTGGATCTGGATCAGATGTACACATCGATGAACACAGATACTACTTTTATAGTGGAATTGTGCATCTGTGTACACATTCAGGTGTTATCTGCAATATAGAATTCCCATGTTTTCATCAGGATGGTTCTTTTATTTTTTTTTAAGATTTTATTTATTTATTCATGAGAGACACAGAGAGAGGCAGAGACACAGACAGAGGGAGAAACGGGCTCCATGCAAGGATGCCCGACGTGGGATTCGATCCCGGGACTCCAGGATCACACCCTGAGCTGAAGGCAGGCGCTAAACCGCTGAGCCACCCAGAGATCCCCCGATCAGGGTGGTTCTAATTTGTCTCTACATACAAAGTAAAATAATATTTTCTATGTCCACATTTTTTCCAGGGAAGTGAAAAACTTTCGTTTTTAGTAGCATGTATATATGCCAAAATAATGAACATTTTCCCCTTACGCACAAGATTTTGTGGCTAGAAAGATTCTCTTTCTACTATATAATTTGTAGGAAAGAAGGAAAATATAGTAGCACTTAACGGATACTCAATCTACGAGGGATCTTAATCTCAAATTTAAAGCTTCTCTCAAGTTGAAGTAATTAATTTTATTTCACCATGAAATGCTGACAAGTTGGATTTAATGATAAATGGCAAGTGGTGAAATATTAACCATGGCCTCTCATCTGCTATGATCATTATTTACATAAATTAAGCAGAGGTTTTATTCAAGATGATGATTTTTAACATCCTGCTTAAAATGCCATTTCTGCTCTGGTGACAAGAATCCATACCAGAACCTCTCAATGATAAGGAAGTGACTCTCCTAGAGGTAAGACAGAGCGGCAGAAAAAAAGACCCAGGCTGGACAACTATGCCATCCCCCAGCCTGAATTTCCTGATGCCCCAAAATGTTGTCACTTTGAACAAAATCTAAAGGCAAACCACAAATTGGGGGAAACTGCAACATAGGCAGGCAATGGGTTAACTTAATTAATATACCAAAACCTCCTGCCAAAACAAAACTAAACAAAACCACTTGCCCAGACAAAGACAATGAAAAGGCAATTCATATGTGAAGAAAGCTAAATGCTAGAGGAGTAGCTGATACATATCAGGTACTTACTGTAATACCAAGTGCTTTCTAGGCACTTGTCATGTGATATCCTCTTTAATCTTCATACAGACTCCATGAAGTAAGTATTGTCATTATCAGAGCTGGTACGTGAGCAGAGGGAGATTAAAGAATTTACCCATGGTTGTCAGGAAGTGAACACTTGGGCCCCAGAGCAGCCCTACTTAGCCACTACACTAAACTTCTTCAATAAATATATAAAAGAGAGTCATGAAGGATTTCACTATTAAACAAGGAAACGCAAATTTAACCACTGCAATTTTTCCTCCTACCAAATTGCCAGGATTTAAAAAATAACAATAATGTTTAAAATTGGTGAGGATTCTGGGAACTCTGAAAAAATGCTGGTAGGAGAGCAAATTGATAGAATCTTCCTGGAGGGGAGGTTAGCAACATGTATTTTTTAAAATGTGTATTTATTTTGCCCCATGTACATTTATTCTAAAATATATATGCAAATGTGTGTGAAGCCCATTGCTGTAAATAGTTCCATAGTCATGCTGTTTTTACAGAAATTCAGAAATGCTTTAAATGTGCAAAAATGAGGTACTGGCTGCTAAATCATCACAGTTTAGAGGGCTACCGAATGGTAGGAAAATATAAATACCATCTTAGGTAGAAAAGCTAGGTAAGGAAAAGAGAACATGTAGTGGTACTACACATACATGCTGAAACAAAGACTTGAATAATATACATCAAAATGTTAATAGTTGTTTTCTTTGAATTGTGGAATTATAAATGGTTTTAATTACTTCCTTGTGCTTTTATGTATTTTCCAAAATTTTTATGATGCCCATGTAGATTTTATAATTAAATAAAATCTCACAAAGCTATAAATGTTATTCGCTTAAAGGACTAAACCCTTAACATCCTCCTTTAAGACATGCAACTGATTGCAATGCACATGTCTTAATGCCTTATGTGAGGTGGAAAAAGTACATTAGTTAGCTGGTATGGAGTTGAGCTGTATCTTTCTGCTTAGGTTAGTATCCAATATATTCTACTACACATCAGGTAAATAGTACAGAGAATGTATACATTTTGAGAACAAGGTAAGAACAGGTGTTATCCTTGCTTCTTGACCAAGACTTAGGAGGCACTACAATGGAAGGTAATGGGTGGTTAAGGTAAAGCACCACACACCACAACATTAGGAACCCATTTGTTGGTCTCTCACTAGTCCTAGACAGGTCCCATGCTCTGGGTTGCACTCCTAAAGCCATGAAAAAGCCATGGGGGAATCATCTCATTTATAATGACAGGAGAAAAACACACTTCAGTCACACAGAAGATGGCCTTGGAAGATGTTCAGAAATAGTTATTCCTTCTCAAGACCTGAAAACCATAAAGGCATGGATCCTAAATCAAGTGCAGGCCTAAGCTCATTTGAAGGCTCAAGTCCATAATCAGGTAAGGGGAGTGAAAGCAACAGTGTAGGGAAGTGAAGATTCTCTATGGAGGTATAAACAAGAAGGTGGCCTTTACCTTGCCTTCCTACCAACCTTGCCTGACCCAGCCCAACCCAGATTAGTGGGTCCACTGACCCAGAGGTCTCCTGGTTGCCAGGGAGCAAGCATTCAGAAAACTACAACAGAAAGCCAGTCAAACAGGAAACCATCAAAATCTAGAGGAGAACCCAGGCAGTAAACTCTCCGACATGGGCCACAGCAACTTCTTACTACATATGTCTCCCAAGGCAAGGGAAACAAAAGCAAAAATAAACTACAGGGGCTTGACCAAAATAAAAAGCTTCTGCACCGAGAAGGAAGCAATCAACAAAACTAAAAGGCAACCTATGGAATGGGAGAAGGTATTTGCAAATGACATATCTGATAAAGGGTTAGTATCCAAAATATATAAAGAATCATTTTTTAGGATTTTATTTATTTATGTGTGTGAGACAGAGAGAGGGCATGCAGGGGAGAGGAGCACAGGGAGAGGGAGAAGCAGAGTCCCCACTGAGCAGGAAGCTTGACACAGGGCTCAATGCAGGGCTCAATCCCCGGACCCTGAGATCATGACTTGATCCGAAATCAAGAGTCAGACACTCAACACAATGAGCCACCAGGCACCCCCAGGAAACAGACACTTAACTATAGAGAACAAACAGAGAGTTGTTGGTGGGTGGCAGGGTGGGTTAAGAGGGTGATGGGTATTAAGGAGGGCACTTGTGATGAGCACTGGGTGTTGTATGTAAGTGATGACTTACTAAATTCTACATCTGAAACTAATTACACTTTATGTTAACTGACTGGAATTTAAATTAAAATTTTGGGAAAAATTTTAAAAATAAAATATAAATATAAAAAATAGAGGAAAAAAAGTCAACCAAGAAGCTGCTTATTTCTAAGAATCTCGCCTAAAAAGGTTAAAATGTATTCCTTGCTGTAGTTATACCAAAATACAGAAGTAAGCACCAAAAGAACATCAAATTAACCTATACCTCCAGTAGCTTGATTTTATACTGTGAAATACTAAGAAGGAAACTACGATAAATGAGAAGGAAAAATTAAACAATTCTATTGACCATCCTGTCTCAGTATGGTAAAGAATAATCTAATACATTTTAGTAAATTATATTCATAAAGTTGCTAAAGTAAATCCTGCTTTGAGTTACATAAGATGAAAAATTCAAACTAAATTTTATGACCAACTACCAGAAATCTTGTGGCTTTTAATTTTTTTTTTTCAGGCACGCATATCATCTGTCCTGAGAACAAGGTCCCACAAGGAAGAAAGGGAAAATTGGAGAAAATTCTTTCATTGGGCAATTAGAGTTTATGTACAAAGAAAAATAGGAACAGAGAACTGATGGTAGCTCAGAGGTTCCCAGACTTTAGGAGGCAATAGAATCTTCTGGAGAGCTGCAAACACTACAGATGCTTGGGTCCCTAAAGTTTTTGACTCAGTACTTCTAGGATGATCTTCAGGTGATTCCAGTGTACACTCAAACTTGTGACCCATGCTATAGATAATTATCATGGCAGCTTCTTATGTATAAACATAATGCAATTCTGGACAACTTATAAAAGTCCTCAGGTTGGGGGCAGTCTTGATGAGCAAACTTGATAGGAAAAGATTCAGAAAGACAGGATAAGAAAGATTCAGAAGTCAGGTTTGCACATACTCAGAAGGTCGAGGAGTGGGGGTCTGAATGCATAAATAACCCATATGCCGGGTGCTACAAAGAACAACCACGAAAGCTCTTCTGTGCTTCTAAGGGAACTAGCTGTAAACAGAACACATGGTCATATCTCTGATGGTAAAAGAGAAACTTCATGCTTACTTACTCTAAGAGAAACAAGAACAAAAATGTTCATACATTGTTAAGGCTAAATTGTATCACCCAACCCAAATTCATATATTGAAGCTCTAACCTCAACACCTAAGAATGCAAGACCTTATTTGGAGATAAGGTCTTTAAAGAGAGAATTTAAAAGGAGGTCTTTATATAATCTATGTATTATTATACACTAAGCAATACATACATTTTTAAAAGATTTTATTTATTTTATTCATGAGAGACACACAGAGAGAGGCAGAGACATAGGCAGAGGGAGATGCAGACTCCCTGTCGGGGGAGCCCGATGTGGGACTCAATCCCAGGACCCGGGGATCACAACCTGAGCCAAAGGCAGCCGCTCACCACTGAGCCACCCAGGGGTCCCTAAGCAATACATACATTAAGCAAATTTTACCTACTCCCAGAAAACAAAAACTTCCTTTGTTTCACAGCAATATGTTAAAGTATTTTTACAAGTAGTGAGAAGCTTCAGATGTGGGGATACACAATTCAATGCAGGGAAATGTGTCAACCATGTGAGGTTTATTACAAAGATCAACTTGTAGATTACAGGAGGTGAACAAATCCAAAAGCAAGGAAGGACCTCCCTTTCTGTATTTATGACAAAGAAATGTTTTAGAAACTTTATTCCTGGGCAGCCTGGGTGGCTCAGTGGTTTAGCGCTGCCTTCAGCCCAGGGCGTGATCCTGGAGACCTGGGATCAAGTCCCATGTCGGGCTCCCTGCATGGAGCCTGCTTCTCCCTCTGCCTGTGTTTCTGCCTCTCTCTTTCTCTCTCTGTCTTAAAAAAAAAAAGAAAGAAACTTTATTCTTCTTTACTTGAGTTCAGAAAGTTTAGGATTCTTGCTTCAATAGGAACTAAAAAAAAACACATTTAGAGAGAGAGACACACACACACATATATAGGCTTTGTATAAAGTCATCAGCCATTAATGAAACTAAAAAGATCCAGCCCCATAATAGATGCTCCAAATGAGGACTTTTGACTCCCTTACTTCAATAATGAAGTGTCCATATTCTCATTTTCTGATTGTATAATCTGTATCTCCTATGTCCTGATTCTACAGCAATACTTTAAGTCTTGTAAACATAAAATGATGATTACAAATCAGAATGTGTCTTTATGTCTAGGCCCACCACTGGTCCATATGGAACCTTAATGAACCGTTGTGTAGGGTCCGTATGACATTCTTGTGAATGCTAGAAGGGTGCCCCTTTCTCTGAGTGATGCGGCCCTGCATCAGGGCACAGCATCTTCATCTGGAGAACTGGGTATGGGATGGGCTTCCAGGCGCTCTCATCTTCGTGGTGAGTCAACCCTTGTACTGGGCACAGTCTGCACAGCCCTGTGTGGTCACCCTGAGTACTCCCTTCTTGACTCTCCTGCCAGGAGAGTCTCATAGGGGCCAGGAAGTCCCATAGGTCCTATGTCATGGTAAGTTAGCAGTTAGTTACCTTCCAGGACACAGCATAGGAACACAACAAGTGTACTTTCACAAACGGGTTGATTCAGATCCACAAATAATAATTTCAGTCAAATGAGTAAAACCTGGCATTCTGCCCTGTTTCTTGATTTAAAAAATGACACATCGGGGATCCCTGGGTGGCGCAGCGGTTTGGCGCCTGCCTTTGGCCCAGGGCGCGATCCTGGAGACCCGGGATCGAGTCCCACGTTGGGTTCCCGGTGCATGGAGCCTGCTTCTCCCTCTGCCTGTGTCTCTGCCTCCCTCTCTCTCTCTCTCTCTCTCTCTCTGTGACTATCATAAATAAATTTAAAAAAATTTAAAAAAATGACACATCGAAGAGGTAAAAATCCTTCTCTGAGCTTCTGAAAATTATAGGCTAAAATAGAAAGAGTTCCTAAAAAGATTTATCTTCTTACTGTTCTAAAGTTAATTTAAAAAAAAAAGTTGTATTGAATCCAAAGTGCACTGGCAAGAACACATTTAATTGTTTAATTTCTTGCGGTTCACTCAAGGCACAATCTGAGAGTCTGAGGAGTGTTAGTAGAGATGAATTATAATTATACAAGTCTGAGGCTAGAAATATTTCTTTTCCCCTCTTCGCTAAAGCAAAACCAGAAGTTCTTCCAAAGCATTTTTTGGGGAATCTAATCTAAAAGAGCAGATAGCCTCCACTTTTTAGTCACTCTATTCATTTGATGCTTCCTGAAACTTTCACTTTTCAGTTCCCTCAATCAGATTTTTCAGCCAATGTTTGAAGAGAAGGCAATCCCGTATGCATGGCCAGTAAACAGCCAGTGGGCAGTAGGAAGTAGGAACTTTACTTGCAGCAGTATGCTTTCAGATGCATCCTGCAGATATGCACAGTAAATCAAAGTAGCTACTCCTCTACTCATCAACCTATACATTCTGCTCTAGAGCTTACATTGATCAGCTATATCAGTACTTGTAGAGCATCCAACACAGTGCTAAGAACTGTGCAGTCTCTATGAGGCCCTATTGTCATCCCTGTTTTATAGGAGAGGAAATTTGAAGCCTAATGAATTAAGCAACTTACCTAATGTCACACACTTAATAAATGTGGAGCTGAGGCCTGAATCCAGAAAAACTGACTTGAGCCCATCTGTAAACCATAAAGCTACATTAGATTCTTTTTCCAGTGATTCCCTGATAAAGGCTTTGAAATCTTTACTCTTCCTGTGACATACTCCATTATTATATTTATGTAATATATATATATACCATTATAAAATGGAATATTACTCAGCCATCAAGAAGAATTAAATCTTGCCATTTGCAACAATGTGGATGGACCTAGAGTGTATTATGTGCTAAGCAAAATAAGTCAATCAGAGAAAGACAAATACCATATGATTTCACTCATATGTGGAATTTAAGAAATAAAACAGATGAACATGACTGGGCGGGGGGAGGAAAACAAAGCATAAGAGACTCTTAAAGATAGAGAACAAACTGAGGACTGATGGAGGGAGGTGTGTGGAGGATAGGCTAGGTGGGTGATGGATATTAAGGAAGGCACATGTTCTGATGAGCACTGGGTATTGCATGTTAGCAATGAATTGCTGAATTCTACTCCTGAAACCATTATTGCACTGTAGCTACTAACTAACTAGAATTTAAACCAAAATTTGAAGAAAAAAAAAAAGAGAAAGAAATCTTTAATCTTCTAGCAAACTATTCCCTGTGTTAGTGCATTTGAGGGGCTATAACATACCACAAACAGGGTGGCTTATAAACAACAGAAATTTATTTCTCGTAACTCTGGAGGCTGGAAATCTGAGATCAAGGTGCCAGCATGGTTAGGTTCTGCATCTGATAGTGGCCAGCTTCCTGGTTCATAAATGGCTGTCTCCTCTCTGTGTGCTCACAATGCAGTAAGAAAAAGCAAGTTCTCCGGGGCATCTTTCATAAGGGTACTACTCCCATTCATGAACCCCACCCTCATGACTTAACTGCCTTCCAAAGACCTGTTGGGGGTTAGGATTTCAACATGTGAATTTTGAAGGACCCAAGCATTCAGACCATACTGTTTCCCAATCAAGGTTTTATATGTGCAACAATTATTAGCATCTAAAAACCTAGATCTGAATGAACTCATGGAAACTTTTGCAACATCAGATCCATTACCTTCTTTCTCATAACTTCCTCACATCAGAATTTCCCCAACATTGCAAAGCTTTCATTATTAGAGCCTCTGTTACCCTATCAGACAAGAGTAACGCATCGCAATTTGCCAAAAGTCCACAGAATTAACAGTCATAGATAATTCTCTTATAACTAAGATTTACTGTAGTTAAGACTGACTCAACTGTTGAAATAACCTAGCACTGATCTTGGGAATAGAAATTTTACAGCCATGAGCATGGAAGTGATAACAGAAGAAAGGCTAATGAATGAGGTTGGTAAGGGAAAGAGTAAAGGTAATAGAGTTCCAGGGTCAAGGTTTGAATTGTCTATACAAGTTTTTCCACTCTTATCTGTATGAGGATTTACAAACAAGAACCAGTTACTGTATTCCACATCTGATTTGGCTTTGGCCCTGGAATGTGAAGCAAAATATAGAAGGAATCCAATGTAGAAAGAAAACATTGTGGGGAATAAATGTTTAGTCCAATATGTCTTTGATTAAACTTTCATATTTTATAAGTATTCCACAGGGTATTTTGTTTAAAAAAAGGAAATCAGTAGAGTTTTCAAGAATCATTAATGGCCTTTTCTTTCCCAACTCATAATAGCAGCTGAGGACCATCCCACAAAATTTTTAGATATTTTTTTCCTCTTCCTCTTTCACTGAGACAAAGTCTTGTGAGTCACTGATTCTAATCCTGTTGGCTGCTTACTCCTCTTCAGTTCTTCAAGGAAACAAATTATTATTTCTAGCTGATAATTTGTACATGATTGCAGAAAAATTTGTTACCCAACATCATCAATGCAGGTTTTTCCCGGTAAATGACCTTTACTTAAGTGAGTCTTCTCCCTTCAAATATGAGAGGATGAGAGGTGTTCATTCATTTTTGTTGGAAATCCTGTTCTAAAATTCACTGATGTACTTTTCTTCTTTAAAGAGGGGACTTTGGGGATCCCTGGGTGGCACAGCGGTTTGGTGCCTGCCTTTGGCCCAGGGCGCGATCCTGGAGACCCGGGATCGAATCCTGCGTCGGGCTCCCGGTGCATGGAGCCTGCTTCTCCCTCTGCCTGTGTCTCTGCCTCTCTCTCTCTCTGTGACTATCATAAATAAATAAATAAATAAATAAATAAATAAATAAATAAATAAATAAATAAAATAAATTTAAAAAAAAAAGAGGGGACTTTGGATACAATTTATTGGTGACTCAGTTTGTCATTATTAACATCACTGAACCATGTGGTACACTTGCATTTGTTTTCAAATGTTTCTCTTGCCTCAGGGTTAAAATGTCAAACCTTACCTTATAACTAAGGTTATATACTGCTACTGCTACAGATATTCCTCTCATTCCCTTTACATTGGTAACAAAAATTAGGTAAGCAATTACATGGGGATCCCTGGGTGGCTCAGCAGTTTAGCGCCTGCCTTTGGCCCAGGGCGTGGTCCTGGGGTCCCAGGATCGAGTCCCGCATTGGGCTCCCGGGGGGGAGCCTGTTTTTCCCTCTGCCTGTGTCTCTGCCTCTCTCTCTCTCTCTCTCTCTCTCTCTCTCCCTCTCTCTCTTTCTGGCTATCATGAATAAATAAATAAAATCTTAAAAAGATAAAATAAAATAAAATAAAATTAAAATTAAAAAAAGAAATTACATAAAAGCCAAACATTTAATACTGGAAAGCTACATGTAGGTCAGCAACCCTCTGGAATCAAACCTACAAAGTAAAGCAAGGAAGGAAAAACAAATGTCAGTGACAAACTGAGTGTCCAATACCAGCCAGTCCCTGTGCCAGACAACTGACAGAAAATCCGTCAACAATCTCACAATAACTATGTGAGGAGGGTAACAAAATTTTCAATTAACTAATAACTGGATCCCGGAAAAGTTAAGTTCTTTATCCAAGCCATCTCATTAGTAAGCGAGAAGGCTGGGATGTAGCCCACATCTGTCCAGATCCTATGTTCATGTTCTGTCCACTCAATCCGACGTTGAAGCTGTGAGGAGAGTTCAGGGTATATTATGTAAGTGTTGTTAAGAACAAATATTTGTCACCACTCTGACATTTCCCTCCCTATAGACATCTCTCTCCACTTCCTCCTGCCAAAGGACATAGAGTGGCTTATCTGACTGGTGAATCTGGAAAGAGAAATTGCTTGTGGCAGCCCAGCCTCTTTTTCCCTCTTCTTTTTGAAAGTTGGTTTGCCACCAAGAACCCGTGTTCTCCTCTGCTCTGCTCCTGGGTGCAAGTGGAGATGTCTGCTGCTGGAGACGGCAAGTCCATCTAATTCTAGGTTCAGAGACATAAAGCACAGTCCCCCTTCAATGAAGCCACTTCCTCCAACCTTGTCTTTATTGGTAACAAAGGTAACAAATACTTTGGCCTCTGACTGCTTTTTCCTATTTCAATTGGTATGGAAATCAGATGGGTAAAGGGGAAGCTATTTATTGTGTTCCCTTCTCAATCAACCCAATAATTATGTTAAGTAAAATCAGAGAAGCAGAAAAAGACTTTAGTGATTGTCTTGTACCTATATGCCTTAATTTTAAAGATGAAGAAAGAGAAGCTCATTGTATTTAAGTAACCTACAAATAATGGTGAAGAGATGGCTATTAATAATGGGGAAAACTCTTATGGAAGATGTTTTCATTTATAGCAAAAAGATTCTAAAATATGTAAAGCATTTTCGAAAGCCTGGCATATATTGGAACTTCAATAAAGGAACCTCAATAAATAATTGCTATTAATTTTACTATTTTAGTACCACATAGTCTCTGAACTATGAAAGCATCAAATTGTTAATTTCCATGATGTGATGACCATCAATCCACATCCTGTTTTCTTGACCTGACCTCCCAAGTGCCCTCACTCTTTCTCTCCAAATTTGTACATACTCTTTTGGAGAAAGTTGAAACAAAAATTCACTACACATTCTTTTCAGTTTTTCCAATCAAGAGGTATATATGACTATTCTTGAACTTCTTGAATTTGACTGTGGTCATTGGACTTGCTTTGGTCAATGAGACATCAGCAAATATGATGATGCAAGCAAGTCTCATAAGGCACTGTGCAAGAGGGCTCGCCACAGGGAGCCGCAGTACAACACAGCAGCAAAAACTAACTGGTACAGAAATTAGTGACTAGAAGTAGCACGCTGCCATAACAAAAACCTAAAACATTCATCAATGGCTTTGGGACCAGACAGCAGGTGAAAAGCAGCAAGGTAGCTATTAGCAAAAATTGGGAACATGGCATTCAAAATGTTAGTGGAGGTAGGGAAGGTGATGAGAAAACCATGCAGCAGTTGGGGGAAAGGCAACACGTATTATGTAGCAGCAAGGCAGTATTTGTAGCAGCACAGAAAATTGAAAATGCACACAGTGAATGCTGGCTCCAGCTGCAAAGGTCTCCAGGCAGAAGGCTTGAAAGTGTTTGTTGAGTGCTTCTAGCTGCATATAAGGTTCTGCAAGAGACAGATGTGCTAAAACATGATCTAATTTATAAGCATTTTATAGAGCCAGTATTCACAAGATTGGAAAATAAAACCGTTTGCCTTCAGCCTCTTCAGTTGAAATATTTTTTTATAAATTTATTTTTTATTGGTGTTCAATTTGCCAACATATAGAATAACACCCAGTGCTCATCCCATCAAGTGCCCCCCTCAGTGCCCGTCACCCAGTCACTCCACCCCCCGCCCACCTCCCTTTCTACCACCCCTAGTTCATTTCCCAGAGTTAGGAGTCTCTCATGTTCTGTCTCCCTCTCTGATATTTCCCACTCATTTTTCCTCCTTTCCCCTTTATTCCCTTTCACTATTTTTTATATTCCCCAAATGAATGAGACCATATAATGTTTGTCCTTCTCCGATTGACTTATTTCACTCAGCATAATGACAGGAAAGATTTTTATAGGAAAAAGTGGCCTCAGAGTAAAGACCTTTGTGAAATTTAATGTGATGCCTCATCGACCTTCTCAGCTGGGTAAAAGGGGCTCCGAGATGCCTGAAGGGGCTCTCTCACAGCAGCGTGACACTCCGCCCAAAGTAGAGAGAGAGAGAGAGAAATCTCTCTTGGAAAAAAGAAATGTGGATGTGAGTTTTAGGGGCAGGGACTCTATGGGATTCTTAAGAATCCACAAGGTTTTAAAGAAAGTTTTCCTGATAAGGACAAAATCAAGACAGAAATTATTCAGAGGAAGAGAGGCCTCTGTGTGCCTGCTTTTCTAGGAGCAGGAAGTGGGCTAAAGAAGCTATTTAGAAGCAGAAATAAGCCACTTCATACAGGAAAAGAGGAACATTTCAGAAGATGGAGCCAAGAGCATTGGAGAAATAGGTACCAGTGAACTAGTCCTGAGATGCATAACTGGGTCCTAACCAATCACCCCCTGGCCCAGGAGTGGAGTACCTAGCAACATGGACCTAGATAGAACTGCCATGGAACTGTGATGGTTATTTGTACCCTGTTAATGTGTTTTAGTTTTTGTTTTAATGGATTATGTCTTTTGGTTATACTTTCCCTATATTTTGTCATTATTTTCTGGGTGTGTATGGGGAAGTAACTGATTTTTTTTTTTTACTTTATTGTCTCAGGATCAAGAGTATCCACATTCAAAGAGGTGTATCTGAGAAGTCCCAGAAGTGTCCAGAAGTGATGTAGATCATGGATAAGCCTCTGGACTTAGAAGTTGATGCCATAATGAGACTTCTGGGAATCCTAGGATGGGGGGGAAGCATAGGAGAAATGTGAATACACTTTGCCAGAGGCAGACTATACTCAACTGCACAAAAAGGCCCACAAATTCTAGCTGTACCTCTAAGCAAGAAGTTGTGTCAACTTCTCCATCCTTTGAATCTGGGCTTGGCTGTAAGACTTGCTTTGACCAAGAAAACAAGAGAAATCATGATGCAAACAGAGGCTTGAAAAACATAGCACACTGGGGCTTGCCCTCTCTTACTGCTGGGAATACTGAAACCACTACATGGAAGCTTAGGCTAGCATCGTGGAGGATGAGGACCCCAGGGAGACAAAGGCAGCTCCCAGGTCACCCACCTCTGCAGCCTGTGTGACTGAATTCAGGTGAGCCAAGCAGAAGAAATACCCAGTACTTACTTTCTGCCACATACTGTGGTAGAAGCTTTATATGAATGACCTCATTGAATCCTCCTGTGACAAATAACAGTATGATTTGTTATACTGACAAAGCTAATTGACATGCCCTTCTTTAGATTTCTCTGTACTTCCTTCTTTAAAGAGGACCTAAGAGAATTACACGAATCATGGATAAACCACAATTTTTAAAAAAATAAATGCTCAGGCATTTAACATGAAAGTTTTTTGTTTGTATTTTAAAAACACAAACATAAGCAGCCTGTACCAAATGACTCTCCTGATGCTCTATGTCACCTACTTGATGATCATGGTTCATTTACATACTTGAATTTTAATAGATTGTACATTTATAATATTCATTATATATAATAATGTTCATACTGCATGCAAACATTAATATAAAACATAAATAAAAAAGAAGTATGTATTTCTTAACATGTCTGAGGACAGCCTTCCCCTCATTTGAAGATTGTGGTCATAATCAGAGTAAAGAGAAAGAAAAAAAAAACAATGCTAAAAAAAGATGATCTCAGACACAAGCAGCCTCCACAAGAAAGGCCAGAAACTGTTTAGTAATGCAGTGTGCTAAGTAAGAGTTCTTGAGCAGCGGGGGCAGGACAGCACAAAGACACAGCACTTTTAACCTTGGCTTAATTTCAGTCTGATAAGAGGTTCTGAGAACTTGAAGAGCCAGTTTTGAAATGGAGGTAGATGGTTTCAAGTGTGCCACAAGTCTGTTGTTCAGATTGCCAAAATTAAGAACACTGGGCAAACAAAATGCAACTTTCAAACATGACTCCACTGCCATATGCCACACCTTCCTCTGCCATCCAGGACTGGACCACAGAAGTTTCTTGCTATCGTACTAAAAAAAAAAAAAAATAGTGGGACGTGAACTAGGTTTCTAAGAAACATCAGAAATTGATTATGGTCCTATTAATCTCTCCGAGTGTTAAAGGCAATCAGGATACTTCTTTTCAGAGTTGTAGAGTCTGCTTAGAATTCGGCATATGCTCAGGGATCTGTAACAGAGTGGCTATAAGCGCGGAGCCAGCTCTGCAACCACTGGGTCTATCCTGACTGCCTCCCTGCTTGCAGAGTTCCCAGCAGTAAGAGAGGGCAGTGCCTAATAGATGGGTGCTTTTCAAAGCTCTGTTTATATCACATTTCTTCTCTCTACTTTATCTTCCCCAAGTATAAATACCTTCTGCATGGGATGGTAAAGAAAATAAAATGGGATAATTCACATAAAGATCTTTGAAGAGTGCCTGGTGGAGTAAGCTCTCTGTATATACTATTGTCTCTTCTGTAATTTTTAATTCACTCAAACCAATGGATATTCAGCAACTAATACTATAAATAATGCATTTGCTAACATACTACTAACAGTTTATTGCCCATCTCACCTACAGTCGTAAGAGAACACTAATATTGGGGGTTTTAAATAATTTTTGTTTCAATTCTTTTATTGTGAAATCTCTTCTTGAGTGAAAATGCAAAACATGCTCTTTTTTAAAGAAAAAGGAGGAGGAAGAGAAATCACATGATACAGAATTGTTTTACATGGAAAGAAAAAATTTCACATCATCTACTACTACTATATATAATATATATAACCATATAAAATAACCAATCCAGACTCTTTTTTATCTTATAAGTTCATGAACACTTAAGAGACAGCATTGAATTCATTCTGACACTGAAATATGAAATGGTTCGACAGTAAACCACAGGAGTTCTCTGGAGTTTCTTCCTGCCAGAGGCATCCCTCAACGATGCAGGTCCCTAGGGCTGGTGTCACTGCACTTTCTACCATCCACATTTTGGTGCAGGTGAAATCAGGAACAGTGAAAACAACTTGGAAATGGAAAGGGAGTTCTAAAAGGGAAGAGAATCCTTCTGTTTTGTTTTCATGTTTAAGAATCTCAAAATGGTGGGGCACCTGGGTGGGTCAGTGGTTGAGCATCTGCCTTTGGCTCAGGTTCTGATCCTGGGGTCCTGGGATGGAGTCCCACATTAGGCTCCCTGCATGGAGCCTGCTTCTCCCTCTGCCTGTGTCTCTGCCTCTCTTTGTCTCTCATGAATTAATAAATAAAATCTTAAAAAAAAGAATCTCAAAATGGTGACCCTAATTCCACACACCCCAGAGATGGTAGAAATGCTAAGTCAGTCTGAGGACCAGTATCTTCAAGATTGAGTGTTTATAAAGTCAGTGACCAGGTGTTCTTTGGGGAGCCAATTAACAATTTTAATTCCATAAACATCCACTGAGCATCTCCCTCATACTTGTCTTGGGAAGGTAAGCCCGCCCTATTCCCCACCGCATTAGTAAAGTTCTGTTGGTAGTAGTGGTGGGCTTTGTTTTGCTTTCCAGGAGGATACAGGAGCATGAAGATGTTTTGCTCCTCAGCTAACTGATATGAGTCCTGAAAGCAAATGTGGTATAGGAGAGAGGGTGCTCAGCTAGCCATCAGAGGTCTTAGCCCCACTTCCATCTTCAGCTATAGAAAATCGAGCAAAACATCTCATGACTCTGAGTGGCAGGTTCCTCACCTGTAAAATGGTAGTAACACTACTTTTCTCACAATGATCTTTTTAGGGTGGGGGTGTGGGTGGGGATGGAGGAAACCATTAAATGATGTAAATAATGCATGTAAAAGCACTCTATATATTTTAAAGTATTTTACAAACATAGTATTAGGAATTATTATTTTATACCTTTGCTATCCATAATCATTTTACTTCATGAGGTAGTTTATTCAAAATACTACAAGTACTACCCCTTAAGAAACACGTATAGACCATGTGATCTAAAATGACCCTTAAAATACAAATCAAAACCACAATGAGAAACCACCTCACACCAGTGAGAATGGGGAAAATTAACAAAGCAGGAAACCACAAATGTTGGAAAGGATGTGGAGAAAGGGGAACCATCCTGCACTGTTGGTGGGAATGTGAACTGGGGAAGCCACTCTGGAAAACTGTGTGGAGGTTCCTCAAAGAGTTAAAAATAGACCTGCCCTACGACCCAGCAATTGCACTGTTGGGGATTTACCTCAAAGATACAGATGCAATGAAACGCCGGGACGCCTGCACCCCGATGTTTCTAGCAGCAATGTCCACAGTAGCCAAACTGTGGAAGGAGCCTCGGTGTCCATCGAAAGATGATGGATAAAGAAGATGTGGTATGTGTATACAATGGAATATTACTCAGCCATTAGAAATGACAAATACGCACCATTTGCTTCGACGTGGATGGAACTGGAGGGTATTATGCTGGGTGAAATAAGTCAATCGGAGAAGGACAAACATTATATGGTCTCATTCATTTGGGGAATATAAAAAATAGTGGAAGGGAATAAAGGGGAAAGGAGAAAAAATGAGTGGGAAATATCAGAAAGGGAGACAGAACATGAAAGACTCCTAATTCTGGGAAACGAACTAGGGGTGATGGAAGAGGAGGTGGGTGGGGGGTGGGGGTGACTGGGTGACGGGCACTGAGGTGGGCACTTGACAGGATGAGCACTGGGTGTTATATGTTGGTAAACTGAACACCAATAAAAAATAATTTATAAAAATAAAAAAATAAATCATGAAAAAAAAATAAAATGACCCTATAAAACCACAAAACTATTCTAGTAGCAATTTCTATATTATTAAATTACTCAGGGGACAGAATATTAATGCCCTATATTCACTCAGAATCCCAGGAATGTGGATGTTTTTCATTTACTATATGAAGGAGGGCCAAGGGAATAAACTCATTTATAATGAAAGCTTTTATTTCAAAGTGAATATCTCACATTATGCCTGTCAAAGAAGAAAACCAGCTCCTTGCAAAGCAAAACTAACAAACTAAAAAGCGGAGCTGACCAAATTTCTTACACATTTACCCCAATATAAACATTCCACGCAGTAGTCATGCTGTTTAGTGCTATATAGAATCAACACCTTTAGATATTGAAAAGTAATCTTACAGACCTTTTAATATTAATAGAATTTACATATTCCTTTGTTGGGGAGCTTCTATTTTGGTAACATTCATAATTGGAATCAATAAATAAATTCCTATCTGTTCAAGACTGTAGAAAATTCTCTAAAGAATAGTTTTATCTATTCCTCCATGCACAGACTGTCAATATCCCCGTAGATTCATTCCAACAACTGTAAAATGCATAAATTTAAATACCATAACTTTCTGTTGAGCATTTATTAGATTTTAGCATCATATTAAAATATCTCTATTTAATTAGCTAAACTATATATAACAGCATACAAATGATGGCATGTTAGATTTATTTATTTTCATAAACCAAGTTGGGCACCCTGTTAACTAACCTTTAAGTCACATTCATAAAGTAGGCTATGGGGTTGCTGCTCTTGTGCACATCTTTCAGGACATGTGTGTTTGCATGGACTACTATGACAGAGACTTTAATACATTTATTCAACAAGTACCTAGTGAGTACCTACTGTGTGCCAGGCAATATGAGAGGATGAAGTTAGCTCAATGAGCAAAAGAAATGTGGTCTCAGTTCCTTAAAAGTGCTTTTTTTTTAATAAGCAACAACAGCACAAAAAACTTATAAGAAAGAAATGAAAATTCAGAAATGTGAAATAGGCTTCTGATATATTTAAAGTACAAAGATAGCTGAAACAAAACTGACTTATGTAACTTCCTGATTTTCAACACACTTAAAGACAGAACTACGAAGATAATGAGGGAGATACATTTTTGGTTTTCTGTGCAAAGGCAAAAAGTTTCTTAGTTTCAGTAACTGGTGTCAGCTATGATACAAAGACATAATAGCTTAGTATTTAAAAGAGGGAGCAAAGTCTAATAAACCTGCATTGGACTCCCAGCGCTGAGCAAATTGGAATAATACTACCAACCTCAAGGGGTCCTCACTAAGGTGCCTGACACACAGTGAGTGAATTCTCAACAAATGCAAGACCTATAGTTTTACTCCTGATGGTCAATATACACACTCTCCATGAACATCAACAGAAATTTTGTAGATTATAGTTATTTGCTTTTTACTTAACTGCCCTCAATCTGTCTTGGCCTACAGAAGCTTCGCTACCGCCATTTTATCCTGCCTTCCTTCTAGACATGCCTTCCAATCAGAGATGACTCTTACCCCGCCCCACCCCCATGCAAATCCAAACTTGTCCACTAAAACATCCCAGTCCTATGTTCCAGTCTCTGCTTTTTAAGGCAATAATAGCTATTTTGATGAATATATCCATTCTTATGTGCTTGTAGCTTAATTTACCACGCTTATTCTAGAAAACACATTTGTATTTTTTTAAAGATTTTATTTATTCATCCATAAGAGACAGAGAGAGAGAGAGAGAGAGGGGAGAGAAAGAGAGGAAGAGAGAAAGAGAGAGAGAAAGGGGCGCAGAGACACAGGCAGAGGGAGAAGACAGGCTCCATTCAGGGAGCCTAACATGGGACCTGATCTTGGGTCTCCAGGATCATACCCTGGGCTGAAGGCAGGCGCCAAACCACTGAGCCACCCAGGGATCCCCACACATTTGTATTTTTAAAGATGATCTTTGTATTCTGGATAAAATGGCAAAGTAAATAGTATTTCTGCTCCCTTCCAAGATCCTACTAAAAGAACTTTCACAAAGGCATACGCCCACAGGGAGAAAGAGCAGAGAGAAGAGAGCAACAATAAAATTCTGAAAGTTGTAAAGCAAGTGGATGAGGGATAACTAACATAGTAGATATTTTAAAATTTGAGTCCTAAGCTAAGAAACAAACATAAGATAAATACCCAGGAATCCAAATTAGAAGGCCAAGTATCTATGAAAAAGGAGGTGATGGAGTAACAACTGAGTTTGGTTAAAGCCTTTTTAAGAAAAGGAAAGGATCCGTCATCCCTTATCCCATCTTGGCAGGAGAGTGCAGGCTAGATTCTGAACCTATACCAAGGGAGAGGTACTTATCTGAAGAAAGGAGTATGAGAAGAATGTTTTTTAATATGAAATGTGGACCTTCAAGCCCTCTTCCTTCACCTACTGTCCAGCACACCAACCCAGATCCTACAGACAGGACAATAAGAGATCTTTTCCATTAAGTACAAAGGAAGAAATAAAGAGGTGAAAATAATAGAGAAAATGAGGAATTTGGAGGTCCACTACTTTAAATTAAAATTTTGAGTAACAATAATTTCAGAGAGAAGACATCATATAGTGGTGGGGTAGGGGGAGAGCACAGAAACACACCTATGAAGCAACAAGAGTCAAAACGCTTTGGACTTCGAAACGGCAACACCGGAAACAACAAAATAATGGAACAATACCTTTAAATTTTTTAGGAAAATGTATTTTCAGCCCAGGATTCTATACTCAGCCAAACCATCAATCAAATATGAAGTAGAATAAATAATGTTCAGTTATACAAAGCATCAAAAAACATTTCCTATGCCCTTCTCAGGAAGAGAGTGGAGTATGTGTTCCAACAAAACAAGGAAGTGAAGCAAAAAAGATAGACTATAGAATCCTAACACGAAATCCAGCAGAGGAGAGAGGCAGAGGGCATCCCAGGATGACGGCAATGGGAAATTCTAAGATAAGAGCTGGCACTTGACTGGAAAGCCCATCTGTCTAGATTAGGTGAGATGACAGGAGAGATCTCTTCAGAAAGATGAAACTCAGAATTCCTGATGGGTCAAAATTCCTTGGGAGGAGATGTAGACAATTTGGGGTTGAATAGGTTATAACCATAAATAAAACTAAACTACTAACAACAACAAATGCAGACAGTTAACCTCCAGGAAAGTTAAAACAGATTATGTAGTCAGAGGACAGTAATCCTGATATAAACCATGGATCTCTTGTGATTAGCATTTTCCTAATCATAAGCCTATAATTACTAAATACTGTTCTAACTCAAATTGGGATTCTGCTGTATTGGAAGGATGGGGAAAGGAACAAGAGGGGTACGTGTCTCTAGCAGAGAGGACTAAAATGAGCTAAATTATCTTCAGTAAGGAAAATCAATAGATAATGCCCAAAATGGAAAAATCAAGAAATAGTATGTTATTTCAAGATATAAATATAAAAACCAAAAGAATCAGTAAACATAGTAAACATAAAAGAAAACGTAAACAGAGTTAATACAGTTGCCTTGGGGGATGGTGAGATGAAACAGAAAGGGACTGACCTTTTTCCATTAGACTTTCATTTTTCATTAGTTTTACAGAACTTTTTGACTCTTTAATTATGTACGTATATTAAAAACTACAGAAAGAAAACAAATGTAAGGAAAGCAAGGAAGGAAGGGAGGCAGGGAGGGAGTGAGAAAGAGAGAAACAAACAGGAAAAAAGAACAAAATGGGCTTTTTGGTAATGCTAATAGGGTGATGTTGTGAATTTTGGCTGGAGGGTAACCAAGAGTTCTCAATCCTGCCTGCTTACTACTCTCTCTCTCTCTCTCACATAACCATCTCTTCAGAGATTCCACTTTAGAACGCACACCTAGACACATTTGTAAATGGAATCTGGAATTCTCCCCAAGTTAATTTTTTGACTGAACTAAATCCAAAATTCCCACCAGGATTTTAAAAAATTCTAAAAAAAGAAAATGATCCTTAAATAAAACTCAAATAATAAATGATTAAAGTTTTTTTTTTCTAAATTGAAAAGAAAATAGCACTGGTGGATTGAGGAAAGCCCTAGCAGATATTACCACTTGTCATAAGACAGTAATTAAAAGCATAATCTTTTTACAAACATAAAAATTAGATTAATGGATATGAGCACAACACTGAGAAATAGACCAATTACATATAAAATGTTAGTATATGAGGAAGCAACCACCAAAAAGTAATAGAGGGGAAAAAATGCAAACAACTAGGCTGGTAAAACTGAGCAGCAAGAATTTATTCCTCTCTAATCCTTACTGGAGACCTTATAATATGCCTCAGAGACATCAAAGACTTAAAAATGCAAAATTGTTATGTAACAGAAACACTAATGGAAAGTAAAGTTGAATATCAGTAATCTGGGAAAATAACTTTCTATGAGATGTGAGGCTATGGAAGAAATCTCAAAGAAAAAAGATAACCAAATTTGACTAAATAAAATGTGGAATCTCTCTGGAAAAAAAAGAATAACAAATATTAAGGATTCAAGCAAAAGACAGAAGAAAATATTCACACAAAATATAACAAACATTGTGTAGGTACTCAATATTATATGCAGAGACAACCTCAACTGGTAAGAAAATAACATGACAAATTATCGAGCAAAGTATACAGAAAGGTATTTCACAGGAGACAAAATATTCTTAATAAAAATATGAAATTATTATCTACTGTTTAGCAAATAAACACAAATTAAAAATAATACATTAGTTTAGACTTATTATCTTAATAATCAGAATATAAGACTTATCTATGCTTTAGTTACTAAGACTATATGGAAAGAATACAAACTGAAAGCATATATTGTGTACATGACTGGACACAGAAGGTATAATGTAAGCTAAGTGAAATAAGACAG
The DNA here is from genome assembly GCF_905146905.1 of Nyctereutes procyonoides. Lineage (NCBI taxonomy): Eukaryota > Metazoa > Chordata > Mammalia > Carnivora > Canidae > Nyctereutes > Nyctereutes procyonoides. Next base: position 1,805,010 of record NW_026575146.1, on the reverse strand, counting down.
ACAAAGACAACCTGGGCCAATTCTGGGACATCTGAGTGGCTCAGTTGGTTAAGCAACTACCTTCAGTTCAGGACAGATCCCAGGGTGCTGGGATCGAGCCCACATCAGACTCCTTGCTCATAGGAGAGCCTGCTTCTACCTCGCCCTCTGTTGCTTCCCTTGCTTCTCTCTCTGTCAAATAAATCAATAAAATCCTTTTTAAAAAGTCAGACAAAGACAAATATCATATGATTTCACTTGCACATGGAATCTAAAAAAACAAAACAAATGAAAAAACAAAACAGCAACAGACTCATAAGTGCAGAGAGCAAACTGATGGTGCCAGAGGCATGGGAGGTGATGGGCTGGGAGAAGTAGGTGAAGGAGATGAAGAAGTACAAACTGGTAGTTATAAAATATATAAGTCACAGGAATATAAAGTACAGTCCAGGGAATACAGCCCATAATACTGCAATAATGTTGTACAGTGACAGATGGTAACTATACTTACTGTGGTGAGCATTTTGTAATGTATATAAATATCACATCACTATGTCATACACCTGAAGCTAGTATAATATTCTATATACTATGCTTCAATTGAAAATAAATTTAAAAAAAATCCTCATTCTGTGTTCATGCTGTTATCAGTATTGGGTATAGGTAACCAGGTGTCAGGAGGAGAAAGTGTCTCTAGCATTCTGAGTTTCCGCAAAGGTAATTATAACTTGACAAACTTTCCAATTAAACAACAAAAGTATACTGCCTAACTGGGGCTTTCTTCTTTTCAAATGAGTTGACACTACCAACATTTTGATTCTTTAGGAAACAAGCTCTAACTTCTAAAGAGTTTTCAAAAGGAGAAAATATTTCATTTCACCAAGATAATCTTTTTTATGAAAAAAAAAAAGATTTTATTTATTTGAAAGAGAGCATATAAGACTGCGTTGAGGAGGAGCAGAGAGAGCGCGGGAGAAGCAGACTCTCCACTGAGCAGGGAGCCTGATGTGGGACTGGATCCTGGGACGCTGGGATCACCACCTGAGCCACAGGCAGACACTTAACCAACTTAGCCACCCAGGCACCCCACCAACATAGCCTTGGAATTTAAAAATTCCAATCCTGGGCAGCCCGGGTGGCTCAGCAGTTTGGTGCCTGCCTTCGGCCCAGGGCGTGATCCTGGATCTTGGAGACCCGGGATCGAGTCCCATGTCGGGCTCCCTGCATGGAGCCTGCTTCTCCTTCTGCCTGTGTCTCTGCCTCTTTCTCTCTCTGTGGGTTTCTCATGAATAAATAAATAAATAAAATCTTTAAAAAAATAAAAATTCCAATTCTTAACGAAAATCTAAAAATTGAACTAATTTACAATTAAAGTATTCAACCGGGTTCAGAGTGGACTAACTCATAACCTGTACTTCAGCAATAAATCAAGTTTGAACTATACAAAATAGAAAGTGGAAGAACAAATGTCGAGACTGATTTCCTAACTATTCATATACTTCCTATATACAGCAAAAGTAAGACAAAACATTAGAACATAAATTGAGTCATACCTGAAATAAACCAAGGAACATGTCAAAGCAGAGGAAGAAAGATGTAAGAAAACATGGTCAATGGTCATCATAAGACATCACATGTCTGTTCACTTAAAGTCACACTTCAAGCCTGAGTTATATTCTCATTTGCACTATGGTTTTAAATCCTAATCTTTAAATCAGTGTTATTCTAAGATGCTGGATGGTGTGGACATGTGTCTAAGCTGATTCAAGTGAGACCCGGCAGGACATTCTATACCACCATCTACATCTAATAAGTGCTGCTCCATGATGACTTAATGATCCCTTCCCTGCACTCAGCCAAGTGGATGGTATTTTTAGTAATTAACGTTGACATTCACAGGCTAAATATGCACGTTTGCACTTGGCATATTTGCTTTGTGATGTCAGGTTAAACAAGTATGTTCTTTTTTTTTTTAATGATTTTTTTCCCCATCTTCGAGACACATGATTTTTTTTAAGATTTTTAAAATTTATTTATTCATCTCACACACACACACACACACACACACACAGGCAGAGACACAGGCAGAGGGAGAAGCAGGCTCCACGCAGGGAGCCCAATGTGGGACTCAATCCCAGGACTCCAGGATCACGCTCTGGGCCGAAGGCAGGTGCTAAACCGCTGAACCACCCAGGGATCCCCAACAAGTATGTTCTTAATAGAGAACCCATTTGGTTACTTTCTCAACCCAAGGATCACCTCTTAACCCAGATATTACATTTTAGGTTATTTATTTAATGTAATAAAGTATAATAGAAGAGCTGCAGGAGATTCAAAGATTTAAAAATCCAGAAATCATAATCCCTGCCCTAGACTAAATTTATAACTTAAGGGGAGAAAAGAAGCAGATACAGAAATACTAAAAGAACAGGGCAGCCTGGGTGGCTCAACGATTTAGCACCGCCTTCGGCCCAGGGCATGATCCTGGAGACCCGGGATTGAGTCCCACATCGGGCTCCCTGCGTGGAGCCTGCTTCTCCCTCTGCCTGTGTCTCTTCCTCTTTCTCTCTCTCTCTCTCTCTCTCTCTCTCTCTGTGTCTCTCATGAATAAATAGAGCAAATTAAAAAAAAATACTAAAAGAGCAAGAACTGGCCAGAAAAAAGGAACAAGGACCTAGCATGACCTGCCAAGCCAGGCGGAAGCTACGAACTTCAACAGCATTGCTGCATCTTCTCTCACCAGAGTCAAGAATGTGAAGCAGGAAGATGAGAAGCAAGAACACATGCTGACCTCTGAGGAAACGTGCTTCAAACTTGAACTGAAACAGAGCCCGAAGGCAAATCTGTCAAGTACCCTCCTAGGCCATAATCATCAGATTCTTAAAATTAACTTTTAAAAGTTGTCATATAAGCTCATGATTTTCAGACTTTAAATTTATTTTCTTTTTACCATATATTACATGTTAAAACATTAATTAACTTCAAGCAATGGTACATCGAATGAGCTACCAAGAGAGTTCCCTCTCTGTTCCTTGCTCTGTGTTTTACTCATTAAGTGAAGGAGTCATGTTCTTACCTCTCTTTACCAATGTGTGTGCTCACATACTGGACAGATATACACACACACACGAAGGATCGGTCGATTTTAAAGTAGATAGATCAAAAGATTTTCCTTTGTTACAAAGAGGCCCTTTGTGTTATAACCAAAGCCAGCCTCACAGCTTCTATTTTTATATGTTTCATGAGAATGGAAAACCCTCTGACCTTAGACTAAACTGGACTGGCTCTATGATCTCACACTTCGTGGCACTTCCTCTTTCCTGATATTTACTATATTCTATTGTTAATTTTTTTACTGCCCATCCTTTCTGCTTGCCTATAAGTTCCATGAGGGGCTGTACTTGTTGCATTTGGCATATACCCCAGAGCACCCAGCACAGAGCATCAAAATGCCCTAGGAGTTTATCAGACTCTTTAAGTGAGTCTGATACTTCCTGCAATGACCAGACTCAGAATTGGTAGTTTTAGAAGTGCACCCTTTGATGAACAATAATCATTCCCTATTTCAATGAAGAAGATAATATATTTTCTTGTCATAGTTCTCTCTCATCCTGGTGGATTTAGTTATAAGGCAGCACCTCAAAGCTTCATCTGAGATAAAATGTCTTGGAACTTTCTTATTCTCCTAGAAAGTTTACTGATTCCTATAAATTCACTGACTTCCCCCTATGACTATTCAAAGAATTTGGCATCTCTCATTTAGCTACTAAAAAGCCAAATCAGACTCATCCCTCTCTCTTTCTAGAAATTTTGGGCAGAAGCCAGCCAAGGAATTGGGGACAGTCTCTCATAGCCACACCAAGAATTTGCTATGAAAGACACGGGGTGAATTATTAAACCTACTGGGATCAAGGCTCATGTGTTGCTCTGTTATCCCACTGTTTTTGTAACTTCTTGCTAATTTGAAAAATCCCAATAGGCTTAGTCATCATCAAAAGCATAATAGTTTAGGTCAATGGTTCTCTAAGTAGAACACATATAAAAATCACCTGGGTAAATTTTTTTGAAAATATCAATTCATATGCGCCACTCTTAAAGATTCTGTTCCAATAGATATCAAATGTGGGCCTGGACTTTGTTTTCTTTTTTGTTGTTGTTTTGGGGAGTTTTTTTTTAGAGGCTCCAAGTAATTCTGATGATTACAATCTACAGGCTACATACTGAGAGTCACTGGACTGGTCTGAGGCTTTTCAAAGGCATAGAAAGATGAGGGGGGGATGAAAGGAGAAAACAGAGGAAATGTAGGTCAATATCACAAAATTGTTTACCATTCAACAATGGTAAAGCCCAAAATTACAGCAAAGACCACAATTCGTTACACTTTTGTTCTAGGTCTGGACAGCCAAGGGCCTTTTGTTAGCCATGGGCATCAGAAGTTAGTTTTCTACAAGGCACATCACTGCTTTCATCCCAGTCTTCCCTCACCGGGCTCCCCTTCTGCTCCTAATCTTCCTAGGATTAAGGCTACTTTGTCTTTTTGCTATCTGGTCAGCTATTCTAAACCTTTAAGGGCTTTGGACAAAATGACAACTTTCTGGGCTCCACTCAGCAGGGCAACAGTTTGGGTCAGAAAGACACAAACAAGGCTCTAGCGGAGGAGGATGCTCTCTTGCATACTGAGGTTGTAGATTATGTGGTATGCTGATCTCCTTCAGGACCAAGGCCCTCAGTCCCCCAGTTGCCAGAAATGTTGGCTTACTGAAGGCTCAGAGTTCCACGAATTGCCTTTGACTGAAGGAAGCTGCTTAGTCCAAGAGTGCACCTCGTGCCTGGGTGTAGCCCATGGGCACTAACTAGTCCTTGCAGAGAATGCAGATGACTAGCTAGCTCCCTTACTTACCGAACAATTCTGAGGGGGCCATTCCTCCTTCAAAGTTTCCTGCTGTTGAGGCCTCCATTGTACAGGCGCTAAAGTTCATTTTCTCCCTCTGCATAATCCTGCTGCTCTTTCTCCCTGACAAGTGTTATTCCCACGGCATCTCCCATATACCTTCTGTATGCAGATCTCACCGTCTATTTGCAGGGAATGTGACCTAAGATGCTAAACTTGCCTTTTTCAGTCAAGCACTGACAGCACTGGGTCATGGGTCATACCTGACTTCTTGAGTAATCAAGGGGTCACTTAATTTCTCCAAGTGTGTCTTTCCTCAAGTATGGAATTCAAATACAGACGACAACAGCAACAATAATACCATTTCTGTTTTGCCAGGTTTTTGTGGGAATTAAAAGAGAAAATATATATGAGAGTCCTTTGTAACTAATGAAGAAGAGCTGTATGATACTACCGGCTAACATCATTGCATCCTGGCTTCCCATGCAGTAAGTAATCAAGGAAGAGGGAAGGAGGATGGAGGATATCTACCAATACGGTACAATTCAACTTACACACTGTGTCACTTTCTCAAATCAACAGATTTGTGTCACTAATCAGTACAGCCGGACACATAATAAAAAAATTAGAAATAGAGGCACCTGGTGGCTCAGCTGCTTAACCATCTGCCTTCAGCCCAGGTCATGATTCCGAGGTCTTGGGATTGAGCTCTGCATTGGGCTCCCTGCACACTGGGGAGCCTGCTTCTCCCACTCCCTTTGCTGCTCCCCCCTGCTTGTGTGCTCTCTCTCTTTCTCTGTCAAATAAATAAATAAAATCTAAAAAAAATTAAAATTAGAAATAAAACCAAGAGGTGAGTTGTGCATTGCTGCAATCCTGAAACTGAAACAGAAGACAGAACCATACTTGTTCACTCTGTTTCCATCTGAAGATAGCAAGAGAGCAATTTCCACTACTGTGTAAAGTCAGAATTCACATTTTTACACAATAAGTTAGTTATGCAATGAGTAATGGAATAACATTTTACATCTCTGAATACAGAAACAAGTATACAAAATGATGAATATTTCTTGGGCAGTTTAATATTTTCTGGATTACCCTGATACTGTATCCACTGAAAAGAAAAAAAACACAACAATACAAAATCAAGTTGGAAGCACTCAGCTCAAGAAGCATGAGTGGAAGTTATCAATTCTAAAACTATGCTTTATATTAAAAATTACCAAATTATTGAGACTTACAAGAGCTTAAATGAATAATGTCTGCTATTCACAGACTCAGAAGGAGTGGCTCACAATGACTTAATCTGATCGATGGCTTTATTATTAGCAGAAGTCACAGAATGGAAGGAAGGAAGCTGAGAGAGCTATGAAAAAAGCCCCCAACTTTAGTGATTCTCTGCTCTCAGAGAAACCACAGTTGAAATGAAGAGGCAAGACAAACAAACCCACATGAAATATTAACCAAAACCTTTCCCTTATTATTTGAGCACTGAATGAATTACAGATAGGCATACAGGAATTCAGACAAAGGTGTGAACATGTGGGCTGGATCATTCTGGAAGGCTTCCTGTCAATCTCATGTAATAGGAAGCTATAAATTCCTTGATGTCCTGTTAAATCTGAAGAAATGCTGAATGAAACATTCCATCACACATGGAGAAAAAACTTTAAAACTTCTAACTTCAGGGGCACCTGGGTGGCTCAGTGGTTGAGCAGCTGCCTTTGGCTCAGGTTGTGATCCTGGGGTCCTGGGATCGAGTCCCACATTGGGCTCCCCACAGGGAGCCTGCTACTCCTTCTGCTTATGTCTCTGTCCCTTTCTCTGTGTCTCTCATGAAAAAGTAAATTCTTAAAATAACAAAAAAAAAAAAAAAAACTTCTAACTTAAAATGGTTTGCTGATTCGGTTTAGGTAGAACATTAATTCACTGTTCATAATCCTTAAATAGTTCAAAGTAGAGGCTTTTGAGGAAAAGATAATTTAGACCCTGCTTGGTGAACAATCAAAGTCTTAATCCAACTCATGAAACAATGAGAAGAGTGAAGAGCTGAGGCCAGATTCTGGGAGGAAGTGGGGGAGCTAGGCTTGTTTGTCAAAAATTTATAGGGACCAAAGGAATCTACCTGGATTCTGAAAATAGAAAACAGGCCCTAACCCCTAGAAATCTGAGTCATTTGCCCAGCTAAAATCAAGAGGACAGGGGATACTGCAGGCCAGTTTAATTAATAAGATTCTAGAAGTTAGAGGCAAGACAGGCAGGTAAACACCTGCTTAGGGTAAAACTAGAATAAAACAGGCCCCAGAAGGCACTGCTCTGTAGATTAATACCCCTGGCCAGCCTTTCTGTTTCCCCACAAGAGGGATACTACTGATTTCAGTGACAGATCACTGACCGCATCTAAGGAATGCAAAGCAGTCAACACTCAGTGTTTGGGGAGAGTAGTAACCTAAGCAGCTCGAAAGGCACATTTGTTGAAGCTCTGGGAACTCTCAGCCAGAGTGAGTCTCCATAAAAGTGTCTACAATTCACAGGAGAAATTTTCTGATTATTCTAGGCCTATTCCTAGATCAACCAAATACATTTTGTGGTGAAGGTAGGGGGATGGGTACCATGCAGCACAATGTGGCCACTCAGGGCCCATCTTATATATGAGGCCATTCCTGGATGAGAAAGAATTGTGGGCATCAAGACAGTGACTCCAGTTTGAGTTTATCACAGTGTCGGAGATTTCATTCGTTCATTCACTCATTCATTATCTATTCATTGTTAGAGATATCATACCAAAGCAATGTGGCTCAGAATGTAAGTTCTGGAACCAAGTGCATGGGATCAGTTCCTAGCTCTATCAATTACTAACGTAACACTTTTTTCACCTGTCAAAAGCAGTTGATTATAGTACCTAACCTACAGCAATGCAGTAAGGAGTTAAAGACTGAATTCACAATAATGAGTGCCCCTTAAAGTTTTTAAATAAATAATAATAATAGCTAAAATGTACACAGTGCCTAGTGCCAGGCACTATTCTAGACTCATCATGTGAATTCAGCCTAAGGTCCTCATGGTCCTTTACCACAAACCTATTCTTCCTACTTGCATTCCAATCCTAGTCATTTACTAGGAATGTAGGAATCATCCTAAACTCCTTCCTCTCCCTCACTTCCCACCCCTAAAGATATGGTCAAGTTCTGCCTATTATCCATTCAGCTCCTTCCCTCTTTTCCACTCAGGCCTTTTCCAATTTCTCTTAACTTTTACGGTAATCTCCTATGTATCCCCCTAAAGCTAGGGTTGTGCTCATCCAATCTGTCCTCCATTAAGATGGACCATTCTAAATGGTCTTTCCAAAACACATATCTGACAATATCATTCACCTGCTGAAATCTTCTATAGGAAAAAGTCACAGGTCCAACATGGCACATGGGGGTTTGTGATTTGGCCCAATCTGTCTCCAATATTTGGATTCAGAGAGTGACATTCAATCAATCACTATGTAAGATGATATATTTCTACCATACCATACCAATTAACATAATAACAGATGGTTATTGAATAACAAACTTAATTTTCTCTTGGGCCTCTGTAGCAAAGCACAGGATGTGAGTGATTATCTTACATCGGCTCAGTGACCCTGGCTGGTCGGCGGTACCATCTGTCGTTTTAGGAAACTGAAAACTTGAACTGTTACTTCCTGTCCCACCCGGCCCAGTTTAGGCGTGCATGCATTTTACATCTTAATCTCACTTTACACACACCCAGAAAAAAACCTCACTTTTCAAAAGTTCATTAACAAAGTCTCACAATTAAAAGAGCAGCCCTGTGAGTCATTTTTGGGTACCCGTGTGGAAATAACAACTCCTCCCTTTGCTGAGAAATGGCTTCAACAAGTGCATGAGAACCACAGGAAGTAATGATACAGGCCTTAGCTATTGTCAGAGGAGTCCAGTATTCACTCCCTCTCAGGATGGTGTGGCTCCTGCTGTCACCTTGCCACTGCTGCTTGTCTTCATTCTTCTAAAAGTAAAGTCTTTCTTATGTGGGCTTGGAAGGAACTATTTCAAGGCAATTATCAATTTATCCGTATTTCCTGGCTCCTGAGTCATACTGTCAAGTTCAAGTCAAGAAGTACCCATTCTGGGGTTTTTAAGAAAGCGTAAGTAACCTAAAACAAGGGAGTGAACAGGTGATCACACCTAAGTGATATCCCCTGTAATTCGTCAAAAGAACCTCAGCTTCTTCTCGAATCAAAACAAAAGTAGTCCTAGGCGCACACTTTGCAAGGGAAGCCTACCCACGGGTGCCTGACATACTTTCTCCGAAGCCCTAAACGCGCAGTCCCTTGCCCACTGGGCGAAAAGAAGGAGAAATCAATCACTCCGCTGTGCAGGAGAACGCCAAGGCCGAGTTCCCGGAGGCGCGGAGCGGGGGTGAGCCCGGGGCCAGACCCCAAGTGCCCCCCAGACAGCGCTCGAAGCCCCAGCCCGCGAGGCGCCCCGGCCCCCGGCGACCCCCGGCGACCCCCGGCGACCCTCGGCTCCCGGGGCAGTTCAGGAGAGAGGAAGACGTACAAAGGGGGAAAAACGAACCAGCAACAGGACGGAGCGTGCGAGCCGAGAAGCCCTGTCCCGCGCGCGCCGCGAGAGGGAAGGAAACCTGTTGCGCGACTCCTGGCGGCGGGGCTCGCGGCGCCTCCCGCGGCCCGGGCTGGCTCCTCGTCGGCCGCCTGAGCTCCGCGCCGCCCGCCCGGCCCCGGCGTCGGGAGCGCCCACGGCCGCGGGAGCAGGCCCCGCCCCGGGACCGCAGCGCCGGCCCCCGCCCCGCCCCGCCCGGAGCCCGGAGCCCCGGAGCCCCGGAGCCCCCGCGCCCCGAGAGCGAGAGCGGAGCGGCCGTCCGCGCCTCCCCCGCCCGCGCGCCCGCAGGAGCGCCTCCCCGCCGTCCGCCTGCCGCCCGCGGCCCCGCACCTGCCCCCCATCCCCGCCCCGAAAGGCGGGCGGGAGGCGCCGGACTTTCCCCGGGAATCCCCGGGGCGCTGCTGACGCTTGGCGGCCGCTCGGAGTGTGGGTGTGCCTGGGAGAGGCCGCTCGGGCGCGGCCTGAGCCCCAGCCGGTTCGTCCGTCTGTTCGTTCACTCACTCACTCACTCACTCACTCACCCATCCATCCATCCATCCATCCATCCATCCATCCATCCATCCATTCATTAATTCATTCCCAACTGAGCGTCCACTCGAGGGCTGAGGATACTTGCCCTGGTTAAAAATAGCTCCAAGACCCTGCCCTCAAAGACCTGGCGTTCCACTGCAGAACGATAAACAGATAAAAGTGTGTATTATGCGAAATGGTATCTTGAAAAAAAAGACTGAAGCTCATAATTAGGACTTGCTTAACCCCCCCCCAAAATAAAACAAAACAAAACAAAACAACCCCTCACTGATGGAAAATTTCAGAGAAACTCAGAAGCCAACTAAAAGAGTTCCCAAAGGCCCAAGCTAGAACAATTTGAGCAACAAAATTAATAAAGTAGTATTAGACTACAAAGTAAGAAGAAAACCCATGAGTTCCTAATGATATAAGCAGTTTAATGAATAAATAAATGGTGGAGAGGAGATAAATCTCCCCTGCAAAAGAATTTGTAAAAATTTACATAGATATCCAGCCTTAAGGAGGAGAAGCATAACTTCACACTCCTTAAGTATGAGGTGCCCCTAATGACTTCTCCCAAAAAGTAAGGTGTGGAAAGGAGGGAAAAGAGTAACTTCACAACCGAAGACACCTAAAAACAAGAGGTTGGCCAAATGATCAAGGTCAACGGCAGCAGTCATAGATCATATTGATAGTATACACTCTTGATGTGTGATTAAAATGTCACTTTACCTCTGTGACCTCTTCCCCCAGCTTATCATAAGAAAAAACATCAAATTCCAAAAGAGGGACATCCTACGATACATGACCAATATTTCTCTAAGCTGTCAACGTCATCAAAAACAAGGAAAGTCTGAAAAACTGCCACAGTCTAGAGGAGTCTAAGGAGACATTACACCTGAATGTATGTGGTATACTGAATGGGATCCTGGAACAGAAAAAGGCCATTAGGTAAAAAACTAAAGAGGGGACACCTGGGTGACTGAATGGGTTAAGAGTTTGCCTCTTGATTTCAGCTCAGGTCATGACCTCAGTGTTGAGAGATGGAACCTTAGAGTGCTCGCCCCTCAGTGAGGAGTCTGCTTGAGATTCTCCCTCTTCCCCTGCCTTTCCCCCCACTCATACTCCTGTACTCTCTCTTTCTCTCTCGCAAATAAATAAATAAATCTTAAAAAAAAAACTAAAGAACTCTGAATAAAGTATGGACTTTCATTGGTAGTATAGTATCAAGATTGGCTCATTAGTTATGATGATGTGCCATACTAATTGTAAGATGGTAATAATAGGGGAAAATGGGAACAAGGTTTATGAGAACCCTCTATACTACTCTTGCAATTTTTCTGTAAATCTTAAACTGTTAAAAAAATAAAGTTTATTTTAAAAGAAAATAAGAGATGAGGGGTGCTATAATAAACTAAAAACAAAACAAAAGGTTTATTTCAAAGACCTCTAAGATAAGAAAACAATTTGAGGGAGGAAACAATATGGATTATGACCATTTCAAACAGAGATCTGTAGATGTAAAGGCCCTGAGGCAGGAGCATGCTTGGAGTAGTAGCAGTGTGGCTGGAACAAAATGAATGTGGGAAGAGCAATGGATCTTGGAGCTAGGGGTGGGGAACAGAGTATGTAGGGCCTTGGTGGTGATGACAGTTTTAACATTTTACCCTGACTGAAAAGAAGATGTCAAAGAATTTTTAGTACAGCAGTGACCTCCTGGTTTTGAGTTTTTTGTTTGTGTTTTGTTTGTGTGTGTGTGTGTGTGTTTTTTTTTTTTTTTTTTTACTATTGTGTTGACAAATTAGGAGAAACAATGGAAGAAGGCCAACCAGTTAGGAGGCTGTGCTGTTTAATTTTGTCTGTCAACTTGACTGGGCAATGGGGTGCCCAGGTATTTGGTTAAAGATTATCCTGGATGTGTCTGTGTCTGTAAGGATATTTTAGATGAGATTAACATTTGAATCTATAGAATGAGTAAAGCAAATTGCCCTCCCCAGTATGGGTAAGCCTCATCCAGTCTGTTGAAGCCGTGAATAGAACACCAGCCAGGCTGGGTAATGGAGAATTTGTCCTCTCTGGACATGTCTTTGAGCTGGAACATCCATTTCTTCCTGCCTACAGACTTGCCCTCAAACTGAAAGTTATATCATTTACTTTCCTGCTTCTCAGGCCTTTGGACTCAGGAATTATACCACCAACTTTTCTGGGTCTCCATCTAGCTGACTACAGTTCTTGACAGTTCTCAGCCTCCATAATATATATGTTTCATTTATAAATACATGGTTCTGTTTCTCTGATTCACTGATTTAAAAACCCTAGCAGTAGAGCTGGTAAGAAGTGGGCAGGTTCTGGATATATTCCTAAGGAGAAGCTGACAGTACTGGCTGATTAACTGGATGTAGGACATAAGAGAGTAAAAAGAGTCAGGATGAGTCAAGGTTTTTACTTGGAACAATTAGAAGAAAAGAGGTTCCTTATGCTAATGGGGGAAGACTACTTGAGAAGCAAGTTGTAAGGTTGGGGGAGGGGAGGGAAGGATTGCTGGGGATTAAGAGCTCCATTTTGGACACTTTAAGTTTGGAGTTGTCAAGAAGGGCCCAGATCCTCTTTGGGTGCTAGCAGGATCTAGAAAGCACTGCCCAATATAGTAACCAAATAACTGGTAATGTTCATGGTACTTTGCCTGCTAGCACTCCGATTAGGCTCAGAGAGAATCAAAAAAGAGTAAATGGAGACAGAAGAATGTGACAATAGCTGGAAGGAAATACATGGTCAAGAGAGAGATTTTTATTTTTAATTGGATAATATGCCTATTTGTATGCTCATGGGCATGAGCCAAAGACAAGGAAAAAGTGATGATGTAAGAGAGCTAAAATCACTGTGTAGCAATGTTCTTGAGTAGATGAGCAGGGATAGAATCCAATGCAAAAGGAATGTTGGGGTTAAATTGGAGAAGGTAGAGAATTCTTTTCTGATAGCTGGAGGGGAGGCAGAACAAATGGGCACAGATGCTGATAAATGTGGAGGCAGAAACATGTTTTATCGATGAAGTTAACAAGGTTAGCAGCAGAAAGTGAAGAGGAGAGAGGAAGTTTGAGAAGAGGGTAGAAAGGATGAAATATCATTCAGGGACAGTGAGAATGTAAATAGATTTTGAAAATGTAGTCAGATTGCTGGATAATACTAAAGATTCACTTGGAGTCAGGGACCAAAGATATAAGGGGCGGGGCAGTTGGTATAGTTGTGTATTCTCACTAGCCTCATTTGCTTATTTGGGTACAAATAGTGCTAGGAAGAGATCGAGATACAGCCGGAGCCTGGAGTCTGAGCATCATGGAGGAGAGAAGAACAAGAATGTGGAGCATCTGTGCAGGGGAATGATTACAAGGAACAACCATGGCATTTAAACCAAGGAAAGAGAGAAGAGAGGACATGAATGATGGTGTTGAGGCAAAGTGAAAAGGTGTTAGGTTAATGGATTAGAGGTTCCGGGGCGTCAAGGAATTACACAGTAGGGGATTAGGGAGATTCAGTTGGAAAAATGCAAGTTGGTTATCAGAGAGTGAGATCTTTGAGACTTAGATGATGAAGGAATGAAGATACATAATGGCAGTCTAGATGGACCTGGGCTTTCTGCAATTGATGTGCATGACTCCTTCTAGGCTCCCAGGTGGGTGTCCTATGTTTTATACATTTTTTTTTTCTGAGAGGTTGGCTCTAACCTCCAGTTTGGATTTTTTGAACCATGAGTATGGATGAGGACTTAAGGATAAACCCAGATAAAGCAGGACAAGTACATGGAGAGGGGCATAGCTGCTGCATGAGGTCCTGTCCTATGTATACACCATCTTATATCCTACTGCCATCCCAAATTTGAAGTGCTCATGAACCCACTGAATTTCATGATTGGAGGTCATCTAGCCCAGCCAATCCTCTCAAGTACAATTCCTCCATAGCCCTCAGCTAAATAGTCATATTTTATCCCCTCACTGTGTAGCATTCAGCAACCACCATTTCTCTTTGCCATGCTAGTTTTCAAAGTCCTTGAAGATATTTTGTGTGTGATACAATATATGTGGCATAAAATTTACCATTGTCATCTTTTTAAAGTTCAGTTCCATAGGTACAATCACATTATTATGTAATCATCACCACCCTTTTCCAAAAATTTTTATCTACCCTAATGACAACTCTGTACCTATTAAACACTAATTCTCCAATCCCCCTTTCCCTAGCCCCTGGCAACCACTGCTCTACTTTCTGCCTCTATGAAATTGATTAATCTAGACATGTCGTATAAGTGGAATGGTACAATATTTGTCCTTTTGCAACTGGCTTGTATCACTAGGCATAATGTCTTCAAGGTTTATCTATGTTATAGCATGTGTGTCCAAATCTTTTTCCTTTTAAAGGCTGAATAATATTTCTTTTTCAGTTGTTGCTTTCATTTTTCTGGTGTATATAACCATAAGCGGAATTGCTGAATCATATGGCAATTCTCTGTGTAATTTGTTGTGTGTGGTATCATCATACCATTTTTCACAGTAGTTGCACTGTTTTATATTCATACTAGTAATGCACAAGAGTTCTGATGTCTCCACCTCCTTGCCAACACTCGTTACTTCTTATAACCTATCTTTGATTTCCTCTCTGTGTGACACACTGCTAGGCACATGATGTTGTATGAGTCAACAAACAGTAATTGTTAACCCTGTTGGAAAGGGAAATGAGGTTAAATGAATCAGCAAGCCCTAACATGCACATCTTGTTCTAGATCTACGCTGCCCATTATTGTAGCCACAGGTAGTTATTTAAATTTAAATTAATTAAGATTAAGCAAAAATTTAAATTCAAGTCCTCAGTCTCAGTGACATTTTTGGTGCATAACAGCCACCATAACTAGTGGTTATTAGTGTCCATTACATTCGACTGTACAGAGTAGAACATCACCAGAACATCATCATGAATGTTACCAGTTCTTTTGTTACTATATATTGGGCAGTGCTTTCTAGATACTGCTAGTACCCTGGGCTTTGTCTCACAAATCATATTTGGATAATCTTTTCCAGAATTGGCCAGCTTAAAATTTAAGATAAAAGTCTTTCTTTTAGGAGGGAGGAAATATGCTGCCTAAAAAGTCTATGGCCCTTTGGCTCAGGGCATGATCCTGGGGTCCCGGGATCAAGTCCCACGTCAGGCTCCCTGCATGGAGCCTGCTTCTCCCTCTGCCTGTGTCTCTGCCTTTCTGTCTCTCTGTATCTCTCATGAGTAAATAAATAAAATCTTAAAAAGAAAGAAATTCTAGATTTTAATAATGCCAGCATGTGTGCAGACATCTTCTGTTTGCCCCTTCAGATCTACTTTCTACCTCCCTCCATTCTACTCTCTAGCCTGGATTGATCCTAATGGATTATTGCAATAAGTTTCTATGCCCTTGGGCTTAGCCCATAGGGAGATCTAGCAGGAGAGCGGAAGCAGGGGATGAAGTATTCCAAGCCAAAAGGCTGTCTGTGTTCCTCAACAGAAGGTTCCTCTAAGATGGTCTGTTCTATATGATTCCCTCTCCTTCCTGGTTCTGAATACCTCTCCCTACTCATGGTTCTCAGGCCTGGGGTATGACAACCCAGGAGTCCCTATGATTTCCACTCTGCCTATAGCTTTATAATATTACCTTTATTTATAAAACTTCTTTAAATTGTTCTAATTTGAATGTGCCATCTGTTTCATATTGGAACACTGAACAGGATCCTTAATCAGTTAGAACATAGTGTCCAAATCCCTGCTTTGAATATTTTATACCTACAGTCCTACAAAAATATTCCCTGATAGGATAGGCCAGGTGGCTCGGCAGTTTAGTGCTGCCTTCAGCCCAGGGTGTGATCCTGGTGGAGACCTGGGATTGAGTCCCATGTCAGACTCCCTGCATGGAGCCTGCTTCTCTCTCTGCCTGTCTCTGTCTCTCTCTTTAATCTTTAAAAAAATCTTTTAAAAAAATTAATCTTTAAAAAATCTTTAAAAAAATGTTCCCTGATAATGTTAGCATCTCTTTATCCCAATCCACCAGTTAGCTTTATGAAAAAACTATGTTGTAAGTCATACAATAAATAAATTTTTCTCCAGTAAACAGACTAGAAAAATATTCTGAATCACAAGCAAATCTTTTTAGATATAGCTTCTCTACATAAAATATTGTTTATGAAAATATATTAAAAAAACTATAAAATAAATAGATTAAAGTTTAAAATATTAAATATTTTAATATCCGATAAGCTTTAAATTACCTCCAGATATGTGAGAAAATATGTACCTCAGTACTGCAAACAAACCTTCATTACTCAGTATACACAACTTACCAGAGAACATGGTTTCTATCTATACACTGAATGTTTGCATCTCCCAAAATTCATGTCATAATCTAATACCCAATGTGATGATATTAGGAGGTGGGGCCTTGGAAGTTGATAAGGTCATAAAGATGGAGTCCTCAAGAATGGGATTCATGTTCTTATAAAAGAGGCCCCAGAGAACTCTCTTGCCACTTCTGTCATGTGAGAACACCAGCAAGTAGACAGCCATCTGTGAACCAGGAGGTAGGCTCTCACCAGACACCAAATCTATTGGCACCTTGATATTAGACTTAGCAACCTCCAGAACTGTGACAAATAAATTTCTGCTATTTATAAGCCATAAGGTCTAGAGTATTTTTGCTATAGCATATAGCCTACATGGACTAAGACACCATTTGAAGCTCAATATTTAAATATGCAATTAGTAGCAGCTCATTTAAAAATATATAAGCCCCATAATACTAATTCCTATATTAAAGATAACTGAAACTTACTGCTCAGTTACAATGGGCCAACCACTATGCTAACACTTTCATATATTGTTTAATTCCCATTGCAAATTTATGAGGTGTATACAACTCAACTCCATTTGACAGAAGAGGAAATGAGCCTTAAAGTCTCCTGTCCACTGTACCAGTACCAGCAAGCAAAGGACCCTAGATTCAGATCCTCATGTCCAACACAAAAGTCCATTGTTTTAAAGATTTTATTTACTTACGAGAGACACACAGAGAGAGGCAGAGACAGACAGAGGGAAAAGCAGGCTACATGCAGGGAGCCTGAATTGGGACTCAATTCCGGTTCTCCAGGATCACACCCCAGGCTGAAGGTGGCGCTAAACCGCTAAGCCACTGAAGCTGCCCATGTTCTTAACTGCCAATAAAGAATCCAAGAACAGCATCAAAGACCACAGAAGAACCAAAAAATAAGGACTATCCAAAGCAAATGATTTCTTTTATCCTCTTACCTATACTCAAAGAGCGATGTCCAAATCTAAATAAGCTTAGAAAAAATTAGAAAAAAAATAAGAGAAAGAAAGAAGGAAAGAAAGAAAAAGAAAGAAAGAAAGAAAGGAAGGAAGGAAGGAAGGAAGGAAGGAAAGAAAGAAAGAAAGAAAGAAAGAAAGAAAGAAAGAAAGAAAGAAAGAAAGAAAGAAAAGAATGCAACAGATAATTCATAGAAAAGCAAATTTCTTGTTGTATAGGAACTTATTTTTCTGTGCATGGTACACAAGGAGGAGTAGAAAATTAGCGGTGAAAATGTACTATTTTGGTATTAGTTAAATCTTATTCCTGCCAGCAATTCCTGAAATGACATGGTTGTATTTTTGTTTTAGCCCAAATTACAATTAAGTGAAAACTTCCCTCTGATACATTGGCATACTTGCAAGAAGCTTGAAGGTGAGCATGTACTGGCTGTCCTATGCATGCAAATAGAACATTCTCTGTGAAAGAGAATGGGATAAAAAATACCAAGTCTAGAGATAGTATAATTGACCTGCTTAATGGCTCTTAATGATTTTTCTGCAACTGTGATTTTGCATAACAAGTTGCAAGACTATTTTAAGATGAGACTGTTGCTCAATACTCACTTCTGGTAAACTCATTTTGCACCATCACCCTGCCCTGCGGAACTGATAAAAGTGAAACAGAAAAAGCATAAACAGAATGTAACAAATAAGCCATGCCTATTACTAATAAAGTAATAGTTTCATTGTAAGCCTTTAAATATTGTTTTTGAATTGGAATAATTAAATTTGTTCTCAACAAGCATAATTTTCACAGACAGACTAAACATTTTTATAATCCATATTTTGGTCATTTAGATGAATTTATGTCATCCATTTAGAAACTGTGTCTTTCTAGACCAAAAAGTCTTACTTTGGGGATGAGACATGGTTTTCTTCTCTTTTTCTTCATCCATTTCATCCTCTTCTTGCAGCTCCATGATTTTGTCTTACTTTTCCCTTTAGCACAATCTTCAAGTAGACTGAATCCTTCAAAAATGGCTTATAATTTTTGTGGGTGCATGGACCATGGCCAGCATCCTTCCATAACTCTAAAGAAAATTTAAAAGGACAAATTGGCACTTCCAAAAGCAAACATATTTCAAATGACGAATATGTTTTAAAGATGAACTTACCGAAAGTGACACAGTGAAAACAGATCGAAGTCTCAGCAGTAAACTCACAGATTCAGTGGACAGCCTTCTTACAGGTACCTGCTCTTGGAATGATGATCATGTTGAAGAGACCTTGGGGAAGCTGACAGATGTACCTCAGTCCACAGCTCCTTTCCTTGCTTATGTGCCTAGGGTGTAAATAAGAATCTGATAGGAGCTAACATGGCTTTGCATCACTCTCAGTGTTGAAAGCAGGCCACTCTAGCCAATTTCTTTAAACCCTATTTTCTACAAGTTGGTCATGGGTAAAGATCAGTTATGAAACAGGAACTTTTGCCACAACTCTACATCCCTAGTAACAAAGAAACATTTACAAAACAAATGCCCCCAGGCAAATCAGAATTCGTAATTGATTACAATGCAAATGTGGGTACTGCATATAATCTATTCATGCCTTATTTCTTTCAAGGTCCTAGGACATCACCTCTCCAACTTTAAGTAATGAGTAGACTTCTCTTCAGAGAAAAAGAATATTGTGACACTCAGTGTTGACAAATTAATATAACAAATACTTTACATAAACATGATATAAATTCCTTATGATTACAGCATCATTAGAAAACTATAAAATTCAAACAAATCATATGTGGAATTTAAGAAACAAACACACAAAGGGGGAAAAAAAGAGACAAACCAAAAACAGATGCTTTTATCTTACACTTGATCTTAGCCAAAAGGCTGAGAAGCAAAAATTAGTTGATCCTGAAGCAAGATCCCCACTGCGCAGGGAGCTATGCAGAGCTCAATCCCAGGATCCTGGAATTGATCCAAAGACAGACGCTTAACCTACTGAGCCACCCAGGTGTTCCATAATTTTTTGAGATTTCATGTTGTTTTCCATAGATGCTGCACCAATTTACATTCCCATCAATGATGCACAGGTGGTATCTTTTCTTCATATCCTTTCCAACTTATTATCTCTTTTCTTTTTGATGACAGTCATTCTAACATTGTACTTTTGATTTGCATTTCCTTGATAATTAGTGATGTTGAGCACCTCTTCATTTACCTGTTGGCCATTTGTAGATCTTCTTTGGAGAAATGTCTGTTCAGTTCCTCTGTTCATTTTTAAAATGTTTTGTTTTGGGATGCCAGGTGGCTCAGCAATTGAATGTCTGCCTTGGGCCCAGGGCACAATCCTAGAGTCCTGGGATTGAGTCCCACATCGGGCTCCCTGCATGGAGCCTGCTTCTTTCTCTTCCTATGTCTCTGACTCTCAGTCTGTGCCTCTCATGAATAAATAAATAAAATCTTTAAAAATAAATAGTTTTGTTTTGTTTTTGCTTGAGTTGTACGCATCCTTTATATTTCTTGGATATTAACCCCTTATAGGGTACATGATTTATAAATATGTTCTCCCATTTGGTAGGTTGCTTTTTCATTTTGTTTATGGCCTTTATTTGATATAGTTTCACTTGTTTATTTTTGCTTTTATTATCTTTGTTTTTGATGTCAAACAACAACAACAAAAATCACTGCCAAGACTGAAGTCAAGGAGCATACCCCCTATGTTTTCTTCTAAGAGTTTTATAATTTCAGGTCTTACATTCAAGTATTTAATCCATTTTGAGTTGACTTGTATATGGTGTAAGACAGAGGTCCAATTTCATTCTTTTGCATTTGACTGTCCAGTTTTCCCAACACCATTTAGTGAAGAGACCATTTTTTTCCATTGTATATTCTTGGTTTATTTATGGAAAATTAGTTGACCACGTATACATGAGTTTATTTCTGGGCTCTTTATTATGTTCCATTGATTTATGTGTCTGTGTTTATGCCAATACCATACTGTTTCTGTGGAAAATACCATTGGAATTTTGATAGGGATTGTATTAAATCCCTATCAAATTGCTTTGGGTAGTATGAATATTTTAACAATATTAATTTTTCTAATTCCACAAGCACAGAATATCTCTCCATTTATTATTGTCTTCTCCAGTTTCTTTCATCAATACCTTACAGTTTTCAGTGTATAGATCTTTCTCCTCTTTGGTTAAATTTATTCTTTGTATATCATTCATTTTGATGCAATTGTAAGTGGATTGTTTACTTGATTTCTCTTACTGATAGTTCATTGGCATGATATAGAAACACAACTGATTTTTGTATATTGATTTTGTATCCTTCAACTTTACTGATTTTTTAAATAATTTCTAACAATTTTTGGTGGAATTCTTAGGGTTTTCTATTATATTTAATCTGCAAATAGAGAAAGTTTTACTTCTTCCTTTTTGATTTGGATGACTTTTATTTCTTTTCCTACCTAATTGCTCTGGCTAGAACTTCTAGTACTAAACTGAATAAAAGTGACAAGAGCATCCTTGTCTTGTTCCTGATCTTAGAAGGAAAGTTTTCAGCTTTTCACCATTGAGTATGACAGGTGCGGGCTTGTCACATGCAGCCTTTATTATGCTGAGGTAAATTCACTCTATACCCAGTTTATTACAAGATTTTATCATGAATCAATGTTGAAGTTTGTCAAATGCTTTTTCTGCATCTATTAAGATTATTGTGAGATTTTGATTCCTCACTTTGTTAATGTGGTGTATTGCATGCGTTGATTTGTGGATGTTGAACCATTCTTGCATCCCTGAAATAAACTCCACTTGATCATGGTATATGATATTTTTAATATATTGTTGAATTAAGTTTGCTAATATTTTGTTGAGGATTTTTGCATCTATGTTCATCAGGGATATTGGTCTGTAATTTTGTTTTCTTGTAGTTGTACTTGATTGGATTTGGTATCAGAGTAATGCTGACTTCGTAAAATGAGTTCAAACGTGTTCTGTCCTCTTCTACTTTTTTGGAAGAGTTTGAAAAGGATTAGTACTCGTTATTAAAATACTTGGTAGAATACACCAATGAAGACATTTGGTCCTAGATTTTCTTTGTTCGGGGGATTTTTTATTATTGATTTAATCACCCTATTTGTAATGGGTCTGTTCAGATTTTGTATTTCTTCATGATTTAGTCTTGGTACGGTGTATTTTCTAGGAATTTTCCATTTCTTCTAGGTTGTCCAATTTTTTTGCATATACTTATTAACTTTAGTCTCATGATCCTCTGTATTTCTGTGGTATCGGTTGTAACATCTTTTTTGTTCTAACTTTGAGTCTTCTCTCTTTTTCTCTTGGTAAGTGAGTCTAGATAAAGGTTTATCAATTTTGTTTACCTTTTCCAAAATACTTCCTCTTAGTTTCATTGATCTTTTCAATTGTCTATATAGTCTCTACCTCCTTTATTTCCACTCTCATCTTTGTTATTTCCTTTCTTCTGCTAACTTTAAGCTTGATTTATTCTTATTTTCCTATTTCTTTGAGGGGTAGAGTAAAATTGTTTGTTTAAGTGGTCTTTTTTTCATTATGGAGGCAATTATTGCTATGGACTTCCCTCTTAGAACTTCTGCTCCATCACATTGGTTTTGGTAGCTTGTGCATCCATATTCATTTGTCTCAAGAAATTTTGAATTTTCTTTTGATTTATTCTTTAATACATTAGTTGTTCAGTAGCACATTACTCTCCACATATTTGTGAATTTTCCAATTTTCTTATTGTAACTGATTTCCAGTTTTATACCATTATGGTCGAAAAAGATACTTGATATGATTTCAATCTTTTAAAATTTAGTAAGAGATGTTTTGTGGCATAACAAATAATGTATCCTGGAGAACATTCCAGGTGCACTTGATAAAATGTGTATGCTTCTGCTGTTGGATGGGATATTCTGTAAATGTCCGTTAAGTCCATCTGTTCTGATACATAGTATAAGTCCAATGGTTCTGTATTGATTTTCTGTGTGGATGATGTATCCATTGTTGAAAAGGTCAAAACAAGCTCTACTTTGCATATATAATTATCTGGAAGAAAAGATACATAAATTTAAGGCAAACACAATATAAAGCTCCATTTGGAATTGGAAATAAAAGTTTCAAGATAGTTTTGTTTAATATTGCCTATTTTACTGCTGCTACTGCCATAGACAATCAAGATGCTAATCCCTGTATAGAGGGAAAAAATGTGTTGATAGAAACTGCTTTTAAAATCTGCTTCTAATAAAAAAATCTACTTCTAATCACACCAATTTTTATCCTTTGACAACTTCTCATTGCAGGCCCACCATCTTGTCTCAGTCCAGGTCCTATTTGTAAGTCAATTTGACACTAGATGTAGGAGGGTAAAAATCTCCTCTGAGATTTGTATAAAGTTGGTAGTCATGGAAATTTTAAGTCTGAATTCATATTACCTGTATGGGACAAAGGGCCTCAAGCCTAATGTATAATGGACTGGTTTGATTATGCTACCAAATGACTGACTGAAACAAAGGCACACCCTCTCTGAAAATACTAAACTATCCAGATTGACAGTAACTCTACTATACCAACAGTCAAGAGACCCATCCTTGGAAATGCCAAATTGTGAAAAAATATGAATTGCAGACTATCATATATATAAAAGTTATGAGAATTTAATGAGATAACTCATGCAAACTGCTCATAAACCATACCTAGAAAGTAGTAAACTGCTATAGTCATGATCACCATCATCACTTTTCAGCTCTATTTGCAACAATCACAAACTTTCATCACAATAAATCAGACCTACTCACCTTTCTGCAAACACTCATTGCTTCTTTTATGTTTTTGTTTTGTGCAGGATGAAATGATGATACTATTATCATCCTCATGCTAGCGCCAACAGAGCAACATACCTACCCTCTTTTACAGATCATACTCTCTTTTACCAAATCAAAGAGTAGGACTGGATAATTTTTAAAACTTTTTATTATAGCCAATGTTGGGCCTATGCAAAAATCTCCAGAATAGTTAATCTCTAAGTTAAGATATTTATTAGCTCATAGTCAGTAAAACCCTTCATTCTTATGCCTTCTGCCCTAGACTATTCACAAGCATCATATCCTTTTAGGCCACATAATTGTATATCTTTCTAGTTCTAAAAGTTTATACTAAATTCAGCAACTCATGGAATTACACTGTAAGTCTTGGTTATTAAGTCATTTTTCTGCCCCCAACTGAGTAAAATGAGCCTTGATACTGCTCTACTATTTGGTTAATACTTACACATTGACTTCTGCTTCCAAACATGATGGAGTAACAGGGACCAGATGTATCCTCCCAAATTAATAACAATAGCAAAGCCAAAATATATAAACACCAATTTTCAAGATATTGAGCACTAAATAATGAAGGACTGTGATCTCCAAGATATGGAAAATACACAAGGTCAGCCCTTTCTGTCCCAGCTTGCTCCGTGAAGAGAGTTTCAAGTACATGGCCCAGAGAAGAAGCCAGGCAGATTCCCTGAGTTGAAGAGATGAAGCTGAATGTCCAGGGAGATCAAGGTGACTACAGCTCATAGGATCATGCCCTGGGCCAAAGGCAAACAAACACTCAACTGCTGGGCCACCCAGCCATCCTAGTTCTTAAACCATTTGTAAAGTGGTATGATATCTCTCAAAAGTAAACTGAGATAAGTGAATGAGGGATACTATGAACCCAAAGCAACTAAAATTTTAAAATAACATGCTAGTAAAAGTGAAAAGAATGGAATCATTAAAATGCTCAATTGATAAAAAAAAGAAAGAAAGAAAAAGAGAGAAAAGAGAACAAGGATAGAACAGTTGGAAAACAACTAGCAAGATTAGATTTCAATATGACGCATAATAATTACATTAAATGTAGGTGGTCTAATCTCCCCAGTTAAAAGGCAGAGATGGTCAGATTGGATGCAAACCACAATAGGCTGCCTACAAGAAAATCACTTATTAACTATCAAGACTCAAAATGAGTAAAAGAATGGAAAGAAGATACAGCATGCTAACACAAACCAAAAGAAAGCAAAAGTGGTTCCATTAATGTCAGAGAAAATAAATTTCAGGAGGAGGGGCAAGATGGCGGAAGAGTAGGGTCCCCAAATCACCCGTCCCCACCAAATTACCTAGATAACCTTCAAATCATCCTGAAAATCTACGAATTCGGCCTGAGATGTAAAGAGAGACCAGCTGGAATGCTACAGTGAGAAGAGTCCGCGCTTCTATCAAGGTAGGAAGACGGGGAAAAAGAAATAAAGGAACAAAAGGCCTCCGAGGGGGAGGGGCCCCGCGAGGAGTCGGGCTGAGGCCGGGGCGAGTGTCCCCAGGACAGGAGAGCCCCGTCCCGGAGGAGCAGGAGCTGCACCAACCTTCCCGGGCGGGCGGAAAGGGGCTCGCAGGGAGGTGGAGCAGGACCCAGGAGGGCGGGGATGCCCTCGGGCTCCCGGGGACACTAACAGACACCTGCGAGCGCAGGAGAGTGCGCCGAGCTCCCTAAGGGCTGCAGCGCGCACGGCGGGGCCCGGAGGAGCTCGGAGGGGCTCGGGCGGCGGCTCCGCGGAGGGGGCTGCGGGGCAGGAGCGCGAATCCCACAGCGCAGGCCCCGGAGCACAGGGCGCCGGGACACAGCCCAGGATCCGGCCTCCCCCGGGACAGGCAGGGGCCGGGAGGGCCCAGGACAGCGAGGACGCTCCTGCCCCGAGCTGAGCGGATCAGCGGCCCCCGCCCCGGAGCCTCCAGGCCCTGCGGACAGAGAGCTCTGGAGTTACTGCGGGGGCTGACTCCAGGGCTCCAGAGCTGGCCCCGCCACTGGGGTTGTTCCTCCTGGGGCCTCACGGGGTAAACAACCCCCACTGAGCCCTGCACTAGGCAGGGGGCAGAGCAGCTCCCCCAAGTGCTAACACCTGAAAATCAGCACAGCAGGCCCCTCCCCCAGAAGACCAGCTAGACGGACCAGTTCCAGGGGAAGTCAAGGGACTTAAAGTCTACAGAATCAGAAGATACTCCCCCGTGGTTTTTTTTTCCCTTTTTTTTTCTTTTTGATTTCTGATTGCTTCCCCCCCCCCTTTTTCACCTTTCTTTCTTTTTCTTTCTCCTTTTTCCTTTTTTTTCTTCTTTTTCTTTTTTCTTTTTCTCTTTTCTTTCCTTCTCTCTCTCTTTTTCTCCTTTTCCCAATACAACTTGTTTTTGGCCACTCTGCACTGAGCAAAATGACTAGAAGGAAAACCTCACCTCAAAAGAAAGAATCAGAAACAGTCCTCTCTCCCACAGAGTTACAAAATCTGGATTACACTTCAATGTCAGAAAGCCAATTCAGAAGCACTATTATACATCTACTGGTGGCTCTAGAAAAAAGCATAAAGGACTCAAGAGACTTCATGACTGCAGAATTTAGATCCAATCAGGCAGAAATTAAAAATCAATTGAATGAGATGCAATCCAAACTAGAAGTCCTAACGACGAGGGTTAATGAGGTGGAAGAACGAGTGAGTGACATAGAAGGCAAGTTGATGGCAAAGAGGGAAACTGAGGAAAAAAGAGACAATTAAAAGGCCATGAAGACAGATTAAGGGAAATAAATGACAGCCTAAGGAAGAAAAACCTACGTTTAATTGGGGTTCCCGAGGGTGCCGAAAGGGACAGAGGGCCAGAATATGTACTTGAACAAATCCTAGCTGAAAACTTTCCCAATCTGGGAAGGGAAACAGGCATTCAGATCCAGGAAATCCCCCCCTAAAATCAATAAAAACTATTCAACACCTCGACATTTAATAGTGAAGCTTGCAAATTCCAAAGATAAAGAGAAGATCCTTAAAGCAGCAAGAGACAAGAAGTCCCTGACTTTTATGGGGAGGAGTATTAGGGTAACAGCAGACCTCTCCACAGAGACCTGGCAGGCCAGAAAGGGCCGGCAGGATATACTCAGGGTCCTAAATGAGAAGAACATGCAACCAAGAATACTTTATCCAGCAAGGCTCTCATTCAAAATGGAAGGAGAGATAAAGAGCTTCCAAGACAGGGAGGAACTGAAAGAATATGTGACCTCCAAACCAGCTCTGCAAGAAATTTTAAGGGGGACTCTTAAAACTCCCCTTTAAGAAGAAGTTCAGTGGAACAATCCACAAAAACAAGGACTAAATAGATATCATGATGACACTAAACTCATATCTGTCAATAGTAACTCTGAATGTGAACGGGCTCAATGACCCCATCAAAAGGCACAGGGTTTCAGACTGGATAAAAAAGCAGGACCCATCTATTTGCTGTCTACTAGAGACTCATTTTAGACAGAAGGACACCTACAACCTGAAAATAAAAGGTTGGAGAACCATTTACCATTCAAATGGTTCTCAAAAGAAAGCAGGGGTAGCCATCCTTATATCAGATAAACTAAAATTTACCCCGAAGACTACAGTGAGAGATTAAGAGGGACACTATATCATACTTAAAGGATCTATCCAACAAGAGGACTTAACAATCCTCAATATATATGCCCCGAATGTGGGAGCTGCCAAATACTTAAACCAATTATTAACCAAAGTGAAGAAATACTTAGATAATAATATACTTGGTGACTTCAATCTAGTTCTTTCTACCCTCGATAGGTCTTCTAAACACAACATCTCCAAAGAAACGAGAGCTTTAAATGATACACTGGACCAGATGGATTTCACAGATATCTACAACTTTACATCCAAACTCAGCTGAATACACATTCTTCTCAAGTGCACATGGAACTTTCTCCAGAATAGACCACATACTGGGTCACAAATCGGGTCTGAACCGATACCAAAAGATTGGGATCGTCCCCTGCATATTCTCAGACCATAACGCCTTGAAATTAGAACTAAATCACAACAAGAAGTTTGGAAGGACATCAAACACGTGGAGGTTAAGGACAATCCTGCTAAAAGATGAAAGGGTCAACCAGGAAATTAAGGAAGAATTAAAAAGATTCATAGAAACTAATGAGAATGAAGATACAACCGTTCAAAGTCTTTGGGATGCAGCAAAAGCAGTCCTGAGGGGGAAATACATCGCAATACAAGCATCCATTCAAAAACTGGAAAGAACTCAAATACAAAAGCTAACCTTACACATAAAGGAGCTAGAGAAAAAGCAGCAAATAGATCCTACACCCAGCAGAAGAGGAGAGTTAATAAAAATTCGAGCAGAACTCAACGAAATTGAGACCAGAAGAACTGTGGAACAGATCAACAGAACCAGGAGTTGGTTCTTTGAAAGAATTAATAAGATAGATAAACCATTAGCCAACCTTATTAAAAAGAAGAGAGAGAAGACTCAAATTAATAAAATCATGAATGAGAAAGGAGAGATCACTACCAACACCAAGGAAATACAAACGATTTTAAAAACATATTATGAACAGCTGTACGCCAATAAATTAGGCAATCTAGAAGAAATGGACGCATTCCTGGAAAGCCACAAACTACCAAAACTGGAGCAGGAAGAAATAGAAAACCTGAACAGGCCAATAACCAGGGAGGAAATTGAAGCAGTCATCAAAAACCTCCCAAGACACAAGAGTCCAGGGCCAGATGGCTTCCCAGGGGAATTCTATCAAACGTTTAAAGAAGAAATCATACCTATTCTACTAAAGCTGTTTGGAAAGATAGAAAGAGATGGAGTACTTCCAAGTTCATTCTATGAGGCCAGCATCACCTTAATTCCAAAACCAGACAAAGACCCCACCAAAAAGGAGAATTACAGGCCAATATCCCTGATGAACATGGATGCAAAAATTCTCAACAAGATACTAGCCAATAGATTCCAACAACACATTAAGAAAATTATTCACCATGACCAAGTAGGATTTATCCCCGGGACACAAGGCTGGTTCAACACTCGTAAACAATCAATGTGATTCATCATGTCAGCAAGAGAAAAACCAAGAACCACATGATCCTCTCATTAGATGCAGAGAAAGCATTTGACAAAATACAGCATCCATTCCTGATCAAAACTCTTCAGAGTGTAGGGATAGAGGGAACTTTCCTCGACATCTTAAAAGTCATCTACGAAAAGCCCACAGCAAATATCATTCTCAATGGGGAAGCACTGGGAGCCTTTCCCCTAAGATCAGGAACAAGACAGGGATGTCCACTCACCACTGCTATTCAACATAGTACTGGAAGTCCTAGCCTCAGCAATCAGACAACAAAAGACATTAAAGGCATTCAAATTGGCAAAGAAGAAGTCAAACTCTCCCTCTTCGCCGATGGCAATGATACTCTACATAGAAAACCCAAAAGCCGGGATCCCTGGGTGGCGCAGTGGTTTAGTGCCTGCCTTTGGCCCAGGGCATGATCCTGGAGACCCGGGATGGAATCCCACGTCGGGCTTTCGGTGCATGGAGCCAGCTTCTCCCTCTGCCTGTGTCTCTGCCTCTCTCTCTCTCTCTGTGTGTGACTATCATAAATAAATAAAAATTTTAAAAAAAGAAAAGAAAAGAAAACCCAAAAGCCTCCACCCCAAGATTGCTAGAACTCATACAGCAATTTGGTAGCATGGCAGGATACAAAATCAATGCCCAGAAATCAATGGCATTCCTATACACTAACAATGAGACTGAAGAAAGAGAAATTAAGGAGTCAATCCCATTTACAATTGCACCCAAAAGCATAAGATACCTAGGAATAAACCTAACCAAAGAGGTAAAGGATCTATACCCTAAAAACTATAGAACACTTCTGAAAGAAATTGAGGAAGACACAAAGAGATGGAAAAATATTCCATGCTCATGGATTGGCAGAATTAATATTGTGAAAATGTCAATGTTACCCAGGGCAATTTACAAGTTTAATGCAATCCCTATCAAAATACCATGGACTTTCTTCAGAGAGTTAGAACAAATTATTTTAAGATTTGTGTGGAATCAGAAAAGACCCCGAATAGCCAGGGGAATTTTAAAAAAGAAAACCATATCTGGGGGCATCACAATGCCAGATTTCAGGTTGTACTACAAAGCTGTGGTCATCAAGACAGTGTGTTACTGGCACAAAAACAGACACATAGATCAATGGAACACATAGAGAACCCAGAAGTGGACCCTGAACTTTATGGCCAACTAATATTCGACAAAGGAGGAAAGACTATCCACTGGAAGAAAGACAGTCCCTTCAATAAATGGTGCTGGGGAAATTGGACATCCACATGCAGAAGAATGAAACTAGACCACTCTCTTTCACCATACACAAGGATAAACTCAAAATGGATGAAAGATCTAAATGTGAGACAAGATTCCATCAAAATCCTAGAGGAGAACACAGGCAACACCCTTTTTGAACTTGGCCACAGTAACTTCTTGCAAGATACATCCACGAAGGCAAAAGAAACAAAAGCAAAAATGAACTATTGGGACTTCATCAAGATAAGAAGCTTTTGCACAGCAAAGGATACAGTCAACAAAACTCAAAGACAACCTACAGAATGGGAGAAGATATTTGCAAATGACATGTCAGATAAAGGGCTAGTATCCAAGATCTATAAAGAACTTCTTAAACTCAACAGCAAAGAAACAAACAATCCAATCATGAAATGGGCAAAAGACATGAAGAGAAATCTCACAGAGGAAGACATAGACATGGCCAACATGCACATGAGAAAATGCTCTGCATCACTTGCCATCAGGGAAATACAAATCAAAACCACAATGCGATACCACCTCACACCAGTGAGAATGGGGAAAATTAACAAGGCAGGAAACAACAAATGTTGGAGAGGATGCGGAGAAAAGGGAACCTTCTTACACTGTTGGTGGGAATGTGAACTGGTGCAGCCACTCTGGAAAACTGTGTGGAGGTTCCTCAAAGAGTTAAAAATAGACCTGCCCTACGACCCAGCAATTGCACTGCTGGGGATTTACCCCAGAGATTCAGATGCAATGAAACGTCAGGACACCTGCACCCCGATGTTTATAGCAGCAATGTCCACAATAGCCAAACTGTGGAAGGAGCCTCGGTGTCCATCGAAAGATGAATGGATAAAGAAGATGTGGTCTATGTATACAATGGAATATTACTCAGCCATTAGAAACGACAAATACCCACCATTTGCTTCAACGTGGATGGACCTGGAGGGTATTTTGCTGAGTGAAGTAAGTCAATCGGAGAAGGACAAACAGTGTATGTTCTCATTCATTTGGGGAATATAAATAATAGTGAAAGGGAATATAAGGGAAGGGAGAGGAAATGTGTGGGAAATACCAGACAGGGACACAGAACATAAAGACTCCTAACTCTGGGAAACGAACTAGGGGTGGTGGAAGGGGAGGAGGGCGGGGGGTGGGGGTGAGTGGGTGACGGGCACTGAGGGGGACACTTGACGGGATGAGCACTGGGTGTTATTCTGTATGTTGGTAAATTGAACTCCAATAAAAAATTAATTTATAAATAAATTTAAAAAAAATAAATTTCAGAGCAGAAATACTAGTAGTATAAAGAAAGTAATTTCATAATGGTAAAGAAATCAATTAACTCAAAAGAAATAATCTTAGGTTTATGTACCAATATCAGCTTCCAAATGTATGAAGTAATAAATTAATAAATTCTAATCTATTTAAATAATTTTCAAGTTTTTATATCCATTATAATTTGCATTTTTACTTTAACTTTTTTTTTAAGATTTTATTTATTTATTCACAAGAGACACAGAGAGAGAGATAGAGGCAGAGACACAGGCAGAGGGGGAAGCAGGCTCCATGCACAGAGCCTGACATGGGACTCGATCCCAGGATCTAGGTCTCCAGGATCACACCCTAGGCTGAAGGTGGTGCTAAACCCCTGAGCCACCAGGGCTGCCCTCCTTTTAATTTTTTAATTAGTAGGCTTTATTTTGGTGGGTAGTTTTACATTTACAAGAAATATTGAACAGAAAGTATAGAGTGCTCTATACCACCACCTTCCTTTTTCATTAGTGGGGTACATTTGTTACATTTGATGAGCCACAGTTGATATATTATTAACTAAAGTCCATAGTTTATATTAGGAATCACTCTTTGTGTTGTACATTCTCTGGAGTGTATGTGCATGTATGTGTGTGTATGTGTGATTTTTCTTTAATTGGGTTTTTACAAATGTATTCATATGTATCATAATAAATAGCTTCACTGCTTAAAAAATTCCTGTGTTCCACCTATTCATCCCATCTCCCTTACCCCCAGCAAACACTAATTTTTTTTTATTATCTCCACAGTCTTGACATTTCCCAAAATGTCATATAGTTGGAATTGTTCAGTATGTTCTTTTATAGAATGGCTTCTTCCACTAAGTAATGTGCATTCAAATTTCCTCTGTGTTGTAGGTTGATAATTCATTTCTTTTTTGTTGTTGAATAATATACCAGTGTTTGGATGTGCTCAGTTTGTTTATCCACTCACCAACTGAGGGGCAGTATTGTCAGATCATATGATAATAGTATGTTTAGTTTTGTAAAAAAACTGTCAAACTGTCTTCCAAAGTGGCTTTAGAATTCCCACCAGCAGTGAATGAGAGCTCCTGTTTCTCCACATCATCACCAGTATTTGGTGTTGTTGGTGTTTTGGATTTTAGTCATTCTAATAAGTGTGTAGTAGTATCTCATTGTTATGTTAATTGCTTTTTAGTTTTAATAGATAATTTTAATATATTGCTTAATATTTTGAGGTTTTGAATGTTTACATTAACTTACATTTTTGATAAAAGTAAATTCATAGTAAAATTTGAATATCATTACTATACTATATGTTGTGAGATTATATTTGCTAAGATAGGATGAAGAACAGATTTTATTTAATGGTTTAAATTCATTTATAATCTTAAGATATTTAATTATACAGAATGGTGGCATCTATTCAGATGCTTGTCTTGGGCCAGTCCTGTTTGGGGCAGGGGGTCATAATTTTTGAAAATCATTGAGAGGTATAGCCTCAGTAGAAATGCGTACATACATGAATACAGACAAAATTCTGTATGTCTATCAAGGATACACAGACTTCCTAAGACTCATCCAGGTATTCATTCATTATAGGGCAGCAGCCCCTGCTTTGAATTTCTGACACATTTAGTTTCCCAAAAGCACAGTCTCAAAATTTTTATACTCTTACTCCTCCGGAGGTGTCCAGTTCCTTAAGCAGTAATTCGTTCAGTCTATTTAAAACGTTCAGCACTTCTTTCCTTTTGCAACCATTGCTGAAGTGTTAGTGGCCAAAATGAAGTTTAATCCTTTTCTGACTTCTGAAGGAAGGAGCAAGAACCATAAAAGGCATTTCAATGAACCTTCCCACATTCACAGGAAGATTATGTCTTCCCCTCTTCCCAAAGAGCTGAGACAGAGGTACAATGTTTGATCCATGCCCATCCAAAAGGATGATGAAGTACGGGTTGTGCAAGAACACCATAAAGGTCAGCAAATTGGCAAAATAGTCCAGGTTTACGAGAAGAAATCTGTCATCTACATTGAATGAGTACAGTGAGACAAGGAAAATGGCACAACTGTCCA
The DNA here is from genome assembly GCF_905146905.1 of Nyctereutes procyonoides. NCBI lineage: Eukaryota > Metazoa > Chordata > Mammalia > Carnivora > Canidae > Nyctereutes > Nyctereutes procyonoides. The sequence goes on along the minus strand of NW_026575146.1, from coordinate 1,772,142 downwards.
TTTGGGCATTCACCCTACAAGGTGGTTATCACTAGACTAACAGTGGACAAAGGCCATGGAAAAATCCTTGAATATAAAGCCAAATCTCGCCAAGTAGGAAAGGAAAAGGGCAAATATAAGGAGGAAACAATTGGGAAGATTCAGGAATAAAGTAATCTTACATACATTTTTAAATAAAAACTGCTAAGATGAAAAAAAAAAACCAAACCCAAAAACATTCAGCAAAATAACCTCAAGTTAACCTGATCAGACCTTTCCTTGCTTTACCTTCATTCATGTTAGCCGAAGGCTAAGCCACTGCCAATTGGTACAGCTTGCTATTCTCTGAATGTATCTCTAGGCTTTCCAATGTCTCTGAATTTGTATCATTTTTCCACCTGAAATTCCCTTTTCTTTATCTCTGCCTACAGAAATTCTACCATTATTTGAGGCTTCTTGATAGAAATTTTTCTTCCTACCCTACCTACTCTAAATGAATTTCTTCTTTTTCCAACTTCTCAGAACATGTTTGTATACTTCTTTCATTCCTCCTTCCTTCTCTCATTCATACAATAGAGTTTGCTAAGTATTCATGGTACTGGGTCCTCTACTGGTACAGATGACTCCTGCTCTAGAAGGAGATATCAGGTGAACAGAACTGCATCTAAGGGACCTGATAAAGGCTAGGGCTGGAGGGTAATATGATGCAGAGATTAAGGTAAGACCATTAGGGCTCAGAGTTTGGCTCTGCCCATAGTGGCTGGATGACCTGGGCCAAGTTACTTCACCTTCCTCTGCTTCCTTCATTATCTGAAAGTTGAAAGTCAAGATGAAAAGGATACATATGTCATAGGGTCTACATGAGGATTAGTGAGTTTACTATGTAAAGATCTGAGAGTGCTTGACATGAAAGTAAGAACTCAGTAAATACTGTTAATATTATCATTGTGAATGGAGGGAAAGTGGCAAATCAGAGTAGACTTTCTTGAAAATACACGTCTGAGAAAACCCTCCCCAATACTCTGTATTCTCCTTTTTTTTAAAAATTTATTTATGATAGTCACACAGAGAGAGAGAGAGAGAGAGAGAGAGGCAGAGACACAGGCAGAGGGAGAAGCAGGCTCCATACACCAGGGGCCCGACGTGGGATTCGATCCCGGGTCTCCAGGATCGCGCCCTGGGCCAAAGGCAGGCGCCAAACTGCTGCGCCACCCAAGGATCCCTACTCTGTATTCTTCAATCCTTGTTGAAGAAGATTAAATAGACAAACACAAACTTTTGGAAGGGTTCCATCTTTGCGCTGACTTTGAGCTGGCTATTTGTTTCAAACGCATTTAATGACTTCTGTCTCTATAGTCAACTTATTGTCTCTTAACCTAAAGAGTGGCTTTCAAAGGTCACTACTACCACTTGAGTGGATTTCATTTGTTTGTTTATTCATTTTTAACTACTGTAGACCTGATGAGTTTGCAAAGAAGTTTTAAAATATTTAAATGGCTTTTCTATAAGGCTGGACTAATACTTCCTCCTCGCAAGGCAGCTCCTTCATAGGCGTGAAGTCAAAAGACTGATATTTTGGATGACAGGTCATAGAAAGTATAGGTTACAGAGTCAGCAAGCAGGTAAATGGCCTTTTAAAATATTATAAAGTATGTTATTGAAGTTGGAGTGTTGGGAAGCAAGTTACCTGCTTTCAATTTATGGGGCATTACCTTTCCTAGCTGCATAGAGTAAGCAAGTTATTTAAACTTCCTGAGTTTCAGTTTCATCATCTACATTGTGGGGATAATATCTCTATTCAGGAGTAGATAAGATGGTGTACATGGAAGTGCTTGGAAATAGGAGGAAAGAAAGAAGGGAGGGAGGGAGGGAGGAAGAGAGGGAGGGTGAGCCCTGAATGTACTCCAAAGAAATAGCCAGAGATTTATGCTTGACTTTTAAACTTATACTTAAAGTGAGAGTGCACTAGAGGAGTATTTTGTTATGGCATTGACTTTATGAGTTTACATCCACCTTAGTTCAACTTTTTGAACTAAGCTCATCGAGTGCTTTGACTTTGTTGAGCTGCTCACTTTCTCATGTTATTACTTGAATGACATATCAACCCATTATTTGTGTTCACCTTTCAAATAGTTGAATTGCATTTCAGTGCCTGACCGTGAGTTATTGTGACTCAGAACACTTAAAGAAGTTTGACTACATGAGGAAAATTTATGAGTAGCAGAGTGAGAACATGGCAGATTTCCATAAATCATTTTTATCGAGAGTTGAGTCACTCTTTGCTATGAAAATAATTTATAGGGCAATGTTCCATTTGAGGAAAAATGAAAATTAATGGCATTTGTCAAAACGATGATGAATATGTCTCAACACCAGAGGAAAAGAACAAGTTTCACAAAACATGTAAACCCTACACCAGATTATTTATCATCATAACTATTTCAGGCTCTTTGGTAAATGTTAGGAAGTTTGGCTGAATTAGATATCATTCACTGAGCTAGCTGTTCTCTGTGTGCATCCCAGATCCATTTTGAGCTATTTTATCTGCTACTCTGAGTCCCAAGAGGCTTTGGCAGGAGACCCAAAAGATGAGACTGGGTTAGGGTGTTTCTTTTTGTGTATGTTTTTAAGATTTTATTTATTTATTTATATTTATTTATTTATTTGAGAGAGAGAGAGAGAGAGAGAGAGAGAGAGAGAGGAAGTGCATGTGAGCAGGAGGAGGGGCAGAGAGAGAGGGAGAAAGTCTTAAGCAGACTCTGTGGTGAGTGAGGAGCCAAACATGGGGCTCCATCTCACAAACCTGAGATCATGAACTGAGCTGAAATCAAGATTCTGAGGCTTAACTGACTGAGCTACCCAGGTGCCCCTATTTCTTCTGCACTTCTCTAGGTGATGCTGAGATTCTGGCTGTAGCCACTCCTGACCACCACAGCTCCAGTAGAGTTCAGCCTACTGGAGCTATAGGGAAGGAAAGTCTTCCTGCCAATGCTTTTCTAGATGCCTCAGTTTTCTTACTTGGTTCTCTTCGTTTAGGTAAATTTAACAGATTTTCATCAAAATCCCACCTTAAAAGGACTTGTCTGTTGGGACCAAGCCAGATATATTCTCCATTAAGCAAAGTTTATGAAACTTCTGGGGTATGGACCTGACTATAAGCTAGATCTCAATCTACCAAACAAGCACACTCCTTTTTCCAAATGTTTTTCAGATATCTTTATCACTATGTTCACTTTATTAAAATTTTTCTAAAATAAACTGAAACCTCACATGTGGTAGCAAGGCTAAAATAAATTATACTTCCAATTCCCCTGTCTGTATGTTTCTGCATAGGGAAGGGCACAGGAAAAAGTCTTTTTTTTATTTTTTAATAAATTAATTTTTATTGGTGTTCAGTTTACCAACATACAGAATAACACCCAGTGCTCATCCCGTCAAGTGTCCCCCTCAGTGCCCGTCACCCACTCACCCCCACCGCCCGCCCTCCTCCCCCTCCACCACCCCTAGTTCATTTCCCAGAGTTAGAAGTCTTTATGCTGTCTCCCTTTCTGATATTTCCCACACATTTCCTCTCCCTTCCCTTATATTCCCTTTCACTATTATTCATATTCCCCAAATGAATGAGAACATACACTGTTTGTCCTTCTCCGATTGACTTACTTCACTCAGCATAATACCCTCCAGGTCCATCCACGTTGAAGCAAATGGTGGGTATTTGTCGTTTCTAATGGCTGAGTAATATTCCATTGTATACATAGACCACATCTTCTCTATCCATTCATCTTTCGATGGACACCGAGGCTCCTTCCACAGTTTGGCTATTGTGGACATGGCTGCTAGAAACATCGGGGTGCAGGTGTCCCGGCGTTTCATTGCATCTGAATCTTTGGGGTAAATCCCTAACAGTGCAATTGCTGGGTCGTAGGGCAGGTCTATTTTTAATTCTTTGAGGAACCTCCACACAGTTTTCCAGAGTGGCTGCACCAGTTCACATTCCCACCAACAGTGTAAGAGGGTTCCCTTTTCTCCGCATCCTCTCCAACATTTGTTGTTTCCTGCCTTGTTAATTTTCCCCATTCTCACTGGTGTGAGGTGGTATCTCATTGTGGTTTTGATTTGTATTTCCCTGATGGCAAGTGATGCAGAGCATTTTCTCGTGTGCATGTTGGCCATGTCTATGTCTTCCTCTGTGAGATTTCTCTTCATGTCTTTTGCCCATTTCATGATTGGATTGTTTGTTTCTTTGGTGTTGAGTTTAATAAGTTCTTTATAGATTTTGGAAACTAGCCCTTTATCTGATATGTTATTTGCAAATATCTTCTCCCATTCTGTAGGTTGTCTTTGAGTTTTGTTGACTGTATCCTTTGCTGTGCAAAAGCTTCTTATCTTGATGAAGTCCCAATAGTTCATTTTTGCTTTTGTTTCTTTTGCCTTCGTGGATGTATCTTGCAAGAAGTTACTGTGGCCAAGTTCAAAAAGGGTGTTGCCTGTGTTCAGGAAAGAGTCTTGCATGAGATTTGGGGGATGTTTTTGTAGCTCGTGTGTATTGTTTATCTGCTGGATGACCTCATTGGTGTGGGGCACCAGCCAGGTTTCTAATCCTTCTGATCCTCCCCCAGGATCCTCCTTGTCTGACCTGTAGGCCAGGTAGCTCCATCCTGAGGGCCCTCAGGTTCTACAGGACACTCAGACTATTAAGACCCGGGCAACGAGAACTGACAAGGGTTCCAGTCTGTCCTTGTGAGCTCCAGCTTGTTCTTGTTCTTCCCCTCTTTACATACGTCTTGCTTCCCTGTCCACCTTTTTGCTTTGGTCTTCAAGCCTAGGTATCAGCCTTACAGAGTCTGCGTATCCCACAATCCAGTTTGGGTACAGACATCTTCCTGTGTGTCTGTGTGTATAGATAGATATATGAAATTCAAATATTAACCATTCCTTTTGTACCTTCCCTTCCAGCACTATGAAGACTGTATTTAATGTTCCTTTTTTTATAGCTCCTTCTAAGATTTTTCTCTATATCACTAACTTCAAAGAGGTTAATGTGCCCTCTTTTTTTGTTTTTGCTTTTTTAGTTCTTTGGGACAGGGATAGGCAAAGAGTTCTTAGAAATGACACCAAATGCATGATCCATAAAGGAAGAAATTAATAATTGACCAAAATTAAAAACTTCTGTATTGTGAAAGGCTTTGCAAAGACAATGCAGGATTTGCAAGCCACAGATCTGACAAAGGCTTTATATCTACAATATATAAAAAACTCTCAAAATTCAATGGAAAACAATCCAATTATAAAACAGGCAAAAACATGAACAATATTTCAGCAAAATGAAGAATTTGGGGGTGCCTGGGTAGCTCAGTCAGTTAGGCGTCTGACTCTTCATTTCCACTCTGGTGATGGGTAGTGGGGAAGAGCCCCCCATTGGGCCTCGTGCTCAGCAGAGAGTCTGCTTAGGACTCTCTCTTTCCTTCTCCCTCTGCCCTTCCTCCCTTGTGTGCTTGCACACAAGCACGCTCATGCATGTGCTCTCTCTCTCTCTCTCTCAAAAAAAAAAAAAAAGAATTAAGATTTAACATAGGGACTTGGGGGGACACAAGCAGTCAGTCGATAGCACTATATTCTAACCATCAGAAAGAAGAAAAGATAAAGAGGAAAAACTCTTCCTTTGATATAAATTCCACAGAAGTTTCAGTTTCCTCTTCATTCATTGGCCAGAACCTAGACATATGGCCCCATCTAACTGCAAGAGAGGGAAGAATTAACCTTTATTTAAAGGAAGATGGGGAAAATGGATATTAGAAGGCAAAAAACGGTCCTCGTCACAGTTACCTAACATTTCAAGGGTCTCCCAAATGTGACCTCTCTTCCATCTTTATAATATTCACCTAACTAGTCTATTGCAAAGTCTCCTATGTCACTGTCATTAGTCATTAATTCAAAACACAGGTTTAATTACATTACTCTCTTGCCCTATAATCTTCATTGAGTTCCTACTATTTGTAGATTAAGTCCAAACTCTTTATTTAATGTGCGAGGTATTAATATCCTCCATAACACCATTTCAATTTGATCTCCCTCTTCTTTCCTACCCTTCTCTATCCTATCAAGTGGCCGTTCCCTATATACCATGAACTTTCAGTTCTCCATAACTTTGATCATGATAGACCCTCCACCAGAATGAGCTCCCTATAAGCCCATCAACAACTTCTGAAACACTGCACAGATTTCCAATTCTATTCCAAATAATATTATGTTTATAAACTCATTTTTCAAAAAAAATAAATAAATAAACTCATTTTTCATCACTTCTATTAAAAATAACCTACTCATTCTCAGAATAGCCTTATATGTATACTGCCTTCCATTATAATGTTATAAATTTTCATATTTATAACTGTGATTATGTTATAAATTACATAGTATTCACTACATATTATTTACCTTTGCAGTCTGCCCTGTGCACCTAGTCTCTGATTTTTTACCTAACAGCTACACAACACATATTTATTAAGTGGAATTGGCATGTAACCACTAAATTTATAGAAGGAAAGAGAAAAACCTTAAGTCAATTCTCTTTGGATAAAATACTCAAACTGGATTAAATGCTTTATCAACAATCTAGTATTATTTATTACATAATTCTAAGCCTATATATACTTATTTTGAATTGTTTTGAGTGATTTGTGTTAATAGACAGAGCTTAATATAGATTTGCATCAGAAAGAACAACTTGTAAGAGCTATTTTCAGCTCTAACAAGGAAATGACAGTTTTTCAATTTTTAGCAGAAGTGTTATAACTTATCTCAGTCAAACACTTGCTAGGTCATTTAGTTTGTCACTTATGTTACTTTACTTTCTATTTTAACTCTTAGGCCTATTCAGAAATAATTAAAAAAAGAAAATTATAGTTTGATTGCTACTAATTGTTTTGTGACAGCAAGTAGAAATGAAAATAATTTCCACATTGAATTGCCTGCGTCAAGTTTTACCACAAGACCTATTTAATATTAACCTTTTGTCCATGTTGGCCAATTTCTCTCAATTTCTCAATTAGCTCTCTGTGTATTAGATTCAGACAGGAAGATGTGGCTATAGAATTTGAATAATAATTTATTACTAAATTATTTGAAAATCAACTCCACATTGGCCTTATAAGGACACTTATTCCTGAAAAATAGGATTTCATATTAACCTTCTTGTAATTTTATGTTATTTGTCCTTCTGTCTATTCCTTTTTGTGCCCTCTCTGACCTCTTTTTGTGTTGATAGTTCTTGTTTTTGGTCTTATTAAAACTATTTAATGCACATTGTATTAACCTTACTTGTACAGGAAGAGTTGGGGCACCAATCAGAGCTCAGGATCACCTATCATGCCAGCTGAATCCTAAGCTAGAAAAAGGCTTAAGAAAGTATATGGATGGAAAGAAAATAAACTATAAGGTTAATATTTTTAGTTCTAATTTTTGGTTCAATTTTGAGTTGTTTTTTAATATAAGGAAAGTCAGGGCAAGGAAAACAAAAGAAGACATCAGTCAGTGATTCATGGAATCATTCAGGTACAAAACAAAGCATGACAACAAGAACAACAAAAGAGTATCTTTTTTAAAAAGCTAATTTTGAGTACTAGATTTTCTAGGTTATTGATTCCTCCACTCAGTTTGAAAAAATAATGGCCATTTTGGAATTTAATAAAAAGTAACAGATTTTCACAGATATTGTCATTAAAAGCAGGAATATGGAGGGTGTATGGACACCATAGACAAAAGCAAGCATTCCTCAAACTGACAGTAATTAAAATGTGTATTCAGGGTGATCTCCTTGGTTACAGAAAGGTAGCGGGGTCAAGGCACTGAATTGGGGACAGATGGGTGGAGAAATGGATTGAGGATCTGCTAGATGTTTGCACTCTGCTGAGTGTTCTAGGTATGGTAGCTATAACCAAGCTCTATAGAGCTATAACTAGAGCTATAACTAAGGCTCTATCAGCCTGGCACTAAGTAAGTGATTCTAGAGAATGTTTGAGAGTTCCCAGACAGTTCACACACGTACTCATGAATGTCTGCACCTGTTACTTGCTGCCACCATCCTGCAGAATCACAGTATTATCTACTGACAGGCCTTCCCAGCATTGCTGTCTCTAACACAGTGGAAACAGTGAAGCCCTCAAAATGACAAAGCTGTTGATGTTCTGCTGTGAATTGGAAAGGAATTGTCCCACTCCCCACCCTCATTCATGTGCAAGACTTGCTTAGATGAGTTTCTAAGTTGTGCTCCTCATTTCCAATATGTTAGAGTTTTTAGTAAAATATTATTTTTCGGGATGCCTGGGTGGCTCAGCGGTTGAGCGTCTGCCTTCAGCTCAGGGCGTGATCCCAGAGCCCCGGGATTGAGTCCTACATTGGGCTCCTTGCACGGAGCCTGCCTCTCCCTCTATGTCTCTGCCCCTCTCTCTGTGTATCTCTCATGAATAAATAAATAAAATCTTTTTAAAAATTAAAAAAAAATTTTTTGTAGAGAAAGGACTCAAATAAAATCAAAAATGAAAGAGGAGACATAACAACTAACACCACAGAAATACAAAGGATTATAAGAGAATATTATAAAAAATTATATACCAACAAATTGGACAACCTGGAAGAAGTGCATAAATCCCTAGAAATATATTGCCTTCCAAAATGGAATTAGGAAGAAATAGAAAATTTGAACAGACCAATTACCAGCAATGAAATTGAATCAGTAATCAAAATCCAGGATCAGATGACTTCAGAGATTAATTCTACCAAACATTAAAAGAAGAGCTCATACCTATTCTTTTCAAACCATGAAAAAATAGAATAGGAAAGAAGAGGAAGGAAAGCTTCCAAATTCATTCTGTGAGGTCTATGAGCATTATTACCTTGGTACCAAAACTAGATAAAAAGCACGGGGGGGGGGGGAGAGAAAGAGAGAGAGAGAACTACAGGCCAATATCTCTGATGAACATAGATGCAAATATCTTCAACAAGTATTAACAAACCAAATCCAACAATACATTAAAAAAAATCATTCACAGTATGCCTGAGTGGCTCAGTGGTTGAGGTGTCTGCCTCTGGCCCAGGGCATGATCCTGGGATCCAGGATCGAATCCCACAACAGGCTCCTTATCGGGAGCCTGCTTCTCCCTCTGCCTATGTCTCTGCCTCACTTTCGCTGTGTCTCTCATGAATAAATCAATAAATTCTTTAAAAATTAATAAATAAAATTTAAAAATCATTCACCACAATCACCTGGGATTATTTCTGGGATGCAAGGTGGTTCAATATTCACATAGCAATCAACATGATACATCACATCAACAAGAGAAAAGATAAAACTCATATGATCATTTCAATAAATGCAGAAAAAGAATTTGACAAATACAACATCCATTCACAATAAAAACCCTCAAAAAGTAGGCTTACAGGGAACATACCTCAACATAATTAAGGCCTTATATGAAGAACATACAGTGGACATCAAAAAGAGGAAAAATTGTGAGCTTTCCCACTAAGATCAGGACCAAGGCAAAGATGTCCACTCTTACCTTTATTCAATATAGTACTGGAAGTCCTAGCCACAGCAATCAGACAAGAAAAAGAAATAAAAGCATCCAAATTGTTAAGTGAGAAGTAAAACTCTCACTATTTACAGATGATATGATGCTATAATAGAAAATCCTAAAGACTCCACCAGAAAACTACTAGAACTGATAAATGAATTCAGTAAAGTCATAGGATACAAAGTCAATATACAGAAATTTGTTGAATTTCTATACACTAATAATAATGTAGAAAGGAAATTAAGAAAACAATCCCATTTACAATTGCAACAAAACCAATTAAATACATAGGAATAAACTTAACCAAGGAGGTAGAAGACCTTGTACTCTGAAATCTATAAAACACTGATGAAAGAAATTGAAGATGATACAAACTTATGGAAAGATGTTCCATGCTAATGGATTGGGAGGATGAATATTGTTAAAAAGTCCATTCTACCCATAAAAATATACACATTCAATGCAATCCCTATCAAAATAATACCAGCATGGAGGTAGATCAAATAATCTACTTTCCATCAAATGATCTACTTTGCATGGAAGTAGATCAAATAATCCTAAAAGTTGTATGGATCTACAAAAGACCCCAAATAGCCAGAGCAATCTTAAAAATGAAAAGCAAAACTGGAGGTATCAGAATACCAGATTTCAAGATATACTACAAAACTGTAGTAATCAAAACAGTATGGTTTGGCACAAAAATAGACACATAGATCAATAGAACATAATAGAAAACCCAGAAATAAACCCACAATTATATGATTAATTAAACTTTGATAAAGAGGGAAAGATATCCAATGGAAAATGACAGTCTCTTCAACAAATGGTATTGGGAAACCTGGACAGCCACATGCAAAAGAATGAAACTGGACCATTGCTTACACCATGAAAAAGAATAAACTCAGGATGCCTGAGTGAGCTTGTGTCTGCCTTAGGCTCAGGCCATGATCCTGGAGTCCCAGGATGGAGTCCCACATTGGGCTCCCTACAGGGACCCTGCTTCTCTCTCTGCCTTTGTCTCTGTCTCTTTCTTTCTGTCTCCCCTTAATAAATAAATAAAATCTTTAAAAAAAATTTAGGCTTGAAGACCTACATGTGAGACCTTAAAGCATAAAAGTCCTAGAAGAGAGCATAGGCAGTAATTTCTCTGAAAACTGCAGTAACATTTTTCTAGATGTCTCCTAAGGCAAGGGAAAGAAAAGCAAAAATAAACAACTGGGAATACATCAAAGTAAAAAGCTTCTGCACAGCAAAGGAAACAATCAACAAAACAAAAAATAACATTTAACTGGAGAAGATATTTGTAAATGATATATCCACTAAGGGTTAATATCCAGAATATTCTAGTTAATATCCATCATATACAAATATTATGGAGATATATATATATACAACTTAACACCTAAAAAATAAATAATCTAATTAAAATGGGCAGAAGACATGAACAGACATTTCTCTGAAGAAGATATACAGATGGCCAACAGACACATGAAAAGATGCTCAACATCACTAATCATCAGGAAAATGTGAATTAAAACCACAATGAGATAACACTTCACACCTGTCAGAATGGCTAAACTTGAAATCACAAGAAACAAATGTTGACAAGGATGTGGAGAAAGAAACTCTCATGTGCTGTTGATGGAAATGCAAAGTGGTGCAGCCACTATGGAAAATAGAATGGAGTTTCCTCAAAAACTTAAAAATAAAATTATCTTGCAATCCAGTAATTCTACTCCTGGGTAATTACCCAAAGAATATGAAAACACTAATTTGAAAAGATATATGCATCCCTATGTTTATTGCAGTATTATTTACAATAACCAAACTATGGAAGCAACCCATGTGTTGACATGGTTGACAACCATATGTCTATCAATAGATGAATAAATGAAGAAGATGTGAGATATATATATATTTATAATGTAATAATTCTCAGCCATAAAAAGAATGAGATCTTGCCATTTGCAACAACATGGACGGATCTTAAGGGTGTAATGTTAAGTGGAATAAGTCAGTCAGTGAAAGACAAATACCATATGATTTTGCTCATATGTGGAATTTAAGAAATAAAACAAAGAAAAAAGGGACGAACAATAAACCAGACTCTTAAACATAGAAAACAAATAGGTGGTTACCAGAGGGGAGGTGGGTGAGGCGATAGGTAAAATAGATGAAGGGATTAGGAGTACACCTTTTGTGATGAGCACTTATAACGGATTATTGAGTCACTATGTTGTATACCTGAGATTAATATAACACTATGTTAACCTTACTAGAATTTTAAAAATTAATAATAATAATAATAATAATAATACATTAAAAAAGAAAAAGAAAACTGCTGGGGTGCCTAGGTAGCTCAGTCGGTTAAATGTCTGACTCTTGGTTTCGGCTCAGGTCATGATCTCAGGGTGTTGAGGTCGGACTCACGCTTAATGCAGAGTCCACTTGTCCCTCTCCCTCTTCTGCCCCTACCCCTGCTCACATGCTTATACACACTTGTACATGCACCTGCTCTTTCTCTCTCAAATAAATCTTTATTTTTTAAAAAAGGAAACTGCTATGAACAACAACAACAAATATATTTTTCTTTTTTTCTTTTTGTCTTCGGTCTTCCCGGGTCTCAGAGTTCATCAAGCTCAGCATGCCTGATTCATGTCCCAGTACTTCTTAGCTCCAAGACAGAGATGAAAGGACTTCTAATGGGTCACCTCCCCCAACTTCCACACATTTAAACCAGGCAAAACAGTCACAGCCTAGCAGAGTGCTGATGAATGAAAAGCACTAAATATTTATGAATGAATGAATGAATGAATAAATGAATGTTAACAACAACCAAAGTTTGAATCTCCTCCCAGGAAGCTCAATCTACATGCAAACAGGCAACCAGCAGGCTTAGTCAACCCATTTTTCCAGCATCATGGCTTATCCAAATTCCACTCAGATTAAAAAATCTACCATTTAATTTCATTGTACCTCTCAGATTAATACCTAAACTAGGTATTAGTATTCCTTTTATAGATGAAAGAAACTAATGGTCAGAATAAGTTTCAGGATTTGCCCCTCCCAGAGCACTTTTATCATACCCTGTGTCCATCCTCCAGCTGCTCAGGGCATTGGCTGCTATCAGCTCTTGGAGAAGTACTTTCTTCTCCAGGGGATTGTCCCCAGTTGGATAGGAGCCATCTCAACACAAACACAGCCAGTGACTAATACTGGGATACTAAGGGCTGAGACCCTGGTCTTAGAATGGAACTAACTTCACGGTGCAGTGGGTGTGCCAGAATTCCCACGGGGTCAGGCTGCAGTGCACCTCCAACTGAGATTCCATCTTTGCCGAGCCCTCCTTCTGCCCTCTCCTTTCCTCACTCCCTTTCTTCTGAGAGCACTCTTTCAATAAACCTGCACAAGATCTTAGTCTCAGGTTCTGCTACTTGGAATTTCAACCTAAGATAAATTGACCTGAAAGTAATCCGAAGAAGTAGATTCTTAAATGTGGTTCTCGAGTTGATTCACTCACTGGTCAGCTGGTAGTCGCTAGTAGTAGGTAGAGTACTGGTAGCCCCAGGCATGCTATAGAGATGAGAGTGCTAAGACTTTCACTTGTAGTGAATTTGGTGAGTGATAAAGGGAAAGAGATACACCAGCTAGTGCACTCTCTCTGTAGTTAGATAATTGTGGGGGAAAGAGTAACTATAAATTATAGATTTGGGAGTCTTTACAGAACTTTCATATCAGTTCTTTAATTTGTAGAATGAGAGTTGTTGCAATAAGATGGGCAAGTAGAAGTCCCTGAAAATACACCCTCAAGTCTCAGCCAAGACTGTAAATCAAAAACAATTTACATCTCGGGAGACAGAGTTTGAGATGTAGGAGTGATGGGTCTCACTGTATCCCCCATTTAATCCACCATTTTGTCTTAAGAGATGAATCAAAAAGAATGACATTGAATTACTACAAACTTATCCAAGTAGTGACCTCATTTGCATCTGCTATATTAAACATAGTATATTTACTCTAACAGTTTACCACAGCCTCTGATGTATGGTTAGCAGCTATATCTACATCCATTTGTCTTACATCTACCAGAATGAGAATCAGAAACAGTTTGCCATCACACAGGATGGATATTAGTGTACATTCATGGTCTTGCCCCAAAGCTATATTAATTCTCTATTAATTCTTTGCCTTGATGATCCAAAAGGATCTAGGCCATCTGGAATTTCCACAGAACTTCCCTTTGGTTCTCTAAATGGATGACATATTACAGGCCCCTCACCTTTTTATCTTGAATGGGATTGACACTTTTTCTAGATATGGATTTGCCTTTTCTGCCTGTTGTGCTTCAGTTATCTCACTATGTGAAGGTTCATAAAGCATATATCCTGGCATGGGGTCACACCGAACATCATCTTTGGATCAAGGGACCTTCTTTTCAGTAAAGGAGGTATGGCATTAGGTACATGATTATAGATCATATATATGCACCATCCAGAAACTGCCAGTCTGAAAGAACAGTGTAAGAGCATCTTGAGGGTACAGTCAAGGCACGAGCTTGGTGACGCCTGGTGAAGGACAGGGCACTATGCTTCAGGATGCAGAATATATCTTAAACCATCAGCCACTATATGGCTATATTCCCATTAAGAAGAATACATGGGTCTGAGTATCAACGAATAAAAGTCAGAATGGTCACACCATTACTTCCTGTGACTCTTTGAGGAAATTATGTTTCTTATTCTCACAATTTTAGGCTCTGTGGTTCTAAAGGTCCTGGTTCCCAGAAGGGGATGCTTCTACCAAAGAACATAGTAAGAAAATCATTAAACTTATAGCTATGGATGCTGTAAATGAACCAGCAAAGAAAGGAGTTACCGTATTGTTAGGGTTACTTGACCCTTGTCACTGTAAGAAGCTGATATATTTGACACTCACGTCATTTACTAGAGTGTCCCTAGGTTCTAATACCCAGAAGTACAGCACCACAGCCCAATAATAGTAGGGTAGCCTATAGGTAACCTGTGTGAGATGAGAGTCTACCTGAGTCTCCCAGGAAAGCCACCTGGACCAAATTTGGCGATAGCTGGAGGAGAAGAGAATCTGGAATGTGTGGTGATGAAGGGAGATGATAAACATCAGCTACAATCTTGGGACCAACTGCAACAGTGAGAAACTACATTTGATCCACTAAACTTTCTCCTCTTAGTTTTCCCAGAAATTGTGATCAACCAAAAACCTGGTAAGAAAGTAGAGCTAAGTGGGTATAAGCAGTGGACTGTAGTGCATGCTGTTTTTCCCAGATATCCTTAACCAGGTCAATGCACTAATCCCTAGTCTGCTGGGAAATTTGAGTTCTAAAGTTCCACAGCTGCCTCCTTTTCTAGAGAACTGACCTTGGCCAACTAGAAGTCCCTTTGCCTGGGAAGTTATCTCCCCTAGGGCAGATAGCCCATTCCGATAACTGAATGACTTGGAGGTACTGACTGTTGACACTCCTGCTTCAAGGTGAGAAGAGCTCTGTGGGCAATCTGAGCTCCATCACCTCCAATGGGATCAGCCGAAGCTCAATTTATTCCTCCTGCTTTAGCTTGCCTCTTTCTTCCCTTCTCCTGAGACAACTCCCTCAACAAATTACTTACCCAAGAATCCCCATGTCAGGCTGTGCTTCTAGGGGACTTGTCCTGAGAACTGCACATTTCCTAGAATCAGAATAGCTATTAAGTTGCAGAGTCACAATTATTTTAAAATATATGTATATTTTTGTTCATCTCCAAAGACTTTCCTCTTTCACTAAGCCATGCTCTCACTGGTATGCTATCCATCACCATTTGCTAACCCTCCACCACTGATTTAATTTTTTTATTGAGAAACTGTTACAGAATCTAACATTGTGTTAAGAGTGAGGGGCGCCTGGGTGGCTCAGTCAGTTAAGCATCTGACTCTTGACTTTGGCTCAGGTCATGATCTCAGGATCATGAGATGGAGCCCTGCATCAGGCTCTGTGCTGGGTGTGGAGACCACTTGAGATTCTCTCTCTCTCGCTCTCACCTGTCTCTCTCCAGAAAAGAGAGAGAGAGAGAAAAGTGTTTAAGATGTGGCTTGCTTCTTCAAGAGAAGCAATTATTTGAAATAACTAGTTCACAAACATTGGATGAAGAATGTGAAGAAGTGCCAGAGAGATAACAGAAATGACCCATGTATAAGGCAGTTCTGTGCAATTTTATCATTCCTAGGCCCACTGTAACAAGTTCCAAATACACAGTTGGAACTGGGCTTCTCCACATCTGACCCCGGTGTGCTCTTAAGATATTTCAAACTTTCATAACTGTCCTCATTCCACCCACCCTGTCTTCTTCCCTCTCCATAGGTCCCTGGTTCCTAACAAAGAAAAAAAAAATGTTCTCATGGATGAAAAAACTTCAATTCCTCTGTTCTCCCACTATCAGTAAAATCTCTGCATTCCTTCTTTTTCACCTCAGATAACCTTAGTTAGATTTTATCTTATCTTCAACTTATTCCATCAAATTATTTTCTTCTTTCTGCCTTTACTCATTTGTTTCTAACTTTCACTATATAAAGATACTTCCTTTGTTTCTAAATTAAAAATGAATTTACCTTTCTACGAACAATGGACATTTAGGCTGTTTCCTTTTAGGGATCTATTACGAAAAATGCTGCTATGAACTCTCTTGATATTGTATTGTTATATATACACGCACACAATGCATCAGACTCATCTAGAGAGCTTGTTAAAACATAGATGGCTGGGCCGCATCCCCAGTAGATCAGTAGGTTCCATAGACCTAGGGTAGGGCCCAAGAATTTGCATTTCTAAATGTTCCTAGATGATGCTAGTACTGCTGATCCAAGGACTCTACTTTGAGAACCAATTCTTTCAGGGATGTATCCACCAGGGGAAACTGCTTGGACATAGGGTATGAATGTCTTCAATTTTGATAATCCCAAACTGTTTTCCAAAGTGGTTGCACTACATTCCCACCAAAATTTACAATTCCTCACCAATACTTGGCTATATAAAATTTTAAAGTTTGCTAATATGATAGGTGCACAGTGACATCTCATAGGCCTAATCAACCTTTCTCTGTTTATTAAACTTTTTAATGTTTGCTAGCCATTTGGATGACCTTTATTGTGAAATGCATAATCAGGTTATTTATTTCTTTTTCTATTGGATCTTCTGCCTATTTTTAAAAAAATCATATTTGAAGAGCCCTTTATGTATTTGGAAACAAGGTTTTTATTGTTGGTGGTGGCGGTATTTGGTTACATAGACTGTGAATGTCTTCTCAGTTTATGGTTTGTATTTTTATTCTTTTAATAGTATTTTTAGGACAGAAGTGTTCCATTTTTATGTAATTAAATGCACTAATCCTGACTCTTTTCTGAGTACGTGATTGCTAAGTTTAATTCAACTGTTAGAGCCAATTCCACTTTGTAAAAATAACAGAATGTTTCTATCAAAATTGTATTGTCTGGTGCTTTGTTTTTGATACAGCTTTAGGAAAAATCTTGCACCAAATGCACTTTTTAAAAGTTTTAAGGCTTAATAAAAATGCAAAGACTAATAATTTCTCAATGCAGACTAGAGGTTGAGAAAAGGATGCTAAGAACTTTTCAATCTTCCAAATGCAGATAGCCCCCCATGTATAGAACATTTTCCAAATACAAATTCCCACTCCCATCAGACTCACATGTGTAGAAACTCCTCTTGTGTTTCTATTTGTGACAAGACTACCCAGGCACACTGAACCCACTCCTTCAGCCTCAGGGAGGGAAAGAAAGGGGGAGAAAGATGGGGAGAAAGGAACAGAGAGAGTTCTGTCCCTGCTGCTCAGAAGTTCTTGTTATAGTACATGCTTTCCTCCTTCCCCAAAGCTTCTATTCCTATCTCTCGTTTCCCCCAACTCCACCCCAAATATCCTTGTCAGTGGAGAGAACTAGAGAGCTTTTCTTCCCATTTGGCTCATGGCAATGGTAGAGGTAGGGAGGGACCACACAAGCCAGCACTACAATGTCAAGTTTCTTCTTGGAAATCCGATTTGGAATTCACAATTTTTTTTATGTATTAAAAAAAAACATAATTATAAATGGCTCCATAGATGAGACTTTGGAAACACTTTTACTTTTAAAGATTTATTTATTTATTTATTCATGAGAGACACAGAGAGAAGAAGGCCTATGTGAGACATAGGCCAAAGGAGAAGCAGGCTCCATGCATGGAGCCCGATGTGGGACTGGATCTGAGAAGCCACCCAGCCGCCCCTGGAAACACCTTTATATCTCTACAGAACAAATCAGTTCCTCAAACAAATAAAGCATTTAGCCTACTAAAGTATATTATTAGAGTAGTTCTCAGTGGCCTTATGTTAGAATTTAAAGGAGGTTAAGATGAGACTTAGAAGCAGATACCTAGTTGGAAGAGGAAAGACTTTAAACTGCCTTTGCACATGGTTTACATAAACTGAAGAAAAAGTGAGAAAAATGGGTAGGCAAATGGCACCATTGTTACTTTGCTATGGCTGTGTGTGCCAATCGGTTCCACCCTTAAATTCCTTTTTGGCCTTCAGCTACTATAAACAAATTAACAGCATTAAAAATATGAGGCTGGGATCCCTGGGTGGCACAGCGGTTTGGCGCCTGCCTTTGGCCCAGGGCGCGATCCTAGAGACCCGGGATCGAATCCCACATCGGGCTCCCGGTGCATGGAGCCTGCTTCTCCCTCTGCCTGTGTCTCTGCCTCTCTCTCTCTCTCTCTCTGTCATAAATAAATAAAAAAAATTTAAAAAAAAATATGAGGCTTACTTTCATGTCATTTTCTTTGGGGGGCATTGTATACAGCATATTAACACAGATCCTTTGGGACTTCTAAGTTAGGAAACACTCATACGGACATATGAAGCAGATATACTACAAATGAAATAAAATCACAAAAATTCACAGAAATTTGAAACATGATCTGTTTGATGAGTGAAAGTAAGTGTAGGGGTGCCTGGGTGGCTTAGTCAGTTGGGTGTCTGCCTTTGGCTCGGGCCACGATCCAGGGATCCCATGATCCGGGTCCTGGGATCGATTCCTGCGTTAGGCTCCCTGCTCAGTGGGCAGCCTACTTCTCCCTCTCCCTCTGCCTCTCCCCCTTCTTGTGCTCTCTGGCTCTCTCTCTCTCTCTCTCTCTCTCTGTCAAATAAGTAAATAAAAAAAAAAAAAAAGAAAGTGCGACTTGTGGGAAGTGGAAGAAATCATACTCTGATGAGGATGTCATCACTTCTTTTTTATATGCATACCTATTCTGAAAAGTCAAAATGAAACAACTTCCCTGTGTTGATTTAAAACTAAGAAGAAGCCTTGGGGGCACCTGGCTGGCTCAGACAGTAGAGCATGTGACTCTTAATCTCAGGATTGTGAGTTCAAGCCCCACCTTTGGCATGGAGCCTGCTTAAAACAAAACAATAAAACCAAGAGGCATTAAATCTTCCCTAGGAACTAGACAAACTTACATTTGCTCAAATTCAAACCAAATCAAAGTACAAGCTCGGCTCCTTTCTTGCACCTGCAACTTTTACTGTAGGTAGACCATAATGAACCACATGTTTAACTGGGTACGTGAAATGTTGCACAAAGGTCAGTCCCATTCATTACACTTCTTGTTCTCAGATTCCGCATTCTAATTTGTGAGTCCTGATGTTCAAGGACCTGGCTCTGCTATGAAAAACTGTTCCTCACAATCCTTTTGAATAATTCATTGAAGCAACTCTCTAACAGTTAAATTTTCATATATTCACTATTTTATAAAGCTTTATCATAGTTCTTTTTTTCTATCATTAACTTCACAGAAAAAAAATTGTTCCCCATCCAATCCATATCTTTTAAACTTAGGGTAAAGAATGGTGGCAACTTTATGGTGGCTGGTCCCAACTCCTGGGGGATGCTTTGAGATTTTGGGTATCTCCCTGACTAATCCAGCATGAGAACAATATTCTAATTCAACACATATTTATAGAGTGCCAGCAATGGGTAAATCATTATACTATTATAACACAGAAAAAAGTAAGATATTTCTGGGCAGCCTGGGTGGCTCAGTGGTTTGGCACTGCTTTCAGCCCAGGGCCTGATCCTGGAGACCCGGGATCGAGTCCCACATGGGGCTCCCCGCATGGAGCCTGCTTCTTTCTCTGCCTGCGTCTCTGCCTCTCTCTCTCTCTCTCTCTCTCTGTGTCTCTCATGAATAAATAAATAAAATCTTTTTTAAAAAGTCAGATATTTCAAAGGAACTTACATTCAAGTAAGATATGTAATATGTACACAGATAACACCAAAATCTATGTAATTATTCCTTTATTGTTGGCAGTAAAGCTATTTCCAGTCCTTTGCTGTTACTCAAAATATTTTCATAAACATTCATTCATTCATTTATTCAATAAATATTAATTTAGTACCTATGATATGTCAGTCATTAATCGTAGTGCTGCAAGATTTCATATCACTGCAATGAATGGAACTTCTATAAATACTTCAAAGTTCCTTTGTGAAATTTCTCCAGAGAAATTTTTGTTCAAAAATTGCACCAGCCTGTGTTTTAATGTAATCACTTAAGAATAGAGAGGGACAGTCTACTAAGTCTCAAATGAAAAGTTATAGAACACATACCCGTGGCAATCATATTTTATGATTACCCGAGTAATCATAAAAAAGATACAGAACATATCCTTTTGAAACATATGCTCAATTAGAGGCAAAACCCTTCAAAAATCAAGTTTTAGATCTACTCAGATATATGAAACCTGGGATATCCAGGAAAGAAAAGCTAAAGACACTTTTAATCACAGGTAAATAAGATTATGTCTAGCAAACTTCTTTTAAAAAATTCCCTAAATCCTGTGTCATTTAAATTCCATATCACTGTTTAATCCAACTATATATAAAACCCCAACGCAAAATTTGCATGATGAGAAGGGAAGGATTGCTTGTTTTCCTTCTAAATTAGCAGAGCCTTAGTGTCTTTAAAAATATAGCAGACCAAAGTTTGTCTTCAGCATCTCTGTCACAGGTACAGTTCCTGTTTCCTGTGATTGAGAAACTCCAGGTGCCTCGTTGTAAAACGTTCTCAACTACGCGTCTATTTGTTGGCGTTAAATACTGTTTTGGCGACCTCTAGTGTGAAACATGGTATCAACACCCGCGAATGTTGAAAATCCTTATATATTAAAACTTGCTTACAGACCAAAAATGGTACCTGAAATAATTTTTCACTAAAGGAATTGTGACTTATTTCATGTCAATTTGAAGTTCATATTTTTCTGCAATAACAAAATGTTAGAGAGTGGTTACTTAGAGTACAATACATCCATGCAAGGAAATATTATACAGCTATAAAACAAGACCAAAAAAAGAGAATAAGGAAGCTCTTCATGTACTCATCTGGGATGATCTCCATGATATGTCAAAGAAAATACAACAAAAAAACAATTCATTTGAGGACTTTGCTACTATCTACATTTTCTTTTTTTTTTAAAGATTTTATTTATTTTTTCATGAGACACACACACACACACACACACACACAGAGAGAGAGAGAGAGAGAGAGAGAGAGAGAGAGGCAGAGACACAGGCAGAGAGAGAAGCAGGCTCCATGTGGGGAGCCCAACGTGGGACTCGATCCTGGGTCTCCAGGATCACGCCCTGGGCCAAAGGCAGCACTAAACCACTGAGCCAACCAGGCTGCCCCTACTATCCACATTTTAAAAGGAATAAAATATCATATATATTTGTGTTTGCCTATATATACAATCCTAAAAAAGTCTCTGGAAAGATAAACAAGATACATGTAGCCATGGTTACTTACTGAGGATGGGGGTAGGACATATATTAGAAACTGCATTCCTTTGTATACTTCTTTTGTTTTTAAAGGACACCTTGACTGTTCAAAATATTAAATGAGTTTTGGGGCGCCTGGGTGGCTCAGGCAGTTAAGCATCCTACTCTTTATCTCAGCTCAGGTCTTGATATCAGTGTTTTGAATTCAAGCCCTACATTGGGCTCCACACTGGGCATGAAGCCTACTTTAAAAAAAAAAAAAGGACAAAATATTAAATGACCTTAAATAAATTAAAGCCATTAGCACAAGACCAAGAATAATGAAAAGAGAAAATGTTACCTTGCATTTCCACACTTAAAAAATAAACAAGACAAAATATAATTTTCTGCTCAAAAATGTTTTTTCTTTTTCCTTTTTCTTTCCTTTTATGTTTTTAATTCTACATTTTTCCAATGGCATCTTTTCTTGCATATTTTTCTTACTCAAATACCAAATTGTAATATAGTATTTGATGGTTACATAGAAGAGACCTAACAGGCAGGATTGACGTGAAGTAGTATCTTGAGTCAGGAAATAGTAGAAGCTCTCCTGGTATGTCTTCCCATGCTTTCTCTAAGATCTCTGGTTACAGACCAAAATGCTTTATTGGCAATAAGTGTAAGAAGTTGTGTTATTCCTTAGTAGGTCACAATATAAGACTCACAAAGAACATCTTTAAGTACATATGGAAGATATTCCAGAATAAATCTAACCAAAGATGTGACAGATCTTTACAGAAAAAATTATACAGTTTTATTTAAATTCGAAATAGTAGACTTAAATAAATTGCAATGTTTCCTATGTGTATAGATGAGAAAACTCTAAATAGTTAAGATGACAATTCTCCCCAGGACACATGGTTGGCTCAGTGATTGAGCATCTGCCTTTGGCTCAGGTCATGATCCTGGAGTCTTGGGATCAAGTACCACACCAGGCTCCCCGCAGGGAGCCTGCTTCTCCCTCTGCCTATGTCTCTACCTCTTTCTCTGTTTCTCTCATTAATAATAAATAAATAAATAAATAAATAAATGAATGAATGAATAAATAAATAAATAAATAAATAAATAAAATCCTTTTAAAAAATGACAATTCTCTCCAAATAAATCTCTTAAATCAATATAATTAAAATTGAAGCAGGTTTTTTTTTAAGATTTTATTTATTTATCAATGAGAGACACAGAGCAACAGAGAGGCAGAGGGAGAAACAGGTTCCTGCCCGACACGGGACTCAGTCCCGGGTCTCCAGGATCACACCCCAGGCCAAAGGCAGGCACCAAACCGCTGAGCCAGCCAGGGATCCCTGGAAGCAGGGTTTTTATGTTATTTGCAAGCTGGTCTTATTAAATGGAACTTTTCTTTTTTTTAATTTTTATTTATTTATGATAGTCACACAGAATGAGAGAGAGAGGCAGAGACACAGGCAGAGGGAGAAGCAGGCTTCATGCACCAGGAGAGCCCGACGTGGGATTCGATCCCGGGTCCCCAGGATCGCGCCCTGGGCCAAAGGCAGGCGCCAAACCGCTGCGCCACCCAGGGATCCCTAAATGGAACTTTTCTGATGACTTTGAGGTTCACTCCGGGAAATGCACAAAATACCATTCAGAGATCTGTTTAGATTTTAGAAGTTAATTTTTAAGTGTATTACAGTTATATGAAAAAACTGCCTTTTTTCCCTAAGCTTGTAACTTCAGTTAAAAAATCCTAAACTATCCATAAATCTAGCAAAATTTCAGACTCTTACAAGGCGTTTGGATAAAATTTAGTTTCACTCCAAATTTTTACTCTTCAACATTTTAAACCACACTTATTAATGTAATATGTTGCATTTTCCTTGTATTACAATTGTCTGACTTAATAAATAAAGTTTTCTTATGTGGTTAAACTGTGTTCACAAATCTAATTAAATTTATAAATATGTCAAAAGATACATTTTCTTATATAGTCCTCATTACCGTATAAAACCATTACCACTGACTGAATTGTGTCCCCCCAAAATTCACGATGAAGTCCTAACTCCCAGTAACTCAATGTGGCTGAATTTGAGTGGAGGGCCTTTAGGTAAAATTAGGCCACATGAGTGGACCTTAATCCAATATGATTGGCCTTCTTATAAGAAGAGATTAAGACACAGCCATACAGAGGAACACAGAGGGAAGATGGCCATCAGCAAATCATGGAGGGAAGCCTCGGAATGAAACCAACACTGCCATCACTTTGATCTCTGGCTTCTAGCCTCCAGACCTATGAGGGAATAATTTCTATTGTTTAAGGTACACAGTCTGTGCTACTTTGTTTGGGCAGCCCCAGCAAACTAATACACCTTAGCTCCTAATTACTATACATAAATGTACTTTCCATCTAGTTCTAAGGGCCCTTTGAATTTGAGGAATTCTCTCATATCCTTAGAATCATTCTTACTGATATGGAAATAATATTAATTTCCCTGGCTTTGACTATGCAATCACAATTTCCATGAGGATTTTACTGACAACTCTAAATTCATGTGGAAGAGCAAAGGATCAAGAACTGTTAAGACATTTCTAAAAAGGGGATCCCTAGGTGGCGCAGCGGTTTGGCGCCTGCTTTTGGCCCAGGGCGCGATCCTGGAGACCCGAGATCGAATCCCATATCGGGCTCCCGGTGCATGGAGCCTGCTTCTCCCTCTGCCTGTGTCTCTGTCTCTCTCTCTCTCTCTCTCTCTCTCTGTGACTATCATAAATAAATAAATAAAATTTAAAAAAAGACATTTCTAAAAGAAGGAAATTGTACAACTTTCAACCTGTCCAGACATCAGGATTTATTATAAAGATATAATAATTAACATCTTTTAAAAAATTTTAAAAACCCCACAATAACTAACATCTTGTGTTACCAATGTGCATATAGACAAAGAGACTAATGGAACAGAATGCCCAGAAACACATATATAAGAGAAGCATTAAAGATTAGTAGGGAAAGTTTGTACTATTTAATGAATGATCCTTATCACTGGGAACTAGTTAGCCATGTAGGAAAATGTTTGAAAATTAGATCCCTGAAGCCAAGCAAATCAAAAGAAAAACTTCCAGGTAGATTAAATTAAAAATCAAAATTTAAAAACTTTTAAAATGAAATAAAGGGAACTATTTTTTATAGCCCAAGGGTAAAAAGAGTTTTGCTTAATTCTGGTTTTTTAAAAAAGATTTTATTTATTTATTCATGAGAGACAGAGGGAGGCAGAGACATAGGCAGGGAGAGAAGCAGGCTCCCCACAGATAACTTGATGCAGGGACTTTATCTTAGGATCCTGGGATCATGCCCTGAGCCAAAGGCAGATGCTCAACCACTGAGCCACCCATCCAGGTGTCCCTTAATTTCAATTTTTAATCCAATGACAAAAAAAGCATGAAACATAAAGGAAGGCTGATACATTTCACTACTTTAAACTTAACTTCTGTACAAGATACCATAAAGAAGGTATCACAGACTGGAAAAAAAATACTTTCATTGCATATAACTAGCAGGTCTGGCATTCTGAATATATAATGATCTCCTAAAAGATTAGTAAGAAAAAGACAAACATTGCAATTTAAAAAATTGTCAAAGTATGAATACGCAATTCACAAATCAGAAATAAAACAGACCAATAAACTCATAAAAAGCATGTCTTCCTAGTAAGCAGGGGATTGCAAATTATAGACACAGTGAAATTCCATTCCACCCACTGAATCTGAATAAATTTTTTAAATATCTGAGGATATTTTGAGATATTTTAAATATCTGATTTTTTTTTAAATATCAAGTTTTGGGAAGGATGTGGATCAAAAGGAATTCTCATTCTCTTGCTGGGAAAGCCAATGAGTATAAGCAGTTTGGAGAGCAATTTGGCAATAACTAGCAAAGCTTGAAGATACTCATCCCTATGTCTCGACAATTTTTTACCCATATATATGCCCTAGAGAAACTTCTTCATGTATATAAGAATATATATACAAGAATATTTATTGCAGCATTGTTTCTTATGCAAAGATGTAAAATTAAATGTCTATCATTGAGTTAATGGACACATTATGGTATATTAATTCAACAACGCGCTACACAACAGGAAAAATGAACTAGAACCGCGTATATTAGCACGGATTCTGATGAGGGAAAGAAAAATACCCACAGGGTATCATTTATGTTAAACTTCAAACATGCGTAACAATAACCCCTTGGATACACAAACTTTCAGCAATCAACAACAAAAAACCCCAACCAGACTGGGAAATGGTGACCTTTAAATTCAAGTTGGTTTCTTGAAGTAAATAGATTAGGGAGGGGAACACAGAGAACTTCATTTTTTATATTTTATTTCTTTGAAAACCAAAACCAAAACAAATATAACCAAGTTGGAAGCAATGGCAAAGTGGTAAGCTCTGATATATCTGGACAGTGAATCCTCAGGTATATCTTATAACAGTCTCTACATTTTAGGAATGAAATGTTATATAACACGGTTTAAACCAAAGAATAAGACTTTTATTTTTTCCATTTTGGGCACAGGCATTTGTCCCCATAAAGAGTGCTTTTTGTCATTTTCTTTCCTTTAAATATATATATATATTAGAAAATAAATTATATAATAAAATATATATATATTTTCTAATATATATAATATATATATATTAGAAAATAAAGATTGTTTATGTTTTAGGTTTGCAACATGATTTAATGTATACGCATAATGAAATGATCGCTACCGTTAAGCTGATCAACATGTCCTGAAATCCACTCTCTTGGCAAATTTCTAATATTCAATACAGGATTAACTTTGATCATCATGCTGTGTGTACATTAGATCTCTAGACTTGCTCATCTGTACCTAACTGCAGAACGCAGCTATTTCAAAGTCATCTTTCTCCCACTAAAGAGTCCCCGCTACTTGCTGCCACAGTCGTTCGTCCGTTCATCAAACGTCTTTTGAGGATGCGAGCTCTACCAGGCCAAGTATCGCAAGGGCGGTATCACAGAAAGACACCACAAAAGAAGCTGTGATAAATGATGGCATCAAAAAAGTATACGCTACTTTTCCCAAGTAGCTTGAATTCACACGAGGGAGTTCTCAAAAAAAAAAAAAAAAAAAAAGAGAGAAAAGAAGAAAAAAGAACCCAACACGTAGGATATAAAGCGATCATAATGAAGCGATGTACAGGACACTTTACGTCTGTCTGGTGTGGCCAAAGCCGATTTCAAGGAGATGCTTCTGAGCTGACTCAAAGAGAGAAGTTGTTCGCCAAGGGAACAAAAGCATTCCAAGCGGAGGGAACATCTAGTACAAAGGACTGCAGAGGCGAGCTGCACGCAACGCTGAGACACACCGGCTCGGGGGCGCAGGGTGCGGCGAGCAGCTGGAGAGTCGGGGGCGGGTGGGGGCGGGTGGGGGCGGGGCTCCGTGTGGGAGCCCGAACGCGTCGGCGCCCGTGGGGCGCTCGGGCACCGGGCGGGAAGCGGCGGCCCCGCCGGCGCTGAAAGAAGACGCACAGCTGGGAGCCGCAGTCGCGTCGACCGACTGATTCTCAGGGTGACCCACCCCGGGCCGTGACCGGGCCACCACGCCGCCACATTCGCTCCGAAACCAAAGTTACACCGAGGTTACTCTCGCGGCGGCCTGTGGGAGCGCCCCATTTCTTCGCAGCCCCCAGCCGCCCAGGGATGCTCCCCGCCTCCCCGACACGACGCTCCGCCAGGCGCCGGCGGGCTCTTGAACCGCGACGACCGCCCAGGGAGGCGGGCGCGCACGAACCCTCGGCGACCACAGGTCCCGACATGCAACGCTCCGCGCTAGAGCAGGGGCCACTGAATGAACCATAATGCAACGCTCTACGGAGGGGGCGGAGCTCTCCATGGCGGGGGCGGGGGGCGGGCGGCAGACTGGTAGCGTCGCCTAGGCAACTCCAATGCCCAGACGGAATACACTTCCGCTTCCTCCTCTGAGCGCTAGGACCGCGAGTCCTCGCGGCTCCGTGGCTGTGACGTCATTCTCCTGCGACTGAGCCGGCCGGGAGGTTCCGTGTCGTGGGCTGTCTCCCGCGTGAACATCTAGAGCAGCTTCTCCTCGGCGGCGTCTGACCTGGGCGCAAAGGGAAAGCGGCGAGATGACTGACCGCTACACTATCCACAGCCAGCTGGAGCACCTGCAGTCCAAGTACATCGGCACGGGCCACGCCGACACCACCAAGTGGGAGTGGCTGGTAAACCAGCACCGCGACTCCTACTGCTCCTACATGGGCCACTTCGACCTTCTCAACTACTTCGCCATTGCGGAGAATGAGAGCAAAGCGCGAGTCCGCTTCAACTTGATGGAGAAGATGCTGCAGCCTTGCGGACCGCCAGCCGACAAGCCGGAGGAGAACTGACACCCCCGTCTCGTCACTGCTGCGCGGGAGCGTGTCCCGAGTTCCTCCCGTTTGCCGTTACTCCCGCGTGTTCCTGCCCCGAAGTGGACCGATTCTCCATTGCTCCTGTTTCTCGCGCCTTCCTCGTGCAGAAGTGCGTAGCTGAGGCCGTCCCGCCTGACCTGCTTTCCTGTGGACCCTTAGGAACAGCGTTGGGAGACTGTCAGGACCCGGAGAACTGAGACGGTGGAGAGGTCCTAAACCAGCAAAGGGGAGGGGGGGGGGAAGGAACTGGGATCAGACGGGATTTGGAGGCTCTTTTTTGGCTAGTTGATTGTCGTTTCTTTTTCCATAAAGTCTAGAAGTTTTTCAATCACTTGGTGTGGACCACTTGCGTTTGAGTGGAGGGGGTCCAGGGAGGGCTTTGGGGACTGTAGTTTCTTGGGAGACCGAAGAGGCGGGAGATGGATGGGTGGAGGAGTTGAGCACAGGGCCAGCCTTCATTGCCGTACAGTTAAATCCGCCTTGCACGATCTTTATGATATTCCCCAACCCAGACTTCTCCCAAGAGCTTTTTTCAGGCCCATAATGCCTTCAGGACTGAGGATTAAGGTTTATGATCACTGTATCCCTCTTTCATGTTCTTGCGTTCAGAAAAATCTTTACTAGCATTGCCCACTCCTCTATGTAAGTTGCATCGTCTCTTTCTCTTGGGATTCTGGACACATCCTGAAAAACGACAGGCTGTCAAACGAGTTCTTTCATTCATTCAGCATTCAACAAATACTTGTTGAGTCAGTTCTACGTGGTGGGCATTTTGCCTCGCTTTTGGAGCTTATGTTATACTTGGGGGGGGGCACACAAATTGTAGGCATAAACAAGTTTATTAGGTGTTGTGCAGGATGGGAGGAGCAGTACGTTTGCAGTTTGAAACAAGATGCTTATGTTAGACTACAGAGATGGTTACACTTGAGCAAAGACTAAGGAAGGGAGGGAAATAGTCACGCAGAAAACAGGGAATTGCTTTCCAGGCAGAGGGAACTGCCAGTGCAATGGTGGTAATAGTGAAATTGTCTGGCTTTTTGGAGGAACATCAAAGAGGCAAATGTGGCTGGAGGGAGTGAGCAAGGGGAGGAGTAGAGGGATGGGTGATGGAGGAGGAACAGGTAAGAGTAGAGCCTGGTAGGCCAGTGCAAGAACTTGTGACTTTATCCTGAGGGAAATGAGGAGCTATTGGGAGTAATGGTTTTAAGTAATGTGAGCTGACATATTTTAGATCAGTAATTCTCAAACCTTTTGGCCTTGGGACTTCATTACGTTCTTAAAAATTCTTGAATACCACAGAGTCTGTTAATGAGGGTTCTAGCTGTTGATAATCATCAAATTGGAAATTAAAACAAAATTGTAAAGTATTTAGTAATTCGTGTAGATAACAATAAAACCATTACATGTTAGCAAACATACTTTATGAAGAATAACTTTTTCCAAAAGCAATTCAGTGAGAAGAATTAAAAAAAAAAAAAAACAGTGTTGCAAATGTCTTCAATGTCAGGTTTAACAGAAAAGAGCTGGACTCTCCTGTCTGCTTCTGTATTTGAACTATTGTGATATAAAGTTTTGGTTGAAGTCTGAAAAGTCCACAAAAATATGAGGTAAGGGAGAAATATTCTAATAGCTTTTTCAAGTAATTGTGGATAATTGTTAATTCTCTAGCAAAACTCCCAAGTAGTAATTTCTTAAGTTATTTCTTAAGTAATTTCTTAAGTTATAACATGGACTCTGATCAATGAACTTTTCATTCTGTTACATTAGAATTCATTCCTCTATCTTGAACTTAGAAAGAATCCTTTACCCATACATGATTTTGTAACCTCATACATCCTTCATTTGGAAAGTATTGACTCACAGTGATAGAGACCTTACAATGTTGACACATCTCATTATACATATCAAGAGATTACATTCATTCATATTACTACTGATCTCATCAGAGAAGTCTTACAGTATTGGGAAGCTGAAAAACTCAGAGTGATGGTAAAGTTTTCCACGATTTTAAGTTTGGCTTGATAGCTTCAATTAGGTCGACCAGTAGCAAATACTGTCTTTTGTTTTCCTTGAAGTGACAGGCCCACTTGGTTCATTTTCAAGGAAATGTCTGCCAAATACCCATTTCCAAGTAACTATAGTTTGTCAATTTGAGGCTTAAAAAAAAAAAAAAAAGCTGGTTCATTTTGCAACCGAAATAAGTGCTTTTCCTTAAAACCATCGTACTTGGGCAGCAGCAGAAATGCTTTATGCTTACTACCAATTTTGTCACATGAAATATTTAAAAAGACGTCCCCTCAAGAGCTAGGATTTCATAAAATTACTACTTTCTACTGCATAAAGAACATTTTTAAGTGAAACTGAGTTGACTTTTTGGTTTTGTTTTCATTGAGAGTACATGGAAGTGGAAAATACAAAGACTGCTAGTACTTTTTGGTGCCACTACCTTGATTCATGCTAAGTGCTTGTTTACTCTCCGTTGCTTTTCTGTCATCTGTACAAATGCTGAAGCAGCTAAGAATGGTAAATCTTAGTATTACGAAAATAATGTTAACTTCACAGATTTCCTGAAATTCCTTTCCCATCATCTTTGCTTGAAAAATACTGATAGATGGTAGATTAAACTATGGTTATTTAGACTTGAGTATTTGGTAGGCGTTTGATAAAAATAATGAATGGAAATGTATATCAAGGATGCCTGGGTGGCTCAGTGGTTGAGTCTGTCTTCGGCTCAGGGTGTGCTGGGGTCCTGGGATCAAGTCCTGCATCAGGCTCCCTGGGGGTAGCCTGCTTCTCCCTCTGCCTGTGTCTCTCCCTATCTCTGTGTCTCTCAAGAATAAATAAATAAATAACATCTTGAAAAAAAGAAAAGGATGTCACTTCAAGGTAAACAACTGACCAGTTTCAGAGGATCCCTCTGGCTGCTATGTTGAGAATAGACTGAGGTGGTGTAACAGAACAGACTGTTATTGTTAGCAATTAAGTGAAAATATTAACACTAATGCTTTCTCCTCCCTTAATGTTAACGAGTAGGAGAGATTCAAGCTGTAAATCTCCATCCTTAAAAAACTTAAAGGTATACAAAGTGGCATGAGACTGGGCCCCCATCTCTTAACTAGAGGCTGTAGCAGTAGACCAAGAGAGATGACAACCTACCCTGGGATAGACAGGAAGGGACTGGATACCTAGTATGGAGTAGCTTGTATAAAGAATCAAATAAGTAATGTAGACAATAAGACCTGCAAGAATTTAAAGGGAAGTTAGTAACTTAAAGACTTCATGAGATGGCTAGGATTTATATTGTTAGGTTGCACAAGCCCAAGTGTTTACAATAGTGCCTGGCACATCACAAGTGTTCAATAAATATTGAGTGTTGAATATGGAAAGACAGAACTTAATCCTGATAATATACTGGGTCATTCTAATTCATATCCTTATGCAGTCTTCAACTTACTCAAAATAAGTAATACCAAAGAAAAAATGTATTTGAAAACATGCCTCCTAAATAGTAAGAATAGCTAACATATCAATAGCTTTTATAGTGCACAAAGGGTTTTATGTGATCTTTGGGGAGGTATTTGTTTTACAGATGAAAAATTTCAGACAAGTAATTTGCCCAAGGTTATACAATTACTATTGCAGTTTGGCCACATATACAATTACTATGTGGTTAAGCCAGGATTTGAACTGGGCCTTTCTAGCTCCAAAGTACAGTCTTATATATACTGTTACCCAAGCAGGTCTGATACATAAAGGTCATATTAGAATATTTTGAAATTAGTTATTGTCTCATAAAAAAATGAAAATTAACAAATTAAGTAGTTACTGAGAGAGTATCAGACCAGTATGAAAAGTTCTTATATACTATATAACTCTAAGTAAAAAATGTAGCTTGAAATGTATTAAAGATAATTTTTTAAAGAAAAATAAATAAATAATAAATAAATATAATTTTAATGGGAAAAGGAAAACTAATTGGTATGGGAAAAATTGATTCAAAGATCTGAAAGTAAACAGAAATAAATTTAATTGAGCCAGTTATTCTTTTTGTTGTTGTTGTTCTGGTATAAAATAATATTCGTATCAAACACAGGAGGGCAGCAGATGATGCTCTGATAGAAAAGACTTTTGGAAAGAGCTCCAGACCTGTGGATTTCTGCTAATTGGAGAAAATCAACTTTTTCTATATTTATTGACACTGATGTTGTAATTAGAAAGCTACTCAGTGAACCATAAAGAGAGAGCATGTTTTTAATTTAACAAATACATAGTGAATACTACAAATCCCTGTATTATGCTTACAAACATGGGACAAGATGTGGCCCTGCCCTTATTTATTTATTTTTTTTAGATTTTATTTATTCATGAGAGACAGAGAGAGAGGCAGAGGCAGGCTTCATGCAGGGAGCCTGATGTGGGACTCGACCCCAAGACTCCAGGATCACACCCTGAGCTGAAGGCAGATGCTTAACCGCTGAGCCACCCAGGCGTCCCATGACCCTGCCCTTAAAAGGGAAATATATACACTTAGGGAAATAAATACAGCAGCACATAAATAACTTGATTCGTAAAAGCAAGTGGTAAGTGCTAACGAAAGACAGAGAAAAAAGGCTATAAAATTTACAAGAAGAGATTATTGCAAACTGCCAGTGAGGGAGTGAATGAGGACATTGTTGAGAAAGGGCTCAAGTGATAAGGAGGGACCTTGAGTGATAAGTAGGATGTATATGTGTTAAGACAATGGCAAAGCAGAATGAGCCTCTGGAGATAATACCAGCTGTCGGGGGGGGGGGGTAGAATTCAAACCACTCCTTCCCATTTAAAACCTTTCCATTACTTTCATTAACTTATGGTGCGTTATAAGAGTCCCTACTCACTGGCTCTTGCTTTTTTTATAAGGCTGGAAAAGCAAGTTAAGGTTCAAAGCCTAGAATAACAATGAGATAACAGCTACTATTTACTGAGCACTCATTACATGCCAAAAACTTTCATAAATTATCTCAATTAATCTTCACACCAACCCTGGAAAGGTTATTATCCCTTTCTACCAGTAAGCAAACAGACATAGGAAAACTTCTATTGTTTGCCTAGTACCACTCAGCTGGTAAGTGTTAAGGCAGGAATTTACACTCAGATCTGATTTCCAGCATCCAGGCTCTTAGAGGTTGGGTCAAAGTTTCCAAAACTGGGGATCCCTGGGTGGCGCAGCGGTTTGGTGCCTGCCTTTGGCCCAGGGCGCGATCCTGGAGACCCGGGATCGAATCCCACGTCGGGCTCCCGGTGCATGGGGCCTGCTTCTCCCTCTGCCTGTGTCTCTGCCTCCCTCTCTCTCTCTCTCTCTCTCTCTGTGTGTGACTATCATAAATTAAAAAAAAAAAAAAGTTTCCAAAACTGTTTCACAGAATTCTGATTCCATGAAAAGGTATAGATTGGGATTGGGGAGGGGGGAATAAAAAGAGAGGAATATCTTGGTCATATGAGTTTCAAAAATGCCCCCATGGTTTGGAGGTTCATGCTTCAGGTTAGTTTTTTTAAAATTCTGGAGTAAGAAATTTTTCTTAACTCATCACTTCCTAAACTTACTTGATCTTGTAGTTTCTTTTCTCAAGAAACACTTATCAAGATGATTTTGAGAAATACCTTTGGCCGATACTGCTTTGGGCAAGGAAAGAAATTTGAATAGAAAAATGTATTCAACTTTGAGCTTGGGGGAAATTAATCTGGTGGCAATGTGTAGGTGGAGCCCATAACCACAGACAACTTCCCTTTCCTCTTCGATTGTAATTCCCTCACCTTTGTGAGTGAAGCGTTCTTTGTTCTCAGCTCGGATCCTTTCATCTCTCTGAGACTAGCAATTTAAGATATTAGAAAGAAAAGAGACTTAGACTGTACAAATTAGTGACAAAGCTATTAAGGTTATTTTCCAGGGCAAGGGCATTAAAAAAAAAACTGTTATTGAGGAATTCGGATATTTTTGTTCACTAATTTTATTAGTTCTGGAAGATGTATACCTACAAGAAATCAGTAGTGAATGATCTTACACCTAACAGTTGTTCTACTTCAGAGGGATGATCATTTGTTCTTAATTTAACTGGCTTTTAATCTCACATCCCACATTTCCTTCAGGCTCCCCATCCTTCATTTTCCTTACCTGCAGTACTCACATCACACATAACTGCCCGCTCCAGTCACTTAGGACAGAAATAGTGAAAACTGGGAAGGGGCGAGGGGGTGCTGGTAGGACACCAGGAGACGGAAGAAGACTCCATCTCATCTCTCACATGGCACAAATGGTCTGCTACAAATGGCCCTTTGAACCTCTATCTCTTTGATCTGCATGACCTCAGAATCCCTCCTCTTCTCCCCTCCCCTCATTTCCTAGCCACAGTTCTGAGTTGTTATCTTGTCCCCCAGCCTTTCCTCTTATCATGCTATCCTCCTGCTTTAATGAACCTTATTCTTTTTTTTCTCCACGCTCCCTACAAAAGTAGCAGTTTTCAAAACAGAAATGTCATCATACTGTGAAGAAAGAGGAAAAATTTAAGTAGGTACCTGGAGGGGTTGTGGTACACAGCATCAAAGAGGTTAGGATGCCCACCTCCTCAGCCCCCTCTCCTCACCAAGTCTCCCAACTAGCAGCCCAGAGCCCGAGTCTCTGCTTCTGGTCCATCACTCTCCATTTCGGAATTCTGCTTTTACAGTGAGGATAATATCACAGTCCTCTCTCCTTCATCAATTTCCATATGAGGATCAAGTGATAGGTACTTTTTTAGAAAAATTTGGCTTTTTCTAATTAGAGAAATAAGAAAGGTACAAAGAATAACATAGATATTCATTCTACCTCAAATTAACAACTGTTGATATTGTATCAAATGTTCTTTCCTCTTAATAATTTTTAGGATAATTCTGCAAATAATGTACGTATATGTAGCCCTTCTAAAAAGCAAAAAGAAGCGTTGCAGATAAGACTTTCCTTTGACCACTCCTAACCTAGTTTTTCCTTTCTCCATATGTGCATGCCATCCCTACCACCAAATAATAACTTCTGTGAGTGTTCTCCCAGTAAATTCATTAGCTCAAACATACATTACTATCTTGAAGTATTTAGTGTTTTAAAAATATATACCCATGAAAAGATTTGGCAATTCCTCAAAAGCTAAACATAATTACATAAGATCCAGCAATTCCATTTCTGGTTATATACCTATAAGAATTGAAAGCAAGAACTTGAATAGATATTTATACACCAATTTCGATGCATCATTGTCAGAATAGCCAAACGGTAAAAACAATCTAAGTGTCCATCAACAGATGAATGAATTAGACAAACTATGGTATATAATACATACAATGGAAAATTATTCAACCATAAAAAGTAACAGTTATTGTACATACTGCAACAGAGATGAATCTTGAAGACATTACATTAAATGAAATAAGCAAGACACGAAAAGACAAATAGTGTATGATTCCATTTATTCAAGGTATCTAGACTACGTAAATTCATGGAGACTAAAAGTTGATTAGTGATTACCAGAGGTTGTGGAGGGGCACAAAAGTGAGTTATTGCTTGAGAATTACAGAATTTTTGTTTAGAGCAATGAAACAGTTTTGGAAAACATAAATTATTAATGTCAAAACTATTGAATTGTACATTTTAATTTTTTAAGATCTATTTATTTATTTTAGAGAGATGGGGAGAGAGAGCAAGCGCAGGAATGGACAGAGGGAAAGAGAGAGAAAAACTTTAGCAGACTCTTTGCTGAGCTCAGAGCCTGACACAGGGCTTGATCCCACGACCCTGAGATCATGACCTCAGCCAAAATCAAGAATCAGAGGCCCAATTGACTGCACCACCCAAGGGTCCCTAAGTTGTACACTTTAAGTGACTGAATTGTATGGTGTGTGAATTACACCTTGATAAAGTTCTATCTGTACATATGCTGTGTGTGTGCAGGTAGTAAATGTTCTGAACACGAGAACTGTACACTTACATAATACCTTTCCAAACACATAACACACATTTTTGCCCTGAGTAGGACATGTTGCCCACACCTGAGGGGACATATGTGAGGATGTTCCACTGTTTGAAATAGTGAAATGCTGGAAACAGTCTAAGTGTCCTTAATTAGGGAATAGATACATAAATCGTGGTATATTCCCATCATGTAGCATTAAAAACAGCATATCTATATCTCTCAATCAGGGCAGATCTCAAAAATATAATGTGTGAAAAAAGCATCAAATTATGAGTGCAATATAATATGTGTGATTATATATACAATATATATTATATGTGTGATATATATAATGTGTGATTATATATATATATATAAAATGTTCAGAACCTTTATTATTAGCTATTCATTTAATGAATGTTTATTGCATATGTACCAAGGCAAACAGGGTCACAGCCTTTATGGCTCTTACAGCCTGTGGGGAAGAAGCAGCCCGTTGGTTAGAATAAAGAGTGACAGACTCTGGAACATGTCTGTCTTTTCTTCTCTGTAGCTGTCATCTGGGTCCACCTAGGCTTCTCCCTCTTTCTTCCTCCATGCACCCCCATTCCCTCCCACTGTATTCATTTGTTATCTAAGCCCCCTACACAGCATTTTTTTTATTATTATTTTTTTACACAGCATTTTTAATCATCCCAACCTCTTGAAAGAGAATTTCTTTAATTATATTTTTGTTTAAACTTTAATAGTGAAATATAAACTATATTTCATCAGGGCTCCTAGGTGGCTTGGTTGGTTAAGCGATGGACTCTTGGTTTTTGACTCAGGTTATGACCTCAGGATCATGAGGGCCCTGCAATGACTCAGCAGAGAGTCTGCTTGAAATTCTCTCTCCCTCTCCTTCTGCCCTTCCCCTATCCACTGTATGCTGTCTCTCTAATGAATAAATAAAATCTTTAAAAATCTTTAAAAAAAATAAAAAATAAATTTCATCGCTTTTTATTTTTATTATTTTTAATTTTAACCTATGGGATTCTTTTTTTTAAAAAAAGATTTTATTTATTCATTCATGAGAGACACAGAGAGAGGCAGTCAGAGACACAGGCAGAGGGAGAAGCAGGCTCCATGTAGGGAGCCGAATGTGGGACTTGATTTCCGGCTCTAGGATCACGCCCTGGGTCAAAGGCAGGCGCTAAACCACGAGCCACCCAGGGATCCCCTCATCACTTTTTATTAAAGTGAAATTGACATATAGTGTCTTACTAGTTTCAGGTGTACATCATGGTGATTTGATAGGTTTACACATTACAAAGCAATCCCTAATCTCTGTGATCCCCATGATGCATCTAGTTACTACCATCTGTGACCAAAGGGATTACAATATTATTGACTATATTCCTCATGTGAAGATCCTTTCCTTTATCCTTACCTACTTCATCCCATCTTGCAAAAAAGGAAAAAAAAAGTATAGCCTTGGAAGAAATTTTTCTAAAACTGAGTTCAAAAGAACACAGTGTACATTTCATATGGAATTTAGGATTTGATCTCTTATAACTTGTATCTTCCTACTAGGTTAACTTGAAGTTTAGGTGATAAGGTATTAAGCATGGACAAAGATTTTAGCTGATATTGTTCACCGTGTAGCGTAGCATCTAACACACTATAGATGCTTTAATAATATTTGTTGGCCATCAACA
This sequence comes from Nyctereutes procyonoides, assembly GCF_905146905.1. Lineage (NCBI taxonomy): Eukaryota > Metazoa > Chordata > Mammalia > Carnivora > Canidae > Nyctereutes > Nyctereutes procyonoides. The sequence continues at coordinate 1,734,660 of NW_026575146.1, read as the reverse complement.
TTAGTAGAGTCTATCATCGGACTATGTAAAGCACAGTCCTAGGCACTGAAGAGATATAAAAGATGATAAAAAATAAGGTCACAATTAATGAGGAAAACATGGTGCACCCAGGGATCTCCAGATTCTGAAACCGTGGGCACTCAATAACTTTATTTGTTGAATGATGAGTAAGTGAATGAATGAACAAATACTCAAAAAGCAATGGGGATTGGGTAAAATTGAAATGGACTTAAACATCGATTATGGATCTTGTCACCCTTTAGGCTCAAAATAGAACTCTGATGTATTGTAATGTGTTAAAAATCTCACCTAAATGATTTTAGTCCTATCAAGTATGATAAGCAAGACAGGGTTTTTTTCCCCCAGTCTCAACATCTTTCAAAGAAATGTACACCTGTTCCTACCACTTAACATATGAATAAGTGATGTAAAAAATATCAAATACTCAACTCCACAATTTCACATAAAATGAAAGCCTTAAGCAAAGTAAATCTTAAAATACATTTTTGATTAAATAAGCAATTTTACAATATCCATTTTTTTAAAAAATATTTTATTTATTTACTCATGAGAGACACAGAAAGAGAAGCAGAGACACAGGCAGAAGGAGAAGCAGGTGTCCTGCAGGGAGCCCAATGTGGGACTTGATCCTGGATCCAGGATCATGCTCTGAGCCAAAGGCAGACGCTCGACCACTGAGCCACTCAGGTACCCCTCACAATATCTGTTTTTATAGAATTACATGGGAATTCATGCTCTTAGTTTCTTGGGGAAGGGATATTTTGCTAAGGATAAAATATCTTCAATATGTAGTAGAAAATAGCTATTGATTTATGGAAAATGAAATCTGAGATAAATACATCTCAGGAAGGACCCACTTTGGGATTGATGAATATGATGGTGTAGCACAGACTAAATAGGTGCCTCATCTTCCAGTTAATTTAAATGGACCTGTAATTGTTAGAGTCTGAATTAAGAAAAGTTAATATATTTACGCTCGAGGTTGTAAGCTGATTTGACATTCATTTTTTCTCTCTCTCTCAGTATTCTCTCTGGCTTTTGTTCTGCCTCCCGTCCCACTTATCTCCTCTTGATTCTTGCTGTTCTGTGATAAAGTAATTAACAGATAATTAGTGTAGTGAAGCCAATACATCTTTAACCTTTTCTCTCAGCCGTAGAACTTGTTTAGACTTCACATATTAAAACAAGTAGTGCTAATTAAATTTCACACACTCTGAAGTTTGTGTCATAGAGGCATAATTTTTTAAGATAGTAAATAAGACAAATTTCTGTGAAGAATTCCATAGTTTGATGACAGACATTAACTTTTATAAAATAAGCATTATTAATGGAAATTAGTGTTAAATAATATTCATATACTTTTATGTGCCCATACAGTAGAAGATTGGATTTGTATTTGTATTAGGAGCACTTGAGTATATTTAAGTGCTAATTATATTTGAGCTGTTCTTCATGCTTCCATATCAAATCTCTGAAAAAAATTTAAGGGTGATGAATTTATTTGACAAAAATATTTTTTAAATGAGAGCATGTTCACTAATTAAGCCAGTAAATTTGCCCATTACAAATACATTAATGAGAAACAGACTACACTGCTACTCAGGCCAGGACTATTGGAAATATTTCCTAGTGGGAAAACAGATGCAACTGTCTAGATGCTGTTACCAGAGAACCATCTAAAGGGGATGTCTTTGCCATAGCATCTTGTGTGCAGTAAAAGATCAGTCTTTCTCCCAACAGCCACTTTTTAGAGAGCCAATGTTTGGAGAAAATAATCATTATAATTATTGTGGACTCTGTATTTCTGGAAGAATTATTTTTAGGAGAGAGAGAGAGAGAGAGAGAGAGAGAGAGAGAGAGAGAGATGTAGATATAGATTTCACCATACAGAAAGTTTCTTTGCTATTCAAAGCCTGATGCCTCAAACTTGTTCTTTGTCAAATTAGGGCTGCCTCATGCCTTCTTGAAAATTACATGAAAATTACATTTGTATGTACTCAATTTACCCTTCCTCTCTAAATGAGGAGTTTGCTCTACATCTAGGTAACATTAAAGACTTTTAAGTTCTCTTTCAATTCTAAAGTGTCATTTTTCATTTATATTAAAGCCTACTTGTCTCAAACACAAGGCCCTAGGCAATTATCAAGGTAAAAACTGGCACTCATTGTGTGTGCATGTCCATTTTAAAGTTTCAAATAGTGATATATGTATAGATTTCTTCAGAAACTCTATTTTCACTTAGGCTTTGAGTTTTAAAATTCCAATTAGTAGTAATAATAACTACCTTATTGTTTAAGTATGCATTTGATAATATTGATCTTTATGAAATTTAAGTGGTGTAATTTCTTCTGATTATCTCTGAATGGCTGAAATCTTTGGTGTTAGACTATTTGTGGGAATACTAAAATTTTATATGCAATTTTATATGCCTGGCATGTTAATAATAAACATCAGTTGGCTTCGGTCTGCCATATTAAGCCTTGAAATAAATATGACATTTATTTGTACACTAAGTGCTGTACCCAGAATGGCACACCTTCTCTTTGTTCTTCAGCCTAATCTGTTGACTGTTTTCTCTTCCAGATTTCCACCAAGTAACTGAACCTCAAATATCAGTAGTGCATGGCACATAAAATTTAAAGAAAATTAATTCAAACTACCCTCTAATTTCTATGAGAATATCTTTAGTAACAGCTTCCTTGAGACAGTACTGCTGGTCTTAAGAGATAGTGTTATAATCCATATTTTAAATTGGTATCATGCCTTAATCTTTTGTAATGAGAGATTATGGTTTTCAAAAGGATAGCGTTTACCACAAATATGTGGTTTATAAAGTCCAAATTTTATCTGTTATATGGTATTCTTGCAGAAAATTTTCCTGATTAAGCCACTTACATGAAATTGTATTTATTCTGTTCAGGGTATACAAAGAATCCAAGTAGAATGCCACACTGACTGAGTCAAGATTAGTGGAGGATTTTCCCTTCCTACCTAAAAGGAGCTTAAATAGAGAGACATTTTACTTATTAGCACAGTGCTAGTATATGATAGACATGCAATAAATATTTGTTTAATGTGTCTTTATACTAAGGATTTGCCTTTATTCATAATTGGGATTGTTTTAATTGGAAAAGAACGTGTTGAGATCCACTGTCTGAAGCAAAAAGAGAATATAGGGGCTCATGTCATCAACCAGTCCAGGAGCTTCTGCTTGTTGCTTAATAATTCAAGACTCGAACATGTGATCAGAACTTTCTTTCTCTCATTTCTTAGTTCTGATTCTTTGGTGCTAGCTCCATTTCCTGAAGGCTGCCCGTAGTTCCAGGAGCTATATACTTCCAGGTTCAAATCCCAGATTTTCCCTAAACTAATCACTCTGGTCAGGGGTATTAATACACTGATTAATTTAGCCTTCTTCATGTGTTCCATCCCTGGGATATATGTGGATTTGTTACTTCCAGAAGTATCTGTTCTCGAAGTAGGCAAGGGGTGGACCCACTGCGAGAAATAGAGGGACAGTTATGGAGAGAAGATTGAATGGATGCTGAACAAAAATAAACCACAGTTATCCTCTATAGTTGCTTACACTAAGGCTGTTATACATTCAGTAAGTCAACTACATGCTACATATTATTTTATTTATTTTTAAATGTACATTTTATCACATTTTTATGCCTCTTGGATTGTATCATGTAATCAGAGATGCTCTTCTGAAAAAAATGGGTCTTGAACTTGGCATTTCAGTAAGGATGTGCCTCAGGTAAGCAAAAATAAAGAAGAAAGAGGTTGTTCAAGAGGGAATATAATAGATGGCAAGAAAAAAAATTGGAGGTAAAAATATGTTTATTTTAAGAGGAAAGATGCCCCTGTCAGAATGAGTCATTCAGGGAAAATCAAGAGTGTAAGATTTTCACTATCCCTAAATCCCAAACAAAGGAATCTGGACTCCATACTATGAGTATTGGGGCAATGGGGATTTCTGAGCAGAGATTTACCTGTTCAAAGTGTTATGCTTTTAGAAGATGAGCCTGGAATCACTATGAAGAAAGAGAGAAAATGAGTGAAGGAAATAGTAGAAGGGGCAGGATACAAAATGGAGAAGGAGAAAGTTCTGTCGTCTATCATTGGAGAATGAAGACAGAGAAAATATTCTGAGAAAGAAGTAGAAATGAAAATAATAAAAGAAGAGCAGGTCCATTTCAAGATGACAGTGTAGGAGGATTTTTGAATTTACCTCCTCACAGGCACACTGAATCTACAGTTACATATGGAAAAATTTCCTTTGGGAAAAAAAAAACCCACAACAAAACAAAAAGTAACTATGTAACACCTACAGATTGGATGAACAAGAGAAAAAAACCACATTGAAATAGGTAGGAGAGTCTGAGACATAATCTTACCATATACCTTACCCCCTGGAACGTCAACACACAATCAGGAAGGAACTCACAATCCTGAGCTTCTCCCTGAGGAGTGGAAGGTTTGACTCTATCTACATCTGGAACCCCAAGTTTTAAGACCTGCATGTGAGGGCCAAGTGCCCCAAATATGTAGCTTTGAAAGTCAATAGGATTCATATCCACAGGATCCACAAGACCATAGTGAACTGAAAAAATAGTCCTTAATGGGCCCTCACAGACATCTCAACCTGAGGCCCACCACAAAGGCAGCTGACTGAAAAGCATCCAAACTTTCCGTGAAAGAGACTTATTTGCTTATCTTAAAGTATCTGCCTGCGGGCCATGCTTGTAATTTAGCACACCTCGAGGGGCCTACTGATATGCTCTCCAAAGATAGAAGCCAGTTGGTGCCATCTTTACTCTCTCCCTTGGCCTCACTCCAGCTCACTAGTATCTCCCAGGAAAGAGCTTATACATTTGTCTGGTGCCCTGATTTTTGTGGCTGCAGCCCAGGGGACACCTCTAGATTGCTACGGTCTAATGGCTGCAGAGTTTTTTGTCATGGATCCCACAGGACTCTAACAAACTGAGAAAGAATTCTTAAACAGCTATCACCCTTAGGGCACAGCAGAGAGGCAACCGCAAACTGAGGCGCCCAGTCTTGCTTTGATAGAGACCTATTAGCTTATCTTCATAGCTATGGCCTAAAGGGCAGGCTTTTAATTAAACCCACATCTAAGAGCCGACTTAATGCTTTCCAGAGAACTCAGAGGGCTGGTGCTAGCTTTGAATTTTCCTTCTGCCATGCTCCAGAGCAGTGATATCTCCCAGAGTAGAGCTTCTACATGTATCTAGTGCCCTGGTTTTTGTGGCTTCCACTTAGGAGACTCCCTTTTATTGCCTGGATCTGGTGACTATTGTGGCAAACATTTGGGGGTCCCATGGAACTGTAACAAGTGGACGGATAGTTCTTGGCTGGTTCCCACCCACAGGGCACAGTGCAGAGACAGCAAAATGAAACACACGTGGTCTTTCTTTGTCTTGGAGCTTCAGCATGAGGGGCAGGCTTCTGGTTTGGCATATATCAAGAAACCTATTGAGGTGCTCTCTTGGGATGAAGGTTGGTGGTGCCATCTTTGTGCGCTCCGTCTACCTCACTCTTGGATGGATGCTAGTCTCTTCCAGGGCTGAGCTTGCCCACTCATTTGGCACCCCAATTTTTGTGCCTGCTTCTCAGGGGACACTTCTTAATCACATGGCCTTGGTGGCCAGCAGGGCTTATGCTTTTGGGTTTTGTGAGACTGTTACAAATGGAGAAATACTTCTCAACCAGCTACCAGAGCACAGCAATGAAACAGTAAATTAAAACACATCTCTAGTCTTTCTCTAAAAGAGGTCTATTAACTTGTCTTCATGGCTGTAGCCTGAAGGGAAGGCTTCTAGTTAGACACACATCCAGGGCTGATTACAATCAAATCCAGAGACCAGGGAGGCCTGTGAAGCCATCATGCTATTTCTCTGCTGTGCCCCAGGTGATCAGTGTCGCCAAGAGAAGAGCTTATGTGCAAGTCTGATGCCCCAAATTTTGGCTATGCCACCCAGAGGACACATTCCTTGAGAGCCTGGCTCTGGTGCTAGTGAAGCTTGTGTTCATGGGTACAGTAGGACAGTAGCAAAAAAAAGAAACGGTTCTTAACTGGCTATTACCCCCAGGGCTCCATGCAAAGAGAGCAGACAGAAATACTCGTGTTCCAATCTTCCTCTTGAAGAGGTGTATTTGCATGCTTTAAAAGCTGCTGATAGAGAGTCTGGATTCTAATGAGCCTGAATCTAGTTGCTGACTGAGCTCTTCACATTTGGGACACTAACAGGTCTTGGTGCACTTTCAAATACTGGGAGCCACTAAAAATAAAGTAGGCTACTTAGACAAATCACAAAGGTTTGAGAGACAACCAAGAACTAGGACAGAGTTAACAATAAGGCTTATCTCCTACATGAGGCCACTCCTTCAAGACTGGGAAAAGTGACTATTTTATCTAATGCATAGTAACCAACAAAAAGAGCCAAGGAATATGAGTAAATGGAGGAATATGTTCCAGATGAAAAGACAAGATAAAACTTCAGATAAAGACCTTATGAAATGGAGGTAAGTGATTTATGTGATAAAGAGTTCAATGGGCGCCTGGGTGGCTCAGTCAGTTAAGCATCAGACTCTTGATTTCAGCTCAGGTCATGATCTCAGGGTCATGAGGTTAAGTACCATGTCGGGCTCTGCATGGGACATGGAGCCTGATTAAGATTTTCTCTCTCCCTGTCTCTCTCTGCTTCCCTATCCTCCATCTCTCTCTCTCTCTCTCTCTCTCTCTCTCTCTCTCTCTCTCTCTCTCTGTCTCAGGGGAAAAATTAAAGTGCTCAAAATAATGGTCATCAACACACACACTAAGCTTAAAAGAAGGATGAATGAACAAAGTAAGAATTTCAACAGAGATAGAAAGTATAAGAAAGTACCAAAGAGAAGTCACAGAGCTGAAAAATCCAGTAACTAACCTGAAAAATACATGAGAGGGGTTCAATAGTCCACTAGATGTAAATTTTAGAGAGGAGAATGGAATTCACCCAATCAGAGCAGCAAAAGGCAAAAAGCATGATAAAAGAATGAAGATAGCCAATGAGACTTAAAGGATGACATCAAGCAGAATGACATTAGCCTTAAAGGGTTCCAGAGGAGAAGAGAAAGAGGAAGGGGCTGAAAACTTATTTGATGAAATAATGGCTGAAAACTTTCCTAACCTAGAGAAGAAAACAGACATCCAGACCCAGGAAGCCCAGACAGTGCCAAACAACATAAACTCAAAAAAAAAAAAACCACGCCAAGACATGTTACAATTAGGGCAGCCTGGGTGGCTCAGTGGTTTAGCGCTGCCTTCAGCAAGGGCGTGATCCTGGAGACTTGGGATCGAGTCCCACGTCAGGCTCCCTGCGTGGAGCCTGCTTCTCCCTCTGCTTGTGCCTTTGCCTCTCTCTCTCTTTCTGTGTCTGTCATGAATAAATAAATAAAATCTTTAAAATGAAAAAAAAGATACAAAGAAAAGACATGTTGCAATTAAAGTGTCAAAAATTAAAGACAAGGAAAGAATCTTAACAGCAGTAGGAGGAAAAGAATGTAAGTACAAAGGAACCCCTGTGAGACTGAGCAGATTTTTCAGCAGAAACATAGCAGGCCAGAAGAGAGTAGCATGAAATACTAAAATAGCTGAAAAAAGAAATGCCCAACCAAGAATACTCTACCAAGCAAAATTATCACTTGGAATTGAAGGAGAGATAAAGGGTTTTCCAGACAAGTAAAAGCTAAAGGAGTTTATTACCACTAAACTGGCTTTACAGGAAATGTTAAAGGGACTTCTTTAAGCTGAAATGAAAGGGCATTAATTAGTAACAGGAAAACATATGAAAGTATAAATCTCCCTGGTAAAGGCCAATATATAATAAAATTCAAAATAATCTAATGTTGTTGAGGTAATGGGCTAATATATCACTTTTAAAGCTAGTATGTTGGTTAAAACAAAAGTGGGGCAGCCCAGGTGGCTCAGAGGTTTGGCACTGCCTTCACCCTGCAGGTGTGGTCCTGGAGACCCGGGGTCAAGTCCCACATCAGGCTCCCTGCATGGAATGGAGCCTGCTTCTCTCTCTGCCTGTGTCTATGCCTCTCTCTTTCTCTGTGTGTCTCTCATGAATAAATAAATAAAATCTTTAAAAAATAATAAAACAAAAGTGGTAAAAATAACTATATATTTTTGAAAGATTTTATTTATTTATCTGACAGAGAGAGAGAGAACATGAGTGGGGCCAGGGGAGGAGCAGAGGGAGAAGCAGACTCCTCGCTGAGCAGGAAGCCCAATGTGGGGCTCGGTCGTGGGACTTCAGAATCATGACCTGAGCCCAAGGCAGACGTTTAACTGACTGAGCCACCCAGGTGCCCCCAAATAACTATATTAATTTGTTAAGGGATACACAAGATAAAAAGATATAAATTGTGACATCAAAAACATAAAATGAGTGTGTGGGGGAGTAAAACCATAAAGCTTTAGAATGTGTTCAAATTTCAGTTTCAGATATACAGAGGGATCCTTGTAACAAAAGAAAATAGTACCCTACCAAATAAATTGCATTTTAATACAATGTCTTTTTACTCTAGAAAGGTTTTCTTTACAGAAGTGTTTGAAGTTCTAAAGTGAGGTATTCAGCATGAAGGATAAAAAGGCAAGTACGGCAAGCAACTTTTTACCTAAGTCAGTTCCCTCAGAACTGATCTTCAAAATGCAAACTTCATCCTTCTGCATATTCTTGGAAGTCATGCTGGATCTAGGCAACGTGGTCTACAAAGACTAGACCTGCATTCTCCCAACAGCACTTTTTTCTTGACCTGCTGGAGTCTCTGTATATGAACTCTGACTACTTCTGTCAGAAGAGACAGGGAGGGAAATTGCTAGGCTCTTTCAAGTTTCTCAGTGGCTGGGGCTTTCCATTGCTCTTCAAGAGTGTTCTCAGATCTATCCCACACTGCTTAATTTGGATGGGGATTCCCTGAAGCCCCTCTGCACTGGAGAAATCCCCCAGAGCATGAGGAAATTGGGCATTGGCCAGTACAGGCTGAGAACTAATTAGTGACTTCCTCCTCCTCCCTGCTTAGACCACTTGAATACAGGCTTTGCACAGCATGGAGGGTAAGGATCTAAGGCTCAGGATCATGTCTCTAAGGATCAGGGGGCTAAGCCGCCTAGATTCAAATCCTGTCTCTGCCACTTACTGGCTATGAGAAGAAAGTTGGAAAGAAACCTAATTGGTTTAGGACTGATCCCTCATCAATTAAATAGGAATAATTCTAAAATCTGTTTATAGGATTGTTGTGAAGTCTAAATGTTTTATTACACATAATGAGTATAAACTAATACCTAGCACGTGATAGATACCCAATAAATGTGAGTAATTATAATTGTGCCATTGTATCTTTTAAAAAATTGCCATAACACTGAAAAATTATCAAATCTAGAGAAAATATTTAAAATCTATATACATATTAAAAAGTTATACATATATGATTAAATACTTAACTGTAATATATGTATTTACTTGGGAAAGGCACTGAAATTCACTGAGCTCTGGTTTTTGCTCCACAAAACACAAGAATCCCCATATACACTATTAAAAATAGCATGTCTGCACACATGTGAGCTGAATCTCTCCCCTCTAGTAATTTAAAAATAATTGCATCTACATGTCTAAAAAATGTAGCCCTCATAATCAAGAAAGGTAATTGATATATGGGAACATTTTATTTCTTTTAAAATAGGTAAATTTTTAAAGAAAGAATATTCTCAGGGTGGAGCATACTGAATCAATGAACATAGGAGTATAAAACAATGATGGCTGTTTCTGGAATTTCTTCTAAAATAATTTTCTTTTATTTAACTCCTATTGATATATCTTCAAACCCTACATTTTATCATCATTCTAATCTTAGAGAAACAACTAAAATATGACTAACTCATCACAATTGGTGCCTGTTGAATGAAACATTAGAAACCAACTGAAATGAATTCCAAAAAAAAAAAAAAGGCACCACTGAAAGACATGTGTGTTTGTGAATTACCTATAAGGTAGAGAAAAAAATGCAAACTGTAAAAAACAGAGTGGCATAGGTTTACAGCAAATATGGGGAGAGAGGAATGAGTACCACCAGGAAGGAAGTAAACATACAGATGCAGAATGTGGAACATTCAGACATTATGGACATGGTTTCTCCCACAAATCAACGACATGGAAAGTAAAAAGATTAAACAGAACTCAGGAGACATAATAATCAAATGTAATGGGTGGAACTTGTGTAGATCCTGATGAAAATGAAACAGAACAATACAAGAAACAGTTGTGAAAACACATTTTTGAGACATTTGAGGGTTTGAATATGACCTTGGTTTTATACGATTCCAAATTATTGTTGATTATGTTGGTGTGATAATGTCATTGATAATGTGTAAGAAGTACATAATGAAGTGAGAAGGGATGAAATAAGCTGATGTCTGGGGTTTGCTTTACATACATCAGTATGTCAGTGAATGAAAGAAAAGAAAACATACATATGGTATACATGTGGCCAAATCTTGGTAATTACTAAGTTTTAGCAATAGTTTTCAAGAGGGTGGCTCATTTTACCATCTTCTGTTCCTTGTATATTTAAAATTTTCATAATATACTAGTCTGCTAGGGCTGCCATAATGAAAACATTCAGATTGGGTGGCTTAAGCAACAGAAATTTGTTTGTTTATTTAAGTTTGATTGATTAACAGATAGTATATTATTAGCTACAGAGGTAGAGTTCAGTGATTCATCAGTCTCATATAATACCCAGTGATTATCACATCACATACCCTCCTTAATGCCCATCACACAGCTGCCCCACTCCCCAACCTCTATTTTTTCCAGCAATCCTCAGTTTGTTTCCTATGATTAAGAATCTATTCATGTTGTCTTATTTTTCCCTACCTTCTCGTATGATCCTCCAGAAATTTATTTTCTTACTGTTCTGGAGGCTGGAAATCCAAGATCAAAGTGTCAACAGGATTGGTTTCTGGGGAGGATTCCTTCCTGGCTTGCAGATAGTACCTTCTCCCTATGTCCTCAAATGGCTTTCTCTCTGTGCACATGCATCTCTGGTGTCTCTTCTTTTTTTGATTAAGACACCTGTCATATTGGATTAGAGCCCCATGCTCATGACTTCATTTTACTTTACCTCTTTAAAGGCCCTATTTCCAAATACAGTCACTTTGGGGGTTAGGGCTCTAACATACGAATTTTTGGTAAACATAATTCAGTCCTTACCACATAATGAAATTAAGTTACCTTGTAAAGTGACTGATGTGTAGTTTTAAAATATTACTAATTTTTCTAGTATGTAAGAATATTTCAACCGCATGCAATTTTAACCCATTAAAATTTAATTTTAAAGGTAGAAGTTGAGTGTTATATCTGGTACTTGCCATAAATAACTTTTTTGGAGAGTGACTATCTCTGATATTAACTTAAGTATCTGAATAATACTATTTGCATTTCTTTCTCCAGATTTTTCACTTATAATTGTCACATACTGTAATTTGAGACAATAGATATCATAAGGCTATAGACACCAAGCTTATTCTAAGTGCACTTTTGATAGAGTTTAGGAAGTATGAAATGGGAGAGAAGGAACAGGGAAGAAACAAAAGACGCACTGAAGTTTCAAATCGGGTTGTATAGGTGAATGGAAGTGCTATTATTACAAACATTGACGTAGGAAGCAAGTTATAGTGACACGATACTGAGTTCAGGTTGGAATCTTGAGTTAGAGGGATGGGTGCAATCTGAGGGGAAGATGACTCAGGATCTTTCAGGGCCAGAGATTTGGAATTTGTGTGCCTACAAGTGGTTTATAATAAGCTTATTCAGAACATGAGTAGAGAGGAGAGTAAGAGAAGACAGAAAAAGATCTAAAGCTAGAACATTGGAGAACTACCTAAATTTAGGAAAAAGGAAGAGAAAAGGATGGAGATAAATATTTTGAATGTTTGGAGAACCAGGAGATATAGAATCACAGAAGTTGAGTGAGGAATTTTTTTCTTCCAGAGTTGACATTATTTCCTCAATATGGAAATGATAGCTTTGGACAGACAGGTTATTTCATGTAGGATTTCCTTTAGCTTCTTGATAATTGCTCTGCCTCTACTTACAGCTGTAAGCTATTTCCTTGGGCCTATTAACAATTTCTCCTCCCTCTCCCCACAAAGTCTGTAGGTAGAGGATATTGAAAGAGCATATAAATCTAGGTATATACAATCGACAGAATTTTGGATTATTGATACATGGCATGGGAGGCCCAGGAGTCTGGCTTTTTAAAAATGTTCAACCTGATGGACTACCAAAGGAACCAAGATCTCCAAGTAAGGGTAACATCAAGTAGTTGTTATGTAGCCAATAAAAAAAATCTCTAAATTTATTTCTTTTTTTTTTAAGGATTTTATTTCTCTATTTATGAGAGACACACAAAGAGAGGCAGAGACATAGGCAGAGGGAGAAGGAGGCTCCCCATGGGGAGCCCGATGCAGGACTCAATGCCAGGACCCTGGGATCACATCCTGAGCCAAAGACAGATGCTCAACCACTGAGCCACCCACGTGCCCCCTTTTAAATTTCTTAGGGGGAAAAAAGCTTTTGGGAAGAAAGTCTGAAGGAGGAAGGACAGGTCAACCTAGTAAACAGAGAAGTGAATGATGCTAACCCTGAGCCCAGTGGATGTGACTATTGATTTCTATGGAAGGAGGTAAAGTAGAATAGTTGAGAAACCTAGATTCCGGGGGATAGGCATTGTGTTTGTGCTGTTCTAAGGTGTTCTGCAAAGGGTAAGGGTCATAATCTGGAGGAATGAGAATAGATACTCATTCACAACGTTTGATGGTTAGGGAATATAGATTATAGGTCAATAGTTTAAAGGAATAGCAGAGCTATTGGGAAATTTTATTAGCATAAATAATTATTATTTAAAGAGTCATCAAGGCTTCAGCTTGCAAGCAGAGACCCAGGAAACAACAGAGTGGAGAACTTTGAAAACACAAGTAAAAGGTGACAATTGATAAGTCCAATCCTGGAGAAGTTGAGGGTTTGGGGGCTTAAGGCACAGGGGTTAGCTTTTGCAAGAAGGAACTGTTTCTCAGAAAGAAGAAAGAGAATGGAAAGATGCAAACATATCTGTGGAAGATCCAGGGGAAAGTGCTTTTCTACTTGGATGCAATCCTGTCTTTTAAAATTTCTTTTAAAGATTTTATTTATTTATTAACGAGAGACACACACACAGAGAGAGAGAGGCAGAGACACAGGCAGAGGGAGAAGCAGGCTCCATGCACCAGGAGCCTGATGTGGGATTCGATCCCGGGTCTCCAAGATCGGGCCCTGGGCCGAAGGTGGCGCTAAATGGCTGAGCCACCTGGCCGCCCCCAGGATGCAATCCTGTCTTTTGACATGAAGAGGGTCGTCAACTGAGGTCTTGGATGGAATATGTTTAGGATTCAGGAAGAGCGTGCATTGGAAAGAGGATGAAAAGGATGCTAACGGGATAAATGCTCTTCTCATATGGTATGAATCCATGGTGGATCCAATGGACATACTCCTCTGATGCTCTAGTAACATGTAACAATTTGGGAAACTAACAATGAAAGTAGATGGCCAGAGACTCCTGACAGGCAATGGAGGGAGGTCTAGGGAATGAAGAGTCTCAAGCCTAGTAAGGAAACGTGCACTGAAAAAATTTAAAAGCACAACACAAAAAACTAATTGACCTCTACTGGGGAGGGAGATAAGAAAGTTGGAATGGAGATAATGAATTGAGAAAATAGGAAGGGATTCTAGGAATTAAAAATCATAAATAAATTGAGGGAAAAAAGGAGGAAGCAAGACAGGGAGGGGCAGAACAGGAGGCTGTGGTGTGAGAAATCTATATCCTTGGAGTAGTGTATTGGCTAAGACAGTCTCTTATATTGGTAACAAATGAGTTCCTGGAAATGTGTTCAAAAGGCAAATGTATAAGGCAAGAAAACCATAAATGTTATAAATGGCTCTCATCACTACAACAAAGAAATGATTACAAAATTCCTTATTATGATTTCAGTAAGCCCTGGCTCCTTCAAGCCTGAGCAACCTGGGAGGCAAGTTGGAGTTATAGCCTCCCCACCTCCAACCTGCAGTGCCAAGTAGAGAGAAAGACAGGTTGCTGGTGTCAGGATACCCCTGTCCTGGAGAAGGCAGAGGTTAAGAACACTGTCATTCAGTATAGGAGAGTGGGCATTGGGGCCACAAGCCCCCAGCACTACTCAGGCTTCCCCAAAAGACTGACCTTTTGGTAAGCAGGTGATAGTGCCACCCATCACTCAGTAGCTAGTGTCATCTCTCAGCAGATGATGCCCTTGAATGGAATTTGGTATATGAAAGGTAGTTGGGGGTGGGGGGGAATTGGTATAATGTAAAGTGTACAACTGGGCCAACCATACATAACTAAGAAACTGTATTTGGAAGTTAAGGACTGCTGGATATGCCAGTGAAATTTGATGAGGAGATGAGGGTTGTCCTACCTAGATATGTAACTAAGAGAGCTCTTCTCTCAATTTGGGTTTAGGAAGTAAATTTGCTTTATTTATTATTATTATTTTTCAATGTGTGTGTGGCAGATCAAGCCTGTTAATTATGTTTTTCAAAACTCCTATATCCTTACTGTTATTGTTTGCTTAACATGACAATAATTCAGAGAGATTCTGTTAAAATTCAAGCTATGGTAGTGTTAGTTCACAAACTGGCCCCTATATTTGGAGGGCAAGGAATAAACCAAGGAGGCAGTCCACTCCAGATTTGTAGGTAGCAGATTTAATAAGCAAAGGGAACTTACTTACAAGGCTTGCCTTTGGGTCGCTGCAAGATGAGTAGATCTCCACATCTGCCTACCAGAATCTTAAAAGTTCACGTGGAGGCCTTAACTGGGTTCAGTCACCTGCGCAGTCTAGATGGTCTCAGTAACACCTTACTCTCTCAAGGCTGTGTCCTTGAAAATATCTCCCACTGTTAGAACAGGGACAGGGAGGTGGTAGGGAGTCTTCAATTGCCCAGGGCAGGCTCCCAGGTTAACTTAGGGTTCCATCCTCTTGATGACCCCCTCCAATGAGTAGTGGATTTGTCATCTTTTCTTGAGATTTCCACCATTTTTTTGCATTTTATATTTTGGTGTAATTTTAAGAGATGTTTTAGAGTTTTAATGCGGTAAAAAAGTAATACTACTTCAGACTATATTATATTGTGAACCTCACTCTTGAAATCAGTGAGTAGAGACAAGTATCCTTAATCACTGTATGTATGTATGTACTTATAGTTTTTAGTTATACATTTATTTTTGGCCTTATTAGAAAATTATACAATAAGCAAGTGACTTGCTTTTAATTTAGGAAAAATAGAGAAGGTAATTTAAAAAATATTATGCTACTTCGATTTCTGAGCATCAGAGCTGATCTTTCATTCAACAGAAAAAAAATGTAGAATGGGAGTTATCATTTTCTCTCAATATGTTTAATTTTACTCACTTAAGAGCCGTATGTATACATTATGATAAAAAGGCTAGATTAAAATACTAAATAATATTTATTATTAAATAGAGTAAAGTCAATTTTATATTCTTGCTTTATATGAGATGATTCAGATTTCAGTTCAGCCTACATATTCATTCACTCAGCAGATTTTTGTTTGTTGTTGTTTTACCCTTTGACTCCCTTTACTCATTTCTTTAAATTTGGCTTTAAACTTCAGGCTCAGGAGCCTCATATTTTCTGCAGATCACTTAAGAAAGCACCCAGAGTTCCTTTCCCTTCATCTTCTGTTCTCCAAGCCTGCCGTATTTAGATCGGATGGTCTAACCTCCTCTACATCTGAGTGCTTAGCAGCATGGGCTAGAGAACATAGACTCTGGAGTCAGCTTGCCTGATAACATTAAAACACTAGCTGTAATTCCCTTCATTAGAATCACCATTTCACTCCCTCCTTGGAATTTCTGAAAAAAATCATCTATTCCTTGAAAGTTGCATGTATGCCCCTTCTCTCACTTCCTTTATTGAATTTGTTTTTGAAAGTCTTTGAATGTTCACTTCCTGCAAGAATGCTTCCCTGCTTGAGGGAGAGGTAGTGAACTTGCCTTCTTTATCTAAATGTGTGACCTCCCATCCTCCACCTTATCCAAAGCCACTGCAGAACTAACTGTGGTGGTTGGTGTTGGGTGGGAGGAGGGGGGACGGTGCACAGATTGTTTAGATGCAGGTTTTGTTATCTGCCTTCACAAACTATTGCTGTTTTTTACACTAATATAAAAATAAAACTATGGCTTCATTTTCACAATTTAGAGGATTTAACATAGTTTTGATTTTTTTTTCATATTTCTTATAGATGAAAGATCTTTTCCCTCTGAGCATCAAGCAAAGGAAAGGATGTCCCTCCTTCTTCTCTCTCTACTCTTGCCTACGGTCCTTTTATTTTTCTCTGTTCTTTCCTTCTTCCTTTTGCTCTCTCTTAATATTTGACTTGCCCATTTTACTGGTTAATAGTGACCTGAAATTAGATGCAGTGAAAAAAATTAGAGGGGAGGGGGTACAGACACCTCTCTGTTACACTGTTTTAATTAATTAATTTATAAAAGATTTTATTTAGTTGTTTATTTGAGGGAGACATCATGAGCAGGGAGGAGAGGGAGAAGCAGGCTCCCCGCTGATCTCGGGGCTTGATCCCAGGACTCCTGAGCCAAAGGCAAGACACCCAGCCGACCGAGCCACCCAGGCACCCCAGTTTTTCTCTCATTCTACAAGAATCACATCTATTGAAAGGTTGTGACTTAATAAGCACCACCAAGTACCGTTTCACTAATTCTTTTATGAATTAGTTCATTCAACAAATATACTGTTTGTTACATGCCTGATGCTCTACTTGTCACTCTTCTTCACTCTAGAAAACCAAATTGTCTAAGCTATATGTTTTAGTTTTCTGCTATAGAAACTTAATTTGGGAATATAACTACTAGAATCTGACATCTTCTTTTCCCTCACTTTACAAGATATAAATGACTTCATGTATTTTTGATAGTTTCTTCTCTTTTCTCCAAGGTGAAGGAAAAAAGCCAAGATTTAGGTCCCAAGCAACACTAGATTCAAATTTTGTGTATCCATGTAAACTCAGAGACCATATACTTCTGAGTTCGCATCGGTTAATGGAGGGAAATATCTATATCTATAAATCTATATCTATAGTAATGACATGTGGAGTTTCGATGAGAAAGGTATGTAAAGTGCCTTCCACAAGGAGAGTTCCTTTCATTATGTTATTGTTTGTCTTAGTTTATAAGCCCTTTGGGAATGGATTATAAACCCATCAATCTGAATTGCAGTAGTATTAATAATCAATAGAAAAAGTAAACAGAGTGCTAATAGAGCAAGCAAATGTGTAACCTGAACACATTCTAGTAAAGCCATTTATTGATTTTGCAACAGGGTACTTCACACGTAGAGGGTGTGCTTCCAAGGGCCATCCATCTGCTGTTATATTGAATGAGGGAAATTTTGCCGTGAAAATTCAGAAATACAGGTATTTCTGAGGCACTTTGTCCTCTCATGGTGGAATGTCTTCTTTCTTTTCTCCTTCAAACAGTTACAGAAGATATTTACATATCAGTATTGGTGAGGTAAAATTGTGGAAAAATCAGGTATTTGCAATGTGACAAAGTTGGGTTCCACGTGACCACAAGCAAGTAATAGGACTTCTCTGAACTTTAGGGCTAAAAAAAATTTTTTTTTAATTTACATTCAATTAATTAACAAGATTTTTTTTTTGATTGCGAGGAGTAGTCCATTGTATGTATATACCGCATCCTCTTTTTCCATTCATCTGTCAATGGACATCTGGGCTCCTTCAGTTTGGCTATTGTGAACATTGCTGCTGCAAACATTGCAGTGAAGGTGCCCCTCCGGATCACTACATTAGTATCTTGGGGGTCAATACCTAGTAGTGCAATTGCTGGGTGGTAGGGCAGCTCTATTTTCAATTTTCTTAGGAACCTCCATACTGTTTTCCAGAACCGCTGCACCAGCTATGAGCCTTAGGTTTTTGAACTGTAAAACTGGCATTCGGTCTGTGCATGAATTAAGTACCACATGTATTTAAAACACCTGGCACATAACTGACAGCGTTATTTCTTCCCCTCCCAGGTCCACCTTACCCGCTGCAAGGAACTCATCCTCATAAACAACATCTGCCCCAGATGTTGTGTGCTAGGACCCACTCCAGGGTTTCCAGGGGGTTCCCTTGATTTAATTCTCCCGACAACGCATTCGGTGTGTAGAGCTAGCGAAGGTTCGGGCCTCATCTCGTGTCCCAATCCCTTCCAAAGCCCCTGAGTCTAGTTTCAGGTCTCCCCTTGAAGAAGCCGCACAGAATCTGGACTTGCCCCCGGATGGGTGCTACTGTCTCGCTCATTTTGCAGAGAAGGTGAACTGCCCAAGACGACACACTTGCTGGCGGAGCAAGGTTCACAAGAGCCCGACCCCAGAGCGCGAGCTCTGCGCCGCTGCAGGGGAGGACGAGCGGGGAGAGGCAGGGTCGCCCACGGCGGGGCGGGCAGAAAGTCAGCGCTCAGGGCCCCGCGAGCGGCCAGCGCGGGCCGCCTGGGGTCGGAGGGGATCGCCCCGCCGAGGCTCCCCGCCCCTTCCTCCCCTTCCCCTTCTCCTTTTCCGCGCCGCCGAGTCGGAGCCGCGCTGCTCGCCCGGCGGCCGCCCAGACCGCCCGCTTCCCCCCGGCTGCCCGCGCGGGGCCCCGGGAGCGGCCCCAGAACTTTCCAGGGAGGAGAGGCTCGGCGGCGAGGCGGGAGGACTGGAAGGTGAGGCGCGCGGCGGCGGGGGCGGCGGCGGCGGCGGGGGGCGGGGGAGGGGGAGGGGGCGGGGGGCGGGGCGCGCGCAGGTGCACGCGGGGCGGCGGCCGCGGGGCTGCAGGTGCGCGAGGCCGGCGGGGCGCTGCGGGGCGCGGCGGGGCGCGGCGGTGCCCGAGGCCGAGGGCCGGGCCGTTCCCGCGTGCTGCGGGGCGCGCTGGCCGCCGGTGGCGCCTCCGTGCGGCTCGGGGCGCGCTTCCCCTTTCTCCGGGGTCGGCCGCCGCTCGCTCGTGCGCGCGGCGGGGCGGGGCCGGTGACGCGGGAGCCGAGGGGCCGCCACCTCCCGCCCGCCCCGCGGTGCCCGGGCGGGGGCGCGCCGAGGCCGGGCGCGGGGGGTGCGGGGATGTCGGCGTTTACCGCAGGGAAATTTCTCAGCCGCCCCGAACGTGAGAGTCTCAAGTTCAACCGTAGCTTGTCCCCTGAGGGGCCGAGTTGATGGGAAGAAGATGACGGGGTGGCCGCGGGGGAGCCCCCCAGACTTCGCGAGAAAAGGGCCCGGGGCCGCGGCGCTCGCCGACAGCCTGGCCGGGGCGGGGGCGGGGGCGGGGGCGGGGGGGGGGGCGGCGCAGCCTCGGCAGGTGCGCGGCGGTCCTCTGGCCCCCGCGTCGCTGCGCGTGTTGGGCGCGGGCGGAGCCAGGGACAGGGACCCCTCCGTGCCGGTTTCGCCGACTTCAGCGTGAAGAGGTCCACGCAAGCCTGTCCTTCTGCCGAGAAAAAGAGGTGACGACGACTACCGACCGCACTTACTCCACTGTGGTGTTATTGAGCGTCGGTCTGGCCCCTTCGAATGAAACAGAAGCCACCGCGAGCGGTTCGGGGAGTGCGTAGACGGGCAGCGCGCGGCTTGCGTCGTCTGCTGCGGGACTGCCCAACCCGAGGCACCTCCCGGGGGCGCCTGGAGAGTTTTTCCAAGTACGACCTTTGGGCCCACCTCAGAGATCCTGAGCCAGAAGTGATGGGGTGGAAGCTCCGGCCTGTGCTGCTGTTGCAAAAAGCTTCGCCAGGGATTTTGCTGTGGGCGCTCGGTCAGGAATTAGGAAGTGGAGGAACTGGGTTCTACTCGGTGTGACCATTGGACGAGACTTAAGCACTGTGGTGCCTCACCTGTAAAGCAAGTAACCTGTAGCCTGGTTAAGATAACTGCCTGGTTAGGATGATAAAGGTACAGAATGAACAAAGTGTTGAAAAGCGAGAAATCAGAATAATGATCCGAAGTTCTGGTCTGGTGGCAACAAAGGACACATGCTCTGGTTCTGGAAGTGATGCTTGGATTAAGTGGGAGGGGGATGGGAGAATCATCCCGCTGGGGAAAGGGGGTATTTTCAGGTAGTCTTATCTCTAACAGTGTTGGTGTAAACTGTAACTCAGAAAATCAGAATCACCTGGAAGAAATGCAAGCAAGCCCCAGCCTGCCCCATCTCTGGGCGATGGCCTGAAAAATGCACCACGTGTATTTCCTCTTCTAAAAAACCAGAGGCTTTAGATTATTTTCATCTAGGCAAATCAAGAGCCAGCCAGTAATTGCCAATGTGCCCTGCCCTGTGGTGACCCCAGTTAGGCTAAAGGCTGCATGTTTCCCTGATAGATGTGAATTTTGGTTCCATTACTCAACAAATCTAATGTGGAGAATCTTGAAGTGCCAGGCATTTTAGAAAAATACAAAGGTGAATAAAATGCTGTTTTTTGTTCTAGCTATCTCTTGCTAGTGCAGGAGACTGACGTGTAAAACAGGCCACAGCATAACCGGGTTAAGATAATAATAAAGGTATAGAATGAACAAAGTGTGGCCCAGGAGAAAGAGCAGCCCCATCAGCCTCAGGGGAAGGGCATGAGTAAGAAGTGACACTGGAGCTGGGTAAACAGCACCCTTCTGTAAAAGCTTTGAGAAGTGAGGATTCTATGGGTAGTCAAATCTGTGTTCTTATTTTTCAATCTGATGAAATTCTAGTGTAATCATATGCTGACAATCTAAAGTAGAAATGACTTTTGGTTTCATGATGACTCTCTTTAAAATTTACTAGGCTTTCTATCGTTTTATCTCTGTAAAAGTCTCAGCTGTGTCTAAAGTTAATCCAAGAAAGGAATTGTTAAAACACACACACACACACACACACACACGCAACTTTTCAATGGGTCCTGCATTCTTAATATTTAGCTCCACTTAAAAATAATATTCAGACTAAAGTCTCTTAGTTATATGTACTTTCAAAAATGTGCTTTTTTTTGGGGGGGGGGTAAATTCTCACTGTGTTCATTAGGAAAGCTTAAAATGGTTTAGTAGAGGAGAGAGCATAAAAGGAAAGCTGCAAGAGGAATGAAAGGAATAATTAGGAGGAGGAGGTTTAGAAGAGAAAGGACTTTGATAGAACTGGTGGTGGGGAGGGGAGTACTTGTTGGGAGGGAAGAGTACAAAAGAAATAGGTAAATCAAACCTGGCCACCAGCGTCTTCAGGCCTCCATTAGATATGTATGGACTCTTAGTTTTCAAAGTTATTTCAAAACATAGAGGGAGGCAGTATGATGTAGGAGTTAAAGCATAAGACTCAACAGTTCTGAGTTTGGCTGGTGACTTTAACTACCTGTGTCTGCTCATTTGTAAAATGAGGATAATGTGATCTACAGGAGACTTGTGAGGATTAACAGCTATGATGCTTAGGAGGCACCTGGCTGTGATAAGGCCTCAATCAGCAATGGCCTCTGCTCTTGCTATTCTTATCTCCCCTCACTTGATCCTAGTGGAAGCACCAGTGAGCTGGGCAGATAGCTCTGTCCTCCTTTTCCAGTTGGAGTTGGGCCAGGCTGGTTTGCAAAAGTCATCTAGGTAAAAGGGTAGCTGAACTGAAGGGAGAAGCTCCATCTTTTGCAATTTTGTGTCTGTTTCCCTGGTTCCACACTGTTGCTGATGGGGTTATGGCCAGAGTCACCCCTCCCTGGCGTTTAAAGGAGCAAAGGCTATAATTGTGGGTGTCTGTTACAACTACCCCACTAACACCAACACCCAGTGACTCTCCACTTCTCATTGTTTATTGTTGATGGCTATGAAAATTTATATTTTTCTTAAGCTTATGGATGGGATTGGGAGAGGGAGACCGTGGGAAAGCAGTAAGGAAGTCCTATATGGAAGGGCTCTAAAAGGGGGAGCCCCTCTCTCCAACTTCCAGTAATGTGTTGTAATATTACTAGAAAAGTAGCCTTATTGCTCAGCGACTTAACTGCTTTCATCTGCAGCTGGTGGTTCTGGTGCAAAAATATTTCCTTGCACATCCCCTGTCACACATGTCTGGTTCCTGGAGAGGTGGGGGAGGGGATCATGGCTCATAGATCATGGCTATGTAGAGACCTTATGGATGTGGGTCTGATTTTAATTAGAATGTTATTTGGTAATTTGCAATGGAAAAGTATGACCAAGAATCTCTTCGATGTAAAACAAGGATGCAGAAAAGCATAAAAAAGAGAATGTTTTGGAGAGTAACCCCCAGCTTTGGCTCGTTTTTCTTTTTACTTATTGAAGGTGTGCCTTTAACCTTCATGGATCATCTTTCTCCTTTTACATGCAAGGGATTATCAACTTTATAACACTCAGTTTAGCATTTTCACCATCTCAATCAAGCAATCAAAAACCTACATGCCTAGGATAGTGTTGGGTGCTGCGGGTGACCCTATAAAAATCAAAAGTCCAAGGAGCAGTGAAGAAATGAGTGGTGGGGTGAACGTAAATAGCAAACTGGTATAGCACCATCTCCCAAAAGGAGGGGACCAGAGTGCTCTCAAAAGTTTTGAGAAAGCTTCCCGGAGGACTGTAGCCTCCCTGCAGGGGTCAGAATGACATTTCAAACTCTGGTCACCTGAGGATGCAGGAACAGTGGGTGGCATTAGGGATAGCTGAAGGAGTAAGAGTACAGATAACTGGGACCTTGAGGCTCATCCCCCCACAACTAGTCACCGGTGTCCCGAAAGACTAAAGCAGGTTTATTTGCTGAGCAGCCTCTATGGGAGAATCCTGGTGGAAGGCAAAGGTTCCTCTACCAATTACAAGGCTCCCTGAAATTCACCAGGTGTCTTAACAGATTTAATGATTAGTTATGATAGGCATTATCTGTTGAATACATTTGCTAGGTATATCGAAAACACCTAAGAGGAAGTTTGGATTGGGGCTGTGCAGAGCATTTAACAAAGTATAAATGATTCTTCCCTATTCTTGGAGAGGAGTTTAGACATCAGGAAGTCATAGGATCCCTAGGAAAGGAAAGTAGAGGGGAGGTGTCTGGAGAGGACTTTGGGACCTTTGTTATCAGACACAAAGGCCCTTGAATTCTGCCCAGATGTTAGCTGGACCTGTGGGGTCTGAGTCACACTAAGTAAACAAATCAGAATCTGTCTAAAGCATCCCATTTTTAGATTATTAATTTACATCTGAAAGATGAAAGTGACTTGCAGGACGATTTGCTTTTTCGAAGCAGGCTTAGGCGTTCACGCTATGGCAGAGGAAACTAGTTAAAGGCTGGAGGGCTACTTGTTGAGAGAACAGAAGAGTTGATTGATCTCCGGGATAGTGTCATGAAGCCACGGAAGCCTGTGATCCACCCTTCGCCAGTTAGGGAACTGATGGCTCGGCTCGGCTCTCCTTTGCAGTGGTAGAGATGCATTGACTGCAGTGGTCCTCTTCAAGTCTCCCTTTCCAGGACTCCCAGATGACCAGTCTTTGCCTAGATTTGTCAACTACCTGTCAGGTATTCATGATTTTGATTTAGTTATGACAATCTCTCTTAAATTGGAGGTCATTTTTCTTAGGAGAAATTCTAATACGTGCAAATTTACTTTTGAGGACTATTTTGGCAACTACACCAATTCTAACTTCAGTATGTGTATGAATTTTGAGTCACTCTAATTAGAGATAACCAAGTATTGACTGAGCCGAAACTTAAATTGAGACCTAGCTGAAGGCACAACTACAATACTCAATAGGTTCTGAATTGGCCGTCAATTTGCACAAGTCCACAAACCTGAAGACTAGGTTAAAGGAAGATAGGAGCAACATCTAGAGGTAAGAGAAATGGAGGTAGGTGGTGTGGAAGAAATGGGATGGCCTATGGCACCCCCCCCACACACACACAACAGCCCCTGACCCCAGGGGCTCAATTACTTAGACTGAGTTTGGGAGGAGGGGGCCCAGAAGTGAAACTGATGAAGCTAATTTCTGTGTCATTTTTGCAAGAGAATCAAAGGGAATATAGTGTCTTTAGCAGCTTGAAGATTTGGAATTTGGAGGTACATTGGAAGGTGGCACCCAGGGCAGTTCTCTGGAGCATTGTGAGCAGTGTGCCTGCATGAAGTTGGTATTGGGCTTGTATCCCTCTTACCACTGATGGAACAGCCCTTGGACAGCCCTTGGCTGGGGACACGGATGGGGTGGGTCTGTGATCAGAAGAAAAATTGTTTAATCCACATATTATCTGATACAGAACAAGATATTTATAATTTGTTAATGTTTGAGAAAAATAAGAGTAGAAAGTTTTTAGCGAGCAAGAGGTAAATAGAACACTACCGTTATTATCAAATTTGCAATGTGTAAAATGTTATGTACTTTGTATAGGTGTTGACATTGCTTGGTAAATGTAAATGTGTCAAAATATATTAAGTTGTTCAAACTGATTCTCTGGAGCCCAAGGGATGCCCAAGAGTGGACGTGGGTTAGAAGGAGTGAGGGGAAAAGTAAAGTGAAATCTCTTTTACGTGCTGCTGCTTCAACTCCTCTGATTTACTTCTGTATGTTTTATAAGTTGAGCTGCTGCTGTATCATTATGAAAAAGTATATCTGCTTTCAGAAGCAAGAGTGCTACTATTATAAGAACTTTCAAATGTTGCATTTTAGCCCAAACTATAGGGCTACCATTTATTTGGAACATGAATCTGTCTCTGTGAATACAGAATCCAAATCAAAACATTGGTTATATAATTGTTCAGGGGGATCAGATTTTTTTCTCTTTGGCCTTGTTACCATTAATCATCAAAATGTACCTTTGGCTTTCCTAACGTCACCTGTACTCATGATTTATCTCTCTGGCAACTGTGGTTCTCTATCTGGAGATGAGCAGGTCACATTTCTCTCCTTGGAGCCTTAGGACTTTGCTAAGGATGAATGTGAAGAACAGAGTTCTGGGCAGAGTGGGGATGCACCAGCCAGAGGGTCTCAGATAGAAGAGACTAGAGAACCCAGCCTGCAATGAGGAGAAAGGATTTCAGGCTTCAGAGTAGGTGGAGGTCCTGGGAGAGAAGGATGCAGGAGAAAGAGGGATCCTAAGGAGCAAGGTTTGGGGACAAAGGCAATTGTATTTAAACCTTACAGCTCTCAATCCATATAAACACAACTCCTCACATTAAAGAATGCTGAGGCCATGTGGTTTTGTACAGTGAACCCAGCAGGAGATGGTGGGTTGTGATTCGCGTGCTTCTGTTCTTGGCTTTGTGACCTTTGAATCTGCTTCCTTATATGTAAAATGAAAGTGTTAAACTAAGCACTTGGCGAGCTTCCTTCTCTGCTGAATACCTTGTGTCTTGGCAAGTGTGTTTTCATGAATAACTATGGATATGAAGGTCTGTGGATGTGCCTCTCAGTGCTCATTTCTCGTATTTCATATTTTTCCTAAAAAGAAATGAGACATTCCTTTTTCTGTGTATGTGATACCACCATATAGAGAGGATATTTTTCAATAGAAAGTTCCATTTTTTTTGAATGTCAACAAAATTTGAATGGAATCTTTCATTATGACATCATGTTGTGAAAAAGTGCTGGGTTAATGCATTTTCCCAATGTTTTATTTCAAACACTGAGCTATATTAGATACAAGATAGAACATTAAATTTGCATTATAATTCATCTATTAAACACTGCAGTTCATTTACAAATTTAAAATTTGCTGGAAATATTTTAGTAAAGAAAATAGCTCTGGTATAACTCAGACATGAATACAAATGCACATTTTTTTCCTTATATAAAGGAAGCTTGAAAGGATGTTCACCAAACTTAATCCTGGCTACCTCTAGGAAATGGACTATTAAAGAGGCCAATAAACTTTTAATTTTTATGTAGGTCCTTTTGTATTGTTAGAATGAACACATATTTTTATAGTTTAATGTGTGATTTGTTATGAAATGAGCCTTCATGATCATAAAGTGTATTCCTTTATTGGATTTGCAGACCATGGTCACCATTTGACATAAGTAATTTAAGACATAAGGTTAAATAGTATCATTTTGTTAGACCACGTAGGAAAATAGATACCTCTTCCATTAGAAGAGTAGATTCTGGGGTTAAAAGTGTTCTTTTTGGTGTATATTTGGACAGAATTCATGTGATAGTTAATATAAGCAAAGACTTTTCTCCAACCATTTAGACTCTTAAACCTAGAGATGACAAATGAATTTCATCATATTTGGTTGTGGCTGCCTAGAGGGAAGAATCCAGAGGTCCTGTCTATGTTCACTGGGCAAAAATACCATGATCAATAACTGATCTGTGTATTTTTTCTGATTTATCAGAAAACTGTCCACTAACTATGCAAACTACTATCTCAGGGTTGTGAGATTGAGCCCCACCTCAGGCTTCTCACTTGCCTGGAGCCTGCTTGAGATTCTCTCTCTTTTCTTCCTTCCCTCCCTTCCCCTGTATATCACCCCGCACCCATGCTCAATCGCTTGCTTGTCCTCTCTCTCAAAAAAACAAAACCAAACCATGGCAGTAAAATAAGTGAAGCAGTATTTTTTCAGACTCTTGTTTTAATTTGTTAAAATGAAATCAGTATTTTAAAAAGGGTTAGAGTGCATCACTATTAGTAAGATAAATATTACTTGAACTACATGAATATGTTTGTATTAGGTTGCAACATGAAATTTTTCTTACTGTTGGTTGTGGTCAAAAACATTTGAAACATTGGCTTAACATTACCTTACCTAGGTACTGTTTGTGACAAAAATAAAAGTAGATGATTATCCTTAGCAATCATTTGAGTGTGTGTGTTGATCACCTAAAGGGATCACAGCAATGAAGTAGAATTTTTGTGATGAAAATCCTAGTGGAAGTTATTTGGTATCTGAATATATGCCTGAACAGATTTTTTTTTTTTTCATTAAAGAAACACATGTTGCAGTTACTGGTTTCCCTGTGTCCTACTCTTTTGTTTATTGCGGTTTCCTGTATTGAGTGGTTTCGTTATTTTTTGAAATACATTTTGCAATTTAATTGCATGATATACAGAGAAATTTGGGGAAATAAATTGCCTATTTGAGGCAATAGCCTATAATCTGATTATGCTAACGTCTATAGCTGATTAGACTTTAATGTAAGTTGTTAAATATAACCTACTAAATTGTTTTAAAATTATTTTTTCTACTTAATTTCTGAATGTTTGCCAGTGGATTTTGCCTGAGGATATTATTTGTAATAAAAGAATAACAGATATAGTTCCTTAACTTGGGGGATTTCATAAACAGTAGGAAAACGTTGTTAATTTGGACAATTGGACTGATACTTTGGAAAGATAAGAGCTTATTGCTACAATAGTTGACAATAGTTGTGAAAAGAGATTTTAAGAGTTTTAAATCTATGTAAAAATACATAGATTTTGGTAGCACTTAAGAAGTCTATTTTTCTATGTTGTAGTTTGTTTCAGAGATATGTATAGAAATTCAATTATTGAATTAGCCAGGACAGAGATTTAAATATTATATGCTTGCTCTTTGCAAAGCATGGTCTTATTCCCTTGAATAAGTTTATGATCTAAATGGAGACAGAAATGTAAAAGAAAACCAGCTTCAAAAGAGGGTAAAGACAAAAAGTATAAAGAGAAAAACATTCCTCGAAGGATAGAGAACAACATACAAAAGATAAAATTTAGGGATTCCAAGCAGGAAAGCTAAGTGAGCTCTGGTTGCTGGTATCAAAGACTTTACAGCAGGATTGCATTATAGGTCCATTTAATTTACTTGAGTTCAACCAGTCAGGATCAAGAGAAAGAAAGAACAAATCAATCAGTGCAGGGGGTTGCACCCAGTTTTCCAGGCAGTAGGTGTATCTGATGGGAAATGTGAATCTCACGTCTCCTTAATTGGTCTTCGTTCCACTCAACTCTCATCAGAACTACAAATATTTTTAATTCAACCTAGATTCCACCCCACTTTCAACGATCTGACCTCCTACCTCATTAAAAAAATTTGGGGGTGTGGACTATAAATTGTGAACTGCTTTCTTCCTGAGTCTCCTTCTCCACCCCTGCATTTATCCTCCTCATCTCCAGCCTCAGAAGTATCTTTCATAGTCAGGACCTGTCTTCACTGCTGTAGGACTTGACTCTCACGTAAACCCCCCACCCTTATTGTCAGAGGATAGCAGCTCAGAGGATAAAAATTCCTGGCTTTGGGGGGCACCTGAGTGGTTCAGTCGTCGAGCCATCTGCCTTCGGCGCAGGTCATGATCCCCAGGTCCTGGGATCAAGTCCCATGTCGGGCTCCCTGCATGGAGCCTGCTTCTCCTTCTGCCTGTGTCTCTGCCTCTCTCTCTGTGTCTCTCATGAATAAATAAAATCTTAAAGGAAAAAAAAAATCCTGGCTTTGGGGCCAGAGTCTGCCAGGCTGGAATTTGAGTTCGTAATTTTTAAATATCTGATCCTGGACATGTTACTTAACTTCTCTAAGATTCAGTTTTTCCATTGGGAAAATGGGACTAGTACTAGAACCACCATGACACAAGGCAGGTAAAGGGCTTGGAGCAGTATCTGGCTAAGGCTTTCAGTGACTGTTTCTATTCTTCCCACCACTACTATCATCAACCTACTAATCTCTAAGTCTCTACTGGTTTTCATTCCCTAATCCATATGTTTGTGGGAACCATGTCCTATTCTGGAAAAGAATAAAGCCAAACCTTCTCTTCTTCTGTTTTTTTTTTTAAGATTTTATGTATTATTTCATGAGAGAGACAGAGAGGGAGAGAGGCAGAGAGGAAGGCAGAGGAAGAAGCAGGCTTCCTGCAGGAAGCCCGATGTGGGACTCAATCCTGGATCCCGGGATCATGCCCTCAGCCAAAGGCAGACATGCAACCACTGAGCCACCCAGGCATCCCTTACCCAAGTGTTCTAAAAAATATTTAAGGTTAGCTGTCTCTAGTTCTTCACCTCCTTTTCTTTTCAGATATGGTTTTTAATGAAATAATGACAAGATACACAAATTATACAGTATTTTCTATTTTTTAAAAAAGATTTTCTCTTTAAGTAAGATAAGGGGATCCCTGGGTGGCTCAGCAGTTCGGCGCCTGCCTTTGGCCCAGGGCATGATCCTGGGGTCCCGGGATGGGGTCCTGGGATCGAGTCCCACGTCGGGCTCCCTGCGTGGAGCCTGCTTCTCCCTCTGCCTGTGTCTCTGCCTCTCTCTCTCTCTCTCTCTCTCTCTCTCTCAAATAAATAAATAAATAAATAAATAAATAAATAAATAAATAAATAAGACAAAAGATTTTAAGTAATCTCTACACGGGGGGCTCGCACTCACAATCCCAAGATTAAGAGTCGCATGTTCCGCTGACTGAGCCATCCAAAATTTTCTATTTTGAGTACTCTGAAACCCTCTGTCTTTACTACTTCCTGTTAACTTTGGAGTTCTCGTGAGTTCCTCTCTAAATCCTTACCTCCTCATTTCCCTTTGAGTATTACCACTAGGCAAATTTTTATATTTATCATTCCCTTCACAGTTTACCTTTTTGTGAATATTGTTTAGCTTTATCAGTAGAATTATCTATATTATCTAGAGGCTGACTTTTTTGAACATAACTGTAATTATGTCCATAGTTTTTAAAGATTTATTTGAGAGAGAAAGAAGGGAGGGAAGGGGTGAGGGAGAGAGAGAGAATCTTAAAATTTTTAAATTTAAATTCAATTTAATCAACAGTATTGTATTATTAATTTCAGCAGTAGAGTTCAGTGATTGATCAGTTGCATGCAACATCCAGTGCACATTACTTCAAGTGCCCTCCTTAATGCCCATCAATTAGTTGCCCCATCTCTTGACCCCCTTCCCCCCCAGCGGCCCTCAGTTTGTTCCCTGTCATTAAGAGTCCTATGGTTTGCCTCTCTCTCTGATTTCATCTTTTTATTTTTCTTCCCTTCCCCATGTTCATCTGTTTTGTTTCTTAAATTCCACATATGAGTGAAATCATATGGTATTTGTCTTTCTCTGAAGGACTTATTTCTGTTAGCATAATACCCTCTAGTTCCATCTACATTGTTGTGAATGACAAGATTTCATTCTTTTTGATGGCTGAGTAGTATTCCATTATATATATATATATATAATGGAATACTACTTTCCATTTTTTTCTTTATATATATATATATATATATATATATATATATATATATATATATATATATACATATAGTAGTATTCCATATATATAAAATGATCTCAGAGTCGTGAGATCAAGCCCTGGGTCAGGCTCCACACTGGGTATGGAGATGTGGTATGTGTGTGTGTGTGAGATATATATAGATATATATCTCACATCTTCTTTGAGAGAGAGAGACTCTCAAGCAGGCTCCATACCCAATTTTTGGTCAAAGTGGTTGTGCTATTGGATACTTCCATCAGAAGTATAAATGTTCTTTTCAGACTTTTTAATTTTGCAGTGGGAAATGAAACCTGATTTTTTTTCTTTCTTTTTTTAAAGTAAGCTCTACACTAACTGGGGCTCAAACTCATGACCCTGAGATCAAGAGCTGAAAGCTCTACTGACTAAGCCAGCCAGATGCCCCTGGTATCTGACATTTTAAAATTTATGTTATCTGATTACTAAGGAAGTTAACCATCCTTTCATTTGTTTCTCAACCATTTCAGTTTATTTTTTAGTTTACTGCCTATTTGTATGTTTTTCCCAGTGTTATTTCAGGTGGTTTATTTCTCTTTTATTTATAGTAGTTCTTTATAATTCTAGGATAGGAAGCCTACCTCCAAATTCGTGATTTGTCTTTTTATTTTATGTCCTTTTCCCCTCCTCCAGCTGCTTTGAAATTTTTTCTTTGTCATTGGTTTCCACCAATTTGATTATGATGTGCCTTGATGTGGTTTTCTTTCTTAAAAATTATATCTCTTACTGAGATATAATTCATATGCCATACAATTAGCCATTTAAAGTATATAGTTCTATGGCTTTTGGTATATTCATGTAGTTAACTGTACATCTATCATTGTAATCAGTTCTAGAACATTTTCATTATCTAAAAAAGAAACCTGTTTCCCCCAATCCTTCCATCTCCCCAGCCCCAGGCAATTGCTAATCTGCTTTCTGTCTCTATATTTGCTTGTCCTGTGCATTCCGTATACATGGAATCATACAATATGTGGCCCTTTGTTGGTTGTTTTTTCACATAGCATAATATTTTCAAAGGTCATCCATGTTGTAGCATCTATCAATTCGTTTCTTTTTACCGCTAAATCTTTGTATGGATCCATTTCCAATAGAAAGACTATTCTTTCCTCATTGAAGGGTCTTGGCACTATCATAAAAAAAATTACCTCACTATATGTGTATGGGTTTGTTTTGGGACTTTCGATTCTATTCCATTGATTTATATCTAGTCTTATGCAAGTACAATATTGTCCTAATTACTGAAGCTCTATAGTAAGTTTTGAATTAGGGATGGGTGAGCGCTCCAACTTTGATCTTGGTTTTCAAGATTGTTTTGCTTATTCTTGTTTCCTGGAATTTCCATAAGAATTTAGGAGCAGCTTCTCAATTTCTGCATAGAAGTTAGCACAATTTTTATAGAGATTGTGTTAGACTTGTAGATCATTTTCAGGTGTGCCATTCTTTATTTCTAGTAACATGTTCTCATTTCCTTCTGAGTCTTCACTGGTAGTGCCTTTAATGCTCATATTTCAGCTTCAGTTTAGTGAAGACTTTTTTCCTTTCTTGTTTTTCAAATTAATTATTTGAGGGAGAGCAGGGAAGGAGGAGGGCAGAGAGAGAGAGAGAGAGAGAGAGAGAGAGAGAGAGAATCTCAAGCAGACCCTACTGAACAAGGACTGCAATATGGGGCTTGATCTCAGGACCCTGAGATCATGACTTAAGCTGAAATCAAGAATTGGATGCTTAACTGACTGAGCCACCAGGTGCCCCAGTGAAGACTTTCTCTATCATGTTTGTCAAAATTCTTTTAGTCTCTGCCTACTGCCTGATTCCAGGGCTCTTCCATATTTGTATTTGTTATAACAGCATACCATTTCCAGACACCAAAGTCTATATTAGTTTTCTATTGCTGCCATAACAAATTAACATAAACTGAGTGGCTTAAAACACCTATTTTGTTACCTCACAGTTCTGTAAGTCACAAGTCTGAGCTGACCCTTCACTAGCCCTTTAGCTTTACTTCTCACAACTGTGTGTCTTCTAGGCTCTGGTGATAACAAGCGGTTGGTAGTTCCCTGTGTAGGTCATTTACATGTCCATGCACTGCTTCTGGTCTTGCCTTTACCTAGTGTCTTAGTTCAAGCTGTTATAATAATTACCATAGGCTGGGTGACTTAAACAGCAAACATTTGTTTCTCACAGTTCTGGAGGCTGGGAGTCCAAAATCAGGGTGCCAGCCGGATTGAGCTTTTGATGTGAACCTTCTTCCTGGTTATGTCCTTACATGGTCTTTCCTTAGTATTGCCATCCCAGGCAGCTAGTGAGCTCTGGTCTTATCATCCCCCATATAAGTTTTTGAGAATCCCATCATTGGGGCTCTACCTTCATGACCTCCATGACCTCATCTAAACCTACTAATCTGAAGGGCCCACCCATAAATACCATAATATTTGGGGATGAGACCCTTAACATGAATTTTAGGAGGATACAAACATTCAGTCCACAGCATTACACTCCTTGCTTCCCCAATTCCTGACACATAAAATACATCTGTTGCATCCCAGTTGCTCCAAAAGTCTAAACTCATTCCAGCATCAATTCTAAGGTCCAAAGTGTCATTTAAACCAGCTATGGGTAAGTCCTATATGATTTAGCATGAGGCAGAATTTCACCGCAGCTATAAACTTGTGAAACCAAACAAGCTCTGTGGTTCTAGCCTATGATGATGGGACAGGCATGAGATAGACCTTCCCATTCCAAAAGGGAGAAATAGGAAAGAAGGAAGGGATAGTGAGTCTCAGGTCCATAACCAGAAGTGCGTACTCCCTCAGACCTTAAGGTTTGAGAATAATCCTCTTTGGCTAGACAGTCTACCCTTAAGAATCACTGGGGCAACAATTCTGACTCTGAGATTCTGCAAGGGGATGGTGGTTTGTGTCCCCGCTTCTGGGCAGCCCCACTTATACAGTTCTGCTGGGTAGTGTTCCCACCCTTTGAAACCAAGGTAGAGGTAGCCTTGCTCCCTGGGTCCATGTATTCCAGGTCTGTGGTGGGAGTAGCTGCCCTGATTATCTCTGAATCCCCTTTGGTGTGCTGCTTCCTTTGTTTTGAAGAATAGTGCGTGTTCATTGCCAAATAATTCTATGGTCCTGTAAGCTCTGAGAAGTCTGACAAAATGAAGTCTGCCTTCATTTTGTTCCACCGCTGTTGAAACTGGCGGTGCTCCTGCTGGAGTGGCTGATTAGGTCACTAATCATGGTTCACACCCATGCCCTAATCTTATCAAATGGTCAGTCAGACACACACTACGTGTTCTCTTCCAAATGTGCTTTCTCATTTTTTGCAAGATGGATAAGATGAGAATTTTCCAAATATTTAAGTTCTCCTTCCTTTTTGCTTAACATTTCCTTCTTCAATTTATTTCTCTCTTCTCACATTTCACTAAGCTATCGGGAGGAACCAAGCCGCTCCTTCCAAACTTTGCTTAGAAATCTCTTTGGCTAAATATCCAGTTTCATTGCTTACAAGTTCTTCTTCCACAAAACACTGGTATTTGTCCATGGTCCAAAAGCACGTTCCTCATTTGTGTCTCATCCTTATCAGAATGGCCTTTACCATCCATATTTCTACCAAGATTCTGTATGTGATTAGACGGGTTCTCTAAGAAGCTGGAAGCTTTTTCTATGGCTCTCCTCTCATTCTGTGCTCTCACCAGAATCTCTTTTAAAAGTCTCTACAAGGGATGCCTGGGTGGCTCAGCAATCTGCCTTCGGTTCAGGGGTGTGTTCTGGGGGTTTGGGGCATTGGGCTCCCTGAGAGGGGAGCCTGTGTCTCTGCCTCTCTCTGTATGTCTCTTATGAATAAATAAATAAAATATTAAAAAAATAAGTCTCTACAAGCAATCTTGGCTTTTTCTAGCATACACCTCAAAATCTTTTGCAGCCTCTACCTGGTTCCAAAGTCTCATCCATATTCTTAGGTATTTGCCAAAGCACCGCCCACTTCTCGGTACCAATTTCTTAGTTCAGGACATTAAAACAGATATCTATTGTCTGGGTGGTTTAAACAATGAAGACTTCTCCTGGTTCTGGAGGCTGGAAGTCTAAGATCAGGGTGCCAACATGGTTGGGTTGCTGGTGAAGACCTTTTTTCCCAATTATATCCTGACCTAGCCTTTCTTGCTTTGGGCATGTAGACAGAGAACTCTGGTCTCATCATCTCCTTTTAAGGGCACTAATACCATCATTGGGACTCTACTCTCATGACCTCATCTAAACCAGAGTATCTTCCAGAGTCTCCAGCTCCAAGTACTATCACATTGGGGATTAGGACTTCAACATATGAATTTGCATGGAACATAGACACTCAATCCATTGTATCTTCTGTCCTTGCCCCATTCAAATGTCTTCTTCTAAATGTATAGAAAAATTTCTTTTAGAAAATTGGCCTCTGCTGCTGAGTTGAGCTAAGTGCCCTAATGCTGTGTGTCCATAATAGCATGTTGTTCTTCACTTTCACTTACCATGCTGTATAAGAATTAGCTTTCATGTGTCAGTCACCTTTATAGACTGTGCCTCTCAACAACTCCCAGGGCTTAGTGATTGCCTGGTATGTAGAAGCAACAAAAGAATGTTTGGGCTGAACTAGACAGAGGAAATGAGGACTATATTTGACCATAGGAGAGGCTAAAACTTCTGTCAAATACAAACTAAAAGCTTCAAAACGATTTTTAAAAAGGTGCAGTAAGTGACAGAAGGTTGATATATGGCATAATATATTTTAGAAAAAACATTCTCTCCAATGCGTAAAGGAGAAAAGTGATGACTGGTAAGTCACAAAAGAACAAATATAAAGAGCTAACAAAAGGGAGAAAATGCTCAGACTCACTAGTAATCGAGGTAGGCAAATCAAAATGATGCCATTTTTTTTCCTAATCACTTTCTCAAATATAAAGATCTTGGGGTGGCAGGGTAGTTTGCTTGGTCAGTAGAGCATATGACATCTTGATCTTGGGGTCATTAGTTTGAGCCCCACATTGAGTGTAGTATTACTTTTTTTTTTTAAAGTGTTGCCTATAATGCCTGCAAAATATCCTTACATATTGCTACCAGAAAGAGTTTAAGCCCTTTGGGAAAGCAGTTCCACAATCAATAGTCATAATGCTTAGACTCCTTGGCTGGAAGATTCTACTTTTAGATATCTATCCTAAAGAAATTATTTAAACTTTATTTAAACTTTAAAACTGGAGTTTTATTTTTCCAATAGGAATATGCTAAAATGTTTTTCAATTCAAAAGTCACCAAAGAGTGGACAGTGAAGAAGTGTGCTTGCTCTTGTGAATCCCTGACACTAAGGTGTATGAAAAAAAACCCTGTGTTTCTTTTCAGAGTAATATTGTTCGTTATTCAACCAAATGCCTGCGTATATGTAGGGGGAGGGCGTATTATCCCCTCTCCACACTCCATTTTTACAGAAATGTTAACACACTATCTAAACTGGTCAGTATTTCCATGTTTTACTTACTTAATACCTTGGCAATTTGTTACATGTCAGTACATGAAGAGCCTCTTCTTGGGGAAAGGTAACAGTCCCT
The DNA here is from genome assembly GCF_905146905.1 of Nyctereutes procyonoides. Classification (NCBI taxonomy): domain Eukaryota; kingdom Metazoa; phylum Chordata; class Mammalia; order Carnivora; family Canidae; genus Nyctereutes; species Nyctereutes procyonoides. The sequence continues at coordinate 1,698,730 of NW_026575146.1, read as the reverse complement.
TTCTCTAAACCCTTGACAGCACAATATGTGTTAAAATCTTGGAATCTTTGCCAATGCGATAAGTGAAAAATCTCAGCATAGTTTTAATTTGCATTTCTCTTAAGATTAGAAGGAGTGTCTTTTAATAGATTTAAGAATTATCTGCATACTCTTCACTAAGTGAATTGTGTCTCTTCCTATCCTTTGCTCATTTTTCTATTGTGTTGTTCTTTTCCTTACTGATCTATAGACATGCTCTCTACGTATATAGGAAATTAGTCCTTTATCATGCATCATAGCCCCCCACCTCCCAGTTTGTTGTCTTGTAACTGTGCTCATGGTGTCTTTTGTCAGGCCAAAAATTTGATTTTGTTATATAGTTGAATTTATCAATTTTTTTCATAGCTTTTCGAGTTTGTGTCAAACTTAAGAAGGCATTCCTTACCTCAAAAAGTAACTTTTAAGTATACTGAACACTTTATATGAAAAGGGGTTTACTGCATTGATTGTGATTTTTTTAAACTGATAATATAGAGGTACAATAATTGAAGAATGGTTGCTAATTTAATATTGCTATACAGCAATATATATTATCAGTTGCAACCTGTATAAATAGTATTTACAGGAAGCTCCTCATATGCCTATAAATGAATGTCTTAGGAAGATGTTTATGTTCAGATTGAGGCCAGAATCACTGTATCTAATCCAGATCCTTTCAATAATATAAAAAATGGAAAGGAATAAATGGAAGGCATATTAATAATTGTAATTACATGGTAGGATGATGTTTATTATTACTACCATTTAAAATGTCTTCTGGTTCTTCTTAAACTTCTAAAACAAGCCTGTCTTTTTCTAGTAAGGAACTTACAATATGGGTGATACTGATGGTACATGCATCATATACTATGTACTTTGTAGGGTCCGTTGGCTTTGACTACTTGACATTCTTCACGCCTTCAGCAGCCCATAAGTGGAGCAAAAGAAAACCATGGTTGTTTGTCTAGAATAGAGCTAGTTTATCCAGATTTTCTTCTTTTCTTCCATTGTCAGATATCAGGATCTTAGGGAATGTTCTCTTTTATGTATTTCGCCATTGACAAAGTGCAGCTCAAGTTACAATGGAACCCTAAAATTAGCACGTAATAGTGATTTTTTAAAAAAAGTTTCTCTCTTAAATTCTTCCTCCTAATAGTAGCATGGCTTTCTTTTTAACTTAAGCCTTTTTCCCCCCTTTTTTGGTTTCTATGTCGTCATAACCCTTGGTAGAGACTTTTTTTCTTAGCTCTACTGATTTATAACTTACAAACAATAAAATGTAACCAATCTCACTATACAGCTTGAGTTTTGATAAATGTGTTTATCTTTGGAGCTGCCACCACAATTAAGATAAACATTTGTATTAGAAGATGACAGAGATTCAACTTTTTTTAAATTAATTTATTTATTTGAGAGAGAAGTGGGGGTGGAGGGGGAGAGGGAGAGAATCTCTCCAGCAGACTCCCTGCAGGGGGGAGGAACCAGATGTGGGGCTCCATCTCACGACCCTGAGATCATGACCTGAGCCAAAATCAAGAATTGGACACTTAATCGAACTGAGCCACCCAGGTGCCCCCAGAGATCTGACTTTTAAGAATATAGCTTAAAAGGTCTAATGTGTTTTATGCTAATATATTCTGGAGCACTTATAAGAGAAAGTTATTTTTAGAGTATTCAAAAGAGAGATGCTTCAAAAGTTAATGGCTTATACAGTAACTGTATATAGTTAAATAATTAACTGCACAAAAGACCTCTGCTTTGGTTATAGAATAAAATTGTAATAAGTAAACTTGATAAAGACCTATATGCACCCTCAGTTAAATTCTTAGAAGGACTGCAACTCCAAAGGGACAGTTCTATGCATTTGGGGAGTTTTGATTTCTTTATATTTCCTCGACCTTGTTTTTTCCTTAAAATTCTATAAGGTACTTGTTTTATTCCAGAAAATGAATGATACTCTAAGGCAATTGAGAACATCCAAATTCTTTCTTTGGGATCTTATTATATGTGGGTCTGTACCCGTATCAGCAAGATTGGATAAATTGAGATAATTAGAAAGGAAATATAATAGTTTAGTAGACATGATTAAGATTTCCCCAACAGAGCCAAGTGTTTCCCAGTAAAGAGATTGTTTCAAAGATCTAACCTCATTTCAAAAGAGGAACACTTAAACACGCTTTCACTGTGGCACAGTCTCAGAATCTGAATGTACTGGTACCTTTCTAGGTCCTTTGCAGTATGGTTTGGTGGATGGTGGAGCTCAGGGGGAGTGAGGATCAGTGCTGTCATTTTGGCTGTTGTCATTTTATTCCCTCAGATTTCAGTATTTTATGCACCCTCTCATCTGCGCATTTGCTCCTTCTCCCCTGTCCCTTCCTACTATTCTTTTGTTCTGTTTTCTCTTCCTCCTTAGCCTCTTTTCTGGGAATTGTGAAAGCAACAAAAAGAAGGCTCTTACTTGCAATTTCACTTTTTACTCTGAATACTTAGATTTAACTTCTTAATCACTTTATACTTCAGACAAAATGTCAATGCTAGGTTGTATTAATAGGCTTAATTTGCATTTGAGAAACCTAAGGCGAATTGGTCCAACCTGGAAATCTTCAATTGAAAAGTTACTTTTTCTTGCCTTTAAATAGAAAATTTTCCACCTGCTTGCTAGTAGTTGCGATGATTTACAGGTCATCGTAGGATTAAATACTAAATGATCTTTTTTTTTTAATACTAATTGATCTTAAGCATCATTGAGTGCTTATGGAAGTGACCTAGAGATTAGAAATGTGTATATATTGTAACTTAAAATAACAGTTAAATCAGTAAACAAATCAGAAACTTATGTATAATTAATGGAAAATCATGGATGTACGCATTTCTATAGAAAAATGCCATCAGTAATTTATTAGGTCATTTGTAAAGAAAATGTGCACAGCAACTGAGTGCCAGGTCTTTAAATTTGATAGCTTGGTGACTATCTTAGTTGGCTGCTTGAATTCCTTCTGAAGGTATAGTAGTATTAGTCTGCTGGGGCTACTGTCACAAAATACCACATACCAGGTGGCTTAAACAACAGAGATTTATTCTCTCATAGTTCAGGAAGCTAGCGGTCGAAAATCAAAGTGCCATCAGTATTAATGTTTGGTGTGACCTTTCTTCTGGGCTTGTAGATGGCTTCTTTTCTTTTCTTTTCTTTTCTTTTCTTTTCTTCTTTTCTTTTCTTTTCTTTCTTTTCTTTTTTTTTAAATACTTTTGTCCTAGTTTTTTTTAAGATTTTATTTATTAAAAAAAAAAGATTTTATTTATTTATTCATGAGAGAGAGAGAGAAAAAAGCAGAGACACAGGCAGAGGGAGAAGCAGGCTCCATGAAGGGAGCCCGACATGGGACTCAATTCCAGGACTCCAGGATCATACCCTGGGCCAAAAGCAGGCGCTAAACCACTGAGCCACCCAGGGATCCCAGATGGCCACTTTCTCACTGGGTCCTCACTTGCTCTTCTCTATGGTCATGGAGAGGGAGCTCCAGTGTCTCCTCATCCTTTAGAGATACCACTTACCACCAGATTAAGAGCCAACCCTAATGCCCGCATTTAACCTTAGTATCTCCCTAAAGGCTTTATTTCCAAATTCAGTTACATTTGGAGTTAAGGCTTCAATATATGAATTTGGGAAGGAGACATAATTCTGTCCTTACAGATAGGATAAATTATAAGTAAATCACCATAAATATGCAATGTTACTGCTTAGGCTAAGATTGTGTGGATTGGTTGGCATTGTACTTTTTTTTGTCTGAATCATAGAAAACCATTTTGTTATGCTATAGTTAAAAAAAATCTTCTAAAATTTACTTGTATCTTTTCTCCTACTAAATTTAAGCAATTTGCAGCTAGGGACATAATTTATTGTGTACTTTCAAGTTTCTTTTGACTTTAACCTATGTTAGGAAGTACATTTTACATCATCATCCAGGACACACACACACACATCCCCAAAATAATTCCACCAAAGCAAAATATTTTTGTGGAAATTGCATTCTGATTTTGAGGGGGTGAGGGGCAGAGGAAGAGGAAGGGAGAGAATCCTAAGCAGGCTCTGTTCTTAGATCATATGTGATCTCACAACTCTGAGATCATGACCCAAGCTGAAATAAAGAGTTGAATACCACCCAGATGCCCCTGCATCCATATTTTTTAATTCTTTCATTTCATTAGGGAAAAATGCTAAGTGTGATACACTGTATTGGCTCTTTGGCACACTAATGGTTTGTGGCTCATTATTTGGAAAACAGCGGCTTATTAGGTTTTGATTCACAGTACTTTGCAGAGCTCCTGGGGCACACAGTCCACTTTCTATAAGTATGGAATATATGAATGAATGAGTTGGGTGAGTAATCAGGTGCTGGGGTAAATTGGAGAAATTCTTCAGAGGTAGGTTGTGTCCATTTGCTATCCATTACTTAGTATTCCTGTCAGACCAGGATTTCTTTTTCTTTTAAATACATTTATTATTTTAGAGTATTTTTAGATTTACAAAAAAAGTTGCAAAGGCAATGGAGAGTTCCCAGATACCCAGCACCCAGTTTCCCCCATTATTAACATCCTAACATTTCTGTGGTATATTTGTCACAATGAATGGGCTAACAATTATATTATTATTAAGGCAACTACATACTTTATTCAGCTTTTTAGTTCTTCCTTGATTTTCTTTTTCAGGATCCCATCCAGGAGAACACATTAAATTTAATCCTCATGTCTCTTTAGGGACCTGTTGGCAATGACAGTATCTCATTGTCCTTTTTTTTTTTTAATGACCTTGACAGTTTTCAGAAGTATTGCTCAGGTATTTTGCAGAAAGTCCCTTAATTTGGGTTTGTTTGATGGTTTTTCTTTTGGTTAACAGGCATTTTGGAGATGAAGACCATAGAGGTAAAGGAATAGGGCCTATGCTATGAGTATGACGTGTCACAGCCGATGTTTACCTAGATCCCCTGGCTGAGGTACTGTCCGTCAGTGCTCCAGTGCTACCCTTTATTCCCCTTTCCATACTGTACACTTTGGAAGAACGTCACTGTGTGCAGCCCACTACCTAGGGAGGGAGGAGTTATGCTCCCTTCCTTGAAGGCAGGATATATACATAAATTATTTGGAATTCTTCTACATGGGATTTGTCAGTACTGATATAAACGAGTATTTATTTTGGACCTTGGCTTGTAATTCAGTACTCTATGAATTATTTTGTTGCTCAGATGATTCCAGTTTTGGTCACAGGGAACTCTTTTAGGTTGGCTTCTGTGTCTCTCTGACATACTGCCATTATCATTTTGTTTTTGAGCACTTTGTTGTTTTCTGGCAATACAGGATGCTGGAGGTTTGTCTTGTGTTATTTCCTGCTCCAGCCCTAAAACCAGCGATTTTTTCCCAAGGGGGCTGGTTCCTTTTATTGGAGGATTGTATTCGAAACAAAGATTTGAGTGTTGGGTGTGCTCATGGTTACTGGGTGTTACTGCATCTGGGTCTTCTCGATAGGCAGAAGTAGGAAATGTTAACCTGTGTATCACATATACCTGTAACCATTTCTACATCTGTCCATATCTTTATTACGGTAAACATGAGTTCATAATGTTATCTCTGACTCTAACCCAGGACTACATGGCTTATACTAGCCTTCCCCTCTCCTATCTGTAACCTCTCCACTCCAACAGTGAGAAAATCTTGGCTTCCATTATCACCATCTGTTTACTAATTTTTCATTCCCAGTATGCATGTACAGTGGTTTCAGAACTGTTAACTTGTACCCTCACGGGAAATAACTTTACTGACTGGAGTTCAGTGCTTATGTACAGTTTCTTTTGTCTTTAGTCATTTCTAAAGTTACTTAGGTCAACACCTTTTTTTTTCCTCCGATTCCCTACAGTGAGTTTATACATTAGTAATACAGTTAGATTATTTTGTCACAGTCTGCATTCATGAGTCCCTGGCTGATTTTTTAAAAAAGTATTTATGCATACAATAAGGTTTACTTTTCATGCTGAATAATTCTATGGACTTTGTTAAATGCATAGTGTTCTGTATTCACTACTGTGTCACCATCCAGAATTGCTCCACCATCCTTAAACAACAACTCCTGTGCTTCACCAAGAGTATTCGGTATTCTTCCCTCCCAAAATTTCTGGTGAGTTTAATCTGCTTTTCATCTCTTCAGCATCCCCTTTTCCAAAAATTAGGCGAATGGAAGCATATGGTATGTAGTCTTTTGAAACTAGATCCTTTTCTTTAGCAATATGCATTTAAGATTCTTCTATGTTGCATGAATTAATAGCTCATTCCTTTTGATTGTGGAAGACTATTTTATAATATGGTTGTATCATAGTTTGTTTATCCATTCATATGAAGGACATCTTAGTTGCTCCCAGTTTTTGGCAATTATGAATAAAGCTGCTATAAACATTTATGTGCAGATTTTTGTGTGGACATATGTTTTTCAATCAGTTGAGTAAATACCAAGGAGAGCAATGGCTGGATGGTATGGGTTGTTTTTTTTTTTTTTTTTTTGTTTTGTTTTTTTTGGTATGGGTTGTTTATGTTTAGCTTTGTAATAAACTGCCAATCTGTCTTCCAAAGTAGCTATGCTATTTTGTATCCCCACAAACAATGATGGATTATTGCCCTGCATGCTTGCTAGCATTTGGTATTGTCAGATTTTTGGATTTTAGCCATTCTTATAAATGTGTAGTGGTATCTTGTCTTAATTTGCATTCCCCTAATGACTAACGATGTTGAGTATCTTTTCATATGCATATATGCCATCTGTATATTTCCTCTGGTAAATGGTCTGTTTGAGTCTTTTGCCCATTTTTAAATTGGTTTTGTTGTTGACGTTTTAAATACTCTTTGTATATCCAAATATAAATATTAGATTTGTGGTTTGCAAATATTTTCTCCCAGTCTATGGCTTGTCCTTAGCATATGGGTTTTGAAAGTTCTTTGGGTGATTCTGAACCTCTGGCTCAAAGACCCAGATCTGATTCAGACAAGAGCACTAGATCATCTCTTCTGCAGCTACCTTCTCCTCTCTCTTTCCATTTCTTAGCAGTAAGCCTCTCTGGGTCTTGATCCAAGCCTCATCTGTAAAATGAGGAATATTAAGTTATCGTCCAGAGAGCAGGTATCTTTCAATTTTCAGTTCTGTGATTCCATGACTATCTGACCTTTTGATATCCTCCTGGAATGCTACCAATATACAGTTAGATCTCCTTTCCTTTCTAATTGCTTTCACAAAGGAAAAGAACTGCATGATCCAGACATTGAGAGTCTTTAATTTCTTTGTGGAATTTTATTACTCCCACTGCCTAAAAGCTCAACTGATGGCATGCCAGAGTGAAATAAATCTGTCAGTGACTTTAAAATGACAATAGGACAAAAATCTACTGGATCATGTCTCAGAGGCACTGCTCACAAAAATGACCTCCATGTTTACCATGTATTACAAATTTTGTATGTTTGTAGGCAGGTGGGGAAACAATGGCAGTTTAGAATTTCTCTATATCCTTTCTCTATGTAATTATTCGATTATGAAAGAACAAACCTCTTTTTTTCTTTTTTAAAAATATTTTATTTATTTATTCATGAGAGACACAGAGAAAAAGAGAGGCAGAGACATAGGCAAAGGGAGAAGCTGGCTGCATGCAGGGAGCCCAATGTGGGACTCAATCCCAGGTCTTCAGGATCACGCCCCAGGCTGAAGTCGGCGCTAAACCGCTGAGCTACCCAGGGTGCCCACAAGCCTCTTTTTCTATGAAAGTTTATTTTTCCTGCAAAAATGTCCCCTGAAGGACAGAATAAGAAAGCAACTATAAGAAAAGACTCACAAAAAGTAGGGGTACCGTATCTTCAAGATTATCAACAGATGAAATAATCTTAGAAAAGATATTAATAAACTTTAGTGACACAAAAAGTACAGTAATAATTGCTAAAATTTCCTAACAAAATAGAACTTGTAGGGCCTCTTAACCCCATCCCATGGTATTATTAAATACAGAATGTAAAATCCTTTTTCCTTTTTTTTTTTTTTTTTAGTATCCTGCATATGGACTAATTCAGATCCTATAGAATGCCCTATTATCTGTTTAGTTTCTATTTTGGTCATGTGCTATTATGCCCATGCTGTCTTATCTAAATGGTTTTGTGAGAGTTACCAGTACAGGCTCTGGAATCAGAGTTTTAAACCTTTTTACATATTAGCCGAGAAATTTTTTGGCAAATTCTTTACCCTCCCTAAATTTTTTAATTTGTGTATACTATGTAGGTGATAATAGTACCTGCTTGGATTACTATGTCAAAGAAACTAATGAAACATAAAGGTGCTTAGTGTATGTAGTATCTGGCATGTATTTGTTGCTGCTACTACTAGTGGTTTAGATAAGGTCACTTATGTATTAATATTTCAAGTAACAAGACTAGAGGGCCAAAGACATTTCAGGAGCCTGTGAAAGAGAATGTTGTTGGAATTCCCTGGCAAAATATTCTGGTAGAGTCTCCTATCCTTCCCAGGAAGCTTAGGAAGAATGGTCACAGTAATAAGAGATAAGCCTAAAGAGAAAGGTGCCATTGACATTGGGAGAGAGGGTCCTGCCAAGCAGGAAGGAGTAACACCCAATGCTGCAGAGAGATCCCAGATGATGGACTCTCTATTGGCTTTCCAATTACAGAAGGGCATTGGTAGAGTAGTGGGGGAGACCGAGGAGACCTGACAACTGGGGACCCCAAATCTGAAGCATGAATGATGCTAAAGAAGTAAAAAGTCCAAGCAAGGTTTACTCTCAAGATTTGTAGGGGGGAACCAGGACACAAAGTATAGCTAGAGGAGATTTGGGGCTTGTGTATAATTTTTTCTCAAGTTGGGAGAAACTTTAACATGTTTACAGAGGAGAAAGAGCCAATGGAGAATTAAAGATGGGCATTGGATGTTGAATGACAGCATGAGTTTTGTTTTTGTTTTTGGAAGTATTTGGAGGACACAAGAATTCACATGGGGGAATTAGCTCTGAACAAAACAAAGGGTGGGACGGTTGATAAAGACAAGCTCATAGGTGGTGTGAGAAAGAGGAAGTTAGGGGTTTGTTCTTGATAATCTCAGCTTTCCAGGAAGTAGGAAGATGGTGAGGGTGTTTGAAATGTTTTGAGGAGAGGAGAAAGATTTCAGAAAGCTATCCAGCAAATAGGTGGCAAGCTGAATAAGCAATATTGGGCATAGCTCAGTCTTCAAACATATCTTCATTCGTGGGGATTTTTCCAGCAGTTCTCAACAACTTGACTGTGAGAGCATCCATAGATGGTTGGACATGAGCTGGAGTTTATGAAAATTTGTTGTGGTTCTGAAGTTTTTCAAAATACAAAGTTGAAAGAATAAACTCCCCTATACCCTTAGTGTAGATTCACCAATTATTAATATTTACACATTTGCTTTATCATTTTTATGCATGTAATATGTATGTTGTTGAACCATTGGAAAGTAAGTTAGACTTTGATAAACATTCTAGCATTTATCTCCTGGAAACCATGATGTTCTTCTACATAACAACAGTACAATTATTACTCAAGAAATTTAACATCAGAACAATACTATTGAATGTACAGTCCATATTCAGGTTTTTCCAATTGTCTCAATATTTTTAAAAAAGATTTTTAAGTAATCTCTGTACCCAGTGTGGGGCTTGAACTCAAAATCCCGAGATCAAGAATCACATGCTCTACTGATTGAGACAGTCAGGCACCTCTTTATAGCTATATATTTATTTATAGCTTAAAAAAAAACCCCAAACTCTCCAGGATTCATTAGGCATTGCATTCAGTGGGATTTTTAATCTCTCTTAATTTGGAAGAATTTGTTAGCACTGTCTTTTGTAACATTGATGTTTTTGAAACCTACAGTCTAGCTGTTTTTTGAATAACCCTCAACTTTTGGTTTGTTTCCTTATTATAAACTTGGGTTCTGTGTTCCCAGCAGAAATACTATATATGTGATGTTGTGTCCTTATTTATGCCTTGTATCAAGAAGCATATGCCAATCTACCCTATTACTGGTGATATGAACTATCATCACTTGGTTAAGGTGGTATTTGCTAGGTTTCTCTGCTGTCAAGTTATGGTTTTCCCCCTTTTTAATTAATAAGAAATGTGTGGGAAGATAAATGCTTGGGACTACATGGACTGGAAATATCCTATTCCTCTCCAATTTTCACCCAGTAGTTTTAGCATTCATTTAAGATTCTTGCATCTATCAATTTTTATGATAGTTATAAATATTACTTTTCTAAATTACTCCTTCTATGCTTATTAGCTGATTAGGCTGTAACTTTGGAGTTTGATTTAATGCAAAGGCAGGGTGTCAAGATGAAGAAGACCATGGAGAGATAATAGTTGTACAGTCTGGGCTGGCTAATGAAGAAACTAAAACCAGCGAAGCACACACATATGTATCATGTGTATGTGTGTTGCTGCAGAGTAAATATGCTGGGAGAACAGAGAAAGCTGAAAGCATCAGAAATTGTGATCAGAGATGGGGATGCTGGAGTTTAAAGTTTCTTAGGGTGGAGCTGTTCCAAGCTGTTGAAGGTCTAGGAGGTTGCCATGGATTCAGAAGATAGCTTGAGTGGAGAGATTTTTTTCATTAGGAGTAAGCAAAAGACTTCTAAGAACAAAGTATTGCATAAATCACCCACATAGATGTTGAATTGGCCCAAGAAGATGGGGCAACTAGAGGGAAAATTATATGAGCCAAGTGCCAAAGCCCTCCATTGTTCAAAATCTATAGTGAATCAGTCTATGGATGATGGTGGTGGGGGTGGGAAGAGAGTAGAGGAGCCAGATGTCCTGGGTCCCAAAGGAGATGTTTTAATATGTGAATAAAAGAGCAATGATGTAGCAGTGGGGATAGGGTTAAGAATCATGCTGTCTTTTTAACCTTTTTCAGTGTGGCATAGCCATTGGCAAGTATACCTCCTCCAACCAAGAGGCCCTTGGTGTGGGGTATCTTTGAGGAGAGCAAGGCCTTTGAGTAAAGGTGGAGAGCCGGAGAGAGCTTTGTAGAGGAGGAGACTGGCAGGCAGGACCTTGCTACAGTGGAGAAGATCAGAGTACACAGGGGAAAGGGCAATAGGATAGATAGCCATAGGAATAGAGACTCAGAGGAGATGGGGAAGCTCAGGGTAATCTGAGAGGAGATTACTTTTCAGGATAATTAAGGATTGGAGGGCAAAAGATGAAAACAAGATACAGGGGGGTTTGAGTTGAAGTCAGGATTGTTCCTAGACCTTTAGGGCATCTGTGAGCCCTTTTTCTGTAAAGGACTGGCAAGCAAATATTTTCAGCTTTGTGGGCCAAACAGATTGCTGCTGTTGTAGCATGAAAGCAGCCATTGGCAATATGTAAATGAATGACAGTGACTAGTTTCCAATAAAACTTTATGGCCACTGAAATTTAATTTAGCATAATATTCACATGCCACCAAATATTCTTGTTTTATTTCTCCCAAACATCTAAAAAATGTAAAACCTTTTGCCCACAGGCTGTACAAAAGGAGACATAAAGACTCATTTGGCCGGTAGGCTGTAGTTGGCTAACCCCTTTTGTAGGGTAAAGGTATAGGAATTTATGTTAAAGCAGAGACTTAGGAGTCACTAGGGACATTTCGGGAGGGGAAGTAAAATATATCTTCTGATAATCACGATTAATAGTTGGTAAAGTCCATGGACCAAGAGTTTAGGCTATCACACTGCTAACTCCCAAAAGGAAAGGGAAAATGTAAGATGAACAATAAACAATATGATGATGCAGTTATGCAATTAGTACAAAGTTCATTGTTTTAATTCTTTAAATGCTTTTTAAAAATTTGATTAAAAAGCAGATGAAGGATTGAAAGCCAAATAATATATGGTGCCCTAGTTCAGTTTTCAGATAATCAGTATTTCTTCTGTTTTAATCCTCTTACCTTATGGATCTCTACATCTTCCTCAGTTCAGTTTATCCAGATAATCACTCTGGTTTCCTCTGGGGTCGGGGAAGTAGGGTTGCCAAACTACCCGGGGGTTTAAGAAGGGACCTGGTCACCTAATTGCCCTGTATGCAAAATGAAGGCTTTCAACCAGTGCTTTCTGGACAGCCCCACATTCCACTTCTCGCTCTCTGGTACCACTGAGTGTCCAGACTCTCAAGACCTATTTCTCTACTCTTAAGTCAGTTACCACTCCTGCATTTGCTTTTTGTCTTTGAAAATCTATTGACCTCTTTCAACTGTGGCTCCTGTCTCTCTCTGATGCCCTTGTTTTGGCAGAGCTCTGGGAGGGAGAAAATAAATGAGTATAGTCAGCCTGCCGTATCCTTTTACTTTAAATGAGTGGCTGGTATTCCTAAATTATGAAAACCTCTACCACTTTCTCTTTTTCTTGTAATTTCTTGCCTATTGCTGTCAAATTTTGTGATTAAAATTTTGATCATAGTAGGAAAAAATAGATACCAATATCTGGCATTTGTATACTACATTTATTTTTTCACTCCAAAGGTCAGCATTTGGTCATTGCCAACTTGGTTTTTTTTTCATGCCACATGAAACAGGAATGAAAATCAATGCCATTGATTATATTTTAAATCACTTCTGAATGATTCTGGTTGCTTACTAGTAAAAGGTGAATGGGTTTTTCCCTCCCGATCTTTAATTGTGCTATTTTCATTTCAGTTAGGCACTAGACACTGAATTTTCCTACTTAAAAATTAGAAATTCTTCTTTACACTTCATATAGTTTGAATTATACCCATACATTTTATTATAAAAATAGGAAACACATAGCTGCTTAAATGAAAGGACCATCCTTGCTTACTTCTTTGGAAGCCAGAAGCAGCCATGTTCTCCTGTCTCTTGTTCTCTTGATCCTTGATATACGGTGAAGCAACATGATTATTTTGTTGCACTTTCTAAAATGCGTGTAACAGGAAAACTTTACCACATAATGTAAAATATGTCAGTAGAGGAACTACACATACCAAACATTGCCTTGTGAGCTTACTATGTTCACCAAATGTCAGTCAGTTGAAGATAGAAGTGGACAGTTTTGCTTTGGGAGAAATAATTTTCTCATGGAAGTCCTCTTTGAGGAAGTGATAACCTGGATAGAGAAGTCATTGCAAATGGTGACAAGTGTAGGGAAGGGGGGAGAGCCCTGTGAACCAAAGATTACAGCCTCTAAAAATGAAGGGACTCTGGGGGTGCCTGTGCGGCTTGGTTGATTGAGCATCTGACTCTTGATTTCCGCTCAGGTCATGATCTCAGGGTTGTGGGATTGAACCCCTGCATGGGGCTCCGCTCTGGGCGTACAGCCTGCTTAAGGATTCTCTCTCTCTCTCTCTCTCTCTCTCACCTTCTGCCCCTCCTCCACCTGTGCACACATGCACACACCCTCTCTCTCTTTCTGGTTTCTCTTCAGATCGCATAAACCTATGTCTCTGCCTCCCTCTCTCTTTCTCAAAAGAGAGAGAGAGAGAGAGAGAGAGAGAGAGAGAGAGAGAGAGAGAAGGGACTTGGAGATTGAGGGAAGGCCAGCATAAGGCCAGTGAGAGAGAGGTTTGGCCAGAAGCCACGGACCTTGAAAGAATCAAAGGTTTATTTATGTTTTAAGGTGTTACTTATATTTTGGTTAGAGAAAATGAAATCTAAACACTTATTGAATATTTGTTGAGTTGAATTCACTAGAATATTTTTTCAAATTGTATGGTTTAAGTCTGTTAAGCAGAATGTAAACTGTATAATGTGATTGCTTTCTTTGGCTGCTTGTATCATGAAAGAACACTGGCTTAGGAGTCTGAGGGAAGATGTGGGTTGGAGTTTTGTCTCTACCACTTCAACCTTCACAGGTGAGAAAATGAACTGATAATGTATAAGGGAGAAGTGACAAAAAGAGTTAACAAAAAAGCAGAAGGTAAATACTAAGCCAAACTATGGTGATAAAGCTAAAAACATTCTCATGATTTCTTTCTCCTCATTCCATGTAAGAATAGAAAAGTTTTAACCAACTTCATTGAGGTTTACTTTACATATAACAAAATGTACTTATTAGAAGTGTTAGTATTTGGTGAAGTATGACAAATATTTAGATCCATGTAATCATCTCCCTGATCAAGATATGGAACATTTCTATTACCTTACAGCATTCTCTCATGCCCCATCTCCATACGTTCTAGGAAACCACTGATCTGTTTTTTATTACTATAGATTAGTTTTTTGTCCCCCTAAAGTTTCCTATCAATGGAATCATATAGCATTTTATGTATGGCTTTTTAAACTCAGTGTAACATTTCTTAGATTCATCTATGAGATAATCATCAGTTTGCTCATTTTTAACAATTTATTTGTTTCCAGACTGGGGCTAATGTGAATCTTTGTGTATAAGTCTTTGTACAGATAAATTATTATTTCTTTTTGATAAATACCTAGGGATTGCTGGGCATATAATAAGTATATGTTTAACATTAAAAGAAAAAAAACATTAAAAGAAACTTATATTTTGTTTAAAAATTTTATTTATTCATGAGAGACACACAGAGAGAGGCAGAGACATAGGCAGAGGGAGAAGCAGACTCTCTGTGGGAAGCCCAATGTGGGACTCGATCCCAGGACCCAAGCATCACGCCCTGAGCCAAACACAGATGCTCAACCACTGAGCCACCCAGGTGCCCCCGTAAGAAACTTTTAAACAGTTTTTCAGAGTGGCTGTACTATTTGACATTCCCACCATTAATGTATGAGAGTTCTAGATTTCTCATATCCTTGAGAATGCTTGACATTGTCAGTCTTTTAAATATTAGCCATTTCAGTGGGTATATATATAGGTATTTCATTGTGATTTTAATTTGTACCAGTCATTGGTGAAATGACATCGAGAGTCATTCATGTACTTACTGGTCATTCAAATATCTTCTTTGGTGAAGTATCTTTTCAAGTCTTTGCCCACTTTTATGGCATTATTTATTGTATTATTGAGTTGTATGCCTTTTTTAAATATTCTGATACAAGTCCTTTGTCAGATATATGTATTACAAATAGTTTTCTCCCAGTATGTGACTTGGCTTTTCAATTTCTTCATAGTTTCTTTTGAAGATCCCATGAAGATCTTATTTTTGGTAAAATCCAGTTACTAATTTATTCTTCCATGATTGTTGCTTTTTGTTTTCTTACCCAAGCAGTCTTTGCTATTCCTAGGTTTTCTTCTAGAAGAGTGCCATCAAATGAAACTATTATGTGAGCCACATTTATAACTTTAAGTTTTAAGTAGCCACATTAAAAAAGTAAAAAAGAAAACAGTTCAAGTTAATTTTGATCACATATTCTATTTAAACCAGTACATCCAAAATATTATTTCAACAAGTAATCAGTATAAAACCACTGAGATATTTTCATTCTCCTTTTATCCTAAGTCTTCAAAAGCTAGACTATAGTTTATCCTTATAGCACATTTCAGTTTGGACTAGTCACATTTTAAGTGTTCAATAGCATAGCTACTAACTACTTTATTGGACAGGGCAGTTCTAAAAGTTTTTTTCTTATTTTTTATTTAGGTCTGTGCTCTAATTTGATTTGATTTTTGTGTGTGATGTGAAGTATAAGTTTAAGGTTTTTTTTTTCTCCATACAGATAACCAGTTCTCACATCAGTTATCTCTTCCACTGAACTTATGTTGTACCTTTGTCCAAGATCAATAGATCATATGTGTGGGACCATTTCTGGACCTCATATACTGTTCCATTTATCCTATGCCAGTACCATTCTGATTTCATTATTATGGCTCTATAGGTCTTAAAATCAGGTAGTGTAATTCTTCCAAATTTGTTCCTATTTTCCCTTTTTGCTGCTCTAGGTTCTTTTCATTTCTTTTTTTTTAATTTTTTTTTAAATTTTTATTTATTTACGATAGTCACACAGAGACAGAGCTAGAGAGGCAGAGACATAGGCAGAGGGAGAAGCAGGCTCCATGCACCGGGAGCCCGACGTGGGATTCGATCCCGGGTCTCCAGGATCGCGCCCTGGGCCAAAGGCAGGCGCCAAACCGCTGCGCCACCCAGGGATCCCGGTTCTTTTCATTTCTATATGAAGTTTAGAATCAGCTTGTCAATTTCTACAGCAAAACTGACTGGGATTTGTCCATTATAGATGGTTGAGAGATGCCCCCCCCAAAGATACGCCCATGTCCTAATCCCCCAAACTGAGAATGTTACTTCATTTGGAAAGAAACGTTTTTTTGTAGATGTAATTAAATTAAAGATCTTGAGATAAGATCATCCCAAGTAATTCAGGTGCATTCTAAATCCAATGGCAAGTATCTGCTAAGACAGACACACAGAAGAGAAAACACATCACACACAGAGGAGTGGGCAATGTGACAACAGTGGCGGAAGTTGGAGTGATGTGGCCAGAAGCCAAGGAAGCCAAGGAAACCAGAGAATGCCAAGGGTCTCCAAAAGCTGGAAGAGGCAAGGAAGGATTCTCCTCTAAGGCCACTAGGGGGAGTGAAGCCCTGCTGACACCTTGATTTTGGACTTCTGGCCTCCAGGACCGTGAGAATAAATTTCTTGTTTTAGCCACAAGCTTGTGGTAATCTATTGCAGCAGCTCTAGGAAACAAAGATGTCCATTATCAAGCTGAGGAAGTTTCTTTTCTC
Organism: Nyctereutes procyonoides; assembly: GCF_905146905.1. Lineage (NCBI taxonomy): Eukaryota > Metazoa > Chordata > Mammalia > Carnivora > Canidae > Nyctereutes > Nyctereutes procyonoides. Next base: position 1,682,012 of record NW_026575146.1, on the reverse strand, counting down.
TCCTGGTTTATTTCCCCCGCCCTCCAAGAATGGGTGTTGGATTTTGTCAAATGCCATTTCTGCATCAATTGAAAATATTTTTTTCTTACTATTTTGTTAACGTTGTCATAATCTATATAAATACTCTGCTCATATGGTATTGATTTTAGCCCAATCATAACTGTTACCCCTAGTAACATCTGTTCCTAAAAGTACTGGAGTCTGACATGTTATATCAAATTGTAAATATGTCAGCATGAATCTTCTTGCTTTATATATTCTAAAGACATTTTAAGTCATTGAAGAGTCTGCAGACTAAGCCTCTATCTCAAAATGCTTAGAAGAATAAAACAGAGATCATGGAATTTATGCTGAGTGGTTTACTGTAACTGGGACCACACTCGTAACCCTTGAGTCCAGTTTGGCCTTGAGAGATAGTTCATTTGGCCTTTGTACTGTTTTCAAAATTAGGAAATTTTATATTAAAACACTAGATATCGTGCTTGTCCTGAATTATACAGATTTGGCAACAGTGCCCTGAATTCCAACATGGCAGTGATTGGCCTGAGCTATATAGCATCTGCCCCTTACACAAAGAATGTTCTTCTCACTTTACTATAATCCCATTCTTCATTATTTTAAACTTCATAGAGATTTGAGTTTGCAATCACTCCCCAGAACCTTTTTTGGGGCACATCATACGTAATACAAAGGCATGTGTCATTGAAGGAAGGCTTGGGGAAGAAGAGGATGGCATTACAGTTATCAAGTAAACATACAGATCTTTAAAGAACTTTGTGGGAATGACTTGAAGATAAAAAAAGATTTTCATATAATGCATTACCAACGAGACAGACACTCTGATCAACTGACTTATGGATAAATATGGCACAAACACTTAAAAAAATCAAAATTAAAATTCTAAACCATGAGATGAGAAAGTAAACTCATCTGCTGCAACCAAAGAAGGAAGTATTGTACAGCCATATATATGACATATGATTTATTTATATTTTTGTGATTTTATTTATTCATGAAAGACACAGAGGCAGATACCTAGGCAGAGGGAGAAGCAGGCTCTCTGACGGGAGCCCGATGTGGACTCGATCCTAGGACTCACGACCTGAGCCAAAGGCAGTCGCTCAACAGCTGAGCGGCCCAGGTATCCTGCTGTACAACCTTGTAATGTAAAATGTGAGAAGGGATGGCAAAGCAAAGATATAAGAGATCCTGTTAATTTGTTGTGACTATAACCTATGCAAGACATACTGAGGAAAAAGATTGATCAGACCAAATTTTCACAAATGTCCTCCAGTTGGGAGAGAAGTCAGCGGCATCCTTGTAAAACATCAAGGAATCTTTATGTACCACTGTTGGATTTTGCCAGAAGCAAGAAAGTTTGCCACCTCCTGGGGTACCGTGTTAAAATGGGCAAATGAACCAAAGTTCACAGATAGGGGATACTCCTTGGCTGGTTTGAAGGAGGGCTGCTGAGGATTTAAAGAAATTTCAGAAGTGATGACTGGCTTCCCCCAGCAAGGTTTATGCTCTGTTTCAGGCTGAGTTCTACAACCTTCCATCATCCCTCCCCTCATCCTAAAACAGGTCACAGAAGAGTAGATAGCACCAACACTCAGCCCTAAAACTGAAGCTCAGGATAGAGAAGACGGACACATCTCAAGTGAAGAGGAAAGTGTACCAGGAATTCACTCCTAGCATATTAGTGCAAATACAAGGTCTGGTATTAACTTGTAAGGATAAACAAGATAAAAGATATGACATAGCTGTTATGCAAATATGCTATATAACATGGGAGTGGGAAGCAAGGAAAACAGCATATAGAAGACAGACCAAAAACCAAGGCTGGAAGAAAACCAATGAGCAGAAATTTGTATTCCTTATCTGTGTTTCACATTACAGAAAAAAAAAAGATACAGATTACTTACAACAGCTCAAGGACAATAAAAGATGAGAATGTGATGAAAAGGAAATTGCATGGCTAAGAAAATTGAGGATCAAAACAACATGATTTTAAAATGAAGTAAACTAGAAAAAATGAACAGAATATTTTTGAGAGCATCGGAGTGAGTGCAAATCACAAGAAAATGAATGTGGAAGGGTAAAAAAATCAAGTATAACTAGTGACTGAAGTAAAAAAAAAAAACTTCAATTGATGAAAGATAAACTAAGATGTATGATAGGGATGGGACAGTATACCAAGAAAAGGAGAGTGGATTCCATAAACTGGAAGATCATACTATATACGGGGGGGGGGGGCTGATATTGAATAATTGACAGAGACATAGTGTGGATAAGGCTGTAAAGAGTTTTAATGATAAAAAAAATCTTTTTTTTTAATTTTTATTTATTTATGATAGTCACACAGAGAGAGAGAGAGAGAGAGAGGCAGAGACACAGGCAGAGGGAGAAGCAGGCTCCATGCACCGGAGCCCGACGTGGGATTCGATCCCGGGTCTCCAGGATCGCGCCCTGGGCCAAAGGCAAGTGCTAAACGGCTGCGCTACCCAGGGATCCCGATAAAAAAAAATTCTTAGGCATCCAAGTAGAAAAATCAAATCACGTCCCAGAGAAGTATTGCATAGGATTCAGATCTCTCCACAAAATCTGATTCTCAAAAATCAATGAAGCAGTTGCCTCTTTGTCCTTTTAGGTATTAAAGAAAGGTGTGAATCCAAAATATTTACCCTTCTCAGTTTATGTGTAGAGCTTAAAAAAAAAAAAAGAAAAAGAAAAAGAAAAAGCAGATAACATTAAGGTGCTCTCTGACCTCTCCTTAAGAAGAACCACTTTGAAAAAGAGCAGGCCGTTAAATAAAAATCAGGAGTTTAGGAATGCGTAAGTTGTTAGGATGACTACTGACTTCATTTAAATACAGAATCAAGACTGAACATCTGGGAGAATAAGGTGGGAGGACACTTGTAAACGTTGTAAGGGCGAGTCAGCCAAAGTAATATAAGCAGTGGAAATTGGAAGATGCTATTAACCTTGTATTTCGGAGCTCTGAGACTCTCTGAAATGCGTAGTGGGTTCTTGTTGCCTTTCACTTAACGTTTTCATAGGTCTTTTTTAGGAACGTATATCTTGCGGGGAAGGAAGCGACCGCTGGAGATTTGCGTCGGTTTCTCTTCCTTAAATTCAAGTAACATGAAAAATCGCAAATTACTCAAAGCGTACGCAGGGTCTGCTTCCATAACCGTAAAATGATGCCCGTCCGCTGTCCGTGTGCCTTCGCGTCTCGCTCTGAAAGACGGGGGGTCGGGTCGGGGTCGGGGTCGGGGTCGGGTTCTCCTGCCGGGCTCGTCGCGGGGACCACACTTCTTTACCTGCGGGCGGAGGGCTCCCCACGGTGCCCGGCTCACTATCAGTGGCCCCGGTTAGGCTGCCATGGTTCCAACGCTGCCCGGGGAGGAGGTGAGCGAGTCTGGCTTATGGCAGCGTGCTCCTAGCATCTGTCGTGTTTCTCCTTTACGGTGTGGCTCGGGGCGGCTCATGCAGGCGGGCACCCGGGCGGGCCGCCTTCGGGACCGCGCGGGTCTACCTGCGCCAGCCCCGCACCTGGGCGACCCCGGCGGAGCCCGCACGGACGACGCCATGGGCCGGGCGTCCGGGCGCCGGTCCTCTTCCTCCGCCCAGGCCGCCGACCCCCCGGCTCCCCAGCGGGGCCTCCTCCTGCCACGTGACGCCCCCGCCAGGGGCCCCAGCGCCCTCCTCGCGGACGCGCCGTTCCGGCTCCCGGGCTCCGCCTGTGCGCGGCCTCCTCGGCGCAGCCATCCTCGCGGCTGCCGAGGGCGGCAAAGCCCACGGCATCTGCCATTTGTCATTCAGCCCGTCGGGACCGCCCCGAGCCTTGATTTAGACACGTCTGGGGCGTTTTCTGGCCTCAGTCTCCTGGCGGGCGGACGGACGGACGGACGGGGCGGCTCTCCTCCCAGCCCGGCGGACCGCGGGCCTTGGCGCGCGGGGTGCTTCCCCGGGTCGCCGTCATGGCCGCGGCGGCGGCGCGCCCGAGCTGCCTCGCCTGAGTTCCGGGGGGCCCGTGACCCCGCAGGGTAGGTGGCGGGGTGCTCGCGGCCCGGCTGTGGGGGCGGCGGGGCGGCGGGGCCCGCGGCGGGCCCGGGGGCGGCGGGGCGGCGGGGCGTTGGGGCGGCGGGGCGGCGGGGCGGCGGCGTTGCCGCGGCGCGAGGACCGTCCCGGGCTGCGTGCCGCGCTGGGGAGGGTGTGCCGGTGCCGCCGCCGCCGCCGCCGCCGCGCCGCGCCGCGTACGTGACGGGGTCCGGGCGCCTCAGGACCGAGTGTGAGACTCCGGCAGAGTGTCAGCGGCCGAGCCAACTTGACTCGAACAAAACACTCCTTCAGCCGGTCGTTTCTCGTGCCACTTTTTGAAGCGTTTGTGTGTGTGTTTGGTGCGCGGCAAATAGACTTGGTTTTCGGACACTGGCGCTCTCGCCTTGCCAAGAGGCCAAAAAAAAAAAAAAAAAAGAAAAGTCTCTTAAAAGTAATAATGTGACTAAACACGGAATGTTGGCATTTACCTTCATTATGGGAAATGGGATTCGTGTTATGCTTTAATATTATGGGCTCTGTCAGAGGTACCCTTGAAACTAATTTAAAAATGTGGGCTCCCCCCTCCCTCCCTCCCTCCCCTCCCCTCCCCCCCCCCCAATTTCCTAGATTAGAGTAACTAACTGATAATGCAACTTTGGTTGTTTGGTCTCAAGCATCGAACTTTCAGGACAGCGGTGGTGGGAAGGGAGGGGGGATTTTTACTCCTTAATAAATACACTGCTGGAATTTGGACTCCCCCCCCCCACCGCCCCCACCGCCCCCCAACAAATGTGTTACTTTTATGTTTTAGGAAACCAATAAAAATTAAAAATAGAAGCACTCAGCTTAGGTCCTCCTTCTTCCAGGAATCCTTCCCTAACCCCTCCCTCCCCAGGCAGGATCGCAGGCCCCTCCTGTGAGCTTTCTGGGGCCTCGCTGAGGTCCGGGTCCCTTCTGTCCTCCCCACCCCCACCCCCACCCCCACCCGCGTATTAACCCGTCCGCCTCGCGGAGTCCAGTGGATGCATAGCACATGGTAAGTGATTAATGCTGTTTTATGACCGAAGGAGAAGATAAAGCCATCTGATGTTTCACCGCTTTAACTCTAAAATGACAGAGTGGTGAATTTGTAGGCACTCAGATAAGCACATTTATTTAGAAGTTTAAGGATCTAGAAAAGTTGACCACGTCCCATGTTCGTGTTCCTTCCACGTTCTGGCAGTTCCACCCCTCAGAGGGTATTTATCCTCTGGAGCGACGTTAGAAGAGTTAGAAGCCCATCTTAGTCGTGAAATCACTTAAGTGGATAACGGTCAGAATTGGTAAAAACACGAAATAACAGAGAATAGAAAATAACAGAATGTGTCTCAGGTCATTGGGTATTTGCTTCATGAATCTTTTTTTTTTCCCCCTCTCGGTTTTATACACACACAGATGTGTGTCATGATGTAAAACGTCATTCCTTAGTATGAGTCATGGTCAAAAAAGTTTGAAAGCCACTGCCCTAGATAAATTTTCATGCATAGACACAATCAGATGTGTACAAGAAGGTTTACGTAGTGTTACTTGTAGTCCCTCAAAGCTGGAAGCAACCTTCATGTCTATCTGAAGGAGAAAGGTAAATTATATTCATAAGGTGGGAACTACGCAGAACAGTGGTGAATGAAGTAGTTTTGTGTTTCAACATATAAATGTGTCTCAATAATGTGGAGCCAAAAACAAAAAACAAACCCCCAAAACCAAACAAACAAAAAAACAAGTTGTTGAAGATGATATCATTCAGTATTCTATGAGAAATTGAGAACATGGTAAAATAAAGCTGTTGTTTTAGAGATGCATATATAGGCATTAAAAAGTGGTAAAGAGAAATTGTGAATAAATTGATACCCCTAAAAGTCAAGCTGATGATCTCTTAGGGGGTGAAAGGGCGGTTGCGATTCAGAAGGGACATACCGAAGACTTCTGGGATGCTGGAAATGCTTTATCTCCTGACCTGGGCAATGGTTACATGAGTGTTTGCTTTATGACTCTTTGTTAAGTGATACATGTAATGTCTGTATACTAAGTTTTCCCCAAAACCTGTTAAAATGTGGGTGTTGTGAAATGAAGAAGTCTGAAGACAGGACTCTAGTCTATTACTCATATTTGCCAGCTTTTCTTTAAAAAGAGAAAACTTGTGATCAGGAAAGGTACCTAGGGAATTTACACAGGAGCCGTAATGTTTTATTTCATAAACTCTGGAGTGGATGCACTTGTGTTCATTAAATCCTTTATGTGTTTTTATATCTTAATTTTTTTAAATAGAAGAAAAATAAAATCAATCACAGACAATATTGTGAACATTTGGTATGTTTGCTTTCTGAAAAGCGACTGTTAACGTATTTTTTTACAGAACTGAAATTATATTTTATGTAGTAATATAAGCTGGAATAAAGTGCTTTTAATGAAAAATGTAAATACTAAAAAGTGTATAAGGACCTGGTGGACCTTCATGGACCTTCACAAAGGATTTTTAAATGTTAACATGCTGTCATATTTACTTCAACAGTTTCAATTCCTCGGTCACTCTAGGCCACATTCCAAGTGCTCAGTAGCCACACATGACTAGTGGCTATTATATTTTACTGTATTATTTTATATTACACTGTACTATATTATATAACAAAACACTTGCATCATTGCAGCAATTTCTGTTGGAAAACATTGTTCAAGGTACAAATCCTTTGTTGGTTACATAAACTGCAGACAATCTTTTCTTTGTGCTTTGGTATCTTAAGATATTCTTCTCTATTATTAGGGAAATGTGTTTTGAATTTTTTTTTTAAGTTTTAAAGTTTCCATTTTTTTTTATACATGTAGTTCTCTAATTTACCTGACTTGTATATGTATAGATACCTATTTTTTAAATTTATGTTGTGAGATCAAGAAGAATTTGTTTTCTTTTTCCCATGTGGAGTGGCATTTATCCCCGTACGAGTGTTTGCAGTGCCACCTCCGTCCTATACATATTCCTAGATATGCTTGGGCTCATTTCTGGGTTCTTTACTCTGGTCATAGCTTGGCCTCCACAAATACTACACATTTTTATTTAGTGTTGCTATTTCTATATATTTTTTCAGTTCTAAGAATTAAAAAGTTTTTCATTATAATTTTTTTCTTTCCCCATAAGATTTTAGAAGCATTTTCTAGTTCCAAATGTGGAAGGTTTTGTGAGTTATCCTTTTGTTATTGATTTCTAACTTACACTGTAGTCAGCAAATGAGGGCTCTATGCTACTGATTCTTTGAAATTTGAGAATTGCTTTGTGGCCTCATGGTTAGTTTTTCAACTGCGCCTTGAATGATTGAGAAGAATATGTACTCACAGACTTTTGGGGCAAGGTAGGTATAAAAAAATATACACAGGCACACACATCTTGGATCAAGCATAAGACTTGTGCTGCTCAAATCTTTTTAGCCTTACTAGTTTTTTGGTTTGTTTGCGTTATCAATTACTGAGAAGTGTAACAAAAAAGATCACAATAAAATAATGAATTTTCTCATTTCTTGTAATTCTGTCACTTTGTATATACTGTACTTCCAGCTTTTATAAAGCAAGTGTGGAATTGCTCTATTTTCTCCATAAAATGAACTTTTTGTCATTCTACAGCAATGTTTTCTGCCTCACCACCCAACACCTATTACCTTAAAATCAATTTTGTTTTAGAATAATCTAGTCACACCTTTTAGCATTTGTTTAGAATGTGTCCTTCGCACAGATTAAACCTGATTGTTATTTCTGTTCTCTGATAGTCTTTGTCTTTTAATGGAGCTCTCAGTCCAATTAGGTAACATATAATTAATGATATAGTTAAGATTAAAGTTAACATTCTGTCTTATGGCTGTTTTCTATTTTCTGTGTGTGTGTGTGTGTGTATGTGTGTGTTCTCTTTGCTATCCTTTGGATTTTTTCTTACTCTGTTTTCCTTGTAACTAGTATGAAAATTGTTTTTTATTTCTTTTAGGAATTTTCTTTAAAATTTTAATGTAAACTTTTGAAAATAATTCAAGAAACCTAGGTTGCTTTGACATCAGTTAATTACATGTTTTTGTCATCTAGAGTTTTAATTACACCTTGATTTTGTTTTCTCCTGTAAATTCAACATCGTGTGTGTGTGTGTGTGTGTGTGTGTGTGTGTGTGTGTGTGGATCCTTTGTCATTTCTTCTTGATCTCAGATCCTTTTCCTTTGTCAAGTATATTTTAGAAGCTTGTTTATTAAAGGAATGTTGATGGCAAACTTTATCTAGAAATGTCTTTTACTCATTTGAATGATGGTATTTGTTTGCCATAAAATTCCAGGCTGGCAGTTTCTTTCTCAGTTCTTTGGAGGTCTCTTTGCATTGACTTCTGCTTTCCATGTTACAGTTATCTCAAATAACTTATTTGTTGTTAATCTTTTTTTTTTCCTGCTTTTAAGATCTTTTCTGTTTTACTGTTTAATGACAATGTGTCAGGTGTGGATGTTTCATTTATCCTGGTTTTATTGTTCCCTGTCTCTAAGGTTTGTGTTTCACCAATTCTCAAAAGTCTCATCTTTTTTCTTTCTATGTAGCGTTCCGTCCATTTTTTTCCTGTTCTTTTCTCAAAACTCTGATTAGACTTCTGTTAGACTTGCTGCTCAGTCTCCCCATTTCTTTTAATATAGCTTTTATATATTTTTTGTCCATGTTGAATTCCATAGAATTTCTTCAGATCTGTATTCTGATTTTTGTCCAGTTTTGTTTTCTCCAAAATGAGCTATAGTTTATGTATAATAAAGGCACAAAAATAAAGTATACAGCTTAATGAAATTTACATTTGTGTATGCTTGTGTGATCACCACCTAGATAAAGTTGGAATACATTTTATCCCTTCACCAATTCCCTCCTGTCTCTTCTACTCAGTGGAACCACTCCTCTCCCCAAGTAAACTACTGTCCTGACTTCTATCACTATGAATTATTTTCACATGTTCTTGAACTTCATTCATATAAATGGAATCCTATGGTGTTTGTGTGTGCGTGTGCGTGCATGTGTGCATGTGCGTGCATGTGTGCATGTGCGTTTGTCTTCTTTTGTTCACAGGATATTTTTGAGATCAGGTTGCATGTCTAAGTAGTTTTTTGTTCGATTTCTGACAAGGGGTGGCAAACTGTGACCTGTGGGCCAATGCTAGCCCACAAGATATTTTGGTATATAAAATTTTATTGGATATGAACATGTCTGTTCAGCAGGGTTGAATAGTTAAAACAGAGACTGTATAACCTATAAAGCCTAAACTGTTTACTATTTGGCCCTTCAGAGGACCAAAGAAAAAGTTTGGTGACCTTCTTCTATAGTATTGCATTATGTGGGTGGACCACAATTCATTTATCCATTCTCTTGTTGATGACCATTTGAGGAGTTTGCTCTGTGGGGTCATTATAAATACAGTTTCTGCAAATGTTCTTGAAATTGACATTGGCAAACATATACTCATATTTTATGGATATTTACCAAGGAGCTAAATTGATGGTCTTAGGGTAAGTTGATTGCATTCCTGTGAATATTAATAATGTTGAACATCTTTGTATATCTTTATTGGCCATTCAGATTCCCTTTGTGAAGTCCTGTTCAAATCTTTTGCCTACTTTTTTTTAGCAAGTTATCTTTTGTCAATGATTTTAGTTCCTTATATATTCTGGACAGGAAATCTTTATCTGGTATGTGTTTGGAGATATTTTCTACCTGCCTAAAGTTTGAATATTTATTCTCTTAATGTTACCTTGGGATGAGCAAACTTACTCTTATGAAGTCTAATATATCAGTGTTACGGGTGGGGGTGGAGAACTAGTGTTTTTTTGCACTCTGCCCACAGATTTTTTTTTCCCCACCCTCATTTTTGCCTACCCTGAAGGTCCTAAATACATTTGTCTATGATTTCCTCCAGAAACTACAGTTAGTTCTCACAGTTGGGTCTTTGATTTATTTCTAATTGATTTTTGTGTGTGGTTTAAGATGAGGGGTGTCAAGATTTTCCATACGGACTTTGATCTGCTCTTTATTTATTGAAAAGCCCTGTCTTTTTCCATTGTATTGCAGCGGTCCCTTTGTTGAAAATGAATGATCATACATTTGGGTCTGTTTCTGAGCTCCATTCTTTTCCACTTGGACTATTTATCAATTCTTCTATCTATATCAAACTTTCTTGATTGTAGTATATAGTAAGTCTTGACGTACAGTGGTGTAAACCCTCTAATTTTTTTTCTTTTTAAGAATTGTTTTGGCTATTTAAATGCTATGAATTTCCATATAAATTTTGGAATCAGCTTGTCAACATCTATTAAAAAAAAAAGTATACCACACTTTTGACTGGGGTTGCTTTGCCCCTACAGAACAATTTTAGGAGGATGGAGATCTTAAGAGAATCTTCCAATTTATAAGCATAATATATCTCTCCATCGAATAAGCTCAATTATTCTCACCATTGTTTCAGTTTTTAGTATAGGGGACTTCTGCATTATTAAACTTATTCTGATGCATTTGAGGTTTTGTTTTTATGCTATTGTAAATGGTATCTTTTTTCAGTTTTGTTTCCAGCCATCTTGCTAGTATATAAAAGTATAGTAGATTTTTGTATATTGAGCTTGTATTCTGATTTCACTAAATTCATTTTTCAATTCTAGTAGTTTGTAGATTGTTGATTTCCTAAATGCACAATATCATCTGAAAAAAAAAAACTTTAACTTTTCCTTTCTAATCTCTATACCTTTTTCTTTTTCCTGCCTTATTGCACTGACTGGGGACACCAGAACAGTATTTAACAGAAGCAATAAAATAGGCAGCTTTGGAGGATAACCTCAATGTTTCATTATTAAGAATGATGTTTACTGGGCAGCCCAGGTGGCTCAGCAGTTTAGCGCCGCCTTCAGCTCAGGGCATGATCCTGAAGACCTGGGATTGAGTCCCACGTCAGGCTCCCTGCATGAGGCCTGCTTCTCCCTCTGCCTGTGTCTCTGCCTCTCACTCTCTCTCCCTGTCTCTCTCATGAATAAATAAATAAAATTTTTTAAAGAGTGATGTTTACTGTACTTTTTCTTTTTTTTTTATAGATGCCTTTTACTGGATTGAGAATACTTTCTTCTATTCCTGGCTTATTGACATTTGTTTTCACAAATGGATATTGAATTTTTAAAAAATTTTAATTATAAAATGATTTTAGATTTACAAAAGATTTGCAAAGATAGTATATACCCTTCACCCAGCTTCCTCTAATGTTAACATCTTACATAACCAGGATACATTTACCAAAGTTAAGAAACCTTGGCACAATACTATTTACTAAATGACCTGCTTTATTCAGATTTCCTTAGTTTTTCCAACTAGTGTCCTTTTCCTTTTGCAGGATCTAATCCATATTCCATATTGTATTTAGTTGTCATGTCTTTCTAGCCTGTTCCAATCTGTGAAAATGTTTTCATTTTGGACATCGCCTTTTTCGTATTTTGTAGAGCATCCCTCATTTTGGGTTTTCCAATGTATTCTCACAATTAGGCTGAGGTTTCGGACTTTAGGGGAAGAGTACCACAGGAATGTTGTACTCTTTTCATTGCATCCTTATCTGGAGGCATAGGATAGCCACATCAACATGTTAACCTAAATCACATAGTTTAGACAGTGTCTGCCGAGTTTCTCCATTGTAACACATTACTACTTTTCCCTTGTATTCAATTTTGTTAGAAGTCCACACTCAAAGGGGCGAGAGGGAAAAGTATCAAGTGATTTGTGGATATATGTTAAAACTACCATGAGTAATCAATAAATACTCTGAGAGAGATATTTTGAGGTTGTACAAATGTCCTATTTCTCAAAGTTTAGCCCACTAATTTTAGCATTCAACTGATTTTGCCTGCAATAATTATTATTGTGGTATTCTAATGGTGATTTTCTATTTCCTTCATTCTTTCTACATTTATTAACTGGAATTCTGACTCTGGAGCTAGACTGCCTGGGTTCAGTTCCTAGTCCTACCTTTTCCTTGTCATATAGTGTAATCTTGGACACTTCTATATATTTGGATTTTCTCATCTATAAAATCTGTAGATGACAAGTGTCTACCGTGGAAGGTTGTTGAGAGGATTAAATGAGCTCTTACATAGAAAGAGCTAGGCCGGGATCCCTGGGTGGCGCAGCGGTTTGGCGCCTGCCTTTGGCCCAGGGCGTGATCCTGGAGACCCGGGATTGAGTCCCACATCGGGCTCCCGGTGCATGGAGACTGCTCCTCCCTCTGCCTGTGTCTCTGCCTCTCTCTCTCTCTCTCTCTCTCTGTGTGACTATCATAAATAAATAAAAATTTATTAAAAAAAAAAAAAGAAAGAGCTAGGCCTTGTGCTTAGCCCCTAGGAAGCACTCATTTTTTTCCTTTATTAATGTAGTAGGTTATTCTCACTTTAATTATTTTACTATTTATATAAATTATTAAATTATATACTCCTGGGTGAACCTTACATATATTTATATGATACAGATTTAACTTTTTAATTTTTTTCATGTAATATTCATGAGTCCTACACTGGTGGAGTTTTTTTTTTTTTTTTGGTTTTTCGCTTTTTTGCTATAGCAAAAGACATAATGAATGATAGATTCCTTAAAAACAAAAATTACACAAGAGCTTGGCAACTAAAGTGGCAGTATTCTCAACTTTCTAGAATGATTTGTATCCAAGTCTTTTGGTAGAGATACAGATAGCTTTTGCAAATGAGTCTTCTAAAATATTGAACTTGAGCAAATCTAATACTCGACATGTATTATTAAAAAATCACTCACTAGGAATGAAAAAAATGAATTTAGCTTTTCTGCATGTTTTACCATGCACATTGTATTATCCTAGAGGTTTCAATATTTGGAATATTTAAAAGGATTCTTTTGCAAGCAGTATATATTGAGTGCTTTCAGTGTGCCTGGCAATATATTTTGCTGCTTTTGGATATTTTGCTCTTGAGGAGCTTATGAGTCAGTCAGTCGTTTTAAAAGTTGAAGGCAGGCCCACTTGAATAATCAGGGAAACTCTGTGTTCATTTTTTTAAAGTTGATAAAATTAAGCTCTAATTTTCTTTCTCCCATTCCTCTCAACATGTTGGTTTAGGCCCTTATCATCCTTTGCTATTTTTCCCTGTATCGATATTTTCCTTCCCTACTTTTGTGTAGAATGACCACTAGGAGAGTCAATTCCTGAAAAAAACCCTTTAGTGATATCCCAGGACTTGAGAAAACAGGTCCTTGACTTAGCATGATTGGTCCTTTTCTGTCTGGTCCCAGGTTGCTTTACTAGCCTTGTATGTAGTCTTACTCCTTAGAATTAGTCCAGTGGCACAGTTTGTCTTAACTAATCAGAACCTGCAGTCACTGTACTGTTTATGAGGTTATGGCTTATTCATACAGTTTCCTCTGCCTTAAGTGGATTTTCCAAAACTTTTCCAAGTTTTGTTCAGTGGATACTCATTCCACAATCCTCCTAGCTGGATAGGAACCCCATAATTTGTAATCGATAGCCCTTGTTAAATTCTTACCTTTCATTGCCAATCTTTATATCTAAATGTCATTTCCAGTTGGTCAGGTTCTTAGAGATAGGGTTCCAGTACCTAGCATGATACTTTGCATACAAAGAGATATTGCTAAATAGCTACCACTCTTAAATACCTACTGTAATTGTGCTACAATTTTGCAAAGTAAGTATTATTGTCTCTGCTTTAAATTGTGAAGGAACTTAGTATCAAAGAGATTAAGAAACTTGCCCAACATTGTCTAGTTAGTAAGTGGCAAAACTGGTTTGTCTGATTTAAAAACTCTTGCTATTTCTTTTATGCCATAGTGCCTTCCTACTAAAAATAATTAAAATTATTAAATAGGTATATTTATGGTAAAACACACTACTAACATTGCTTCATATACATTGCCAGTATGCTACATGGAGTCTTCACTTGAGCAACCAACTTAACTCCTGTGGACTAACTGATATGCTCCTACCTTCTTCAAATTTTCCTTCTAAGTTTTTATATTAATGCAGAAGGTTTGGACGTCTAATTTTGACTTATGGGGTCAGTGAAACAGAAACATAGCACAATTTGCTTGGTCTTTGTTTTGTTTTTAAGTAGATAATTTTGCTTTTACCTAATGATCTTTACTAGGCAACTGATAAGGTAAAAATAGTCTGCTTATCTTTTATGAAGTACTTTTTCTGTTTCTACTGAGGTATAAAATGCATGGGGGGGAAGCACATAAAATGTGCCAATCATAAATTTATGACTTGATGAATTTATGTATACCTGTATAGACACATGTCAAGAAAGACATCCAGAAGGAGAAAATTCTCATGCATCTCCCAGCTAGTACCTCTGTTAGAAGTACTGATTTCCATGTCTACGGATTAGTTTTATGTATTGTTGGACTTTAAGGGTAGCCAAATATTGAGCATTCCTTTGACTTCTTTATTCAGTATAGTTTTTTAAAATTTATCCATATTAATGCATGTGTATGTATTTTTTTCTTTTTTTTTCCTGTAGTAGTCCATTATATTAATATACCACAGTCTATCCATTCTGTTAACAGATGTATGGTTTTTTTCTAATTTGGACTATTACAAATAAAGCTGCTATGGGTGTGGGTCTGGTGCAGATCAGGTGGACATGGCATTCCAATAGGCATGGCAGCTGGTGGCTTGTGCCCAGGTGAGGGGCTCAGCTGTTGTGGTCTCCTTGGCAGTGGTATTGGGGAAGCCCAGCGTGGGTGGGGACAAAAAGCTGTGCATACTCAAGGCATCAGCATGGGTGGAGGCCACCTGCCATGGGCCAGGTGTTTATGACCCCAACTGGGCCAGGCAACAACCACAGTCTCTGGTCAACCTATAGAAGAGGAACCTGGACTCTAGAGAAGAACTAGTATTTAGGCTGGACCACTATGAGGCCAAGACTACGTGACCCATCTTTCTATTTAGGCACTCCCAGAACCATGTGGATGCCTCCCAGGAAAATGACCTACTCTGGATCATGAAAAGCTGAACTAACCCAGCTCTGACTTGTAGTCTTAGGGTTGAAGTTTAATAAAATTGTCCAATTGTCGATGAGCCATGCAATAGAAACCACTGATATCATCAGCAAACACCTTCCAGGAATCTGCAGTGTCAGCACAGACCTGCTAAGGGAAGGTACCCTCATCAAGCCCAACTTAATCATGTCCCTCCCACTGGAAGCCAGTAGCTGTGTGTCACAGAGATGGAGCCTGGGTTGAGGCTGCATATCACAGTGATGGAGCTGGATCGAGGCTGCGTATCACAGTGAATGGAGCCTGGATCGAGGCCGTGTATCACAGCGATGGAGCCTGGATTGAATTGTAGCTGTGTAACACAGAGCTGGAGCCTGGATTGAATTGTGGCTGTGTATCACAGAGATGGGGCCTGGATTGCGGCCATCTTCCGGAACTACATCCACCCAGCAGACGCCAAGCAGCAAGAAGGCATTAGGAGATCGTCATCTGCCATGCCAATGTCATCTGCTACATCGTGTGGTGGGTGCTTCAGTTCCCTCCATAAGGCTGGCTCTGTCTCTGTCTCACCAATGGCAGCATCACTCACTTGATGGTATGGCCTGATGGCTGAGTGGCACTTGGGATCCTTAGGAACATGGGGTTCATACCTCTGGGTAAGATCTCCTAGTCCTGAGGGCTGCCTGAAGTGACCACTCTCCTCAACCCCTGGCCTGGCTCCCACAGATGCCACCAAGGACACAGCTCCTTCCCTGTCTTCCCTCCACAGATTATTTACATTGCATTTCTCCAGGAGGAGAGAGAAGTACAAATACCTAAAGTATTTAAAATGTCTGTACTTCATGGCCCAATGGAAAAGGAAATCATTCTGAGCAGGTCAGCCTGTTTCTTGTGATTTTTTTTGCATTATAAACCAGGAGGAGGCCTCATTGATGCCATCTGCAGGGACCACGGCCGGTCCATGTGAGAGTCTTTGGTTGTGAGCCCCTCAAGGCTCCTCTGCAAAGCCCATCAGTCCTGAAGGGTCCGAAGTAGAGGGGCCACCAGCTCTTCTATTCAGATATATGCTTTTTAAGATTTTATTTATTCATGAGAGACAGAGAGAGAGAGAGAGAGAGAGAGAGAGGCAGAAACATAGAGAAGCAGGCTGCATGCAGGGAGCCTGACTTGGGACTCGATCCCGGGTCACCAGAATCATACCCTGGGCTGAAGGTGGCACTAAACCGCTGGGCCACCCGGGCTGCCCTCTTCCATTCAGATCTTCTTGTACATTCTTCTCATTTCTTAAAACCTGTTTTATCACTTAAATATTTTTTTAATAAATTAATTTTTATTGGTGTTCAATTTACCAACATACAGAATAACACCCAGTGCTCATCCCGTCAAGTGTCCCCCTCAGTGCACGTCACCCATTCACCCCCACCCCCCGCCCTCCTCCCCTTCCACCACCCCTAGTTCGTTTCCCAGAGTTAGGAGTCTTTATGTTCTGTCTCCCTTTCTGATATTTCCACACATTTCTTCTCCCTTCCCTTATATTCCCTTTCACTATTTTTCATATTCCCCAAATGAATGAGAACATACACTGTTTGTCCTTCTCCGATTGACTTACTTCACTCAGCATAATACCCTACAGTTCCATCCACGTTGAAGCAAATGGTGGGTATTTGTCGTTTCTAATGGCTTCAATAAATGGTGCTGGGAAAATTGGACATCCACATCCAGAAGAATGAAACTAGACCACTCTCTTGCACCATACACAAAGATAAACTCAAAATGGATGAAAGATCTAAATGTGAGACAAGATTCCATCAAAATCCTAGAGGAGAACACAGGCAACACCCTTTTTGAACTTGGCCACAGTAACTTCTTGCAAGATACATCCATGAAAGCAAAAGAAACAAAAGCAAAAATGAACTATTGGGACTTCATCAAGATAAGAAACTTTTGCACAGCAAAGGATACAGTCAACAAAACTCAAAGACAACCTACAGAATGGGAGAAGATATTTGCAAATAACATATCAGATAAAGGGCTAGTTTCCAAAATCTATAAAGAACTTATTAAACTCAACACCAAAGAAACAAACAATCCAATCATGAAATGGGCAAAAGACATGAAGAGAAATCTCACAGAGGAAGACATAGACATGGCCAACATGCACATGAGAAAATGCTCTGCATCACTTGCCATCAGGGAAATACAAATCAAAACCACAATGAGATACCACCTCACACCAGTGAGAATGGGGAAAATTAACAAGGCAGGAAACAAATGTTGGAGAGGATGCGGAGAAAAGGGAACCCTCTTGCACTGTTGGTGGGAATGTGAACTGGTGCAGCCACTCTGGAAAACTGTGTGGAGGTTCCTCAAAGAGTTAAAAATAGACCTGCCCTACGACCCAGCAATTGCACTGTTAGGGATTTACCCCAAAGATTCAGATGCAATGAAACATCAGGACACCTGCACCCCGATGTTTCTAGCAGCAATGTCCACAGTAGCCAAACTGTGGAAGGAGCCTCGGTGCCATCGAAAGATGAATGGATAAAGAAGATGTGGTTTATGTATACAATGGAATATCACTTAAATATTTATCAACTAAAGAGTCTCCTCAACTGGGTTCTTGCTTTGATAACCAGTGTCTGAGTCCAGAGTCCTGCACCTCTGAGACTGTTGGATCTGAGCTCACCCACTGCTTTAGGCCTTTCCTGCCACCCAGCAGCACCTTGGCATGTGAGGGAGGTGACTGGGCTGTGATAGTGCTTTGGGCATCCTGTTTCAATAAAATACTCAACAGCTTAATTTTTGTCTCTGTATGTTAATCCTTTATGCTTACAGGTTGAACTATTTAGACATGACATTTCCATCCTAAATATTCTGTTAAGAGAAACTTGGTCATGAACATTTTCTGCAATCAGTGCAATTAATTGGGCAATTTAATCCATTTGTTTTGGAAATAACTACAAAATAAAATTTTACTTTACTGAAATAAGAGAGCTGCTATGAATAGTCATACACAGATCTTTTAGTGACATTTGGAGTATTTTACTTAGGAGTATATATATCTAAGACTAGAATTTTAAAGCTGTGGCATAGCCATTTATTAGTTTTAGTAAATCCTGCCAGGTAACCAACAGCAAAGGAGTTAAGTGTACACTCTCACCAGCAGTGGGAGTTGTAGTTCACATTTTCACCAGCACTTGATATTATTTTTTCTTTTCATTTTAAGTCCTTTGGTGAATGTGAGATGGTAGCTCATGGTTTTCTTTTTCATTCCTTCATTATTAATGTTGAGCACCCTTTCATATGTTTTATGCAGTACTTATTCAAGTCTTGATATTTTTATTGGATTGTCATCTTATTGATCTGTAGGAATTCTTTATATTTTAGATTAGAATCCTTTGTTGGATCTATGTATTGCAAATAGCTTCTCAGTCTGTGACTTTTTTTTTTTACATTAATGATGTCTTGTGATAAACAGAATTTCCTGAATCCAGTTCATCAATTTTTTGAATACCATGTTTTGTGTCCTGTTTAAGAAATCTTTGCTTATTTCACAGTCATGAAGATCTTCATTTTTGTTTCATAGTTAGGTCTGTGTTCCATTCTGTGATTTATCTGCATACTTTTTTGAATAATGCGAAATCAGAATCAAGGTTACTTTTTCATTTCACTGTGGAAATCCAGTTGCTCTAGAATTATTTTTTGAAAAGAATTTCCTTTTACTCTTCAAGTTACAGTGGTGAAAATCTGGTTTCCATCCATCCATGTGTATCTTTTTCTAAACTTCCTTTCCTGGCTTATAGACAACCACCTTCTTGCTGTGTCCTCCTGTGCCCTCTCTGTGCATGTGTGGAGAAAGAATAGTATCTGATATCTCTTCTGCTTCTTGAAAGACACAGGTCCTGCCCTTATTTGATCTTAGTTACCTCTTTTTTAAAGGCACTGTCACCAAATATAATCATCTTGGAGATTAGGGTTTCAATGTAAGAATTTTGGAAGGACACAGTTCAGTCTATAACATTCTGCTCTCTAACCTTCTAAGTTCATGTCCTTTTTGCATGTAAAATACATTTATTCCATTCCAACAGCTCCAAGAGTCTTAACCCATTCCAGCATCAACTCATAAATCTATAGTCCAAAGTCTTATCTAAATATGTTGGGTGCCTGCTTGGTTCAGTCAGTAGATCATGTGACTCTTGATCTAGAGTCATGAGTTTGAGCCCCACAGTGACTCTGGAGCCTCTTTAAGAAATTTTTTTTTAGAATATTGTCTAAATCAGATATGGATGAAACTTGAGGTAAAATTCATCCTGAAGCAGAATTCCTTTCTCATCAGTGAACCTGTAAAATCAAACAGGTTAGGTGGTTCCAAAATAAAATGGTGGGACAGAATAGGATAGATATTCCCATTCCAAAAGGGAGAAACCAGAAAGAAGAAAGGGGTTGGTAGGTCCCAAACAAGGCCAACATCTAGCAAACTCTATTTGATTTTATTTATTTTTTTTTATAAGGGAAAGTTTTTCTTTTTTTTTTTAATATAAATTTTTTTTTAATTTTTATTTATTTATGATAGTCACAGAGAGAGAGAGAGGCAGAGACACAGGCAGAGGGAGAAGCAGGCTCCATGCACCGGGAGCCCGATGTGGGATTCGATCCCGGGTCTCCAGGATCGCGCCCTGGGCCAAAGGCAGGCGCCAAACCGCTGCGCCACCCAGGGATCCCTCTATTTGATTTTAAAACTCAAGAATAATCCTCTCTGGCTTCACAGTCTGCCCTCTGGCCCCATAGCCCTAGGTGATGGCCCCAACCCTAAGGCACTGGGTGGGGGGCCGCCTGACCCATTGAAACCAAGGATGGGAGCCCCACCCTCTTAAACCAAGGAGGGAACAGCCTTGCCCTCTGGGGCTGAATTCAGAGTGGAAGGATGTCTGAATTGCCCTAGGATCATTCTTTCCTTTTCATGAGGAATAAAGCATCTTTGCAACCAAATAGTTCTAGTCTAGACCTATTCAGTTTCAGAAGTCCAAAAGCCTTCCTTTATTTCATCCTGTGTTCTGTTTGGTCCCATCTGTGAGAATCTCTGCTGATATAATCCCATCTCTATTCCTGGCTTCTGCTTTAGTTGATTAATAACTTCAAGGGTTATCTTCTCTTGGAGTCACTGGCCCGCACCCTTGGTGTTTTCTTCAGGGCATGCTTTGTCGCTTTTTGCAATATGGACAGACTGAGAATTTTTCCACATCTTCAAGTTCTCTCTCTCTTTGTCTAATTTTTTTTAACTTATCTCTCTCTTCTCAAATTCTATTCAAGTAATAAGGATAAGCCAGGCCACATCCTCAGTAGTTTGATTAGAAATCTCTTCAGCTAAATATCCATCACTTGCAAGCTCTTCCAATAAACACTACAACACATTTCAGCCAAATTCTTTGCTACTTTGTAAGAACGACCGTCTTTACACTATTTCCAATAGCATATTCTTCACTTACATCTGAGTTCTTGCCACAGTCACCTTTAACTTCCTATTTCTTCAAGGCAGTCTTGGATTTTTCTAGAATGTGCCTTAAAACTCTTCCAGCCTCTATTCCATTCCAAAGCCACTTCCACATGGTTACTGCAACATTCCAGTTCATGGTACCAGATCTGTATTATTCTGTTCAGACTGCCGTAACAAATTAGGTGGCTTGAATAACAGAAATTTGTTTTCTCACAGTTCTGGAAACTAGATGTCCAAGCACCAACAAATTCAGTTTCTGAGGAGGCCTCTCTTCCTGGCTTGGAGATGGCTGCCCTCTTGCTGTGTCCTCACATGGCCTTCCCCCTTTGTGTGTGTGTGTGCGCGCACACCTCTTACATATACCTAATATATAATGATAAAAATGAGGCAATTAAATACTAAAAGTATCTTGTCTAGGAAAGGGGAACATAGGAGATACACTGGAGTCATTGGTCCATAGCAGTTCTGAAATCCTCATGACAGATATTGGGACACCCTGGTGGAACAAAATGTTTTCTGATTGGGGCCTGATTCTGTCTTCTTGTTTATTGTTTTCAGAGGCTCTGGTACTTCCCTCTAGAGAGTTCTTCTTTTATCTTCCTTAGTTCCATATGAAATGGAGAGTAGAGAATTTGCTCCACTTGGAACTGAGCAGCCCTTTCTTCTCACTGCTTCCATATAGGACGAGCCAAAGGGTCATTTTCAGGCACCAACTCATAGACTGGTTCTCTTTGGCAACACAATTCTCTCCAAAATCTGGAAGATTTCATGTCTCAGCTTCTGATTAATTCTCTGTGCTGGTAAGCATATTTCTGGGGTGGGTTTTTTCCCCCTTTGTTTTGAAACCTGGTTCTCAAATCTGCATTGATTTGCTTTCTTACCTATATAGTTCTTTCTAGACCAAAATAAAGTTATTTGGCAACTGACTGGCTTCTATTGGAAAATTTTTCCTTAATCTGATTTTTTCCCCCTCATCTTGCCCAAATAAAGTGATTTAATGGCTATGTTATCTATTCTTGCCCTGAAGCAGTTTAATTTTTTTTTAAAGAGTTTTCCGGGTACAATGACCTTTATTCATTGTGTCTGTTGTTAGCATGGGAGTTGAGAAGCTGTTCAAGTAATATTGCAAGATTGGAAATGTCTGGAATCTCTCTGTTCCTTTTCACTTCTTACTGTAAACTGGATAGTTCCTCTCTCAGCTCATCCCTTTCTTAAATACCTTCTTAAATGCAGCCAAAAATAACCAATGCACACTTCAAATTTTTTTCTTCTTTTGTTAAAGATTTTAATGAGAGATACAGAGAGAGAGAGAGAGAGAGAGAGAGAGAGAGAGAGGCAGAGACACACAGGCAGAGAGAGAGGCAGAGAGAGAAGCAGGCTCCAGGCAGGGAGCCTGATGTGGGACTTGATCCCAGGTCTCCAGGATCACGCCAAAGGGAGGCGCCAAACTGCTGAGCCATCCAGGTTTCCAATGTTTTGTTTTCTTACCTCTTCTAGAGCTTCTGTGATCTGCCTCCTGAGGTACCAGAAACAAATCCTTTATCAAATATTTTGTCACTGTATAAAACACCTATCTTTCCAATCTTAAGATCTGTTTCCTTACTGCTTCTTGAACCCTAAATATGTTTCTAGTTTTTCTAGGGAAACATCCTGCTTTTGGTACCAATTTCTTTGTAGCCATAATAGGCTAAAGTTATGGCATGCTGACAAGTCATCCCCAAACCTCTGGCTTTAGTGAAGAACATTTTATTTTTCTCATGCTAAAACATTCATTGTGGATTTCTGGGAGACTGCCCCACATACTCAATCTCAGGCCTGTGGATATACCTCCATCTTATATGCTTTCTGTAATAATTGATTTTTTTTTAGATTTATTTATTTATTCATGAGAGACACAGAGGCAGAGACATAGGTAGAGGAAGAAGCAGGCTCCTCACAGGGAGCCTGATGCAGAACTTGATCCTAGGCCCCAGGAGCATGCGCTGAGCCGAAGGCAGATGCTCAACTGCTGAGCCACCCAGGCGTCCCAATACTTTATCTTGATTGTCATGGGTGGGAAAGAGAATGTTAAATGGTCTTGTAACTGTTTATTAGCAGCCTAGAACTAGTCACATGGCTATGCCTAACTTATAATGAGGTAGAGAAGTTAAAGCAGGAATATAAACAGAAGGGACTGAATTGTATCCTATATGTGAATAACTAAAAGTTATAAGTTAGGCTGATAGAGTATGTTTTACAGTTATCATTCTTGGGCAAATTTATCTTTTTTTAAATTTTTTTAAAAGATTTTATTCATGAGAGAGACACAGAGAGAGGTGGAGACATAGGCAGAGGTAGAAGCAGGCTTCATGCAGGGAACCTGATGCAGGACTTGATCCCGGGACTCTGGGATCATGTTGGGCAGATTTATCTTATGTGACCTGGAAAGCTATGTTCGAATGTGGAATTTCTGGAGTCTTGAGATTTCTGTACCTCTAGAGCATGGCAGTGTAGGACTGCTGGCCCATCTTCCCTTCTCTTCATGTTCCAGGCCTCATTGTGCACCACAGAGGGCACACATTTAAGCTATGTCTATACCCTTGCAAATAGCCACCCCTTGGCTACCTCTTGGACCTAGGGCTGTGTACACAGTGGCACAATCTGTTTTCATAAACATAGGTCTAGGAAAGAGGACTGCACAGTTCCTAGTAGCAGGCTTGAAGTTCTTTGGACAAGGAATCCTATGGTTACAGGAACTTAGAGCTTGGCCTAGGAGGGGAGTCTGGGCAGTCCCCTTAAATCCTTGTCCTTCTTACTCTATAGGGAAGGATTTGCTATGAGCCCCTCATGCCCAGGTTTAAGGGCAATACTGAGCAAGTATAATGTCTGTGTGCTTAGAAAAAAAGAATAGGATCTGGGTGGACATACAAATCTCTGTCATACTTCATGCTTACTAATTTAGCTTCCTACATGGTGCTAGGAAGGGGAAATACTCTGGTCATCAAAGTTGAGTATCATGTCTTAACAACTGTAATTCTCATTACAAAGTCCCGTTAGGATAAATAAATCAGTTTCCTTTATGTTTGCTCATAGCAAATTTGTATCATCCCTACGTTTTCTGACGTTATGGAAGTATTGGGATTGTGTCACACTTCTGAGTGATGCTCTTACCTTGTTACCATGTAATTAGGAACAACTGAGAAGCTGTGAGATCTAGCCATCATGAAGGCAGGCAGTCTAGGGTGTAGAATCCAGATGATCAGATCAAATGCTGGCTCTGATACTTCTCAAATGTCTGATACTGACATTTCAAAAGCTTTCTGTTTCAAAGTTTTCTTATTTGTGCAATGGGAGTAAAACCACCTATTTTCAGTTAAATGACCTATAGAAAATATTTATAGATCAAGCAGAATTCTTTCTCAATGAAAAAATGGTGAAAAACAATGACATATTTGGGGAGTAAGTCTGAGATTTAATGCAAGGAAGATGACCTAAGGGAAGAAGGAGGTCCCTGGGAGATGAAGTCCTTAGTCAGATATCCTGAAAAGAGAGCTGTGAGGCATCCCTGGGCTCTGGTTTATCTCTAAGGGAAGGTATGTCTTTACTATCTCAACCTAGTAATCTCTCTTGAGCTTCAGTGCCCTGATTTTGAAAATGAGGATAATAAGAATTGCTTTGATGATCTTGATAACAATCTTTGATAGAGTGGTGGAGATAAGAGCCAGGGGAATGGGTTGGAAAGTAAATAAGTGAGGAAATGGGAATTATCTACATTTTCAGTCTTTTTCAGAAATTTGAGAAAGATAGTCTGGGAATACAGTGGGAGCAGGAGGGCAGAGCAAGGTTAATGAAGGTTTTGTTTGTTAAAGATTGGGAAATAACAGATCATGGTTATATGTTGCAGAGAAATCTCTAGTAAAAAGGGAGACCGTGATAATGTAGAGAGACATTGAATAGAGAGGTAGAGTTGACTTTTGTGCTAGGAAGGGAAATTTGTAGGGTTAGCATTGAAAAGATGAAATACTGTATCCAATAGTCTTTTTTTTTCCTCTTCAGTAGAGTATAATGTGGGGTTGTTTGCAGAGACATATATATAGGTACAAGTGTTGGGAGTGAGGACACCAACTGGAAGACAGAAGAGAAAGCAAGAAATAACAGGAGTGGGGAAATGTTCCAGAGTCATGGGCAGGCTTTAGAACTCAACTGTGTTGGAGTTGACGGAGTTAGAGAGTGAAGTTACTCTTCTTGACTGTGAGACCACCATCTCTGAACCCTCCATCTCAATTTCTACTGCAGTAGCTTTTCCACTGTACTGTTTTTGTACATTTTTAATATCCCCTGAGGCATTCTCCAGTTACACAGATGTCTACCTGGGCCGTCCAAATTACTGCAAGATACCATTATTTGTCTAGCTCTCTGATTACAGAATTGCATAGGTTTTTAGTAGCATATCCTTATTTTTTCCCCTAGGTGTGAGATTTTTGTAGAGAGGTTTTTCAGAGATGACTGTATTATCTTCATCTCCATGGAAAGTCATTGCAATTGTCCCCTCAAATACATATGTTGAAATCTTAAACACACACACACACACACACACCCCGCCCAGTGTGATGATATTTGAAGGTGTGGCCTTTGGGAGGTAGATAGATAATGAGGGTGGAAACTTTGTGAATGAAATCAGTGCCCTTGTAGGAAGTGTCCAAAGAGCTAGCTAGCTCTCTTTCCACCATGTGAGGATACAATGAGAAGTTGGCAGTCTAAAACCCCGTGGAGGATTTTCCCCAGAACCCATCCATGCTGGCACCATGATCTTGGACTTCCAGCCTCCAGAACAGGGAGAAATAAATGTTTATTGTTTAAGCCATCAAGTCTATGGTACTTTGTTACCTGAACTAAGAATGGCAAGGTTAGTTTTTTACAACCTAGAATTTTAAAAACTTGAATGTAGGTTAATAAGTTAATATCATCTTCCTGGCAGGTAAATGAAGTTTAAAGGAAAGTGCTCACAATATTCTTTGATGCTGAGTCCTACCTTCTTCCAGTGAAGGTCTTGATTCCCTTACCATGTTAGAGTCCAGGTACCTGGAAACAACAAACTCTGGTGAAGTAAAGCCATCCTGCTACTGTTTTTGTGCTCATGACTATGCTCGTGAAAGGCATTTCTTGCATGTTCATGTATAGTTACTTACAAACCTAGTTGCACAGGTAGTTTCTATCCATTAAGAATTTAACAATTTAAGAAAACAGTGAACATGAACATAAGTGTTTTAGCTGTGGTAACATGCAAACACAAACATGAAAAAAAATTTAGTTTTGTGGAATATTTTAGAATGAAGAACCATAGGAGGACAGTACAAGTATTGTGGTTATACTCTTATCTGCCCAGGTATCTGTGTTTAGCAACCATAAGTAAAAGGGAAATTAGCCCTTAGGAATAATTATTACTTACCAAGACTTGGAAATTTTTCACTGTTCATCATAGAAATTAATGATAACACAAAATAACTTGATTTCATCATCCTAGGTTTCTTTGAGGGACCATATAGCCTAGATGCTAAAAGCCTGGACCCAGGTATCAGGACCAGTCATTTGCTAATTGTGTGATCTTGGACAACATACTAAAACATTTGGTGCCTGAGTTTCCTCATGGGCCAAAAAAGGATAATATGGTGCATCCCCTATAGGGTTGTTATGAGGATTAATGAGATGTTATATATAAAATACCTAGGTTGTGCTACTATGTTGTGCTTACTATGGTAAGCTCTTGGAGGTTTCTGGTTAGAAAGATATTATATACATTCTCTCAAAAATGGATAGACATTGTAGGTTGAAAATCAGTAAAGACATGGTTGAACATAATGTATTATCATCAACCAAATAGATGTAATTGATATCTTCAGACTATTTTATTCAACAATAGAATATATATTCTTCTCAAGCTCACATGGAACATTCACCAAGATA
Source organism: Nyctereutes procyonoides (assembly GCF_905146905.1). Classification (NCBI taxonomy): domain Eukaryota; kingdom Metazoa; phylum Chordata; class Mammalia; order Carnivora; family Canidae; genus Nyctereutes; species Nyctereutes procyonoides. The sequence continues at coordinate 1,655,494 of NW_026575146.1, read as the reverse complement.
GACCACATTCTGGGCTGTAACACTCAACAAATTTAAAAGAATAGAGATCATAAATTGTTTGCTCTCAGGCCACAGTAGAATTTAACTTAGAGATCAATAATATAAAGATAAGTAGGAAATTTCAAAATACAGAGGTAAACACAGTTTATAAATAATAGGTCAAAAAGTATGTCAAGATAAATTTTAAAATATTTTGAACAAAATGAAAACATGACTTATCAAAATATCAGATGCAGAGAAAGTGTCAGAGAAAAATGTATATAGCATTATAATGCATATAGTAGAAAAGAAGAAAGCCCTGTAATCAGTAATCTAAATTTCCACCTTAGGAAACTAGGAAAAAACCTAAATCTGGAAGTAAGCAGAAGAAAAAAAGTAATAAGAATTGGAGCAGAAATCAGGGCACCTAGCTGGCTCAGTTGGTGGAGTGTGCAACTCTTGATTTCAGGATTGCTGGGTATAGAGAGTAAACTCTTAAAAAAAAAGAAAGAAAGAAAGAAAACAAATTAAAAATGAAATATCAGAGAAAAGCAATGATATAAAAATCTGGTTTGTTAGATCAATAAAATTGATAAACCTCTAGTGAGGCTGAGAAAAGTAGGATACACACTATTAATATCACAAAGGAGATGATATCACTTCACATCCACTGGACATTTAAAGAGTAACAACAATGCTATGAACAGCTCATTGCCCACACCTATATCTGTTAAAGAAATCAAATAATTGCCTTGCAAAACAGAAAGCACCCTGCCCAGGTAGGTTTACTGGTGAATTCTACCAAATATTTAAGGAGGAAATTATGCCAGTTCTCTGTAATCACTTTCAGAGGATAGAAGCAGAGGGAATACTTTGTAACTTATTCTGTGAGGCCAGCATTGCCCTAATGTCTAAACCAGAGAAGGACATTAAAGATACAAATCAGTATCTTTCATGAGCATAGATTAAAAAATCCTCACAAAATATTAGCAAATCAAATCTAACAATTTATAGAAAGAATTATACACCATGACCAAAAGGGGATTATCACAAGTATGCAAAATTAGTTCAACATTCAAAAAAATCAGTTAATGTAATCTTCACATCAGGCTAAAATAAAATCAGATAATTGTATCAGTAGATGTAGAAAAGCATTTGGAGTATCTCAAACCCATTCACGATTTTAAAAAACCTTTCAGTAAGCTATAAATAGAGGGGAACGTCCTCAGCTTGATAAAGGATATCTACAAAAGCCTACAGCTAACATTATACTTTATGGCAAGAAAGTAAAAGTTTTCTCATTAAGATCAGAAACAAGGCAAGATGATCTTTTGTTCCTTTCCAACAACCTACTGGAATTCCTAGCTAATGCACTAAGACAAGGAAATAAAATATATACAGATTGTTGAGGAAATAAAGTTATCTTTGTTCACAGTCGATACAATCATCTGTGTAGAAAATCCAAAAGAATTGACAAACAAAAAACCTGGAACCAATAAGTAATTAATAACAAGGTGGCAGGATATAAGGCTAATATATGACAGTCAGTTGCTTTCTTATATACCAGTTGTTGAATAAATTGAATTTGAATCTAAAAATACTTTTTCCTCAATTTTGCTGTGAACTTAAAACTGCCCTAAAAGAATGAAATCTTTTAAAAAAAATTTTTAAAGATTTTATTTATTTATTCATGAGAGACACACAGAGAGAGGCAGAGACACAGGCAGAGAGAGAAGCAGGCTCCATGCAAGGAGCCCGACGCGGGACTTGATCCCCAGTCTCCAGGATCACGCCCTGGGCTGAAGGCGGCACTAAACCGCTAAGCCACCCAGGCTGCCCAAATGAAGTCTTTTAAAATATATGTTGAAAATGTGGAATCTGAGTTCAGACAATACTCTTAAGCTTACCTTTCACCTTTTGACTTTTTTTTAATAATTTTTTTAAATTTATTTATGATAGGCACACAGTGAGAGAGAGAGAGAGGCAGAGACACAGGCAGAGGGAGAAGCAGGCTCCATGCACCGAGAGCCCGACGTGGGATTCGATCCCGGGTCTCCAGGATCACGCCCTGGGCCAAAGGCAGGCGCTAAACCGCTGCGCCACCCAGGGATCCCCTCACCTTTTGACTTTTGAAGTGAATAGTTTGTTATGGTGACAATGAGAAAAAACAGTTTCTCTCCAGAGACTGTTCCTTTAACTGAAATGTATTCTTCAATGCAGAAAAATGGAATTCTTTGTTCACGATTTGACATATACTAGGTAGTAGTCTTTTATGCCCAATGAGTAAAATAATTATTGCTCACAAATGGATGTTGTTGCTTTAAGGTTAAAAATAGATGTATAAGAGGTTAGGGACAGGAGGGGGTTGTGGAGGGAGGTAGGTGTGCTTATAAAAAGGCAACTTTGAGGAATCCTTACAGTGATAGAACTGTTTCATATCATGGTATGGTGGTAGATAGGTAAGCCATAAGGTAGTAAAGTTCTGTAGAACTAAATGCATACACCAAGAAGTATAGTGAAACTGGGAAATCTCAAAAGACTAGTGGATTGTATTAATATAAATATGTTTATTGTGATATTCTACTTAAGTTTTGTGAAATGTTATCATTTGGGGAAACTGAGTAAAGGGTACTCAAGATCTTTCTTAAAATCATATATGAATCCATAGTTATAGTAAAATTTAAAAAGCATGTTTATATACTATTATATAAACTACTATATAAACTATTATATAAACTAAATAATTTTATTTTTTGTTTGTTTTTAGGTTGCTTCTGCCTCATTGACAAGTCATCACTGGCTTTGTAAGTTGACATTTTCATTTTTTTATTCTTTACCCCCAACATTGTAGATTTTCTGATCACATAAGAGTACTTTTCTAGAAAACCTGGAGCAAAAATTGGAGCAAAACTCTATTATTTGGTTCTTACATTATTTTAAGGTCTGTTTCACTTTTTCTGATACTATTAGGTGATAGTTATTTTGAGTAAGTTGAATTTCACATCTTAGCCTAGTGCCATCTGTTTCTTTGGAGTGACTTCCTATCAAGGTTATGATTAGGAGTGAAGTGTCATCTGTGGAGCTGAGATTGTATATACATCCATCCTGTTGGATATCACAGTCTTTACACAGAACATCTTCATGGCTGATGATAACAGGGACACAACACCCTGGGAGAAAGCCACAAGTGTAAGTGGTTTGACCAGTGAGATAAAATGAATTCTGCTTTATTTACATTTGAAAATCTGGCAATTAGATGGAATGAGGGCAGGATTCCAGACGGGAGAATTTAACTTTATTTTCATTTTATCATTTAAAGTAGATATCTTGCTATTTTGTAACTTTTTCTCTGTCGTATTTGGGGGAAAAAATTAGAACTGATTTAATAATGAGTAGGGTTTTTTTTTAATTCCATGAAATGCAAACATTTGAAATGAAAGGAAAATTTACACAAACATTTTTAACCTGAGACAATAAATTATTCTTTGTATCACTGAAAACATATTACATTATTAAGTGGATTTCACTTGGCCAGGTTCTGAGAAAAGAGACTGTGTTGCCTGTTATGGAAAAATAAGGTCATGAACTATTATAATGTGCAGTCACTATTTTTGATTTATATATATTGTCATTTTGATGAACTGAAATATGCTAAACTAATCTTAAGGACATCTTTGAGAAATGTCTGAAAATGGCTTTCTTTTTCATGTTAGCAATGGAGGATAATATTGTTACAAAGTAACATCTGGGGGAGTTGCATTCTCTGTGTATCAGTTTGAATCTTGTTCTTTTTTAAAAAAATTTTATTTATTTTTATTTTTTTAAAGATTTATTTTTATTTATTCATGATAGACATAGAGAGAGAGAGGCAGAGACACAGGCAGAGGGAGAAGCAGGCTCCATGCTGGGAGCCCGATGCGGGACTCGATCCCGGGACTCCAGGATCACGCCCTGGGCCAAAGGCAGGCGTGAAACCGCTGAACCACCCAGGGATCCCCTTGAATCTTGTTCTAACAGGTTTTGTTTCACCATTTTGAGGCCACTAGGAAGACACCTCTAATACAGTCTTCCCCAAAGTATATGTCTTGGAATACTTACTCCTTTGGATGTTAACTGATACTATATGGGAAAGGGACCTAAGGTCATGCTGCCTTTTTATAAGTTAAAATTAGAACTACTTCCAACAACTGATTATCTAAGAGAGCCTATGGTTTATGGTGGTTCTCAAACATATTTTCCAATTTAACCCCAGTGTCCTCAAATATGCCATAATGCTTTTTCTCCATGAAATGTTTTTGGGGAAATAGTGCCTTAAGATTTGTGAAGTTGATAAAAATGACAGGATCTCTTGTACATTTTTTACAATGATGGCAAAAGAAAATAAGCACAAATGCTAGAATGGAAGAAGTATAACATAAAAAGACTGTTGAAGTATATTAAAAATAGTTGATGTCCAGTTAAGGATTAATAATTATTATAGCTATAAAGTGATTTTTTAAATGTATTTTTATATGAATTTTTTCTTGTTCTAGTCACTTACTAATTCCCACATCACTCTCTTTTCTTGAAGATTTAGCTTCTGACTCACTGTCCTTCTCTCCAAGACTAATGTGTTCTAAGTTTTGGTAATTTTATGGCCCCCTTGGGGTCCTTCCGTTATCCTAATTTCTCACTTCCTTCCTTTCTTTCAATCATCTTGCTTCCCAAACTACTTCAGGCATGTCCTCTCATGGTCATATTGTGGATTTAGTCATTAGCAGTAACTATTTCCCTCCATGATCTTGATCTTACGCATCCCATTCTCCACCAATCCCCACTCCCACCAACAGATTTTTAACTCCACTTACTCAAGTAAATAGCCTCTACCCTATCATTAAAAATCACCCATTTATCCTCCTCTCTGATTCCTCCTGCTTGCCTTGTTGTACTTGGATATCTAAATCCCAAGGACACAGTCTGTCTCTCACCCATGCCTGTAGCTGCCCGGCTGAACACCACTGGAGAAAGGTACCCAGCCATGTTCACTAGTCTTACTTTAACGATTTCAACTACTAATCTTAGTGGGCCCCTAATGTTTTCTAGCAATTTGGACAATTCCAAAAGGAAAGTGTTTAAAACCTATTTCTCTGTAAACTTCCAGTTCCTCTTCTCCTATTCTCCCTTTCACCTGATGACATGGTTTTATTTTTCACTGATAAAATAGAATTACTTCTGGAAGAAAGAGAGCTTCCATAAGCACCCATCATCCCATCTACCCAACCATCTGCACCTGTACCTTACGTTCTGTCTTTCCTTTTTCCTTCCTGGGTGAACTGCCCAAATATTGCTGTGACCCAGGAGGCAATTCCCGCAGTTTCTCCGCCTACACTCACTCTCTAGCTAAGCTGATTCCATCTCATGGCTTTAACTACACGTATATGCTGGTAACTACCAAGTTTATATCTCCAGTGTGAACCTCTCTCCTGAAGTCCAAATTTGAATATCCAACTACTGAACATCTGATAGGCATATCAGAGCTAACATGTCCACAATTAGGTTCCTCTCCATACTTAGCCAGACTGTCTTCTTCTTTAGTCTTCCTAATCTCTGTAAATGGTAACTCTCTTCCTCCATGGTCTCAGGCCATATTCTTTGGCATCATTATCATTTCTTCTTTTTCTCACCTTCTATTTTTCTAGCTGTCAGGAAATAACTACCTTAGTATATCCAGAAGAGGACTGCTTCTTACTACCTCTCTCACTATCATACTGACCCAAACCTTATTATCTTTTTATTAAAATAGTCTTCTTACTGGTCTCCTTGTTTTTATATTTTCTCCCCTATAATCTATTTTCTGAACAGCAGCCAGATGAATTATTTAAAACTCTCACTCTGATCAGGTTACTCTTCTGCTCTAATGACTCCAGCCAGTGCCTCTCTTTGTAGAGGTTAATCAACTTAATATGGGCCCCCATTACTTCTGACCTAACCTTTTACTGCTCGCCCTCACTCCCTGCTTTAGCCATACCAACATGCTTGTTCCAGGTCGGGGTTTTGCAGTTGTTGTTGCCACAGAATGCCATAAGGCTTGCTTCTTACCTTCTTCAGACCTTTGCTAAATTGTCAACACACCTAAGCCTTCCCTGACCAGCCTATTTTGAATTGCCACTGCTTCTCCCTGCCTTACCCTCTTTAGTGCTCCCTGTCTCTTCAGTACTTTAAATCACCATCTGATATATATTTTGTTTGTCTTCCCTTTATTCAAAGATGAAGTCCACAAGGAAGGGAACTTTGTGTGTTTAATTCAGAAAGAAGAAAGTGGAATAGGGAAAGGGATTGTATAGTAGTTATTGACTTTGCCTAACACGCCCTTTTCTTGTTGCCTCCTGATTACAAAAATGGGTAAGTGACTCACATTTGGGCAGTCTTTGTATCTTGTCCTTCTGAAATCCTTGACCTGGGGCAGCCATGTGATCCAAGCCAGGCCAACAGGAGTTTTCCATGGGATTTAGGTTTTTCTGACTGGAGGTGGCAATAAAGAAATAATTCCTATCTTGTCATGGGTCCTTTTAAGTATTAACAGATCATTAGACAAAAGATAAATACAGCCCTACACTATAATGCTTTTGGAACACTTAAAAAATTGCCCATATACTAGGTGACTAAAAAAATACAAAAAGAATATTAGAGCAGATACAGGGGAGAATAAGAAAAATTCAAGTGAGTACTATATAAAGTTCTATTTAAATAAACTTTAAAATTTTCAGTGTATAATACACTAAAGGTTATCTTGACCTAGTTTGCCTGTCAAATTGATAAATTCTTCCTAATGTTCGTGTAATAGTTACTTACATGCTACATGACTTCCAGAGCTCAGAAAGATAAAATAGATATATTCAAAAGACTTATATAACCCTCATTAGAACATAATAGCCAATACAAAAATTTTTAAATATTGTCAGTTATGAGAATAAGTGTAAAAATATGCGAATAAGATTTTTTAAAAAGATTTTATTTATTTATTCATAGAGACAGAGAGAGAGGCAGAGACACAGGCAGAGGGAGAAGCAGGCCCCATGCAGAGAGCCCGACCGACGTGGGACTTGGTCCAGGGTCTCCAGGATCACGCCCCGGGCTGCAGGCGGTGCTAAACCACTGCGCCACCGGGGCTGCCCACAGATAAGATTTTAAAAAGAAATATCTACTGTGACTAAATAGGACTTACCCTGAGAGTACAAAAATTATTCAATATTTGGGAATCTTATGCATATATACACAATAATTTTTTTATTTTTTATTTTTTTCACAATTTTTTTAAAGTGTGAACTTAGTCTTATGGGACATTTAATAATATTTAACACCCACTTCTGGTCATCTTTTAGGAATAGTACTTATGGACACAAAACTTTTGTATTTACACATTTATTTAACATATTTAACACATTTATTAATACTAAATCCCACAGACATTTCCATCAAAATCAAGAGTACTGACATGATTCTGCTAACATGGTTGTTTAAGTTCTAGCCAGGCAGTGAGACTGAAAAGTAACATGTATAGTTATTAGAGGAGGAGATAATGCTAAAATCTTATAGACAGTATGGTGGAGATAGACCATACAGTTCTGAAAGTCAATAATAAAACTCTTAGAATTAATGCAATTCCATAAAATAGAGAAACGGCAAATACATGTTTAGTGGCAATAATTGGAAGCTTAAGACAATAGGTTAATTTCTTATGGCTAGCAAGAAACTACAAGAATTAGTAGAAATAGCAAGAATAACTCACATAAAAAATGTGTATTTTCAGAATTTTTTTGCAGTATGTATAGCTTTATTACCAGAAAATAAATAATAAGATCTTAAGAATATGCTTTCAATACTTGGAGGTAAGAAAATTCTAGAGCCAGAGCTCAAGCTCAGCTGAGTTTTGTCAGTTGTAAGTTTTCCCAGATAATTCAGTAAGACGTTTGAATTTGAGAATGTTAGTTAGATTACTAACATGATTAAAAAGCAGCTCAAATCTCAATCCTCTATATATTTCCAAGTATTCCTGGAGAAAAACTAGCTTTGAAGTTTTTCTAAGAATTTTCATTTTCTTTTTCAGTGCTTGTTTGATTAGAAGTTATTTGGTGGTAAAAAGTGAATAGGTCTTGACAATTTTAGTAAATGGCTCCTAATGCCATTTTGTTACTAAGGACTTGGAGTGTTCTGTCATAATTTAGTTCCAAAAGCTCTCTTCTTAAGAGCTATAAATTAAGGAGCAGACAGAATGGTGGAGAGCACAAGTTTTAGAATGAGTGGAGCCTGGCTTGAATTCTAACTGTGATGCCAATAAGAACATGACTGTGATCAAGTTAATAAACCTTTCTTAGCCACAGGTTGTCTTATAAAACAAATAATAATATCTATGAGGATTATAAGGATTAATTGAAGTTTTAGACCTGGTCATTAGCAATATTCAGTAACAATCCTTTAATTCTATATTACTCAGTAGTATGATTTTAAATGCTAGTAATAAATTATTTTACAGAGTACTTCATAGAGAAGACTGTCTCTTACTATTTATATCATACATCCCAAATCTTGAAAAATTATATACTGTTATGGTAGAGAAAATGACTAACAGGCATGGGCAGCTCTGCAGTGTGACCCCAGACAAGTTACTTTTTGCGTTATTTAAGCTTTCAGATAATCTCTACATCTTAATGATGTAGAAAATATGAAATGTGAGATAATGCAAATTTTTCAGTACTTGAAAATATAAAGCATTAATGCAAATGTAAGGAATTGGAGCTTCATACTAAGGGGACGTCCATGATTTTCTAGCATGGTGTAGTAACAAGAACTGGGTTTGTTCTCCTGCCTTAAACAACCAAAACCAAAATGAAACAAACAAAACAAAACAAAACAAAAAAGCTCATAAAATATATAAAACAGGTTTTCAGATATTGGGCAACGAGTGGCATAAGACTATGAACCCTGAGAGAAGACTGTGAACCCTGAGAGAACCCTGAGAAATGATGTGCCCAAGGCCACAGTGTAAGAAGGGGAACCCAAACACAGCTCAGTGGTCACCCTGAATTGAGATGATAGTATTGGGAACTCATGGAAGCAAGTACAGCTAGAATTTGTAGGACAGCATTGCATAGAAGAAAGAGTTGCACAAAGAGAACACTTTGGAGGTCATCAGAGGGTCCCCTGGAGTCTTCAGGTGAGTGCTGATTAGTGCATGCATATGAGAAAACTAATAACCAAGGCTAGGAAAAGAACCACTAGGAAGGAAAATGTAGATCACAGGCAGAGAAGAATGTGTCCCACCAAACTAGAAAAACTTTGTAATACAGATGGCATAAAATGGAGTACATGGAGAAGTATTGCCTCAGTAGTGAGGAAAAATTAGCCCTAGCCTAAATATTGCTCTGATCTTTCAAAAAAAAAATTCCTAAAAGTAGGCCATTGAAAAAGGGATATAAACTTTTTTTTTGTAAAGAGTAAAATAGAAATTATTTTAGGTTTTATAGGCCATATGATATCTGTTGCAGCTACTAACCTCTGCCACTGTAATGTTAAAGCAGCTGTAGATAATATGTAAATGAATGAGGATGGCCAAATTCTTTTTCTTTTTTATAAATTAATTTTATTGGTGTTCAATTTACCAACATACAGAATAACACCCAGTGCTCATTCCGTCAAGTGTCCCCCTTAGTGCCCGTCACCCATTCACCCCCACCCCCCGCCCTCCTCCCCTTCCACCACCCCTAGTTCATTTCCCAGAGTTAGAAGTCTTTATGTTCTGTCTCCCTTTCTGATATTTCCCACACATTTCTTCTCCCTTCGCTTATATTCCCTTTCACTATTATTCATATTCCCCAAATGAATGAGAACATACACTGTTTGTCCTTCTCCGATTGACTTACTTCACTCAGCATAATACCCTCCAGTTCCATCCACGTTGAAGCAAATGGTGGGTATTTGTCGTTTCTAATGGCTGAGGAATATTCCATTGTATACGTAAACCACATCTTCTTTATCCATTCATCTTTCGAGGGGCACCGAGGCTCCTTCCACAGTTTGGCTATTGTGGACATGGCTGCTAGAAACATCGGGGTGCAGGTGTCCCGGCGTTTCATTGCATCTGAATCTTTGGGGTAAATCCCTAACAGTGCAATTGCTGGGTCATAGGGCAGGTCTATTTTTAATTATTTGAGGAACCTCCACACAGTTTTCCAGAGTGGCTGCCCCAGTTCACATTCCCACCAACAGTGCAAGAGTGTTCCCTTTTCTCCGCAAGGATGGCCAAATTCTAATAAAACTTCGTTTACAGAAATAGGCTATGGGCCAGACTTGGCTAGTGGGCCACAATTTGCAGACTCTTGGTTTAAAGGTCAGATGGTTTCTAATAGTTTAACTTCTTCCCAAAACAAAGCTCAAGAATATTTAAAGAACTACAGAATACCTGGCACCTAATAAGGTAAAGTATGCAATATCTAGCATTCAATCAAAATTTTCCAGGTCTCCCAAGAAACAGGAAAATTCAATGGTGAAGAGAAAAATCACCCAATACAAACAGACTTGCAGATGATAGATTTAATAAATATATTAACAAATAAACAGATTTTTTAAAAAGATTAGTAAGCACCTTTAGTAAGCAAAGATAATAAAAGTTATTTTTTCATGCATATGCCCAAGATTGTAGAGTAGTAAGTTTAAGGAGAGACATGAAAGCTATAAAAAATTCCAAGTTGAACTTCTAGAGGCAACATAAACATCTGAAATGGAACATACACTGTTTAGGATGAACAACCGACTAGATGTTGCAGAAAGACTTTGTGAACTTGAAATATGGCAATAGAAATTATACAAAATAAAACACAAACATACAGTGCAAAACCAAAACAGTCCATCAGTGAACTATGGGACAACTTTGAACAGCCAAATGTATGTATAAGTGGAATCTCCAAAGAGGAAGGTAACAGAAAAAATATTTAAAGAAATAATGGCTGAAAATTTGCAAAATTTAATGGAAACCATAAGTTCACATATCTTAAAGGCTTAATGAATACCAGCAAGTACACCAAAAAATGAACAAAATGATACCAACATACATCACAATCAAACAGTTTAAAACCAGTAATAAAGATTTTATTTTTTTTTATTTTTATAAGATTTTATTTATTTATTCATGACAGAGAGAGAGAGAGAGGCAGAGACACAGGGAGAGAAGCAGGCTCCATGCATGGAGCCCAACGCGGGACTCAATCCTGGGTCTCCAGGATCACACCCCAGGCCGAAGGCGGCGCCAAACTGCTGGGCCATGGGGGCTGCCCAGTAATAAAGATTTTAAAACAGAAAACAAAGACACTATAAACTTAGAGGAACAAAGAATGACAATAGACTTTTCACCAAAAGCAATGCAATCCAAAAGACAGTGAAACAACTTCTTTAAAATAATGAAGGAAAAAACTGTCAACCTAGAAGATGTATAGCTAATAAAAAATATCTTTCAAAAAAGATAGTAAAATACTTTTTTTACTAGCTTAATCTAAAATCATGACCTGAGATGAAGGCAGACATTTAACCAACCGAGCCAGAATTTTTATACCACATGTGAAGAGGTGTAATATCCCTTGAGGGTGCATTGTGTTAAAAATGTAACAAGAAGGGATGCCTGGGTGGCTCAGTGGTTAAGTGTCTGCCTTCGGCTCAGAGTGTGATCCTGGAGTTCCGAGATCAAGTCCCACATCAGGCTTCCTGCATGGAGCCTGCTTCTCCCTCTGCCTGTGTCTCTGCCTCTGTCTTTGTGTCTCTCATGAATAAATAAATAAAATCTTAAAAAAAAAAAAAGAATACAACAAGAAACCCTAAGTCAACCACTAAGACCTCAAAAGAAAGAGTTCTAAGCCAAAGGAGATAAAATTAAGTCAGAAAAAGCCCAAAAAGAAGGCAAAGAAAAAAAAAAGGAAAAGGGAAATAGAGTACAGATTAGTAGCAAGATGTACATTTCAACTTAACTATCAATAGTCCTATTAAGTATAAACAGTGTAAACATTCTAAGTAAAGGTCAATGAATGTCAGCTTAGACTTTTCAAAAAAGAAAATGAGTTAGCTATGTGGTGCCTACAGAAATGTACTTTATATATCTAAAGACACGATTAGATTATAAAGTAAGGGAAAACAATATTTTTGAATTAATTTTTTTAAGCTTGGGGTGGCTAATCCATGGCTCAAAGAAGTCTCATGAAAAACTTTAAAATATTTTAAACTAAAGCTTAAAACAAGCTTATAAATAAGTGTGTGGGGGCAGGCAGCTAAAACAATGCTTAGGGGGAAATTTATAGCAACAAATGCATATATTAGCATATCTAAAATCTGTAACCTAAATTTCTACCTCATTAACCTAGCAAAAGAAAAGCAAATTAGGCCTAAAGCAAGTAGAAGAAAATAAATAAAAATCAGGGAAGTTAACAAAATTGAAAATAGGAAAACAAGAGAAAATCAAAACAAAAAGTGGTTCTTTGAACAAGATAAAAAAATCAAATAAAAATAGAACTATGGCCAGTTCAACCAAAGAAAAAAGAAGGTGTGAATTACCAATGTCAGGAACAGAAGAGAGCTCATAACTACTCACCTCATGGTACTGATCTCATGGATATTACAGGGGAAATAAGAGAATACTACAGGCCCACAGATTTGAAAGCAGATGAAATGGAACTATGTCTAGAAAGATGTATACAAACCACTGAAACTGTCTCAAGGAGAAATAGGTAACTCAAATTGCCCTCTATTAAATCAAGTTAATAGTAAAAACAAAACAAAAATAAAAACCAAACAACAACTTTCCAGAAAAGAATACTCACCAGGCCCAAATGGTTGTGCTGGTAAATTTTACCAAATAACCCACGTTACAAAAAAATGAAAAGGGAAATTGGAAAGTACTGTCAACTGAATGAAAATAAAAACTTACTTCCAAATAATGAGGATGCAACTACATCAGGCCTTTTAGAGAAGTTTATAGCACCAAGTGCCTATATTAGGAAAGCTCAACAGCCTGAAAATAATGGCTCTAGGTAATAGATCATCAAAATCATCTTTAAACATCTGGATAAAAAAATGTTTATTTCATGTTGGAGAAGACAGTACAGATGGTTATAAAAAGGCAACTCTTAGACCTTCATAGGAAAGAAATAACCATCAGACTTTCCCTGCTGTGGGTGACTTTCTTTAGTGAGGCACATTCCCTTAGGTATTCTTTGATTATTTTTTAAATAATCTCTACAGCTAAGGTGAGGCTTAAATTGACTATCCCGAGATCTAGAGTCACATGCTCTACTAGCTGAGTCAGCCAGGCATCCCTCCCTGAGATAGTCTTAAAGGGTTCTTCCCAACTATTAACTTCTGAGATAAATGGTAGTGAAGGAAAAAACATTTTTTCAATGTTAATAGGCTGTAAATTAACATGCACATTTAAACTGATGTCTTATATAGTGGGTAATACAATATAAGAATGAGCAGTAATTTTTAAAAATCCTGGAACTGTAGAATTAGAAGGAGCTATAAGTGGTGTTTAGTCAAATAACAGTGGCTTTAGCTTTCTAGTTCTTTTAATATCAAAGCCTTGGGTAAAAAAAAAAAAAAATTAAGGGAGATCCATTTAAGTTTGCAATTCAACAAAAACAGTGCATGAGAAGTAAGCCACTGAAAGATGTATTCAGAGTTCAGAGAAAATTGCATCAAGCTCAGAGACAATCACCAACATTCTAGATGTGATTTTGTATTAGGTCTAAAAGGTTGGGTATATGTCACCTTCTCTCCAAATCCTTTTCTGGCTCTTTCAGACTTAGTGGCCTCTGTCTTTTCACAGTATTTTGTACACTCTGTACTGTAACATCTACATACTACCAACTATTGTTAAGGTGTTAGGAAAAATGAGACCAGGAGTAAAAAAAAAAAAAATAAGTTTGCCCTTTTTTTTTTTTTTTTTTTTTTTTACCACTGGCCGGCCGTCTTTGTGCTAGAAAAAGTTCCTCTGTTTTCTCCTAGTAAGTAGTGTGAGGGTCAAATGAAATAACATATGTGGTCTTTGAAAACTTTAAAGCACTAACTCCATGCAACAAATATTCCTATTCTATATTTTCATTTTCATGTGGCAACTGTCTGTGAATTTCTGCCTTTCACAAATATATTCCTGCGTAAAGTAGTTAAATGGCAAGAAGCAAAGCTGATTGCACAGAAAAACCATATCGCTGCTTTGTAACAACCAAGGATTTTCTTCAGTTAGATTTTTAAAAGACAATTCAATTGGTGTTTCTATTTTGTGTAATAGCTTATCTTTTATGACAGTTTTATCTGGGTTTATTAGTTAGCTACCTTAAAATATTAGACTCAAGTGGTAAATTTTTAGTACTAGAGAGAACCATATAATCCAGAGGCTGAAAGTTAAATTTTATATCTTTTTATTTAAAAGGACACATTTTTCTCCTTTACGTTTTATATTGGTCTGATTTTCAACACCAATGATAATAGCTAGCATGATTAAGCATTTATTATGTGCTAATGCTACTGTAGGTGCTTTATACAAGTTATCTAACTTGATTCTTTACAGACACTGTCAGAGAAAATATTATTCCTCTTTTGCAGTTGAGAAACTGAGAATCCGAAAATTATGTTAATTGCTTAATTTACAAAATTACCAAAAGGTGACACTAAAGTTTCAATGTGGATCGGGCACCAGACTCCATACTCAAGCACTGCCTCCTTGGATGAGTGGTACATTGCATCGGGCTTAGGAGTAGATTGATTATTCAATGTAGTTATGGTGAGAGAAGTTCAGTGAATAATTGTATGTATACATGGCAGCAAGGTATTACATGGGGTTGAAAAACAGAATACTTCCAAGTTGTGTTTCCAGTACATATTTGTTACCTTTCTTAAGTCTGTTTTCCTCATTCAAAAATAGAAACTAGTAAAATCACCTATCTTAGGTGCGTGTGGTGAAGATCAAATTGATGTTTCTAAATGCTTTAAATGCTTTTGAAAGGGTATATAAATGAATTGATGAGTGTATTTTGTCATTTGCCATAGCCTTTGTTAAGTAGTAAATTATCTGAGACCTTTTAAAAAAATGATTTGATTTATAGAAACTGAGTTTCCAGAGCAGCTCTGTTGAATTAGAGTGATCTATTATGTAAGGAAGTTCTACTCAAGAGACTAGCGTTCTCCAATGAGATACTTTGTATTTGAGGATCGGTTATTTCACAATACCTGAATTCTTGACAGATATTTGTCTCCATTTTGAAAGAGTAGAAAGACAGAGAGGCCCAAAATGGATCAGTGCCAGAGTCAGCTTTGAGACTCCTAATATAACTGTCACGCCGCATCTACTAGGAAGCCATCTTTTGTGTGCTGTTGAGACCTTTGTATTTTCTAAGCTCACTTCTGTCTCATCCTGAGAATAAGTGAAAGTCTTCTTGAAGACTGTTCAGTACCATGTACAAAATGGCATCTTTGGTGATCAGTGAATAATCAGTGAATGGATCTCCCAGGTCATACTGAAGCTCATAAGATGGGCATGTGGGAAGTTGTGTTCTGTGTCAAGGAATGACTTCTCCATACCTTTCATTCCAACATTGTTTATTTTCTTTTTGGTGTAGGAATTTTCAGATTTAACCCATCCACTCCCATGCTTCCTCAGGATTAGTGGCAGAAATGGAATGGAGCACGATAAAATAATGCATTATTTTACAGGCTTTCTTGAAGGTTGCGTCAAACAAGCAGGTTAGAATTCAGGGGAGACTTTAGAAACCTTTTGATCAAATCTGTTCAGGGTAGGTAACCAATCAGGAGAATCCATCTTCTTTCCTAGCCCCTAGTGCTCCCCCTGCCCCTGGCTAGCCCCCCTCACTCCCGCAAAGCTGCACATGGCTCATGCACACACAGACTGTCATTTAGGGGTCTCGATTACCAGTTTGGGTGAATACCTCGCTCACATCAAAAGCTAACCAACCATTCTATCTCTGTTCACATTTTTGTTTTGCAAACAGAATTTACGCAAACTGAACTCTCTTTAGGTTGTGTGGCCTTCCCTGGAAATCAGGCCTTGGAGGAAGCCCCTAGCAATTACAGCTGTAAATTCATCCGATGGTGGTAGTTTACTGAGTGTGAACTGATTAGAGCTGCCCACATAACCATGCTTAATATCATCATTAGAACTATCAGGTTGAGAATAAAGTGTCCCAGTAGTTTGGGTAGGGTGACACGAAAGAAATTGCAGATTGAATGAGACAATTGCTTGCAGGATTGCAGGATGGAAAAAGAAAGGGAGAGTGAGCAGGCGAAGTTTATTTATGGAATGTCAGGGGGCCATTGAGGCTCAGCAGGCCCTAGAAGTGGAGGACTTCCCTGGGTGCTTGTTTTCTCCCTCTGACCTTGGATGAACTAGTGAGCAGTATATTATGCCGGGCAATTGTGCTGGTTTGTCATGGTTAGCATTCTGGACTGTCACTGGAATGTAGGAAACGGATGAATTTGAATTGAACCATGAGGTGGTCTGCCGGGCCCTCTCCTTGTCTCAAGGAAACCTGTCGCTGTTTGTCTGGGCCTGGCCTGATGGAAGCAGTGGAGGGAAAGAGAGGTGGGCCTTTGATCTCTTTGTTGCAGCTGCTCCCTGGGAACTCGCTGAAATCAATGCCCTGTTTTCCTGAAGGAATGAATGGCTCTGCCTAACTAGCTTTGTGAAGCTGTGGGGGAATTCACTGCCTCTGTTTATTGACAGCTGAAAAGGAGCACATGGGGTGGAATGGACCTTCTTGTGAAAACCAGGCACAGGGAAAATTAGACCTCAATTTAACACAGAGGAATTTGGAAATTCACCCCAAAGGAGACGGTGGTTTCTCATGCTTACATTAGAATTACTCAAGTTTGGGGCTAGTGTGTAATGAACAATGGACGTTCTGTCACAACTGTGTTATAAGTAGGAATATGGTATGCATAATAAATGATGCTAAGTAGAAGTTGATTCAACACCCTCCTTCTATTTTAAACACAGAAGTAGAGGAAGACAAATATTAACCATGATATAATCAAGTGATTCTTCTATTTTTGCCTGAAGAAGAATCAGAAAAAAATTCATATTTAAAATAAGCATCATTAATGTAATATGACTAAGTGTCAAGAATGTCATTCATGTCTGTCTCCAAACATCTCTGAACTTTGTATCTAAATTTTACTCCTGCTACTAACTAGTCCTGCTGCTCTGGATAGTGTGTGTCATGTGGGAATATTATGATAATATGTTTATTTTTAATTAAACGTAGGATATTCGTAGGATATTGTGACCACAAGGCTATACCAAGTATATTCGTAGGATATTGTGACCAAAAGGCTATGCCAAGTATAAATGAAACTGGGGAAAGACCGATATAGCACTTGCCATTAACACAGTTCATAAATCCTAAAATTACCACCTTACTTTTGAGAACACAGTAAGGAAAAAAGTCTTGAGTTTATCACCAGGAAGCATCACCGTATACCTTCTTTCACATCTCCCCTCACTTGCTTGATTTCCCAGGAAGAATTTATAGCTTCTTCCTTTGGCCCCAAGCCCTTTGTGCATACCTCTATTATAGCACTTAACACACTGCCCTGTAGCTCTTTGTTTAGGTGTATTCTTTTAGCTGGAAGTAAAGCAGCTGTGGCGGATTCATTTTTATATCTCCAAGCCCAGCAAAGCTCTTGGCTCCGTGAATGCGAGCTGCATGAATGGGGATTGATAGCTCCCTGTACATTACTTTGAATGCAATTACTTATCCAGGCTTCAACTGCAAATACTACATTTTAGGAAAACCTGATTGATCTATTGTTACCTGATTGGTGCTATAGCTTTTTAAAATCTATTCTTTATGGAGAATTATTAAACAATCTTTTTGATTTGGCAAGTTTGTTGGGCAGTCCATCAGCCTCTGAACAGGAAGCATAAAAAAAGTGGATTGCATTGTCCTTTTCAAATCTAAACTCTGTTCTCCAATATTCTTTCCTAAAATTAAATCTCAACCCAGTGTTTAGATATTTTCAGTACAAAGAGAAAGCTTTTTGTTTAGAGTTTTGTAGACTTTCACTTGACTAGATTTAGTGATTGAGATGGATAAAGCTTCCATTTTACATGATTTATTTCTATGATGTAATGTTAAATAATGCAAAACAAAGCACCCTTTGACAATTTCTTTAACCAGATTTACCACTACTGTTTGTTATGAGCCCCTTATCAAAGGAAGCAAACACCTTCACTTGTCAGTGAAAAAGTGTAAGGGAAATTTTGAGTCTAAAGGACTAACTACTATGATTTCATAGGACCCTAGAACAAGCCCAGTTCAGGGCTATTCTCAAGTTAAAACCTATTTCTTTTAAACCACAGCTTTAAGTGGGAAATGGTTGTCAACATTCTTTGGGAAACAACATCTTAAAATCATAACGGAAAATCTTAGTAAATGGAGGGGTAGGTAAGCACAGAAATACAGTAACTGGCTAATATTTTACTCTCCATGATATTTTTGTTTTTACCACCAAGATTATTTTTAAAGAGATCTATTTGGTCGTCTGTTTTTGATCAAAGGTAAGGGTGAAGTTTAAAATACAGGTTTGCAAATGTGTGAGTTTTGGTAGGAATTTTGTAGAGGCATGGGGTGTTTGTATGGGTCACACAAATGTGGTAGATTCAGCAGTTTGCAATTCTGCTGAGACTTCAGATTTCTTATGAAATAGGAAAATTACCATGGCCTTGATCATCGATAGACTCTCGCCCCCATAAGAATTAACTTGGAGATAAGAAAGCAGTAAGCATAGCACTTAGGTTTTATAACTTGGCTGCTCTACCCTCCGTTTCTGGAAGTAATTTCATGTGACATCATACCGAAGTAGGGAGGGGTGAAGGGTGGAAGGAAGTGTAGGAAATCAAACCACACTTTTTCATTTTAGCAGTAAGGCATATCTTTGTCTACATTGATAGAACTACATACAGACCACGGAAGTAACTTCAGTTAAAAATCGGTGTTCTTGCTGTGTCTGTAGAAATCAGATCACTCCAGCTCCATGATCATCCATAAAAGAGCCTTTTCTCAGGACCAAAGACCGCTATAATATCTAAGGAGAATCATTTCAAATGGTGTAAGAGTCAAACCTTCAAAATAGGTTTGAAGATCAACATATATTAGGTGTCTGTACTTGTGTGTGTGTTTATCTCCATCAGCAAACTTCCTAGTAGAAAGACACCAGATATTTCCCTCTCAGATGGCTTCCCGTCCATCCAGACTAACCAAATAAAGCAGCCCTACTACAGGCTTATCTAGTCATTGAAAGGGAAACATCCTCCTTATTCATTAGATTGAATTACAGGAAAGACTGTTCTGAAATATAGATTTAAAATTACCTTCATTGGATGTGCTTACTGTCAACAAGTTCTGCCTTTCAGGCCTCTTTTCTCACAGTAGCCTTGTCTTTGGGGGGAAAAAACCCAGGAGTGGAGCAAAGGAGTTTTGTTTGTTTGGTTTGGTTGGTTTTTGGGGTTTTTTGGTTGTTTTGTTTTGTTGTGTTTTTTGGTGTTTTTGGTTTTTGTTTGCCTCTGTTTAGGGCCTTTTAATGATCTTTCTTGCTCCTTAAAGATCCTCTCCTCCCCCACTTCACTCTCAACCCTGCTTGGACACTGTTTCCTAGAGGATAGTGTTTGTGTTTGACTCTTTTTAAAAGGTTCTGATTATCACTGCATTTCTGCTTGAGGCTGTGAGGTATTTGTACTTGAATTGGGTATCTGGGAAATAATTGCAAATATGGGAGTGCTCCTTGCTTCCCAGGTACCTGTATGAAGTTCTTTCCTCAGTTCAGCTCATTTAGCCGCAAAAGGCTCCTCTGCTGTAGGTACCATTTTGTCTTTGTGTTATAGATGAGGAAGCCGAGGCAGAGAAAGACCAAACAAATTGTGTGAGGTTTCTTTTTCCTTTTTTTAAAGATTTTATTTAAGAGAGAAAGAGCAGACAGGGAGAGGGGGAGCAGGCTCCCTGTTGAGTAGAGCACCTGATGCGGGGCTCAATCCCAGGACCCCAGGTTCATGACTTGAGTGGAAGACAGACGCTTAACCAACTGAGCCACCCAGGTGCCCTTTGTGTGAGGTTTCTAAGTGGCTCCAGGTGACACCTGGATTTGACTCTGGGCCTTCTGACACATGGCCCATGCTCTTAACCATGTGACTGCGCTGCTTCTCTAAGAGGAAGACTGCTGTCAGAACTTAAAGGCATGTCTCTGGAATGTAGGGATATGGCACTGTGGTATGTTGACGAAGAGAAATTTTTGATCTTGACATTCCTATTCTTTGTATCTGTGTCTGAACCTCCTATCCTGTGTATCAATGTCTACTTATAGAGCACCGATGTGTCTTTTCCCCCAATGCCTCCCCCCCTTTTATTTTAACCTTTTGCTTTTTCCCCCCTCACTCTAGGATTGCTCTTACATCTGATGTGGCCTTGGTTTCACATCACATTTAAAACTCTCCATACCTCAGACTGAAAAAGGTAAGTATGTCTATGCTGCGCCATCGGACTTCTGCCCAGGCAGCTCTCCTGGGGCCAGTTGTGAGTTTGTATTCTTGTTCTTTCCTATGGTACGGCACACACCAAAGCCTTCTACCTTTTCCACAGTAGAGGGGGTTATGTTCCAGAAAATGCTTGCTCTCAAGAGAAATTGCACTGAAGGAACTTCAGGCTTTGAAGGAAAAACAGGGTTAAGGGATATGAAAGCCCATTTTTCACTCTTGAGAAAAAAATCAAGAGAATATGCAAAGAACTGTCACTGATATTTATATGCATTTAGAAATAAGGGATATCATACAACTGATTTTTAGTTATCACGACTTGCTTACTGAAAATTTGTGATCTCCCTATCTTACATTCTAAAATGATGTTTTAAAATGATCTTAAAAACAAATACTAGGGGGGAATTTGGGGGCATTATCCTCCATTTAGAATCATAGTGAGTCTGTTGCATATGTTACAATTCAGTTTCTAAATCACGCTCTTAAAAACCATAATATGAACTGATTCTCAATTTGCATCTGTTCTGTCCAAATTTCCTAAAGTTACGAAATGAGGAAATAAGTGGGCTTCTAAATCCAGTGTTTATCTGGGAGACCTTATGGTTGGCAGGATCCTCAATATTTATCAGAAGTTTTTGTTTCTGATCATTTTCCACCATACATATGGAAATTATAATTTGTTCTAACCACCTATTTCAAAATAACAATCTCTAATTCCAGCCTTAAATTTCATATCCAACATTTTGGTGTTATTTTCCCTGTAACATGTATTAGTCCTCTTAACCTATACCTTCCTCACCTAACGATACCCTCCCCCTGTTTTTTGGAGCTTCAGTGCTAACAGTGTTGCTTAACCATAATTCTTGGCCTCTCTCCACACATTTTTTTTTTTCAAAATGTCCTTGACTGTAATATGCCGTTTTTTAAAAAATCCAGTGTTCTGTGTAAGTTTCCTTATATTACATCTTACCCTTGAATTTTTTTTCCTAAGCCTCTCACTAGATAAGTCACTTCCCAATTTATTTTGCTCTGGGGGCTGACTTCCAGGAGGTTATCCACAGCTGCCTGCGGTGGAAAGCCAGAGTGAAGAGAATATTAGAAATATAGGGGTGTGTGTTTGAATTCCTGTTCTCCAAGTGATTCTAACTGAAACTTGCCCACCAACACATTCGAAAAGAAAAATTTAGCAAAATCCAAAAATGCCAGAATCACTTATGTATGTCATTTAGGTCACTTTATGTTACCTGTGAGACCAATCAATTCATGCCAGGCACAATTGTTTTCTCTAGTTAAACATGATATTGCCATGTAAGGCAAAACAATGTGTGTGTGTGTGTGTGTGTGTAGCGATAGAAGTAGGAGATCCTTGGGTGGCTCGGCGGTTTGGTGCCTGCCTTTGGCCCGGGGCGCAGTCCTGGGCTCCCGGCATGGAGCCTGCTTCTCCCTCTGCCTGTGTCTCTGCCTCTCTTTCTCTCTATGTCTATCATGAATAAATAAATAAAATCTTTAAAAAAGCGATGGAAGTTTATTAAGTGAGGATACAGAGAAAGCTCTCAGAAGTGAGAGGGGTCCCAACAGGTTTGCCCAGCACAGCAATAATATGACACTGTTTAAGAATTTAGGAATCTTTCAAATACATGACACATGAAACTTGGAGGTATGCAGGAAATAATAGAAATTTCTTTTGCAAGCCCATGTTAGGAAATGAAATCGCACCATGATCCATATTAAAGAAAGATTATGGAAGTGAATCAATAACATATCCTGTCACATATATGATATTCTGAAACAGGTTACTGGTATTTCCTACTATGAACTTATACAGCCTATAAAGTCGTTGATACTTAACAGGTCACATCTACTTTGCATGTATACTTTAGACTCTACACCATCCTGCTTCTATGTGTACATATATAATGTATAATCTTGTAACAGCTCTGCAAAGTAGATAGATGTCACCACAGGGAAGTTAGGGAACTTGCCTAAGATGGCCTACCTGGGAAGTAGCAGAGCCAGTATTCAAACCTGGAACCATTTGACTCAACACCAGTGGTCTTTCTGCTATACCACACCATTTTTCTAGATTGTATTTAGAATACTCTGTATAAATGATAGAATATTATCATTTGGTTGATTTTTTTTAAATAACCTAGGAACACAACCTAGTGTTAAGTAGAGTGTGTTGCTGACACAGTAGAATAATGGGGAGTAAAACACATTGTTGTATCACTTTTAGGTAAGAAAAGTTATTATCTAAGAATTCTCATTAAAATTTCTTTATTTTCTGACTCCCAGAACAAACAAAAGACTAAAATGAAGATCATTTAGAGATGAAGGGAGTTGGGAGGGTTCATAATATAGGATAGTATTAAATATGTTAAAAATAAAGCACATTTCTCTACCAGTGTGTTTAAAATAGCACCAGGAGTTATGCATGTTTATACTATAACAAAGTGTACTTTATTTGGGGAATAATTTAATTGATCCATTATGTGGCATTTACCAAGGTAATTTTTTCCTTTTTGTTTGAGCACAGGAATTAAAAGTGATTCATAAAACAGACACACAATCAACATGTAAATTAAAGCCACATTAAGATGATCATCATTTTATGTTGTTTCCCTAGAATGCTTCTCATTTGCCCTGTATATTCAACTCTAAGTGCTGTTAAGAGTGTTGTGAGTTCTGGTTCAGGGAAGATTTAGAACTCCCCGAGAACAGTTCATTTTATGGAGAAACTTCAGTGTGCAGTTATTGCATTTATTTTTTTGTGCACATTTTTTTTGTTTTTTGTTTTCACCAAGGGAATTACCATTATATTGATTTTAATGTATACAATGGATAAATCCAGTAGCATAATCTGTACATGTGCTGTCTGAAATCTCTTTCAATAACATAAGCCTGAGCATGTTGCTCTCCTGATTAAAAACTTGCAGTGGTTCTTATTAGTCAGGACTCTTGGTTGCAACTGACAGAAACTAATGGGCCTACTGAAGAATTCCCAGCAGCTAAGTGACAGGAATGTATTTGCATGTTAGAAGAATCATTCTGAAAGCAGCATTGTGATTAGAACGAAGGGGAGCCACTCCAAAAACAGAGACCTAGGAACCAGAATGGACCTCTGTCTCCAGTATGTAGAAATGTCCCTTTGCACTGACCTGATTCAAGCTCTTTCCTCAGCAGACTGTTAGTAAGTTTAAGGGAAGCCATATGCAAATTGAGTTTTGGCCAATGAAATGGACCAGTCTCCCATTCTCCAGTATATCTCTCCACCATTCTCCTACCAAGTTTTTAGGCACCACAGATTGGAGAACAGTCTCCGACACATGGTTGCCCTTCTTGGGTGATGGGTGTGGGGGATAGGCCACGTTAATGTTCTTGAATTGCTTGCTTTTCTTTTCCCTTCTGAGCCTCACCTATCTGGTGTGAGAAAGGAAGCCAGTGTCAACAGGGGCCAGATCCTTGTGAGGCCAGAGTGGCCTCACACTGTGGTTGCTTTGCTTTTCCAAACCTCTGCCTGTTTGCTCAACAAAAGCCCTAGCTTCCATGTTTGTTGTCTGTGAGTTCCCGTCTCAGGTACAATTTAATATAAAATACTCTGTCCGATAACCCAAATCAGGGAAAGGGCACTGCCTTGGCATACTCTGCCTCTGTGACAGGGCATTTGCTCCCCAGACAACTCCTCCTCTCCCATTTCCATCTTCCCACTGGACATGCCTCCATGGATGGGGCAGACTAAGTGGGTGCCTGGGTGGCAACGAAATGGGGTTTCCTGTTGCTGAGTCTTACACATCTGAAGTTCTTCCAGCCAGGGCTCTCTGTTCTGAAGACTCTAAGCTCTGTAGGATGGCTGGTATATCTTGGTTATGTGGAATCCTCTCCAGTGTTCAGTCAGGGCTTTCGGGAGCCTCTTCTGAAGACCTGCAATATTCAGCCATAGAACTGAAATGAAATTTGCTTTAAGGATGTGTGAGTGGCCTCAAAGTCCAAAACCCCTCTTCAGAGTGTTGATGCCACAAGTACCTACCGTTACTGCAATATTTTGGGATGAATAAATTGGAAACATTAAGGGCTTACTTATATCCTCTCTCCTGGGGTAGGAACCTCCTCTCCCCCAGCTTCTTGGTTTGCTGCACAGCTTGTTTCCTCTGTATGGAAATACACTGTCCCTCTCCCAGTCCCCACCTGCTGCCCTGGGAGGCAGGGCCCAGCTTAGGAAGCAGGGGTGTCCTGTGCCTGAGACCAGCGATGCAGGCCTCCCTCTTTCCTCTTCCTGGTCCACATCATTACTTCCTTTGGTTTTTAAGCAATTCAGAGTTGAAGATAAAGGCCTTAAAGACAACTTTCTCTGCCTCTCCCTTTCTAGGTATTTGCATAGGAATCAGAGGAGTTAATCTTGTGAGTAAACTCTCCACATCTGCACCGGTTTCCTTCCTTCCTCCTCTATCTGCCCCAGGGTTGTAAGCACAGGACTGCCCCCAGGTCACAGCGCCTTTGCAGAGACCACACTCCTCTCTGCAAGAGGATGGCTCTCTTTTGAAAAACAATATGGCTCCAGTTGTAGCAATTGAGGCGTCTACAGCAGGAGTCTAAGATTCTCAGCCCCTCATGGAGGCACACCACAAGTTCCAGTCCCACTGCACAACTTTTTTAAGTATGCAGGAAGTCTTCCCTGTTTTCGTAACTGATTCAGAGTCCAGCCCCCATCCTGCTAACATACAGGGAAATGTCATCTCTGGCATTTTTAGGTGTCTCCCTTCCCCCTGTGGGGTGTATCCCAGAACCCAGAGATTTCCACGGCACCTGTGAGGTGGACCAGCCCCTGACCTTGTGTGGGTCACAGCAGTAGTCTCTGGAGCTCTCTGCCTCAAGACCATGAGCAGAGGCTGGAAACCTGCCCTGGGTCCGGTCTCCCTGAGCACACCCTACTCCCTGTCCTCTCGAGGGCTCTGCCCATTGGCCCAGAGAACAGAGCTGGGCAAGGGCCGCTGGTGGGAGAGGGTCTTTCTCTCACCTTTGCATGTGCCCTCTCCTTCCATCTCAGGAGTTGGACATAATTGCCTTCTTGGGTTTAGATGTTAACAAAGACTGCCTCTGCTATCATCTGGGCTAAAATACAAGGAATTGCAAAGCCCGCCACCTGTTTTAAATGAGCTAGAAAGACAAGCTGTTGGGAGGACAAAGCAAAATTCCAGAGTTGTCCTGCCGTGCTGATTTGGAGGCTGTAGTGAAGGCAAAACATTTTCCAAACAGTGGTAACTATGGAAATTCCGAGAAGGAAACAGATTTGAGAGCTCCCAGAATCTGGATAGCTTAGTGAGAAAAATCTAGTATGACTCCAGGGTTTCTGACTTTGGAGTCTGGGAACTGACACAGTAAAGAGACTGACCTGTTGACAATGTGGACTCTCACACTACACGCTCTGGATACCAGCTCTGCTGCCTGCCAGTCATGTGAGCATGGGCAAATTCATGCAACTTCTGAGTTTCAGTTTCCCCATAAGTAAAATGGGACTAATATCTCACATGGTTGTTGAGTATTACATGATTAAAATGGCCATGACCTGTGAGCATCCAGCAAGTGCTAGCTATTATTACAGAGTGGTGCCAGTAGCTAATTCGCTAATGCTGGAGGAGGAGCCCCTGCCTCAGAACAGGTGACCTTCAGGGCTGTGAGATATCCAGGCTGAAAGGGGTTATAGATGGATTCATCTGGGATTTGAAAGAAAGTTCAAGATTGAAGACAGATTTGGGAGGCCTCTGACTTCAAGGAGCAGTTGAAACCTTGGGTTGTGAGTGCAGCCCCCCAGGGCTATTGCAAGAAGGTAGAGGGCCAGGTGTCAGGCCCACAGATCTATTCAAATTTTGGGTGACCCTTTGCAACTCGCTCCCCTCTGTCATCTTTAAGCTGACTTTGTTGTTTTGAGATAAATAGGAATATCCCGTTTAGAGTCTCTACTTCAGAGGTATAATCTCATTGTTTGCTCAGTGAAATAAAAGTTAGTTGTCTGTTATCTCCCATATCGGGTGAGAGCTCCTTTCCATCTGGAATTACAGTCTTTAGAAAAAAAAAACTATTTGAAAAGCTTTTCAAAAACAAACCTTGCACATCTTCAATCTAGAGGAGTCTTTCACTGAAAACTGAGGCAGAATTCCCAGCGTTTGGGGCTTGCCCAATTCTTTCCCGCTAGGATCATTAGAAATAAAAAAGTCAGTTTGAAGAATTGACTTAAGAAAAATTGGGAGTAGCCAGAAGTGAATGAGCTGAAACTGGAGGGAAGTCCCTTTGTTTAATTTGGGTCTCAGTGCATGCTCAGCAGGCAGCTAAACCAGGACATTCATAGAGCAAAGGGCATGTTCTTAAATGCGGCTCTCAGAAGCAAATGCCTAGAAAGACATACCATGCCAGCAAAAATGCATTCTAGAAACCATATGCTCTAGACTCAGGAGATCTTGCTTTTTGTCATCAGTGAGTAAGCAGATACAAACAGATCATCTTCCAAGAGACATTTTCCCTTTTATTTAAAGCAGTTAACTATAATCTGTTTACTGTGTGCCAATCCCCATTTCTAGAAAAATGTGACTTTTCTTCTTTGGAGCTCAGAAACATATTTAGGAGTGTTTAATGTTACAGGGTCATTTTTTCCATATATATATGGTAAAAAATATATATATAAAAGATTTGTATAAGCTATATTTGAAAGATTATATAATGTGTATATATACTTGAAAGATTGTAAGTTATATACATGTATATGAAAAATTAAAAACTTTTTCTCTGATTTTGAAATCTGAATTCTGACCTGAAAAGCAGTCTGCAAGTAGTCTCCTGTAAAACTTAGATGTATTATTTTTCCTGTCTCTTCTCTGCTTTATTAATTGTCGCACACTGCACAAGGTTTTCCCCCAGGGCCACGCATGCTTTCAGGTTCTCTGTTGCATTGTTAGCTATGTAAGCGTTACTGGTCCGAGATGGCAGGTGGGAGAGGCGGAGGAACTTGGCCTCCTCCCTGCCAGAGTTCTCCTCTTTCACTGGTGCTGCTTATATTGAACAGCTTAAGAATAAGCTCCTGTGTGAGCCCTCGGAGGCCAAGTAGTATTGTTAGATTCAGAAAGGAATCGCTTTCTTTTAGTGATAATTTGAATATTTTGACAATGAAGCTAAGCTACTCCACTGCCTGGTTTGCGTACTTCATGTCATGTGTACCCTTTCTCGTGAAGCAGAAGAGAGCCCCTGCCTCTCTGAATTCATAAATTGGTATTGTCTGTTGGTGAGATGGGTAGGAGCAAAGGAAGAATCATCCAGAAGAATTATACTCTCTTGCCTCAATGTTTTTAAAAGTTCATTAAAAAAATTTTTAATACAGGCCTTTGGAGAGCACCCAATTAAAGCACCATGATAAATGTTCGGTATTATGAGGAGAGAGAGAGGGGGGCCATGAGATGATTTGTGAAGTGTTTATACATGCAAAACAAATTCTCTCTAGATGATTCAAAGATCCTATTTACCTCTAGTTTTACCTTCCAGGCTTTTTCCTGAATTTTGATGGGTGATTTAAAAAATTTAGTTGTCTAAGAATTATATTAATTTTTCCATTTTTAACTCAAAAGAATGTTCTCATACAAAATAAATGGGCATTGCCTTTTTTTTTTAATCAAACTAAGAGAAGAAAACAGGCAACCAAGTGAATAAGTCATGTAGGTGAGATAGGATTGGCTTTGTTTCATAATAGATTTATTTTTGTGCTAGTTAAGAAGATCCTAAAAAGCTTCCCCCCCCCCCCCATGAGGACTGACTGGTTGGAACAGTCCTAAATTGGAAGAAGCCAGGTTTTAGTAATCGGTGAGCAGAGATACTGGTTTCCAAATGGTCACCAGGGATCAGTGGTGCAAAGCTGGCTGCAGACTTGGCTCCAGGAGACTTGATGAAACTCTAGACTCCCAGGGCCAAAGTGTTGTGGTGTCAGTCTGTGCTGCTTTGCACTGTGGCCTAGGAATCTGTATTTTTAAAAGATTTATCTGGCAATTCTAGTGCATAGCCAACCTCGAATTGTGTAACCACTGAATCGTGTGTTCAATGTAGAGACAACAGCCTTTTTGGCCTGTAATCTGGTGAACCTGTATGCTTCTTTGAAGCTTTTGTTGAAAACAAATGCCTACTGGTTATTGGTGACTTTTTTCAATTCATGATTTGTTTCCGGTTCTGTCATTGCCTAGATTTGCATACTTGTTTTATGGTATTCTAATACTGTTTATTTAAAAAAATACCATTTCCTCTGCATGTATTTTGAATATTTTATGTAAACAAGTTCACGGTTTTTTTTTGTTTTGTTTTGTTTTTTCCTACTTGCAGAAAGCAGGGGAAAACTTCAGGGTTTTTCTAATCCAGTTGCCATTAGGACAAAAGATGTAATATAAATACTTAAAGATCTTCTTGGGCAACATGACAACAGATTGCAAATCCTTTAGGTTGCAGCATTATGACCTTTATCATACCTTTGAAATATATCAGATTTTCTAAATGTTTAAGACTTTTGCCATCTGGTAGATCTGAGACATTTAAAAATTAATGGTGCTGTGTCTATTGAGGTGTGATACTACAGGATCTTAAAGTTTAAAATTCGTCTGTCATCTCTGAAAATGCACGAAAGGGCAGTCAGAAATCTGTAGACATTACCAGTTGTGTATATGTGGTGTTGAAGTGAAGCTCAAGCTGCAACATGGTGGGGGTAATGTTCTCCTAGCTTCATTCACTGAAGATGTGCAAGATCTCTTCTTACAGGTTTGAATCCTCACACAAGCTTCTGAGAGGACTGCGTGACCGGCTGGAAGCTGATGTTTCCTGTCGCCGAGTAGGTACGCAAACTGTGGTGGCTTCTTCAAATTATTTCTCTTGGGGTATGTTTACAAGCAATTACTTGGAAATACAGAGTAAAAGTCAAGACCCAAGGTTCCAG
Organism: Nyctereutes procyonoides; assembly: GCF_905146905.1. Lineage (NCBI taxonomy): Eukaryota > Metazoa > Chordata > Mammalia > Carnivora > Canidae > Nyctereutes > Nyctereutes procyonoides. The sequence goes on along the minus strand of NW_026575146.1, from coordinate 1,626,002 downwards.
GTCTTTCAAAAAGGTTCTAGTAGAGGATAAATACATTTCCCCCTTAAACTGCCAAATATAACAGCATTCTCCTCACCGTTTCTTTTTTAAAAGCATTAGTAGACCACATAATCCAGGGACTCCGATGCTGCTGTTGACAGCCTTTCCTATTCTCTGCCGCCCTCGCCCTCACCCCCAGCCTCAGCTGTGGTAATTCCTTCAGGTCTGTGGAGTTTTCGGCAGACATCCCTGTCAGTTCCAGAGTTTTAAAGCTGCCCTGACCTAACTTGGGTACCTGAGATACGGGAAAGGGTGTCTTCCTTTTTGTGGCACATGTCAACTTACTGGCCAGAGGAAGAGGCTGGTCACGGGCCGGTGGCACCAGGGAATCCAGCCCCAGATTCCGGCCTTTATTTGGAGGAAAAGCCGAAGTCTACTGCTCATGTAGACAGTGTAACCTGGAAGGATGACAGGGTATGTGTGGGAAGAACACTCAGCTTAGCTCAGACCACCTGGGTTTGGTCTCTGGTTCTCCTCATCATTATCCGCAGTAGTGATGTCAGCAGAAGCTAGCACCTGTGGGGCACTCGTGTTCAGGCACTCTGCTGTGTACAGAACATCACTTGCAGGATCTTATCAGGCAGTGCCTGTGGGCAGGTGTCAGTTTCTAAACCTTAGTCTTGTCATCTGTGAGATGGGGGATAAAGATGCCCTTTTCTCTAATGGGGCTGCAGAAGACTTTATGAGTCCAACTAAAATAGACCATCATTTTGCTAACTATGATTGTGGTTCCCTTTAAATATGATCTGACGAAAAAGTAGTTTGATTCATCGGCCAAGACATTAACATTTATCCCAACATGGCCAGTGTATCTACTAGGAACATAGCAAGGCACTAGCAGTTCCAGTTAGGCAGGGAAGGGGTTTACCGAGTGATTGACATTGGAAGAGTAGGCATGATTACCAGGAAGACCCTGGAGTGGGTCAGCTCCGTGTTGGTGGTGAATCTGTGGGCTGAAGACACGTAGGGGGTGGCCGCCACACCAGGCAGCTTCGGGCTCAGGAGCAGAACTGGACAAGCCCAGGCAGGAGGGCCAGTGCAGTAGCTAGGCAAGCCAGGAAGGAGGAGCAACTTGGGACATCGCTATAGGCTACTGGGAAGGAGCAGCAAGCATGCAGCAGGGGAAATTGGGCTCATTGTGAGCAAGGTGCCTGGCCTCTGGGGCACTGGGAGCACAGAGGCGCACAGGGAAGCCGCCCGGGGATGGGCTGTGGGGTGGACCACACATGTGGATTGCCAGGACAGCTACTTAGAGAGTTCACATTCCTCCCCATTGAACTGGGTATGATTGTAATGGTTTGTTAAACAAACAAAGGACCTAAAGCTGTGAATGGGGGGAGAGAAAAGACTTAAGGTGAAAAGGAGAGGCGGCCCAGCTTGCCAGTGTTCCTCTCTTCTGAAGCTTTCGCCCCCATTTCCCCCGACATTCCTTTCTCCCTTTCAGAGAAGCCAGTGCAGGAACTGGGACAAGTTGCCCTATCTTTCCAGTGCCCTTGCCTTTTAAAATGGAAACCTGATGAAATGTGTAACATCTTATAAAGAAAAAAAATGAACAACTTGGAGTCATTTTAAAGGACTGGTGATACATTTTTTTTAATATTTCAATTTAAGTATTTCTGGATGAAGAGCTTTGCTCTGCATCATTTGAATCTATTGGATGTGGCATAGAAAGGCAAAGAGAACATTCTCCCTCCCACATTGTGTAGTCATTTTGTCTGATAAACAGGACGTGTGCCCTCAGAGGTGGGCAGACATGCTCCCGGAAGAAGGGAAGTGAGCGATGGAATGGGTGCAGTGTGTCTACCTTCTTCTCTCTCTCTTTTTAAAGATTTTATTTATTCATGAGAGACTCAGAGAGAGAGAGAGAGAGAGAGAGAGAGAGAGAGACAGGCAGAAGGAGAAGCAGGCTCCACGCAGGGAGCCTGACGCGGGACTCCATCCGGGTCTCCAGGATCACGCCCTGGGACGAAGGCAGGTGCTAAACTGCTGAGCCACCCAGGGATCCCATTCTCTTAAGTAGTTCATAGTAAACTGAATTCTGGATGCTTATTTGTTGGAAAAACTTAGAGAAGAAAAGAATGTAAGTTGTCATATACCAATTGCCCATTATATTTGGGTCCATTTGGGTAATGAGATTTGGTATCAGGCTCATCATGTGAAAAAGAACCATGTAGAGTTTCAGAACAGTACTTCTGAATCTGCTGTTCCCTCAGGGTCAGGAAGTTGTCCTGGAGGAGGGATAAGTGAGTACTTGTAACTTTGCTCCTGTGTAAAGGAATCTGTTGATGGAAGCGTCCTCACTTTCACTGGCCCCCTGCAACCTGCAGGATAGCCCAGATTCCTCTGCCTGCTGCTCAGGCACCACCTCCTTCCCAGGCCCATCTCCCGCTCCTCCCCTGGCCTCACACCTGCCTTCCTGCTGGCTTTGCCCATAGGACGTCTCCTGGTGCCCCACATTGCCCTGAGCCCCCCTGCGTCCCCCTGCACCACCCTGTGCCACCCTGTACCGCTGCGGGGTCGCTGCTTTCACCTGTTCTTCTCTCTGCCTGAAGTACACCACGCCCACCTGGTGTGCCGAGACTCACCTCGGTGGCCAGTATCACAATTTAGAAAGTACAGCCTTTCAGAAAGGAAGAACCGAAGTCCTCTCTCATTCTGCCACCCAGAGATACTTTACTGACATAGTGTTACCTGTTTGTGGGCCTTTTTCTATTTATTTGGAGATGCTGTTGTTTCAGAATCAGTCTGTCCAAGTCTTGGGCATCTTTTCTAGACCTTCTGTAGCTTTTATGTTTCCCTCAAGAGATTTTTAACTCATGAAATCTGGCTTCCCGTCACCAGTGTGACTCGTAAGCTTTTTTTCTTTCTTTCCTTAGTACGAGTCTTTACCCTCACACACTTCCTGGGAAGGAACCAGGCTTTTCTTTTCCCTAGAATGGTAACTGTATTAGGACAATAGGCCCGGCCACTAATTAGGTGAGTTTGGGCCCTCCGCGCCCTACTCTCCGAGACCCAGGAAAAGAGATCACTGGCTGTCAGCTATAGAAGCATAGCCTAAAAGGGCCAAAAGGCCAGTTGCAGAGGGCTTGTTGGGAGGGAGGAGGGGGATCTATTTTCAGCTGTCACAAAAGAATAGTTCCCATCACTGACTTTAATGACTAGAAAATCTTCTCCTAATACCAGAGGCTCTCGTGTGGATTTCAGGACTGTCTCTGCCCTACATGCCCACCATGCTACCTGCAGTCCATTAATGGTCTTCATGAGACCAGGTCTGTCTGTCTCAGCGTGAGAACCAGCCCTGGACTTCACACTTGCCTCTCTGGAAGCACATGTCTATTTTGCTTATTTGTGGACATTGGATATTCTTCCTAAATGTCTGTATTTAAATATATCACATAGGTGGTGGGGAGAGGAAGGGAGCGGAAGATTTCAGCATCATGCTGTGTGACCCATTTTGGGGCGGTGCTGTGGCCCTGTCTGGGGAACCTCTCTGCTTTACTCTGTGCAGGTGGGGGTGCTTACAGATCTGCATCAGGGAGGAGCCTCCACCGTGATGGAGCCTGGCTCCCTTGTCAGCAGTCTTTCCCCCTGCGTAGTGGCTTCTCTTAGTCTTCCGTGGCTCTTTGAGGCTCGTGTTCCTGGTCTTCTGCCTTTTCCATTGCTCCTTAAAGCTTCCTCCTGTTTCAGTTGAGATAGCGCTCTAGAAGTGCACTCTCCTACCTCTTCTCTTCCCACCTTTCTCACCCCTGTCCATTCTCACCCCTGTCCATGTAGAGTCACAGTGGTTCACCTAGACTCTTAAATAGATTAGATAGCTCTTCAGTCTGCTAAAGACATTGTAACAAAGAAAGGTTCCCGCGGTAAAAAGCCTACTTTTTCCCACTAGACTGGGAACCAAACAGGGATATTGAGGTGTTGGGGTCCTGTTTCATACTGTAACCATCTAGAAATTATTTTGAAACATCAAGTTTTTTCATGCAAATTTAATTCTCATTTTGCTTATTTTTATCGTAGACTTGTCACTATACTCCCTTATCCTAGAGGAAGTGGGGGAATTTAGCAGCAGAAGGCTTCTTCTGCCCTTGGAACATCTAAGAATTACATGTCCCCACAAGCCTGCTTCCGCCCTGTTCTGCAGTGCAGAATAGATATCCTAAGGGAAGATCAGTCTAGTTACAACCTGCCATAAAGAAAAAAAAGTCCTCCTTGCCCCCAGGACAACCTACTTTACCAAATGACACTGGGAAGGACAAACATTGGTGATCAAGGTTGAGTAAGTGGGCTTAATGACAGGATCTGAGGCCACCCATGTAGAGCTCTGAGTAACTTACAAAGTCCTCACAGAAGCCAAATTCAGAATGGTATCCACTTCCCTCCAGCCAAAGGGTTCATAGCTGTACTTGGTCTAGAAAAGAGCCTCAGCATCTCCTTCATGCATAGGTCTCCTCACTGGCTTCAGTGTCGATGAGGCACCATTAGATTGAACATGTCTAAAACTAGTGCTCGCCTTGGCAGAGCACATCTACTAAAATCGAGCGACAGGGAGAGCGGTAGCGGTAGCATGACCCCTGTGCTAGGATAACGGGCCTAAGACTAAGCTCCTCATGTGTATGTTTGGCTGGACTTTTCTTCTGGGATTCCACCTTCCTTTCTTTCTCTGCCACCATAGTCAACTCTCTTCTATGACCTAACCTGAATCCTAATCTAACTAGTCTGTTTACAAAGTATCATTTCAACCTGCCCTCTCTTCTTTCCATGTCACTGTTACCTCTTCTGAGAAGTGGCAGAAGCCAAAGTGTTCTCACTACCTCTAGTCTCACCACTCTCCAGTATATCTTACATATCTCTGCCATAATTACTATCACAAAGTATGATCTGATGACAAACCCATTGCTTATAATGGATTCCTGTTCCCCAGCTCTTTAGTATCAGTCCTGGGTTGTCCTTGCTTCTTGAGACTTAGATCCCTATACATATGCCCTTCCCATCATTTCTTCACATTCCTGTGGAGAAGACAGTGTTTTGTTGTCTTCTTCCTTCTACCCCTTTCTTTCTACCTCCTTCACTTGCTCTGACACATAAACCCAATTAATGGCTAGCCTTAACTAGGTTAGTCAATCTACTAAAGTATTACAACAACAAAATCCACCTTACCATGGTAGAATGAAGCAGTATATCCTTGAACCTTCATGATATGGCCTTTGCCTCCCTCTCTGGCCTGTTTATCCACAGTGCCCCCGTATTTGCATCATGTTCCAGTCCTACTGCGCTACATATTTTCAAGTATTCTATGCTGTTTCATTCCCTTGATCTGAAATAGACCACCTCCCCACTTAAACACCAGGTAGACCTGCAGGCTCAGCTTTAATTTTGGCTTCTCCATGAAACCTCTCGATCTCTCAAGCAAGAGATGATCACACCTTAAACATCTGTATTCCTTACCCACCTTGAATTTTGATAATTATTTTCACTTTTTCCCCATTCATAAATCTTTGTAGAGCGATTTAATTATATCTGATAAATCCTAAGGAAGAGCATCTTTGAAAGCACATAACCTGTCCATGGCTCCAGGCTTGTATATTGTCTTTTTCACTTTCATGAGGTATTACTCAGTTTTGCTCAATTTTCTAATTTTTTGCCAACAGGATTGGTTTAAAAATTGAATTTCATTCCAGTGTGTTTTTGTGGGTGGGTGGGTATTAAAAAATAAAACAGAGGGCCGCCCCGGTGGCCCAGTGGTTTAGCGCCACCTTCAGCCCGGGGTGTGATCCTGGAGACCCGGGACGGAGTCCCACATCAGGCTCCCTGCATGGAGCCTGCTTCTCCCTCTGCCTGTGTCTCTGCCTCTCTCTCTCTTTCTCTCTCTGTCATGAATAAATAAATAAAATCTTAAAAAAAATAAAAAAAAAAACAAAATGTCAGATGTGGTAAGTATGTGACAAAGGGGGGGGGGCATGGAAAGGGGGCATAAGAAGTGCCAAGAGTTAAGGTGGGGTTGGTCAGGGATTAAATAGGTTAATCAGGATTGTGGCTTTGCCAGCCAAGTAGAATGAAGAGGGAAGGAAGGCCCATTGAGTAGAAGAGTATAGGGAAATTGTTTTACTGATGGACCAAGAAATCTCACCTGGATAAAATTGTGCATATTTTCATTTGTGTATTAATTGTCTGAGTTTCCCCTTCTATGAAATGCCTTTTTAAAAAATTCTTACCTGGGGACGCCTGGGTGGCTCAGTGGTTGAGCGTCTGTCTGCCTTTGGCTCAGGGCATGATCCTGGAGTCCTGGGATCGAGTCCCACATCAGGCTTCCTGCATAGGGCCTGCTTCTCCCTCTGTCTGTGTCTCTGCCTCTCTCTCTGTGTCTCTCATAAATAAATAAAATCTTTTAAAAAAATTAAAAAAAATAAAAAATTCTTGCCTGATTTAAAGTTTTATTTTAAACATTAAGCCTGTAATCTGGCTAGAATTTTTATATATGATGCATGATGGGAATCCAATTTCCTTATTTTCTTAATAATTAGATAATCAATTATTAAGTAGTTTATTCTCTCCCCAGTGATTGCTGTCCAAGCCCCATCATATATTGTTTCCATACAAGGGTGGGTCTGTTTCTTGGCTATTCATTCTACTCCATTGGTCCACTTGTCTAATCCTGTGCCTCAGTATGTCATACTGCCTGAATTACAGTAGCTTTAAAATAAAACAAAACTTTTATCTATTAATCTATTATCTCTTACCTTTTTCTTCTTTGGGAGATACCATGGTCTTTTTGTATGATGATGAGTATGATCCAAGAGGACTGGGAAGTTCTTGGCTCTCCTTGGACTTTTTCTTCTCCATGTAAAATTTAGAATGATTAGGGTTCTATCAAAGAACCCTGTTGAATTTTTATTAGTACTTCATTGAATTAATATATAAATACGGAAACAACGGTCGATGTTAAAATAATTCTATCTGTATTTCCCTATTCATGAACATGGTATATTTCTCCATTTATTTAGGCCTTCTGTACTGTCTTTCAGTATAGTTTAAAAATTTCTCTGTAAGTGTATGGTAACTTTGTGTTAGATTTATTTCTAGATATATTTATTTTGTCACAAATGTATATGGTATTTTTAATTACATTCCTCTATTGGCATTTAGAAATACTTATTTTGTATTTTGATTTTTAGAACTATCTTGCCAAACTTTCTAATTTTGTTATTCTGTGTGTGGATTCTTTGGAGTTTTCTGTGTAGACAATCATGTATAAATAATGAAAGATTAATTCCCTTCCAATTTTGTATCTTTCATCTCTTTTTATAGCTTTATTTTAGGTCTATTCTAGTACAAATATTTAACAAGGTGCTGTGTTTAATAGATACCTTTATCATATAATGAAGATAGCTGTTTCATTAGCTTAACAAATTACCTCTTCTCTGTTTTTTTGTTTAGCAGTGCATTTTTGACCATTTAACCTATGAATGATTTTATTGTTAGTCTCTGGGTTATATTAGCTAGTTTATAAAAGGTTGCTTCATGATGTTAATCACTAGGGAGCATTAGGAGGAGCAAACACGTAAAAATAGCAGGTTCCCTCAAAAGAAGCCACATTGGCAAACAAAGGTGCCTTAGAATCATCAGCGGAGTTTCCAAATATTCTCAGATGCTCATGCTCCCATAGGGAGTTTGACTCAGATCCCTACCCCTGCCCCTGCTCCTGAGGTCTTGCCCTTGCTACTGCCTTTTCTGTTGTTTTCTTGTTTTTGTTTTTGTTTTTTTAAGATTTTATTTATTTATTCATGAAAGAGACACAGAGCGAGGCAGAGACACATAGACAGAGGGAGAAGCAGGCTCCCTGATATGGGACTCAATCCCAGGACCCTGGGATCACACCCTGAGCCAAAGGCAGACACTCAACCACTGAGCTACCCAGACTCCCCCCTCCCCCCTTTTTTTTCCTGTTTTCTTAAAAAAATCTCTGTGTGTGTATTTACAGTTCTTTTAGGGATCTCTCTTAGGGTATTTATAGTTGTTTCTGAAGTTTTCTTTTCCCCATAGAGTCGTCATCTTTGTTCTAGCTGCTTTTTTCTATTTATTCTGTTTTTCTTATTAGATGCTTTCTTCTGATTTCTGGTGATCCTCAACAGTCAGCTGACTTATGAGTGGAGCCACTAGAAAGCTGTTGGAAGCTTTCTGTACTGAAATAGGGCTTGTCGTGAGTTAATGCAGATAAACCCAGGTACTGCCATTTGCCCTTATAATTACCTCTTTTCTCTTGGGCTGGAGGTCAGCTTTACCAGAGAAGACTCCATTCTCCTGTAGGGGCTAGGCCTGTTTGCCCGTGTTCCGATGGCCAGATAGGGCAAGTATACAAACTTCACTGAAGACCCTGGTTTCAGCAGGGTGCCCCACCCCCATACTCTCTACCGGGAGGGGTCAGAGGGCCGAGTGCTTCACCAACAAAACTTTCCACTCTTTTCTGTTCTCACTCCCCCGTCCAGAGTTACTTAGTGCCCATATTTCTCAGACTCTGATGGGTTCTGCAGGGTAAATCAGATTGCTTCATAGCTTTTCATTACTGGCTTAGATTTGAGCTTTCTGAGGACTGCAAAGCCAGTTACTGCTTGTTTACCTGCTTTCCAGCTCCCAACATTTTGTTGCAGTTTTTTTCCTCTCCTGTTATCTTAGGCTGTGTTTTTGAAAAATCGAATTAATACTCTTTTAGTAGGGTTCAGGAGAGATTGGAGCTACATTTTATTCAATTTGCCATCTTTAACTAGATTTTACTCAATTGTCTGTAAATAGAAAGTTCGCACCCTGTCCTTATTGACATTTTCTGTCTAGTGCATAGATTTGATGTTCTAAAGCTGTGGTCTAATCAACCAGAGAGCTTTCTCATTAATTTTCTCTCTGAATATTAGATAAATAAGTCACTTCAGCTTTGTGTATTTTAGGCCTTGTTTTGAGGAAAATAAGAGCTTAGTCACTGACTTAACAAAGTTAAGTCTCTTACGATAACAATTTAAAAGTCAGTAGGCAGCAAACCCTGTGGTTCAGCAGGTGGTGGTTCTCCACAGAGCAGAGCCCAGGCCAAGGGAGTCAGTGCTGCCCACCGAAGGAGGCCAGTGGTTTCAGGCACTAAGCTGGAGATGACTCATAGGCTGTAGAGGAGTAGGTCTGGAGGAACCCAGGAGGACTTTGGTGGAGGTAGAATCTCCCTAAACAAATCTAGTTTGGTTTTCTGTGAGCTACTTTTCCCTCGTGTTTAGCCCAAGCCCCCAAGGTTTCAGCTGGACTTCTAGTCCCTTGTCCCACACTCACCATCTCCCCAAGTGGGGAAGGAGTTCAGTCCTCTGCCAGGGAATGAGAGGGCGAAGCAGGAGTTTGCCGGGTGGGCAGTGGGCAGCAGGCTATCCTAGGAGGGTGCATGATGGGGAAGCATGGTCTTGACAGAACGTGGCTCCTTAAAGAACTAGCAAGTGGCCTGCCCTCAGGCCTTGGTAGGAAGGAGGTGTGCAGCAGTGGCAAGGGGCTGGCCTCACCGGCTGCCAGTTGGGCGTTAATGGATTTTAGTGATGCTGTCTTAATACTTTATTGAGGATAAATACACACACACACACACACAGACATTTTTCATATAAAAGATTTTAAAGGTGCCGACAAATGAACTCCCATGATCTTGGGGGCAGCCTGCCCTCTTCTAGGCAGCAGGTAGGCTTATCTTACATGATAGTTGAGTTCTCTTCTGTAGCCATATTTTTTAAATCTATTTTTTAATTTTTAAAAAATTTTAAGTCACCTCTGCACCTAACGTGGGGCTCATAATCATGACCCTCGAGACCAACAGTCACATGTTCTACCAAAATGAGCCAGCCAGCCACTCCCCCCCGACCCCGTAGCCATATTTGAAATGAAATTTGTACAAGTTGTTAACTGCTTGAATTTCTAAAAGGACGTTATTATAAAACTTTGTTTTTCTTTTGCTTTAATCTGATGCAGTGATTGAAACACAAAATATATGGCCCATGGATTAGGAAATATCAATGACTTTGTGAACAAAGAGTTGATAGCACAAAGGGATTTTTTTTCCTGTTTTCATCTAAGTCAGTGCCTTTAACCTGTTTGAATCTTGGAATCCTTAGCAAATCTGAAGAAAGCTTTGGTCCCTCTCCCCATAAGAACTCCAGTATACATGCCTCCTCGTCTTTTACAGAATTTCAGAGAATTCACAGCCACTTACGAACCCCTGTTCTAAGTTAAGAGTGAAAACCCAGCCACGGCCATCTGGTAAGGTACTTATCAAGGCCTCACATCTGTTATCCTCAACCAAGTTAGTCCTGCCCCATGAGCACCTGTTTTGCTGATTAGACCATATACTGAGCCCCCACTCTTCTGCCATACTTGCTCAGATACAATACCTACCAAATTTTATAATGCATGTGTGTAATAAGAAATAATAACATAGAGGTTCTGAGAATCTTCTTCATCTTGTTGATGTTTCTGGATAGTTTTTTTGTTGATGTTAGAAACTTGCTACCAAAGTCCTTCAAAGAACTGATCCTAAGAGAAGGACCCTCTCTGAGGGCTCCTAGAGACAAATAAGCAATGAATTTCCACCCACCCCGCTCCATGATTGTCTATTTCATATTTTGTGAGTGTAAGAAGAAAACAGAAACTTGATGCCCTTTTAAAACTGGTTTTGACATATTTATGTGAAAACAGTCCCAAGTTATGGGAATATGAGGCACAGGAGAAGGTTTGGAGCAGAACCTTCTTACCCACTAGGAATGGTGATGAATGGAGTTAAAAAAAAAAAAAAAGCTTAGAGTACCCATGCTGGAAGATTAAAAATGGAAATTCAGTTTCCTCTCAAAAATGGGCCTTGCATTGTGTCACTGGGCACAATGGAAATAGAAGCCAGAAGTCATAGTTTATTTTGAGAATGTTGTAGAACATTTGTCGTCCCCCATTAGATGATTGTGTTATGCAGCACTAGGGACATCCTAGAACTACACTTGTGCTCTGACCTCTACCATCATCTACCACCCGCTCTCAGGGAACACAGTCTTTCCTCGCTGTTGCCATATATATATGTTCTTATTCCAATCTGATCCTCCCTCATCCCCAAAATAATCAGCATGAACAGAATGAAGCAGATGGCACAAGCCTTCTTTGGCATACTGGCAGATCTGTATCACTCACTCAGTATTTTTAGAATCAAGGGGATTGAAAATTATGTCCTGAGATGTTTTGGGGGAAGACTTAACTATCTCTCCAGGGTGACAGGTGTTGAAATATTACCATATTTAAGACTCAAATGCAATCTATATGTCAAGTCACAGAATAGACGGATTATCATCAGGACCATCCCTTTGTCAGTTCTCTGTTAGGATTGTTGATGGCTTGCCAGATAATAGAAAGTTAATCACAAGTCTGTTTTAAGGATGTGGCCAGAAAGCGCATCAGGTTTCAACCAAAGATTGGAATCAGCGGCAACCAGCCAGTACTGGTCATGTACATGGTGATGGGGGACGTTGTATTATCCACACGGTTTATTTTTTTAAAAATAGCTGAGCTTTGATCCTCAGCCACAATGAATTTGTAGTCTGTTGAGAAAGACTATTTTTATAGGAGTTTGTGATAACATCATGAAAACAGTGTAAATATTTATATTTGAAGGTCCACATTAATGAAATACACAGTCGTGGTGAATGAAATATCAAAACCATTTGTGAATTTGAATTCATCATTAAAAACTTTCTGAAGAAATTAAAGAATGTTCATTATCATATAATTAATTCAGCTCAACATTTGAGGACCAACTTTGCACTTAGTGTTAGGCTAGGTGTATTTAACACATAGACCTAAAACATACAAAGTCTTGGGAAAAGACATTCATGAATGAACTATGGATAAAAATGTTTAAGTGACATTTTTTCTTTAAAAGTTCCATAGGAACACAGAGAGGAAATAGGTGTCACGTTTAAATAAAATATGCCAAGTCTAAAAGTCGCTGATTATATACCTACCATCTTTGAAGGGTCAAGGAAAATGCAGGTAATGATGTTCATGACTGTTGAACTTTGGTAGCTGGAAAGAGGATCTGGGAAAAATTTATTTAGTGCTTTTTTTTTTTTTAAGTTTCAGTTGAATAGATCTTACTTTTTCCATCAGCCAAAGTTGATACCTGTTGAGAAACAAAGAATGCTAGTTTTTACTTGCAGTGTCATAGGTCTTTTCTGCATGTGTGAGTATATGTGTTTTCCAGACTACTATGAATTATTCCCACTGTGAAAAACGGATGGTGGGTTATGTAGAGGGAGGGAACATGTGTGTTGTTTGCCTCGTATCCATAGCTGAGTGGCTAGAACCCTGTGCCAGTTGTGCAGCTGATGGCTTCTACTTTTAATCTCAGTGTTTCATAAACAACCTATATTTGTGTGGTGTGTTTTAAGATTATCCACGTATTTCAGATCCCTGCTGTTCCAGCTGGTTCCCCCCAACAGCCCATTATATGCATCAGGTGGTGTCACAAATGAGGAAACACACTCAAGATGTAGCTAACAAATGGACAAACTAGAATTTGAACTGGGGCATCTTTCCACGGTATTCATAGAACAAGTGACCTGTTCTACGTAAACCCCTCCCACGCTTCAGGGAAACACCTGAGAGTGAATCAGCAGTGCAGTTGTGTCTGAAGGAAAGCAGAACCTTGCCCTCCTCTCTCTTGAGTGTGAAACTGAGCTATGCTACCTAGTATAGCAGCCACTAGCCACATGGGGCTATTTTAACAATAATTTCAGTTTCTCAGGGTCACACTTTGAGTGTTCAGTTGCCGTCATGTGTATGACATTTCCGTCATCACAGAAAGTTCTCTTGGACATACTGGTCATCTCTCCTAAAGCAAGAGTGGGGAGAATGAATTTAGTGAGCAGAGTTGAAAGAAGTGTATTCAGGGGGTTGGTGGGAAAGAAATCCCCCACCACCACACCAGTTCTCCTGAGGGCCTGGTGTTATTCTGAGTTCAGCTATAATGAGAACAAGGAAAAGATAAATTTCAGATTTCATACTGTGTGTACATTTTCAGCTTTTTGGATAGACCTGGAAAGAACACAAATTTCAAGTGAATGCATTTAATGACAATGATAAATTGTGGGACTTTTATAGCTGGACCAGTATTACGGCCAGACTTAAGCTGGATGAGAAGTAGGACACATCATGAGACCTGGCAGCAGAAACTCGGCCACACAGAATAGCATTCCTGGAAGGAGTCATTTGGTCTATGGCCACAGTTGTTGGGGATGTCTCAGAGGAGGGCCTCGGGCATGAACTGCAGTACTAGGAGGGAACGAGGAGTTGGGGATAATGATCTCGGTTCAAGTCACACTTGGTGACAGAGGAACAAGGGATGTGTGTGCTGCCATCAGAAGGAAAGTTTGGTGCCAAGATGCTGGCTGAGAACACCCATGTCGCCAGCCTTGGATCAGAGCTGAAGCTGCAGGTCAGAGTGCGCACATCGGCTCTGAGAGTTCCAGGCAGGTGGGGCAGGATGGTGAGGGCTGTCTGCCTGCTGCTGGCTCCTTAACTCTGGACGCTAAACACATCTGAGCTAGTTGATGAGGAGCACAAGAAGTTTGCTGCAGTTTTTGCCCATTCCAAAAGGAATGTCTGTTTTCCTGTGTACATGTGCTGTGAGGGGGTACGTTTAAAGATGCTTAAGCTATTGTGACAGTAAAATTTCACCAGACTCCAGCTTTCTGATCTGAAAGTAACCGTGAAAAGGTAAGTAAAAATGAACTTTTAACAATAAAGAGCACCTCTAAAGACTGGACAGTAAATGAATGTCTACAGGAAACAAGCACTTGAAGACCTGCTGTGATTGCTCCCTTTACCCGTGAGTGCTCTGCTTACTTGGCAAGGCTCAGAAAAGGCTGGCCTGCGTACAGAAGCTACTCTAGTGTGTTTAATGTAAATATATAGTACTCTTTTTTTTTTCTTTTTGAGTATTGGCACTTGAAAGGTTAGCATCCACTTGCCTGAGAATTACTCTCTCTAGAAAAGTCCAGGATTCTAGGGAGTCACAGGGGTTTTCTGCATTGTTCAGGACTGCCAGAGACTCTTCAGCCTCTTCACACGATGGTTCACTGGTAGAAAAAGAAGAGCCTGGGTTTGGGTGACTTGCCTGGGTTGGAAGTGTGGTGGCAGTTTTGGTTTGAGACAGGTTGAAGCTGGAGGAAAAAGCAGGCCCACCTCCTCAAAGTGGCCCTCCGGGGTGGGGCTGCGGAATGAGGAAATGTCCCCATAAACAAAGGAGAAGAGATTAGGAGAACAATTCACTAGAGGATGCTATACCTACACCTCTGACCACAGCCCAGCCACCATTGTTTCCGTGGGAATATTTTGTCTCCCCTCCAAAGGCACCGCATCAGTGAACTAAACTGGCTTTATTCACATTTTGTTGACACCAGAGTTGAGACCTTCAGCATGGTAACCTTACAAACAAATTAACTTGGATGTATACAAATTATTTCATCTCATCCCGTGGAAGTTTAAACAGGTGTGATAACAACGTATGCTCTGCTAACAATGAGCAAAGAGGAATAACCCACAGTTTGAATAAGCAGAGATGACTTTTGTTTCTGTAGCAGTAAACCACTAATGCATGAGGGAGATTTTTTTCTTCTTCTTTGAATTGGTTGAATGAACCTCACACTGACCTGAAGTCATGATCTGAAGTAGATAATGCTGTGTCTATGGAAATAGCTGTCTCTGTCAAAAGGAAAGTGTGCTTCATGTACCATCAAAACACTGTGCTGGCCTCCTCGCCACTTAGGACTCACATGCAGAAGGACCTCTGGAAGCACATGGGGAGGAGGGAGACTTGTGTCCTACACTGGAACCATTTAAAGAACCATGTTGATTCTGGGTAGTTGATGCTGAACTGGTAGGGGAGGAAGAGCATTGTTTCCAAGTGGCTAATCCAAGAAAACTGTTCCTTTTCTTTCCACAGATGGTCTGGTGATCCAGAACATGTGCCAGCTCTAGTGATGCAGATTACCTTTCTGCTTCTGGAACCTCATCTGTGCCTCTGACATTCTCCTCCCAGCCTGAGACTGCATATATAAATTGGGATGTGGGAAAGCAGGAAGCAAAGCTCATGGTAACTGAGAGGCCCATATCTGGGTAGAACCAGGCCCAGGACCACGACACTGCCTCTCCCCTGGTCTGGAGTTCAGGCTGCCGTGGCTCCGCTGATGTGCTCAGCACCATCCTTCCATTTGTGCTTAAATGGCACAGCATTTGGTCAGCGCATCTGAAAAGGAAGGTGTGAGAAGTAAAGCCCATGGCCACCTATCCCTGCCAATTATGTGGCAAGACGTTCCTCACCCTGGAGAAGTTCACTATCCACAATTATTCCCACTCCAGGGAGCGACCTTACAAGTGCTTGCAGCCAGACTGTGGCAAAGCCTTCATTTCCAGATATAAATTAATGAGGTGAGAGGCTCTAGAAAAGGTATGCACTTTTACACATACCTTTAAATGGCTTAGCTAGCCCTCTGACCAGACACTGCAAGGGAAAGTGGATGCAGGATGCGGATGCACTTTAGCCCTTAACACGCCACTGTTTAATGTGGTTTTCTGGGAGAGTTTTTGCATGTAGCGTCAGTTCATTCTTTCAACAAGTATTTCCTGTGATCCTATGATATGCCAGGCATAAAAACAGAGAGATGAAAAGACCCATGCTAGAGAGATAGTCAGGCAAACACAAGTAAAATGCAATGTAAGTTCTTTGACAGAGCTATGCAGGTGGAGGAAGCTGTTCTCCACAGCTTGATGAGAGCTGGCGAGGCTTCTCAGAAAGGTAGTCTAGGCTGTGACATAAAGAATGACCAGGAGGTGGACAGAGAGAAGGTTCTGGGGAAGCCTGAAACCTTGCCCTCAAAGCACACAAGTAGAGAGGGTAGCAGTGGAAGAGGAACGGGTGAGGCTCAAAATGGAGGCAAAAAAGGAAGCAACTCCTAACAGGCCTTATCCGCTGTGCCAGATGGTTTATTTATTCTACTGAGTCCAAGTAGTGAAAAATGATTTTGACTGGGATATTGGGAAGATGGTTCATAGTAATTTGGAGGAGAGAAAGGCGGCAAGTTGATGGATATGAAGTATGATGTTTAACAGTCCAGATCCTGACAGGATGGAGAGGAGGCAGCATCTCCCAAGTGTCAGCATTTGGAGCCTTTTCTTAACTTAGCGGCAGTTTACAAGTGGAATTCTGTTGGGTGTACAGGTGCTGAATATATGCATTTAATTGATTTTCAGAGGTGTCCATGATATGTAGATGGATAAAAACCATGGTTTTAGCACATCAGTCCTTTAAAAAAAAAAGTACATTTAGTTTGAATTATTTCTTGAATGACTGTTAGTTGCTCACTTCCATGAGAGAAATGAATATATGAGCTGTAGCTTCTACCTCCAAAGGTTTTTATATCCTAGAAAAGACAAAGCATACATAGCACTGCTCAGTTGTGTGACAGTCTTGAGAACAGTGGTTGAATCTGAATGCTGTGTGCTGTGTGTGAGGTACACGTGCAGAATCCTCACGAGCGTGTGCTGCTTTTGACACCTGATTAAGAGAAATGTGTCATTTGCCTTTAATCTTCATGGTGTGAATTTCAGAGCTTCAACTTTCAGACTACCACGGGTGAGAGTCAAAATCTGGCCAGAGAGGATTCCCCTCTGAGTGGTATTAACATGGACCACATTTTTAAATCCTGGAGTGCCCTTGGAGGAAGGCACCTGAAGGGTTTAAAAACACATAAATTAGGCTCCTGGCCCTTTAGAATACCATTGTCCTGATGATGTGATAGGATCTAGTTTTAAAAATAAGGCTATAAATGCATAGGTATTTTAAGATTCCAGTGGGTTCTGTACAGAGGCCAGTATGTAGTTGCCATAAATGTATAAGTATTGAGTGCCTACTGTGTGCACCGATTTTGTTGCAGAGCCTTCCTGTTTTGCAACGAGCCTCTTGTATGTACGCGGTAATTCTTCTTACCCGAGCACTGAAAGCAGCGTTTGCTGAAGTTCCCCCACAGTGAGGCTGTGATGACAGTGAATGCAAACCGAGACACATACAGCAGATGAGTATTTGAAGACAGTGGAGCTACCAGATGATTGAAATGACAGGAATTAGGTGGGATTACTGTGGTGGACCACACTGAAGATGTCTTAAGCAATTAATTTAGGAGCTGGTGGTTCTGAGCAAGGGAAACAACTTGCCCAGTGAACGGTGTGAAGTGAGGCCTAAACGGGAAGCAGTGTGCTTTTGCAAGAACTGCCTGCCCCACCACGGCCGCCAGCTTGTGGCGCCTCTCTGGCCTGAAGCAGAGGTCTAAAACAGAATGGAAGGGATGCTAGATGGTGGGGGATGCTTTCGGCTTTTTGTCTATAATTTTCACAACAGGCAGCATTCCCTTCCATGTCCCTCCATTGCAACACAAGCACCGTTTTATTGGCAGAGGTCGGAGAAAATAACTTGCTTAACTAGAAAAGAGAATGTGGGTCCCAGTACGGCAGGCGGGGGAAACAGGTGGAAACAGCAGAAGGCTAGAAAAGATGATTTGGCCAGGCTTGATGTGCGCAGTGACCCCTGAGGGATTCTGAGATCATGGCCATGACCCAGGTGCCACCCTTGGCGCTGCCTGAAGCACAGACTGAAAACCTGTGGTTTCGTGGCTTGTGAGGCAAGAGGAGAAGTTGAGGGGAGGAAACCAGTTGTTGAAGTAATTTCAGCTATAAGCTGATCATGTTCTAGATCAGGACTGTTGCATGAGTGAGGGATCGATTAAAAGGGGAAGAATTGGGTGCCAGACAAAGGAGAGTCAGAAAATTCAGAGGAACAGCAGCTGGTAAAATGTGAAAAGTGGTATTATTGCTCAAGGAGAGGTTGGTTGACCTGTGCCTTTCTCCTGTGTAGTCAGGAGTAGGACCCTCCAGAGTTGTTAACTTGGCATTGATCTGTCCATGGGTGATAAATGGAATTGAATCAGATCACAATCTTCCACAAAGAAAGAGAGAGGCATGAATAGAAAATCCAGGGCACAACTCCAGGGGTGTATTCACTAGCACCGGACCGAATAGAAAATAGCTTAAATGCCACGTCTATAAATCATTCCCCCTCACATTTATTCCTGATGATGTATCTGTGGATATCTGGTATTAGAATGGGGTGGTTTGCCCTCTAATGAGGCTTGGAAACCCCGTCTGCAATGTATTTCAATACAGTGGAACCTGGGGCCACCGCATCCTCTCCCATCTCAGATGCCCACGTACTGGCTCCTGGCCCTCCACATTGTACCATTTTACATATCCCTGTGCATGTTAGCTCTCATGTCCTGGAGGGAAAGGGTGGAGCTTCCTTTTCTTTCTATCCCCTGCATGTAGTCAGCTACTTTATATATATATATTTTTTAAGGGAGCAAGCCAGGAGATACAAGGTTTTGCTTTATTTTTAAGAAAATGGCAGTTTGGCTCAAATCATCTTTGTATTTTTGAACTGGCTTCTAAAACAGCTGCTACTGTGTAGACCCCTTACCAATTCTAACTCTAGAAAGGGATCTGGAATGGACAATATAGGGTAGAAGTTTGGGTGAAAGGTATGATTAGTACACTTTTGACTTAAATCCTTTTCTTACAGAATGAGTTGTTAGAAATTCTTTTGTATCCAAAGCCACAAGTTCAATTGCATCTCAGAGGCGTGCAGCCCTGTCTCCAGTTCTTCATGATCCAGCCTACTTCCTGGAGGTCACTGGTAATTTCATTGGCAATTCAAAAGGACTTTTTCTAGAAGGGCTAAGCTGCTTCAACAGTTGAGAGTTTTTCTTTGAGCTTCCGGGATAAGCCTTTGTCATCTTGTTGATTTGAAATTTCAAAATACCTGTTTTATATTTGTAAAGCACAAATCAGTTCTGGAAAACCATCAGAGTTCCATTTCTGTTTTAGTTCCACTGATTTCCTAAAATCTAAACTCTGTGGGTTTTTAAAGATGCAGTGATATGAGGAGATCCTAAGTTCATCATTCTTAAAACTTTAAAAAGGTTCATTTTAATAAGTAAGCGCATCATATACGACGCCAAGTCCTGCATGTTTCCTTCCAAAACAACATCCATAATTACAGCTTGTGGCTTGTAAGTACAACATAGTTTGCTTCACGTCCATTTTGACAGTTAACTCTTTTAGGTATTCTGTCTTCGGGGCCTCTGGAGCCAGGGGCTGCACACCTCTGAGATAACTGATAGAAAAGCACTAAATAGAAGAATCAAGACTTCAGCATGAGGCTCAGACTTGGGGCACAGATGGCGGCTGACGTTCTGGGTCCAACTGAACACTCTCTGAGGTTAAGGATAGACTTCAGTGTTCTTTCTGTGGCCTAAACTTTTTGCCTCAGTCAATAAAGACCAAGCAGGAATTGTACTTAGGAACAATGACCTAAAATCTGGGAAGGGGACACAAGGTGGGTAAGGGGTTGTGTGTAGAAGGTAAATTGGGTCACTTTTTGGGAAAGCACTGAATTTTCAAAACTATAGAATACCCATTTTGACCCCTTCTTGAAAAATCACATATTTTTAAATGTATTTGTTTAGAAATCTTCATGTAGATGAGGAAAATACATTTTTCAGGTATGAAAATTGTACTAGACCTTTAGTAGTGCCTATTTTTTTTTAATTATAAAGTTACGTATTTGTAGAATATGGAAAATACAGAAAAGCTATTTTTAAATGAAAATCTTTTATGCCAGCATCTAGAGAAAACTTTTAACATTTTCCTATCATTCCTACACATTTGACTATTAAAACAAAATTGAGTCTATTACGAAATGTTTCCTTCTGCTCCTAGGCACATGGCTACCCATTCGCCCCAGAAATCTCACCAGTGTGCTCACTGTGAGAAGACATTCAACCGGAAAGACCACCTAAAAAACCACCTCCAAACTCATGACCCCAACAAAATGGCCTTTGGGTGTGAGGAGTGTGGGAAGAAGTACAACACCATGCTGGGCTACAAGAGGCACCTGGCCCTCCATGCGGCCAGCAGCGGCGACCTTACCTGTGGGGTCTGTGCCCTGGAGCTAGGGAGCACAGAGGTGCTGCTGGACCACCTCAAAGCCCACGCTGAAGAGAAGCCCCCCAGCGGAACCAAGGAAAAGAAGCACCAGTGCGACCACTGTGAGAGATGCTTCTACACCCGGAAAGACGTGCGGCGCCACCTGGTGGTCCACACAGGCTGCAAGGACTTCCTGTGCCAGTTCTGTGCCCAGCGATTTGGGCGCAAAGACCACCTCACGCGACATACCAAGAAGACACACTCACAGGAGCTGATGAAAGAGAGTCTTCAGTCTGGAGACCTTCTGAGCACCTTCCACTCCATCTCTCCCCAATTTCAATTGAAGGCTGCCCCGTTGTCTCCTTACCCTTTAGGAGCTCCTGCACAGAACGGGCTTGCAAGTAGCTTGCCAGGTGAGGTACACAGCCACCCCCACAACCCCTCGGATCAAACCTCCCAGCCTGTACAACCGCTGCCAGAGCCCCTCGCCCCCCTCCACCCCGTAACATCTCCCAGCTCTCCTCCCCCACCCCTCCAGAATCACAAGTACAACACCAGTTCTACCTCATACTCTCCACTTGCAAGCCTGCCCCTCAAAACAGATACTAAAGGATTTTGCAATATCAATTTGCTTGAGGACTTGCCTCTGCAAGAGCCTCAGTCACCTCACAAGCTCACCCCAGGTTTTGATCTGGCTAAGGGAAGTGCTGGTAAAGTAAACCTGCCCAAGGAGCTACCTGCGGATGCTGTGAACCTAACAATACCTGCCTCTTTGGACATTTCCCCCCTCTTGGGCTTCTGGCAGCTGCCCCCACCTGCTACCCAAAATGCTTTTGGGAATAGCACTCTCACCCTGGGGCCTGGGGAGTCTCTGCCCCACAGGTTAGGCTGTCTGGGGCAACAACAACAAGACCCCTCACTAGCCATGAGCACCATGAGCCTGGGCCAGCTCCCTCTTCCTCCCATCCCCCATGTTTTCCCAGCTGGCACTGGCTCTGCCATCCTGCCTCATTTCCATCATGCATTCAGATGACTGGTTTTTAAAGCGTACTTTTCTTATTCTGGAAGGTGTTTTAAGAAGCATTTTAAACATCAGTTATACTACAAGGAAAGATACAGAAAGCAGGACTGGGGATATGGATTATTCAGTGATGATGACTGGCTTGAGACGAGAGAGTTCTCGAACTGCATGTATTGTGCCAATCTGTCCTGAGTGTTCATGCTTTGTACCAAATTTAATAAGCAAGTATTCTTTAATGGAACTGCAAATATCGTCATAACCGACATCCAAACGAGGGCTGCTATATATAGGTGTTTGTCAAATTGAATTTAATCGTAAGCCATGATCATAATGTTAACTAATTTTATGTGGCACTGCCTAGTAAGGGAACTATGGAAAGTTTGGATTTCTCCAAGATGGGAGAATTTTTAAAATAAGAAAATAACCTTTATATTGCATATTATAACTAGGCTGTGTATTTCTTTTCAGGGATTTTTCTACCTTCAGGGTTGGATGTAGTTTAGTTACTATTGCCATAGCCAACCTGTAGTTTTACAGAAACAATTTCTTGTGGAATAATAGACGTCTCCATTTTAAAAAAGCATTTTAAATGTAGTTTGAATATTTTCCACAAGATGCTACAATGTGAGTTATCACTTCATTTATCTTAAAGACTAAACTGGCTGTCAGTTACATCTGACAGAAAAAAAAATCACTGTGTAACCAGGTTAAGTGGTAAAATAATCCAGGCGTCAGTCAAAAAAAGCATTTTGCTGACTTTAATATTGATTATATTTTTTAACAGGAATTTAAGAAAATATTACTGGAATTTTAAAATATATATATATATTAAACAAGAATTTCTTTGCTGTCTGGCTTAAAATACTACTCTGCTTAAGTATTATTTTTAATCACCAATAAATGCATTTTAAATTCATCATTTAAGTCAAATATTAGTTTTATTCAAAAAGGTTAACATTTGCAATGTAACTATAATCTATGTCTTGAATTTGGTATCTAATGAGTTTTAAAAACATAAAACCTAACCTTTTTTTTTAAGCTCCTTTGTCTTTTGTGTTTAGAGGCTTTCTATATGAAGATATATCTTACATATAATAAACTCTACAAATCCTGCATACTTGACTTGACTGATTTTTGCATACAACTGCACCTAAGTGACCTTGCAGATGGAGATCTAGAACATTGCCTGCTCCCTCCCCAGCTCCCTCATGCCCCCTCCTGGTCATTACTTCCCCCACAGAAACTACTGTTCTGACTTCTTTTCAGCCTCTATTAGGAACTACCTTTTTGAGTAAATTAAGATTTAAGGCAGAAGCTCATACACTTAAGTTCCTAGCACTATTTATTTCTAAAACTTACTGATACAACTCTTGGATCTTCCCATAATAGTATGTCATTTATTTCTGATGTATGTGTCAGACTACTGGCTACTGGCGTTTAGTCTACCCTGGACTACGATGTTCCAGTTTTACAGTGGTCCTTACCATTACTTTCTAGTGCAAATTAGAAATTTATTCCTTATTGGGATTTCTTCAGGAAGTAGTATGAGCCCTTGAATCTGACCATCCTGTTTGTTTTACCTCTTATAAGGGTGGGGGTAGTTGGTGAGAAGGAAGCTTGGAGTACCTCTGCCCATCAAAGAAGCCTATTGGCCAGTGTGAGAAACCCTGACCCACAGCCCTTACCAATGAGCTCAGGACCATGAAGGGCAGCAGACAAGTGGCCCAGGGCTTGGCTGTAGTATATGAAACTGGCCTGGGAGAGCCTTAAAGTACAATTTAATCTGGGAGCAGGAAATGAGACCAAGGAATAAAGTTTACCTCTTCAGTAGCAATCCACTGGGATGCTGACCTCCATTCCTATATCCGCTGTCATCCCTCAGAGAAGGCCATCTGCCAGAGCCTGGAGAGAGAGAGTACTGGCTCGCCTTAGCAGATCTCCCAAGATCCATTTATAGAAGTTCCCACAAATACTTTTATATGGCTTAGTAGTCTTCAGTCCGTTGCAGGACACATAACCTGATTTCCCTGAGCATAAACAGCTTTAGGTCCCAAAAATGTTGATCATATGGGTTTCAGGTGCTGTGTTTGCTGCACTACAAGTGGGAGTAGGTTGGGATTCTCCTACTTGAATTTAGACAGGAAAAATAGCTTAACTCATGAAATTCTCTGAGGTCAAGAAAAAACTTGAAGTTCATACATGAAAAAACATGAATTAAGTATAAAGAACTCTACAAAAAGAGTTTATTCACCCTGAGGAAGGCAACCAGAAAGAAGGAACACCTCCCAACAGAGCCATATAAAACCAATGGTGGGATGAGCAGCTGACTTCTGATTTGGCCGTGATAAATAAATAGCCTGAGTCCTCTTAAGAGTATCCTTCCCACAGGGTAGAAAGGTTATTGGAACTTGTCCCTCCATGGCAGTGTTTTCCCCAAAACTGTGTGCACTGGTGTGAGACCATTCTTCATGGTATACAGATGGACACTTAACTAGGAGTACTTAGTGATTAATTAGAAGCAAATAGCAAAACAAAGATTTCAGATTATGCAGACTGAAGCTAGGTAAAACACGATTTTCCTAGTAAGCAAATAATGCTACTAAATAAAACGTTTCCAAAAGACTGTTTTACTAAAAGGTTCTAACATCAAAGCGACATTTCTTTAAAAACCTATTAAATGTAATTAAAAATAAAGTCAACCACTGTCATACAGGTTGATGTGTTGTTTAATATCATTTTGAAAATTTTAAAAGGAGTATTGAAGAAAAGGTGAATCTCATTTTTACTTGTTCTCCATGATGTCTCAAGAATAATCATGGGCTTATTCCAATTTCCTCTCCCCTTAGGTGGCGTTCCTGGGTGCACAGCTGTCCAGGTTGATGAGTTAAAGGGAGACAGTCTGAAAACAAACAAAAGGGCATTTACTTTAGAACTTCACTGAGGATGTTAAATAATATAGGCATCTTTACATTTTTAATTGTTCTAACAAACAATTCACAGTATCAAGAAAAAAGTCTCCATAGCAGCCCTATTCATTATCAATCTCTGGGAACTGTCGCTTTTGGGGGAAATGTGTTTGGGAAAAGGGACTCGGTGGTAGCCTTCCAGAGGAAAATGAGGACTTATTCCCCTTTCCTGTTACGTCGAGTCAGAAGCTGAATATCATTTTCAGACTATATGTTTAACAAAAGAGTATGTTTCAAGAGCACACATTCTATTAAACCAAATGAAGGATCACCCAAATTTCTCTTTGGTTTGCCTGCTATGGATTTGTTCTCTTAAAGGCTTACTAACTGTATCTTGCACATTCAATGGTCAGGAACACCTGGATTTGAAGTTAATTTTTGTTTTTTTCCTACCTGGACTCTAGGAGTTAATCTTTTTTAGAAGATTTAGTAAATCCTTGTCTGAGTTTTGCTCCAGAAGCAGGGTCCACTGCTAATCCTTTGCAGACATAAACAGATTTGTTATTATGTGAAAGCAAACATTAGCAAGAAAAAAAAAAGGAATGATTATGAAATCCTCACACTGGATTCAAAAGTCTCTCTTCCTTTTTGTTTTGTTCTGTTTTGTTTTGTAGCTATAGACAAGTATACTCAGTCTCCTATCCTGGGCCAAATAATAAGGAAAATAGTGACCATCTCAGGCATCTTCTCTCCTCTGCCCCTAGCCCTTCGCGTACTCAAGGATGAGCCCTTTGGACCAGCACCTCGAGTGGCCCACCATTTAAACAAATTGACTCTCACCACCTCTCCCCACTGCTGTCCTGGCTTTTGAAATGTTCCCTAAGTATATCATGTCTTTACAGTTCTTTGCCTGCTCTCATTCCAGAAAGGGTTTGATAAGCCTTATAGAAGCATGAGATGCCTTTCCTCCCAGGAGTTATTTACATAGCGATGGACTCATTCCACAAACAGGATTCTTTTCCTTTGTGCCCAGCAGCAGTATTAGATATGAGGATGAAGGAGTTTATAGATATAAGCATGCCATGCCACAATCTGTTTTGTACCACGTGGTATGGGACAGGAGTCTCAGAGAAATCTTTTTTTTTTTTTTTTTGTAAAATGAAACAATTGCCCTCTGTTCTAGAGCTCTCCATTCTATTTAGTGTTTTATGAAGGGGGGAGTCACCAAACATCCCAAGGAAATTGTCAATCAAACTATCAAAAGACACAGGAATAGAACTTTCAGTGTTCATTTTACCGAAAGATCTATAAGTTTTATGTCTTCCAAAGAATCAGCAACTGACCCTTTGATAGTCTTTACATTTGTTACATAATTAAACTAGCCAAGAAGGCGATGCTAGTATGGGCAAGATGCTTAGCTTCATCAGATCTACTGGCTCCAGAAATAAAAGCAGAGCCCACCTCAATAAAGTTGTACAATGCACTTCACTAAACACATAATTTAACGTAGCTCTAGAACCCAGAACTAGATTTTTGTAGGGCTCTTAGTCTTCCTGTATAAAAGTACTGCAGGAGCTGCTGCTTGGCAGGGCCTTCTCGGGAGATCAGTCACTTTGCTATCCAAACCCTGGAGAACACAGCCACTAGTTAGACCTACTGACTAGGTTATAAAGTCACTTTCCACCTGAACATCAGAATCTTTGTGAGAATGAAGGAAGATCTAACCTTACTCCAAAGCAACTTCCACACATAAATATATATAAAAATTACATATTATATATTAAATGTATTTATAGGTCATGGATATTATAGATAATTATTACATTATAAATGCATATCTCCTTAATGTTTACATTTCTGATCCAGTTTTTCCAAAGCAGAAAAGGATCTGGTCGGTTCCACCCCTTTCTATGGCGCTACTTGAGCAAACTGCTTAGACTCTCCGAGCTTCCCTTGCCTGTAAACCAGGAATCTGAACAGCACATTTACCCCTGTGCCATTGTGAGGATTAAATGAGTTAATATATGTAGTGCTTAGAAGAGTGTCTGATGTAAGTTTCTGCTATTATTCATGAAGAAGGGAGTTATTTGGCATAGCAAAAAAGTAGAAGCAATCTACCTTCCCGACACAAACAAGGAAATGAGCTAAATAAGTAATCTTGTGATACTATGTTTTAACAAAAACAGCACCTCTTGTGCCATAGGGAAATCTTCAGAGAGTACAAATAGAAAAAATGGGAAAAAATATTGGTGTTAACAGTGATCATGTCAGGATGTAGAATTGTGACTTTTATCTTCTTCACACTTTTTCTCCATTTTCCAATTATTTTCTACACTGAGCATTAATTTCCTACACGATACTTTTTAGAAATGTTCTTTCTCTAAAGCATTTTTTTGCAGACAAACAACATAGCTAGAAACGAGAAGTTCCCAGGTCATCACGATTGCCTAACTTACACAGGCACGAGTGCCGGAGGATACATCACCAGCGTCTGCTTTTATCACAGATAGTCTGGGCGCCTCACTCAGTGTTTATGGCCCTTGTTGCTGTAGGGCTAGCCTTCCAGGGTCCTAGGACTGAGTCTCGCATGGGTTCCCTGCTCAGCAGGGAGTCTGTTTCTCCCTCTCCCTCTGTTCCTCCTCCCTGCTCATTCTCTTAGATAGATAGATGATAGATAGATAGACCATGCATAATGATTATGTGATGAATGAATGAATCCTCTGAACATCCATGGCAGCTGTGAATCAACTTCATAAAACATCACATGCTTTCTTGTATTAGAGATCTTCCTGCACATGCTTATCTTCTCATTAGATTCTAGAATGGATAAGAATTGTGATTTACACACGTGTCTCCCCTGACTGTGAATTTAGAACAAAATGCTGTACATGGAAGGTACTACATGTTTCTTTTACTCAAGAGAGTTTAAGAATGAAAGCCAGAGTTTTAGGGAGTTAACTACCAGTTAGATGAAAGACAATAATAGGATTTACGTGGAAGGCGAGTGACACCAAGTGGCCTAAACTACTGATTATCAATCTAGAAATAGCAAAGCCCAGCAACTACAATTTTTAAAAGACTCTCATATTACAAATAGATTAAGACTGAGCAGAAGAGAAACAATGGAGAGTAAGATGCAAATCTGGTTCACACATGAGCCTGTTCATATTAGTGAAAGGAAGTGCTTTTCTCCAAGCCTTAAATATTTTTGAGAATTCACCTCTCCTCGATTTGCTTCTTATATGTTCAATATACTTTCTCCTCAGAATGATTCCAAATGAAATATGACTAATTTAAAGACACATCAACACTGGAGACTATTTAAATGTAAGAAGGTGAGGGGCACCTGGTGTCTGACTCTTGACTTTGGGTTGTGATATCAAGCCCTGAATCAGGCTCCACACTGAACAGGGAGCCTGCTTAGGATTCTCTCTCTCTCTCCCTCCGTTTCTGCCTTTCCCCACCTGCTCTTACACATGCTCTCTCTCTCTAAAATAAATAATCTCTAGAAAAATATAAACGTAAACAGGTAAGGCTACAGGAAAACACAAAAAATTAAATTTTCAAAGCATCTTAAACCTGAAATAAAACAAAAATGATTTCTTAAAGCTAATTAATATGAAAATTCTAATTCACATAACCAATAATTCAGTGGGAAACTATAGAATCAGGATACCTACTTTCTCCCATATATTTCAAGTATCCACTGAACATCTCACATGTGCCACGAACAATTTTAGCCAGTACAATTAAAAATAGGCAAAGTAGACAGATCTCAAACTTTTTGAAACTTACATTCTTTTGTGGTGGTAGGAGACAAATATGCATTAGATATTAGATGATGATAAATGCTATTAAATGAAGCTGCAAAGGGAATTATGGAGTGTTTGATTCAGTTTAAATGGAGAGATTGGGGGGCCTCAATCTCTGAGGATGCCACTCAGCAAAGAACTGAAGGGAGCAAGTAGAGAAGATTAGTGGGGACTGGTTTGGTTTCTCACTGAAGGAGCAATCAGTGAGTATGGGCCCTAAGCCCACAAGTGGCAGGCCTGTTATGGTCAAGGAACAACACTGAGGCAGTGGTGGTATAGAATGTGCATTTTACTTAGCAACATCCCAGCGGTCCTACACCACCATTCCACATTATGTGTCAAGAGCACACATAATACTATTTTACTTAGACCCACTAGCTACTAATCTATTTTCTAATGTATCAAAATGATGTCTT
This sequence comes from Nyctereutes procyonoides, assembly GCF_905146905.1. Lineage (NCBI taxonomy): Eukaryota > Metazoa > Chordata > Mammalia > Carnivora > Canidae > Nyctereutes > Nyctereutes procyonoides. The sequence goes on along the minus strand of NW_026575146.1, from coordinate 1,597,729 downwards.
TACAACGGTCTGCCTAATGTCACATACCAGGACATGTCAGAGGATGTGTCACATATACAGGGATACATCACATACTAGAACATAAGACTTCCGAATTCTTGTTCTTATGCTTTGCTGCTACTTTAAAGAAATTACTTAGTCCAAGGAAGAAACCTTCTTTTATTTTCAACACTATACCTGACACACTGTCTCCTTCCATTTCTAATCTTTTTGTGAGTTTACTAGGCCAGGGTATGAAGGTCCTAGATTCCACTGCTGTTCTCTGATAGAACTTTGTACATTGTCAGAGTTCTCTAATCACAATTAATGAAGAAATCTTCCCGCCAGGGGCACCTAGGTGGCACAGTTGGTTAAGCATCCTACTCTTGATTTTGGTTTAGGTCATGATCTCAGGGTCATGGTATGGAGCCCCACATCAGGCTCCGTGCTCAGCATGGTGCCTACTTGAGATTCTCTCTCTCCCTCTGTCCATCCACCCCCTGCTCTCTCTCTCTCTCTCTCTCTCTCTCTCTCTCTCTCTCTTTCTCAATCTCTCAGATATATAAATAAATCTTAAACAGAAAAAAAGAAAGAAATATTCCCTCCTGGCAAGTAAGCTTTAACTTCAAGCTTAAAGGAGGGCTTTTCACTGGAAGGGAAGCATTATAATACAAGCTTTGGAAAAATAAGAAAAGAAACCATAATATAATTTGTCTCTTCTGAAGGACACTACTCTTTATATGTTAGAAAAATAGCTTAGTGAAAGTTTTACCAAATAAACTCATATATGATTTGAATTTATTTTTTTCAAAGTGAAAACTAAAACTCCATTTTTAAGTTTTCACAGATCAGGGAAAAACTAATGACGGGTTTACAGGGCTATAGGGAATCTTTTTAAATGCCCCATTCCACTTTTAACCCATGATAAACAACTCATGAGGAATTTAAAAACTAATAATAAAGCCTTCTGGTGACTTTATAGACTACTCTGTTCCTACTCTGGTTCTGATAACACTTTCAAAATAAGACTCCTGATCAGAGGCGCCAATATGGTCATGAGTTAATTTACGTTGCCTTCATGACAGAATGTTGATCGTAAAGAAGAATGCTTATTGATTAAAGCAGCTCAGTGAGGACAGATAGTGCAATAGAGATCTCATTCAGCTCTGCTGTTTACCAGTTGCGTGCCTTGAACAAATAACTTATCCTCTCTGAGTCTGTTTGCCTTCCCACAGATTAAAACATCTGAAGCTTGGGCAGCCCGGGTGGCTCAGTGGTTTAGCGCCGCCTTCAGCCCAGGGCCTGATCCTGGAGACCCGGGGTTGTGTCCCACGTCCAGCTCCCTGTGTGGAGCCTGCTTCTCCCACTGCCTGTGTCTCTGCCTCTCTCTATGTCTCTCATTAATAAATAAATAAAATCCTAAAAACAAAACAAAACATCTGAAGCTTACCAGGAGGATAAAATGAAATGGGTCTAGCACATGGTTAAGTACTGTAATGGTGGTTAGGTATTTCTGCTACTTGGAAGAAATTACTTAGTTCAGCAAGGAAACCTTTTCTTTTCTTTTTCTTCCCCAGCTTTACTGAGATATAATGATTAGAACATTGTGTAAGTTTAAGGTGTACAATATGATGATTTGATTCACATATATATTATTGCAAAACCACTTACCACCACAAAAATGTTAAGAAATCCATTACCTCACATGGTTACCTCTGGTGTGTGTTTATGTGTTTGTGTGTATAGTGAGAACATTTAAGATCTTAGCAACTTTCAAATATATCACACAATATTGCTAACTATTGTCACCATGTGTACAGATACCCAGCACTTCTACTTGGGAGTCTGTATACTTAGACCATCATTTCCCCCTCCCCACCCTCATCTCTGGCAACCACCATTGCACTTCCTGTTTTTATGAGTTCAACTTTTTAAAGATTCTATATGTAAGTGTGATCACACAGTATTAATCTTTCACTGAATACCTCACTCAGCAATATGACCTCAACGTCCATCCATGTTGTCACGGGAAGCAGAATTTCCTTCTTTTTTATGGCTGAGTAATATTCAATTGTGTATACAGCCAATATCTTTAACCTTTCACCCATCAGCAGACACTCAGATTGATTACATATCTTGGCTGTTTGTTTTCTTCTCTTATTTTCCACACAATATCTGACACACTGTTATCTCCTATTCTTGATCTTGTTTCAATTTCACTAGACTAGAGACTGATGGTTTAGACCATGCTGCTGTAATAGTATCTGACTCTCTATACTGACGGAGTTATCGAATCTTGATAAATTAGGAAACACTCCTTGGCAAATAAGCTTTAACCTTGAACAAACTCATATATCTTTATATCCAAAAGCAACATTTGAAAAACAAACAAACAAACAAACAAAAGGAACATTTGACGTCAACCTTTGCTGGCTGCCAACAAATCCCAAAGCTGACATGTGATAGCTGACATGTTCACTCCAACTCACCTGGCCTAGCTGGGGCCATATTTGGGGTCTCCAGAGCCCTGTTTTGCAGCAGGGCTCCCACGGCACTGGTTACAGTTGGCTCTTTTTTTGCCCTTGCCTACAGAAAGAGCAAGAGAGACAGGGAACAATTCTGTGACCTCAGGTAGCACACAGGAGGTAAATCTGTTTCCACTTGACCAGCAGCAGACTGGAGTCATCTCTGGGACCTGCTGCCCCCACGGGAAGGGGGCATGCACAACCTGTACCCTAGTTTGTCTGTCCTTCTGCTTTTCTCAGAGCCATGTCTGGGTTTTGGCACTTTCATTCCATAATCAGCCCCTCAGGGGAGTGGTGATATGTTAATCCTGTAAAATTAGTTGTATGGAGACATAAGAAATCACTTAATGTCAATAAGGATAGTTATGGAACATTTTAGTTTTTCATTTTACTTAAAGATGATTTTGTTTTTAAATACATGAACAGAGAAGAAAAACAGACATTGGCAGGCAGCAAATGTTTTAAACATGGAATTCCATCATCCCTATACCACACCCCAGCCTGCCGAGTAGCAGTAGCAGCAGAAGTTACATTAATACAGAATAAGGATCAAAAGGTCCTTTGGGAGCTTCTTACCTGGCTACTGGTCCCCACATTTCCATGGCAACTACTGTATAAAGATAACCTGTTACTTCATGGGAGAATTCTCACTTGAGCAAGGACAGTTATTAGACTACAGCAGGTAGCTCATCCCCATCCAAAGACAGCTATTTTCGGAGGCCCATATTGGTCTCTTTTGGTTAAGGGTATACACATTTTTAAAGTTGATTATGTTTAACATAGAGACACATTTCAGCTGTGCTATTAACAGCCCTTCGGAAGTAAAACAACCTCTCCCTTTTTGTTCCACTCTGAATAAGTCTCAGTATTAGCCAGAGCTTGAGTGGTGAAGCTGGTGAAGCTGGCATAAGAGAAACAAGTACTGCTGTTCAGATACAGGCTACAGTGAATTTCCTCAGAAAGCAACTAATTTTTCTTCTGTGTTCCCCATCACCACTTAGTTCTGGAAAACAAGGAGAGGAACAGGGCCAAGTCACTGGTTACACTCAGGATGGCCAGCTGGCCTTCGTCAGGAATAATAAGCACTTCCGTTTGCTGCTTCCCTGGGCTCCCTTTGGCTACACTAATGTTGACTTACTTTGTGGACTCATTAGAATCATTTGAAGAAATGTAATATATCCTTTACTGCTTTAAAAGGTATAGGTAGAGGTTTATTTAGAAAACTTCCAAAATTCGGTTGAATTCAAGCCCAAAGCAATCATATACACCACAAATTATGGTGCCTATCCTACCAAGAAGAAAGGACCATCATCTCCATCACATCCCACAGACACTCCATGTTTTAGCCCCACATGGTGAGCTCCTCAGGCCACAACTGGACATTTTGTGTATAATGTCCTCCCCAATTCCCACTCTAGGCCGGTGAACCTATCTAATACTCAAGGGGGAAATGCTGCTCCTCTGTGAAGCCTTCAAAGGCTCACAATGGCCTCTTCTTCCATAGTGCTCTGTACATGTCAACTACCACAGCTTCCCACTGCCTCATTTCCAAGTCTTTCTCTTTTGCCAAGTTACAAATGCTGATCAATCAGCACCCATCATGTCTGGGACAGAGCAGCAGTTACCGAATGTATGTGAAGATAGAACTTAGAGTCCACAGTTCGTGGGATATGCTACTGTTGGAGAGGCTCCCACCCCTATTACATACTGGATTTCATGGAAATCTTTCTAAATATGTTTCATACCCTCAAGTATTCAGACCAAGTTAATCTTTCCTTGGTGACTGAGCCATGTTTTGAAACTAACAGCTTTGGCAGTATACTGTAAGTTATATCCCTGGGACCTCTGATGTTTATGAACTGTTTGCTGGACTCCAGTTCTATTTTCATAAACCTACTGTCTTCCTGGTCAGGTTGTCATTTTACTTATCTGTACCTATTTATAACAGTTGCTTCCATTCATTTACTTTAACTTGCTGACTCTGTGGGTTTAAATAAAAGGCTACAGACTCCTCTTCTATTATAGAGCAAAACCCATGACCTATAGAACAGTCTTCCTTGTGATACCTTCCCCACTCAGGCAGCTTCGCTTCAAGTTTGCAATGCTTTTCTGGATGGTTAAGGCTGATAACTACCATTATATAAGACAGAGTTTTACCACAATACCATAGAAACACTACTTACATATTCAAGGCTTCATCCTAAGAACCTTCAAACACTGTAGAAATATCTTTTCTACAACACCCAAAGGTGCTGTTAGCTACAAAGCATCCTCAAAAGTCAACTTTCATGAGGGTGAGTGACAATGCTTATCTATCTTGATCTTTACATTTCTTGGGATGCAGAACTTCGTTTCCTTAGCAAATTCTACCTGCTTGCCCTGAGCACACGAAGGCACAGAGCCAACACTTGGGGAGAGATGCTTACCTGCACTCTGGATGCCAATTTGGCTGCTGTTTGGGCTGGATCAAAGACTCGGCGAGAAGACTGATCCTTGCAGAAGTTAATATGTCGGTTGGCTGCAGTTTCATTAAACCTCCTCATGCAATATGGGCATTGAATATAATCTAAATGCAAAGATAACAACAGGAGGCAATGCACATTTCAAAAAAAACCTCTGGAATGAACTATTTCATTTTATATGAAATAAATGGGATATGAACTCTGCTCCAACATAAAAGAACAAAGTCCCAGCCTCTGGTTTGAGAAAGCTTATGCCAGAGGGGAAGGTATGTAAGGGCTCAAAGAAAGGACATAGCATGGGGGACATTTTTCTGTCTGTACACTTATTTCAATTAAGAGTATACCCTTAAAATGTTTACTTGATATATTTTTTAGAAAATAGATTCATTATACTTAGGAAACTTCCCAATTAAATGATACAGTGACTTCTTATGTAAAAAAGGAGTCCTAGAACTAAAGAATGTTAATATTGATGATACTGAGGGACCCAGAAGACTCAGAGGCCCAGACTGTGGTACCGAGTAGGACAGGTCACACAGAAGTTACGGAGCTACTCTCCTTCCCTGTGGAGGGAGAAAGATGTTGCAAATTTATGAGTCTGGGGGATGGGATTTGAAGCCAGTGTCACTGGCAGAAAAACACACTGCTTCTGCAGGGGTTGATTCTTTTCACTGAACTCCTAAGTAAGGAGGCAAATAATAAGTTCAGGGAGGAGGTGAAGTAAAAGGGAAAAGGTGATTAAACAGGTTCAGCTTCCAGGGTTAGAACCTCCCAAGCAGCTCTGTGGGTACTAGACCACCAGTGCTTCTGTGGAATACCCACTGGTCTCCGTTTGGTTCTCAAATTTGCAATTGCTATACAGTGAGAGAAATAGGAAATACGAAAGATCCACGGTCATTTTAGAATGAAGAGATGCTCACAGCAAAGCCAGTTTGGAGCCTACCCCTGTAAAGTAAGCAGGAGTGTGAGATGTATTTTCATTTTGTTTTGTCTTAGGTACCTTTAAGGGATAACAAAGTGGATATAAGCAACATAAGAGAGTAACATTTCCTCCCTGCAGGAAAGATCTGAGACAGCTCCATCCTCAGACTCTGTATGGAAGTTTAGGTTAGTGTAGGGTCAAAATTCCTACATGTGTGGATGAATATTTGAAGCAGTGATGTTTTCAAGGTTAAGAGTTTTTTGAAGGTATCTTTTTAAACAATTTGAGTTTTCTGTTTGAACAAATCATTTCCTAAAATGAATATTCATAGAATTAACAATTGGAATATGTAAGAAATTGTAATATAGTAAAAAATGAGCACTTAGCCTAATCTTTTATTTCACATTCTGGAAGGCAGTACTTAATCTATATATTAATGGGGATCCCTGGGTGGCTTAGCGGTTTAGTGCCTGCCATTGGCTCAGGGCATGATTCTGGAGTCCCGGGATCAAGTCCCACATCAGGCTCCCTGCATGGAGCCTGCTTCTCCCTCTGCCTCTCTCTCTCTCTCTCTTTCTCTCTCTCTCTCTCTCTGTATATGTCTCCCATGAAGAAATAAATAAATAAAATCTTTTTAAAAATCTATATATTAAGAATATATATATATATATAGAATTAATCTTAATTCTATTAAGATTGAACACCTATTACATGCAGGCACTGGTTTATACTTGGGGGTACAAGGTCTCTGCAATCAAAGACTAAGCGTTCTAATACAGAAACAAAGTTTTCCCATGGTGATAAATTCCTTGAACAAAAATAAAATAGGACAGTATTGGGAAATGATGAAGGCCCTATAGCCTGCCTGACTGGTTTTGAGCCTGAGCCCTTCACTTGCTGTATGTATGAACTTCAGCAAGTTACTTAGTCACCCTAAGCTTCAATTTCCCCAGTCCCTACATATCACCTATTTCACCAGGCTGCTGTGAAAGGTAACTTAGATAATCCACACTAGGGTTCAGTATAGTAGGTGGGTAGAACATCCTATTACTCTGAGGAAATAGACCCAGAAAGATTGTGTTTCCAACTACCAAACAGGAATGAAACTGCTTATAAAAGTAAAATTGAAAGTGCCATTATTGTGCAGAACTCATTTACAATAATGTAGAAAACAATCTACAGCTCCGCTCTTGGTTTGGTGGTTTCTTCAGTTCTACCAGCTGAGGGTCAAGGCTCATATCAGAAATGCTGCTACCCTTAAACACACTCAGGGTTAATGTGCAAAGACAATGATTATAGCAGTGACTGCATGGCTTCCTCACTCCACCTGTTCGTTCATTGATTCATTGCCACCCTTCTGTGTGTTTGGCCACTATGGAGACAACAAAGCTGAACTGTATTTCCCTGCCAACAGAAATCTCAGAGACAACTAGAAGGCTAGGCAAAGAAGCAAACAATTACTACTCATGGCATAAGCTTTAAAAGGAGAAAGCACTAGGTCCTCCAGGAGCCCAGAAGAGGGACATGAAGCCCAGACTTAAAGGGGCAGAGGAAACTTCAAAAAAAATTTTTTTTGCAATGATAATCTGAACACAGCATAACTGAGTTGTATGTTCTACCCTCATCTCAATCTGAGTCACCTCTTCCCCTATCAATAATGGTGTCATAAACATCACTATGTGCTATTTATTTCAATACACAATGATTCTGACTACAAATGGATTCTTACGACAGTGGGAAGGTGGCCAGACCTCAAAAACATTAAACTAGAAACACAAGGATCATTTTAAACACAAGCATTTTGTCAAGTACCCATGTCTATGTAGCCTGTGAAATGGGGACCCAATGTCCCAGGCCTCACTGAGAATTTCAATTACAAATATTCTATATTGTTCTTATAAAGTGTTCCAACATCCTAGAAAGTTGAATGATTGGCGTACTTACTTAAGTCAGTAAGAATTAGAGTAAATAAATGCATGTCACAAAAACTGAGTCATGAAGTAAGGAACCATGCTGAGAAAAAAAGGAAATGACCTGCAAGCTCATGCATAATAGGCTACATTATATATCACCCCAGTTATGTCTGTATAAATTTTCTAGTATTTAAGCCTGAGAATATATGGAGTAATATAAAATCCCCACACAATCTAACTAATGGAGCAGTAATGAAAATATGCTATTTTAGATAATCGTTTTGTTTGATGCATAAGATTATAATAAGGGCACAGGGAAGAATTTAATTATAAAGCTATATTTTAATATAAGAATGTAAGGGCAAAAAAATTGTACACTTGATGAAGTCTTACAGAGGGAATTATTTATTTTAAGGAAAAAATAATCCCCACATTTTAAATCCAATGTGGAAATTAGAGAAATCCACACATTGGGACAGCTGACATAGTTTCATATGTTTGACTCAAGAACTATAAAGTAGATATCAACTCTGTAGCTTCTGCTATTAAAAGGAAGTATTGCTCATAAAAGATTTTTTTGTTGTATAAGGTTTATTGCCAAAGTTTTATCAAAATCACAGCCATAGATCTTTCTACTTTTATATTATTTTAAGCTACTTTTTCATTAGCACCCAGCAAAAGTGAAGCAATTATTAACATTATTTTCTGGCACACTAGAACGCCCACAACAGTTGTGGCCAGGCCTCTCAGCCAGCTGTGCTGGGAGCTAATCCCACCCACTAGCACACCCACAGCAGCTGCAGCCAGGCCTCTCAGCCAGCTATGCCAAGGGCCAGCCCCACCCACCAGTGCACTCACAGCAATTATGGCCCAGTCACATCAAGAAAGCACAAGCAGCCCACATAGAGCACACTCCTGGAGCTCCTGGTTCTGGTGACCAGGGTGGGATTGCAATACTCGGTACCACAGGATATGTTCTACATAAGGCCACTACCTTCAATATCAGGAAACATAACTGACCTACCAAGTACATAGAAACAAACAGAGAGTAATAAAAAAAGAGAGAAATATGTTCCCAGCCAAAGAATGAAAGAAAACCTAAACAAACAACAAAAAACAGCTAAATAAAATGGAGATAAGCAATCTACCTGATAAAGGGTTTAAAGCAATGGTAATAAAGATGCTCACTGGACTTGAGAGAAGAATGAATGAAGTCAATGATAACCTCAACAAAGACAGAAAATATAAGAACCAATCAGAGCTGAAGAATACAATAACAATGGAAAATGCACTAGGGAATCAACATAGATTAGAAGATGCAGAAGAATGGATCAGCGATCCGCAAGACAGGGTAGTAGAAATCCAAATTGAATAGCAACAATAAAAAATAATTTTTAACGATGAGGATAGGTTAAGGTACCTCTGGGGACAACATCAAGCATATTAACATTTGCATCATAGGGGTCCCAGAATGAGGAGAGCAGGAGAAAAAGGCAGAAAATTTATTTGAAAAAATAATAGCTAAAAACTTTCCCAACCTGGGGAAGGAAACAGACATCCAGGGCCAAGAATAAAACAGAGTCCCAAATAAAATGAACCCAAAGAAAGAATTCTACTAAGACACATAACTAAAATGTCAAAAATCACAGATAAAGAAAGATTCTTAAGAGCAGGAAGAGAAAAGCAACTAGTTACATTCAAGGCAATCCCCACATAAGGCCATCTGGTCATTTTTTTTTTGGCAGAAACTTTTTTTTTTAAGATTTTATTTATTTATTCATGAGACACACACACACAGAGAGAGAGAGAGAGAGAGGGAGGGAGAGAGAGAGAGAGAGAGGCAGAGACACAGGCAGAGGGAGAAGTAGGTTCCATGCAGGGAGCCCGACGTGGGACTCGATCCCAGGACTCTGGATCATGCCCTGGGCCGGAGGCAGGTACTAAACTGCTGAGCCACCCAGGTGTCCCATAGAAACTTTGAAGGCTAAAAAGGAGTAGCATGATCTATATTTAAAGGGCTGAAAGGAAATCACCTACAACTAAGAATACTCTACCTAACAAGGTGATCATTCAGAATTGAAGGACTGATAAACAGTTTCCCAGTTATGGCCCAGTCACAAGAAAGCACAAGCAGCCCACATAGAGCCCACTCTAACAAAAGTTAGAGTTCATTACCACTAAACCAGCCTTACAAAAAATGTTAAAGGGATTTATTTAAGTGGAAAATAAAAACCCATAACCAGAGGTAAGAAAATTATGAAAGAAACAGTTTTACTGGTTAAAGAAAACATATAGTAAAGGTCAATCATTTACAAAGCTAGTATGAAAATTAAAACACAAAAGTAGTAAAATCAGTTATATCTACAAAAATTAGTTAAGGGATACACAAAATAAAAAGACATAAATCATGGAGAAGGGGAGTAAAAATGTAGTACTTTTAGAATGAGTTCAAACATAAGAGACTATCAATTTAACAAGACTGCTATATACTGAGGATGTTATATATGAACCTTATGGTAACCACAAACCAAAAACCTCTAATAGATACCCAAAAAATAAGGAAAAAGGAATCCAAGCATAACATTCAAGAAAGTCATCAAATTGACAAGAGAGTAAAAGAAGAAAATAACAGAGAAGTACAACCAAAAAATAATGAACAAAATGGCAGTAAGTACGTATCTGTTAATTACTTTAAATGTAAATGAACTAAAGTGCTCAAGGGAGCCTGGGTGGCACAGTTGGTTGGGTGTCTGACTCTTGGTTTTGGCTCAGGTAGTGATCTCAGGGTCATGGGATCAAGCCTCATGTTAGGCTCTGTGCTCAGTGCAGAGTCTGCTTGGGATTCTCTTTTCCTGTTCCTTCCCCATCTCCACCCACGATCTCTCTTTTTAAAATGAATAAATAAATATTTTTAAAAAGAGGGCACCTAGGTGGCACAGTCAGTTAAGCATTGGACTTTCTCTAAAATAAATAAATCTTAAAAAAAAAGAAATGGATTAAGTACTCCAATCAAAAGACATACAGTGACTGAATGGATACAAAAACAAAACCCACCTATATGCTACCTGTAAGAGATTCACTTCAGACCTAAAGACACAAAGAGACTGAAATGAAGCAATGGAAAAAGATATTTCATGTGAATAGAAAAAAAAGTGGGAGTAGTATCAAACAAAATGGCTTTAAAACAAAGATTGAAATTAGAGACAAAGAAGGGCATTACATAGTGATTAAAGGATCAATCCAACAGGAGGATATAACAGTCATAAATAACTATGTACTTAACATACGAGCACTTATATTAGACAGGTAGAGAGAAGATGACAGTAATACAATATTGGTAGGGGACTTTAATACTTCCCTTACATCAATGGATAGATAATCCAGACAGGAAATCAATAAGGAATCAATAGCTTTAAATGATATATCAGACCAGAGGACTTAACAGATAGATACAGGATATTTCATCCCAAAATAGCAGAAAATATATTCTTTTCAAGTGCCCACACAACATTTTCCAAAAGAGATCACATGTTAGGCCACAAAACAAGTTCCAACAAATTTAATGAGACCAAAATCATATAAATCATCTTTCCAATCACAAGAGTATTAAACCAGAAATTAATTACAAGAAAAAAAATTGGAAAAAAAAACATACCTACAGGCTAAACAACATGCTACTAAACAACCAAAGAGTGAACAAAGAAATCAAAAAGGAAATAAAAAAAACATTAAAACAAATGAATTTGAAAATATAATGTTTCAAAATCCCTGGGACAGAACAAAAGTAGCTCAAAGAAGAAAGTAAAGAGCAATACAGTTTTATCTCAAGAAGCAAGAAAAATATCAAATAAATTATCTAACTCTACACCTAAAGAAATGACAAAAAGAACAAAGCCCAAAGTTAGTAGAAGGAAATAATAAAAATCAGAGCAGAAATAAATAAAATAAAGACTAAAAAAGCAAAAGAGAAGATCAATGAAATTAAGAGCTGACTCTTTGAAAGGATAAACAAAATTGATAAATCTTTAGCCAGACTCATCAAGGAAAAAAGGGAACTCAAATAAATAAAATCAGAAATGAAAGAGGAGAAAATATAATCAATAATACAGAAATACAAAGAATTATAAGGGACTACTATGAAAAACTATAGTCCAACAAACTGGACAACATAAAAGAAATGAATAAATTCCTAGAAGCATGAAATCTTCCAAGACTGAGTCAGGAAGATACAGAAAATCTGGACAGACCATTTACTAGTAATGAAATTGAATCAGTAATCCAAAAACTCCAAACAAATAAAAGTCCAGGACCAGATGGATTAGCATGTAAATTCTACTAAACATTTAAAGAAGATTTAATATCTATCTTTCTCAAACCATTCAAAAATATTAAAGAGGAAGGCATGCTTCCAAATTCATTCTATGAGGCTAGCATTACCCTGATACCAAAAACCAAACAGACACTACAAAAAAAATTACAGGCCAATATCTCTGATGAACATAGATGCAAAAATCTTCAACAAAATATTAGCAAACCAAATTCAAATTCACATTAAAATAAACAAGTCAGAGAGATGAGAAATACAGCACAGAGAATATTCAATAACACCAATAATTTTGTATGGTGACAGATGGTGACTACACTTACCATGGTAAGCAATGAGTAATGTATAGAATTCTTGAACCTATATGCTTTACACCTGAAACTAATATAACATTGTATGTTAACTGTACATCAATAAAAATAAATAAATTAAATAAATAAAAATTAATAAAAATAAGGTAAATAAAAATTAAATTTAAAAAATCATATATCATGATGAAGCAGGACTTATTCCTGGGGTGCAAGGATAGTTCAATATCTAAAAATCAATCAATGTGATATAACACACTAAAATAAAATGAAGGATAGGATGCCTGGCTGGCTCAGTCAGTTAAGTGTGACTCTTGATCTCAGCTCAGGTCTCAATCAGTCATGAGTTCAAGAGCCACATTGGATTCCATGCTGGGTGTAGGGCCTACTTAAAAAAAAAGGAGGGGAATAAAAATAGTATAATCATTTCAAAAAATAATCATTTTAATAGATACAGAAAAAGCATTTGACAAAATTCAACATCCATTCATAACGAAAACTCTCAACAGAGTGGGTATAAAAGGAATGTACCTCAACATAATAAATGCTATCTGACAAGCACAAAGCTAATATCAGACTCAATGATGAAAGGCTGAAAGCTTTTCCCCTTAAACCAGGAAGAAGACAAGGATGTCTACTCTTAGAATTTATCTTCAACATAGTACTAGAAGTCCTAGCCATAGAAAACAGACAGAAAGAAATAAAAGGCATCTAACTTGGTAAGGAGGAAATAAAATTCACTATTTCCTGTGACATGATACTATATGCCTAAAAAACCTTAAGATTCCAACAAAAAAACTATTAGAACTAGAATATTAATTGAGTAAAGTTTCAGGATACAAAATTAACATACAGGAATCTGTTGCATTTCTATACACTAATAATGACCTAACAGAGAAATTAAGAAAACAATCCCATTTTCAATTGCATCAAAAAGAGGAATGCCTAGGTGGCATAGTCAGGTAAGCATCGAACTCTTGGTTTCACCTTGGGCCATTATCTCAGGGTTGTGAGACTGAGCCTTGCATTGGGCTCCATACTCAGTGAGGAGACTGCTTGGGACTTTCTCTCCCTCTCCTTCTAGCCCTCCTCCACTCCCTGTGTTCTCTCTCTCTCTCTCTCTCTCAAATAAATAAATAAATCTGTAAAAACAACAACAAAAAAAACAATTGCATCAAAAAGAATAAAATAAATAAGAATAAATTTAACCAAGAAAGTGAAAGACCTATGCTCTGAAAACTATAAAATACTGATTAAATAAATTGAAAACAACACAAATAAATGGAAAGATACACCACACTCACGGACTGAAAGAATTAATACTGTTAAATTTTTTTTTTTATTTATGAAAGTCACAGAGAGAGAGAGAGAGAGAGGCAGAGACACAGGCAGAGGGAGGAGCAGGCTCCATGCACCGGGAGCCCAACGTGGGACTCGATCCCGGGTCTCCAGGATCGCGCCCTGGGCCAACGGCAGGCGCCAAACCGCTGCGCCACCCAGGGATCCCCAGAATTAATACTGTTAAACATTGGTTAACATCCAAACCAATCTACAGATTCAATGTAATCCCTATCAAAATACCAATAGCATTTTTCACAAAACTAAAACAAATAATCTTGGAATGTCGATGAAACGACTTATGACCCTGAATAAGGATGCCTGGGTGGCTCAGCAGTTGAGCACCTGCCCCTGGCTCAGGGTGTGATCCGTGGTCTCAGGATCCAGTCCCACATCAGGCTCCCTGCCTGGAGCCTGCTTCTCCCTCTGTCTACATCTCTGCCTTTCTCTCTCTGTGTGTCTTTCATGAATAAATAAATAAAATCTAAAAAAAAAAAAAAAAAAGACCCTGAATAGCCAAAGAAATTTTGAGAAAGAATAATAAAGTTGGAGATTTCAATAGCAGATTTCAAATTATACTGCAAAGCTATAGTAATCAAAACAGTATAGTTCCAGCACAAAAACAGACACATAGATCAAAGGAACAGAACAGAGGACAGAAAAAAAAACCCATTTATATAGTGAATCAATGACAAAGAAGGCAAAAATATCCAATAAGGAAGAGACAATCTCTTCAATAAACGGTATTGGGAAAACTGGGCAGATATATGAAAAGAATGAAACTAGGCCCATTTTTTTTACACCATATACAAAAATAAAAGCTCAAAATGGATTAAAAATCTAAATGTAAGACCCAAAATCATAAAACTCCTAAAAGAAAATATAGGCAATAAACTTTTGGACATAGAAGTCACTATATTTTTTTGAATCTGTCTGCTTAGGGCAACAACAGCAAAAATAAACTGGACTACATCAAAATAACCTGGGACTACTTTTGCACAGTGAAAGAAACCATCAACAAAAGAAAAATGCAACCTACTGAGAAAGATATTTACAAATGATATGTCCGATAAGGAGTTAATATCCAAAATATATAAAGAACTCATACAACTCAACACCAAAAAAAATCCAATCGAAAAATGAGCAGAGGACCTGAACTGACATTTTTCCAAAGAAGACATACGAAAAGTCTTCAGGCACACATGAAAAGATGTTCAACACTACTAATCATCAGGGAAATGCAAATCAAAACCACAATGAGATGATACTTTACACTTGTCAGGATGGCTAGAATAAAAGACAGGAAATGACAATTGTTAGTAAGGATGAGGAGAAAGGTAACCCTCATGCACTGTTAGTGGAATAGAAATTGGTGCAGCCACTGTGGAAAACACTATGGAGGTTCCTCAAAAAATAAAAAATATAAGTACCATATAATCCAGTAATTCCATTTCTGGACATTTACTCAAAGAAATGAAAACACTAATTCAAAAATATATATGGACCCCTGTGTTTACTGCCAGCACTATTTATAATAACCAAGATATAATACCCAAGATATGGAAGCAACATAAATGTCTACTGACAAGTGGATAAAGAAGATATGGTATACATATACAGTGGAATATTACTCAAACATAAAAAAAACAATGAAATCTTGCCATTTGCAACAACATGGATGGACCTAAATAGGGTATTACGTTAAGTGAAACAGTCTGAGAAAGTCTGAGAAAGATAAATAACATGTGATTTCACTTATGTGTGTATAAACAAAAAACAGAAACAAATTTATAAATACAGAAAGCAAACTGGTGGTTGTCAATTGGGGGTGTGTGTGTGTGAGGATGGGCAAAACAGATGAAAGATATTAAGAGGTACAAACTTCCAGTTACAAAATAAGTAAGGCATCATTTCAATAAAGGATGAATCTTAAACAATAATCCTAAACAAAGGATAATGAAAGAAGGTCATCTCTCCAAAAAGATACTTTCTGAATTAAAAAAAAAAAAAGGAATGTGTCATTTTCTTCTCATTAGAAAACAAAACAAAAACAAACACCAAATGCAACACAAAAGCATTATCACAAGCCTCCTAGTCTATGGCTTTTCTGCTTCCTCAAATTAAAAAGAAGAAAGCATATAAAATTAATCAAGGAGGGGCAGCTGGGTGGCTCAGTCGGTTAAGTGTCTGTCTTGGGACTGAGCCCTGTGTCGGGTTCCCTGCTGAGCAGGGAGCCTGCTTCTACCTCTCCTTCTGCTGCTCCCACTGCTTGTGCTCTTTTACTCTCACTCTCTCAAATAAGTAAATAAATAAATAATATCTAAATTAATCAAGGAAAACGATACAAGAATAGCAGGAAATCAGGACAAACTCTGTCAGTGGGCAAAAGACCAATGACACCCACAATGATCAATCTCAACACTATTATAGTGGCCCAACTAAAATATACTTTATTTTCACATAGAGCTCTAAAATTAAAATCATCCAGCAATTGAAATAATCTTCTGTATTAAGGATAGTCAAAGTAAAGCTCTTTTCACATTGGAAAATTATTACAGACAATATAATCTGTTTTTTTCCTTCCTTCCTTCCTTCCTTCCTTCCTTCCTTCCTTCCTTCCTTCCTTCCTTCCTTCCTCCCTCCCTCCCTCCCTCCCTCCCTCCCTCCCTCCCTCCCTCCTTCTTTCCCTCCCTTTCTGAGACAGGCACTCATGAGTGAGAGTAAGGACAGAGAAAGAGAATCTTCAAGCAGACTCCCTGCCAAGCTCAGAGCCTGACATGGGGCTTGACCCCACAACCCATGAGATCATGATCTGAGCCGAAACCAAAAGCCGGATGCTTAATTGACTGAGTCACCCAGGTACCCCAGCCGATATAATCTTTTATTTCACATTCTTGTGCACCTTCCTTCAGTACTAAATATTTTCATCTTCCTCTCAAAACTTAAAAGTAAGTAGGTAAATAAGCAAGTCACTCACGGGGATGAAAAGTATAGCATAGGGAATACAATTAATGATACTGTAATAAATTTGTATGGTGACAGATGGTAACTATACTTAACATGGTAAGCACTTTGTAATGCATATAAATGTCGAATCACTAACATTGTGCCCCAGAAACTAGTATAGTATTGTATGTCACCTGTACATAATTAAAAATAAAGTTATATTTTTAAAGATTATTTTCTGGTATAGAAGTTCAGATTATTTATTTTTCAGATTATTTTATAGTATGAGTCCACTGTGGCTTTGGGGATTGGTTCTGGTGTTTTACTTTTTAAAATAAACTTTGAGAAATAATTTAAATGCAGGAAGATCCAACCATTTAAGCACACAGGCCAATGAGTTTTGATTAATGTAACATTTGTGCAACCACTCCAACTAAAACATAGGACAGTTTCATCACCCTCAAAAGTTTCTTTTCAGTCAATATTCCCCCAAACCTAACCTCAATCAATCAAAACTCTTTTTCCTGTCACTAAAAATACCTGTTTTATAATTTTATATAATGGAATAGCCATATTGTTGCATGTATGGTAGCGCTTTCTTCACTGTGAAATATTATTCTGTTTTGCTATCCATTCACTTGTTGATGACTATTTTTTTCACTTTATGCTATAACATTGCTATGAATATTAACATATAAGTCTTTTCTAAGGACATGTTACCAGTTTTTCACATAAATACCTAGGTATAAAATTGCTCTATAAATAAGTATATGTTTAACTTAAGAAAATACCAGTGCAAAGTAGCTGTACTATTTTACACCCCCATCAGCAGTATATGAAACTTTCAGCTGTTCTACATTCTAGCTATCATATGTATTGTCAGTCTTTAATTTTAGCTATTCAAGTGGGTATGTGGTGGTATCTCATCATGGTTGTAATTCACATTTCTCTGATAAAAACGATGCTGAATATCTTTTTAAGTGCTTATTGGCTATTATTTTGTGATGTGTCCAAATAGATCTCTTGCCTTTTTTCTTAAAGGTTTTATTTATTTATTCATGAGAGACAGAGAGAGAGAGAGGCAGAGACACAGGCAGAAAAGGAGTAGCAAGCTCCCTGATGCAGGATTCGATCCCAGGACCCTGGGATCACAACCTGAGCCAAAAGCAGACCCTCAACCACTGGGCCACCCAGCCACCCTCTCTTCCTTTTTCTTATTGGGTTGTCTTATTATTGAGTTGTAAGAGTTCTTTGTATATTCTTGGTATGAGTCCTTTGTCAGATATGTATTATAAATATTTTCTCCCAGACTGTGGCTTGCCTTTGCACTCTCCTAAGGTGTCTCTCAAAACTAAAATTTTTAGCTTTAGTGAAGCCCAATCATCAATTTCCTTTTTAAAAATCATTAGAATTAGAACATTTTGCTTCCTGTTTAAGAAATCTTTGTTGACTCATATCAAAGATTTTTGTTTTTTCTAGAAATCTTAGAGTTGTAGTACTTATATTAGGTTAATGTTCCATTGCAAATTAATTTTTGTTGTCAATTTTATATAAGGATCACAGCTCATTTGTTCCAAACTGATGTTTAGTTGCCTCTGTTGCATTTGTTTTTTGTTTTTTAAGATTTTATTTATTTATGAGAGAGAGAGAGAGAGAAAGAGAGAGGCAGAGGGAGAAGCAGGCTCCATGCAGGGAGCCCAACGTGGGACTCAATCCTTGGTCTGCAGGATCAGGCCCTGGGCTGAATGCGGCGTTAAACTGCTGAGCCACCTGGGCTGCCCCTGTTGTATTTAATAAGATTATCCTTTCCCTTTGTCAAAAATCACCCACACATACGTGGGAGATCTACAAAAATCAATCACCCATACACGAGTGGGAGGTCTTTAACTAGTCTCTTTTCTGCTCAACTGATATGCCAATATCAAATTATTTTATTACTGTAACATCATAGTAAGTGTTGATAACAGGTAGTATAAGTCCTCTGCTTTTTTCCTTTTTCTCAAAACTATCTTGGCTATTCCAGATCATTTGAATTTCCATATAATTTTAGAATCAACTGATGAATTCCTATTTGGCAAAGAAAACTTGCAGGGATTTTTTTTTTTTTTTTTTTGGAATTACATTGAATCCATAGATCAATTTGGGAAGAACTGACATGACAACATAATATGGATTCCTCCAAATCTTGAAAATGGTAAACCTCTCCAGTTTTTGGGGTCCTCTCTTTGTCTAACTACAATGTTTTGTAGTTTTCATTTTTCAAGTCTTACACATGTTTTGTTAAAGATATACCTAAGTATTTAATGTTTTTTCATAATTGTAAATTGTATTTTTTAATTTCATTTTTCAATTGTTTATGCTAGTATATAGAAATAAAATTTACTTGTGTACATTGACTTTACATCCTTGTTTTTTGAGAGAGAGAAGAGTGTACACGAGCAGGGGGGGTGCGCAGAGGGAGAGGGAGAAAGAATCTTAACCAGGCTCCATACTCATTGCAGAACCTGACAGGAGTTTGATCTCACAACCCTGAGATCATGACCTGAGCCAAAATCAAGAGTTGGATGCTTAATTGACTGAGCCACACAGGCGCCCCTTGACTTTATATCCTGAAAACATTTTAAATAAATTTTTAATTTGAGTAGATTTCTTACAGTTTACTAAGATTTTCTATTTATTCATTCATGATTATGTTGTCTGTGAATAAAGATAGTTTTGCTTCTTCTGCTCTGATAATTTATTTCCTTATTACACTGGGTACTCTTTTTTTTTTTTTTTTAAATTCATGAGAGGCACAGAGAATCAGAGAGGCAGAGACACAGGCAGAGGGAGAAGCAGGCTCTGTGCAGGAAGCCTGACGTGGAACTCGATCCTGGGACTCCAGGATTACGCCCTGGGCCGAAGGCAGGCATTAAACCACTGAGCCACCCAGGGATCCCACACTGGGTACTCTATCTCCAGTACAGTGTTGAACAAGAGTGGTCAGAAAGGACATCCTTGATTTTTTTTTCATGATCTCAGTGGAAACGTGCCCAGTTTTTACACCAAGTGTAATGTTAAGTGTAGGTTGTTAAAAGATGTCTTTTACTGAGGTGTTCCCTTCTATTTCTACCTTTCTAGGAGTTTTTTTGTTTTGTTTTGTTTTAATTTTTTTAATTTTTTTTTAAATTTTTATTTACTTATGATAGTCAGAGAGAGAGGGAGAGAGAGAGAGAGAGAGAGAGAGAGAGAGGCAGAGACACAGGCAGAGGGAGAAGCAGGCTCCATGCACCGGGAGCCCGATGTGGGATTCGATCCCGGGTCTCCAGGATCGCGCCCTAGGCCAAATGCAGGCGCCAAACCGCTGCGCCACCCAGGGATCCCTTTGTTTTGTTTTAAACATGTATGGGTATTGCATTTTTTCACAGGCTTTTCCTGTATCTACTGGGATGATAATCTGCTCTTAAAAATATTTTGTTAATATGGTGAACTACATTCACTATTTTCTTCCTTCAACTTAATTTAGGTTTAATTTGTTCGTCTAACTTTTTAAAGAGTAAGAATAAAGTAATTGGTTTAAACCTTTCTTCTTTTCTAATATAAGCATTTAAAACTATAAATCTCCCTCTAGACACTGTTTTTAGCTGAATCCCACAAATTTTGATGTTTTCATGACCAGTTCAAATTTTTTTCTGATATATTTTATGATTTTTTCTTAAATCCATCTGTTATTTAGAAATGAGTTGATTAAAAAAAAGAAGAAGAAGAAGAAAAAGAAAAAAAAAATAAATGAGTTGATAGGGCAGCCCCGGTGGCGCAGCGGTTTAGCACCGCCTGCAGTCCGGGGTGTGACCCTGGAGTCCCCATATCGAGTCCCACATCGGGCTCCCTCCATGGAGCCTGCTTCTCCCTCTGCCTGTGTCTCTGCCTCTTTTTCTCTGTGTCTCTCATGAATAAATAAATAAAACATCTTAAAAAAAAAGAAATGAGTTGATAAAATCCAAATATTAGGAAATTTTCTAGATATGTTTTCATCATTAATTTCTGACTTAATTCTACTGTGTCAGGTAACATACTCTGTATGATTTCAATCCTTTTTATATTTATTGAGACTCACTTTGTGGTCCTGAACATGGTCTTCCTTGGACAAATACTCCATGCGTACTTAAAAAGAATTATATTCTGCTGTTGCTGCATGTCACATTATAGCAATAGGTATCAACTAGGTCAAACTGGTTGATATTGTTATTCAAACTTTTCTATATCCCTACTGATTCTCCTGCCGCTTATTTTACCAGCTATACTAAGAGAAAATGATAAAATGTCCAAATATAATTTGAACTTTCTACTTCTTCCAGTTTTTGTCAGTTTTTGTCTCATGTTCTTTAAGTCTCTGTTACTAGGCACATAAACATTTAGGACTGATAGTTCTTGATGAATGTTATTTTTAATCTTTACCCTGTTAAATAACATTGATGTTTGCCTGATACTAATATTAGGCACTCCATTTTTATGATTGTTCGCACATATATCTTTCCCTATGTTTTTAACATGTCAGCCTATAGTTGTTTTGACACTGCTAGTGTTTATTTCTTCTTTTACCTTTTTATCCAGGACAAAAGACAAATCATAAGTGTATGTCTCTACGAAATATTCACAAGCTGCACACACCTATGTAACCCGCCCAGATCAAGACACAGAACATTCCTAGCAATACTCCTCATGTCCATTCCTGGTCATTCCCACCTCACCAAGGAAAACCATTGCCTGAGTTCCAACCTCAGATTCAAACCTAAAGTTTCTAAAATACTGAGTTTCTGATATTTATAAATCAGGAAATCTGCAGTTTTTGCTATCCTTTGAGAAATTAGATCTGGCAATCCTGGTGTGTGTTTCTTTGAGGCAGCAGCCCTGCTAACACAGGATCAGCCATCTGTTAATGAGGGGTGGCCTCTTTGGACCTACCTGCATTACATCCTTATTTTGTCACCTGCCTGGCACACTTATTTGTCTTCACATTTAAAGTGTGTTTCTTGTGGAAAGCATATAATTGGACCTTGCTAAATTAAATAATAAATTTAGTTTGATAATCTGCCTTTTATCTGAAGGGTTTAGGTCATTTATATGCAACTGTCCATATAGTTAGGTTTAAGTTTACCATATTGCTATTTGTCTTTATTCCATCTTTTCTTTGTTTTTTTTCCCCTTCTCTTTTCCTGTCTTCCCTTAGATTAAATTTTTTCCCATTTTATCTCAATTCCACTTATTGTCTTATTAGCTACATGTCAATATTTTTATGTGTTTACTCTAGAGTTTATAATAGGCATCTTTAAGATAAAAAAACTCTACCTTCAAACAATACTATATGTATTCATGTGTGATAAGTACAAACTTATTTGTGTATAATGTACAGAAACCTTTCAACAATATATGTTCCTTTTCCTTACCTAACCTTGTTGTAGTGTTTTCATACATTTTACTTTCCACATAATTCTCATAATATGCTATTATTTATGCTTTGAATAGCCAATTATAACCCTCAGATAATATTTACTCAATGGAAAACAAGACGAGAATGTCTGCTTTCATCACTGCTATTCAATATAGTATTGGAAGTTCTAGCAAGAGGATTTAGACATGAAAAAGAAATAATAGGCAAATTGGAGAGGAAGAAAAAAATTGTATCTGTTCAGAAATGACATAATTGTATATGTAGAAGGCCCTAAAAATGTCACACCAAAAAACAGTTGTTAGAGCTAACAAAATTCAATAAAGTTGCAGGATACAAAATTATTACACAAAAATCAGTCATATTTCTATACACTAGCAATGAACAATCTGAAAACAAGGTTAACAATTCCATTTACAATAACATCAAAAAGAATAAAATACTTAGGAATAAATCTAACCAAGGTGGTAAAAAAACTTGTATATTCCTACATCTATACAATAAAATATTGATGACAGAAATCAAAGAGAAGCAAATTAAAAGACTTCCTATGTTCATAGACTGGAAAACATTATTGTTAAGATGACAACACTACCCAAGGCTATGCACAGATTAAGTGTAAACCCTATCAAAATTCTTATGGCATTTTCAGAAATAGAAAAAAAAACTCACCCTAAAAATTCATATGAAATCTCAAAGGTCCCCTAATTACCAAAATAAATCTTGGAGAACTTTCAAAATGTACTACAAGTTTACTAGAGTAATCTAAACAGGGTGGTACTGGCATAAGAACAAGACATCTAGAAAAACAGCCTAGAACAGACAACCCAGAAGTAAATCTTATCATATATGGTCAACTGGCTTTCAATAATAGTGTCAAGATCATTCAAGTCTTTTTGACAAACAGTGCTGAGAAAACTAGATATCCACATATAAAACTAGATATCCAACTTCCAATGTAGTTGAGATCTTACCTTATACTACATAGAGAATTAGTTCCACCTGGATCAAAGACAAAACTGTAAGAGCCAAAACTATAAAACTCTTAGAAGAAAGCATATGGGAAAGGCTTCATGACATGGATTTTGCAATGAATTTTTGGATTTAACATCAAGATCAAGGTAACAAAATAAAAGTAAAATAAACTGGACTTCTTCAAAATTAAAAATTTTTCTGCATCAAAGGATACCATCAAGAAAGTGAAAAGACAGTCCACAGAATGGGAGAAAATAATTGAGAATCTTATATCTGGTAGGGATTAATATTATTAATGTAATAGAGCCTCTACCCCTAATTTCCAGTTTACAAAAAAAAAAAAAAAAAAAGAAGAAGAAGAAGAAGAAAAAGAAAGAAAGAAAAGAAAAAAAAACAGGATAGAGGAAAAAGTTAAGCATTAACTTGGGCCAAAAACCAGACATATCTAGCAAAAGAGATATTCTCAAAGATAATTGGCCCAATAGGGGTGTTGTGCAAGATTAAAGAAAAGAGACAACAATAAAAATGCATGAACCTTGACTGAATCCTAGATTGTGACTAGGGGGCAAGGAGAGAGCTTTAAAAGACATTCTTAAGATAACTGGGAAAATATGAGTCTATATGTTATGCAAGGAAATGCACTCATGCTTAAGAAATGCATACTGACATAGTTAAGGGTAAAGTGTTGTGATGTTTGAAATTTAGTTTTAAATAGTTCTGCCCCCACTCCAAAAATAAAAAGACAGAAAATATGACAATGTCAACAACTCAAATTTCAGTGGAAGGTGTGAGTGATCACTTTTTTCCTGTAAATTTGTAATTTTTCTGTAAATTCCGTAAATTTCTTCTTTTTTTTTTTCTGTAAACTTGAAAACTTTCAAAATAAAGTTTCTGGTAAAAAAAAAACCTTTAGGCCATGAAATTGCACAACTTAAAATGGCTAAAATGGTAAATTTTATATCATGGGATTTTTATCTCAGAACAACCCCTTACCCCCACCCCAAAACAAGCCAGAGCTATGGGTATCTGGCATTGTGAAGCTATTGTAGAACTGCCCTGCATAGCCCCATTCTCATTGACCATGATGTAAATGGCATCCCCTGGAGTTATGTAGTGCCATGACACTGGGTACAGTGGTGTTCTCATGTGAGTTGGAAGGAAACACAGACTCTTTATGCAGAATTAAAAAGAAATTAGGATAAGATATATTCAATAAAAGTAGTTTTATATAATTTAATTGCTATTATTTATTTTAGAATGTATAGGAGGAAGCAAGTCAGGATGATCTGGCCCCAAATCAGGCACAACTGGTTAAGAGTAAAATGCCAAAAGCAAACCAAACTAGCCACACACCTGGGTTGACAGATGGAGGAGGTGGAGGGGGGAGAGGTCGGCCTTCTTTAATGGCTAGTGTACACTGCTTTGCTGATCGGATGGCATTAATGAGGTCTTCATGTTGTTGTCTCCAGTTAGATCTTCTCACAGATTGAGGCTATAAAAAGCAAAACCAACATATACTAACTTAGACTATACATCTCTCCATTGCAATTTTAAGCTGAGATTTAAATTTACAGAAAATCAGACTGACATTTGGAGGGAAAAGAGAACTTGTTTTCAAAAGTACAAAAAAGAAGTTTGGGAAATACAGTAATAAAATTTGCAAGTCACACTAGTGAGGGAAAACACAAAATAACAATCAAAAACAAACTACAGAATTTTAAGGAATGACTTAAATGTAAGATTAAAAGGGACTCTCTTCCAAGTTAATTGCTAGATTTAACGCTACACTAATGAAAACATAAACGAGATTCTTTTTTGCCACATCTGGAAAGTATCTGAAATACATTTCGAAATCTAAGTGAGCATGATTAAAAAGAAAACAGTAAAGGTGGATTATACTTACATGACATTATACTGCACTATCAAGCAAAAATGAAGCCAGAGAGCCAAAAAGAGGATTTAATGTACTTAAGGATGTAATCAAGAACAATAAGCCAGATATTGATAGTACCTTGGACTGAGGAGCTTTTTTCACAATGGGGATGTCAGTGCCCTGTAATCTTTGTTTCAAGGAATTGAAAGGTTTGCGTTTTTTGTTGAAGAGTTTCCTACATATTGGTCCATGCCTTTCCTAGAAAAAAAAAAACCAGTGGGGATTAAAATTTTTAACATGTATAGTCACAAGGTTTGTACTGAGGCAGCCCCCACTGGAGTGACAGGGTTCACCTTCAGAGCCAAGTTCATTCTCCAACTCTCAAATCACAGCAGAGCAAATCCATCTGGCTCTCTCCACCCATGTTACACATCACTAGATATTGAGTGAGGGTAAGGTCAAGAAAAGGCCTTCGCAGCTAGCTCCAGGCATTCAATACTGTTGAAAAGGCAAACTTTCTAGTTTAAATTGAAATAAATATTTCTAATACTGAGTTAGGTACTCATGGAAGCCAAGGAAAGTTTTCCCGGTTATATCTTCTGTTCGGTTTCCTGCCTCCACAGATTCCCAAATTCCATGAGCAAGTCATCCAGTAACCTAGCAGGGAATCTGAGTCCCAACAATCCTAACATTGTTTTACCATCCTTTTGAAACAGCCCTTTGCATACAGCAGGGGGAAACTTTGTTCCTACCAGTGGAACCTTCTCAGGGAAACTCTTCTTACCACTTGGCAATTTCAAAATTGAATTTAATGGAGTCACTTTTCTACATACAGCAAATTAAACTACTTAACTTCCTCAAGGAGTAGGGAGGTTTCAAAGAAATATTTGAGAACATCTGCAAAAGACAACTGGGACAACCATGCAAATAAATGAAGGGTACACCAATTCCATTTACATTATGAAGATATTTTCCTTTAATTTATCCAAACATTTCACATCCATGAAGTCATTTATTTCAGAGCAAATCTGAGTATTTAATATTAAGTTTTAAAATGTTACAATATTTAACATTTAACAGACGATCAGCAGGGAAAACTTTTTTACTCCAGCCAAGAAGTTCTTTAAGTACTCAGAATTTCTAGTACATAAGACAGGGAGGCCAACATGCAGCCTGTGTACCACCCTTACAAAGTCTGTGACAGCAACATCATAGGATTATGCCAACAACTTCCAACTAGATGTCCTCTTCCTTGGTGGGCAGGTAACTCATAATAGTTAACACACAATTCTTTCATCCAACAAAATACAGGGCTCTATAAAAATCTCTGTACTGGTTACAAACAAGCCCTATCATTTTATTTTATATTTTATTTTTCTCCCATATCATTATTTTTAATGTCCAGCATTTATGATATGAGGGACAGAGCTTTCTCCCCAACTCAAGTTTATAAATTTTCGATGGCTTGTGAGGCCAGTAAGGCATTATGTTCTTCATGTTCTCCAGCTCTTTTTCATATTCCTCAATCCTGGCCTTTGAGAGAGACAAACACTCAGCACAACTTTTTACCTCTTCTTTTTCCTCAGCATCCACCCAGACTGTATATTTATTCTCTGGCATGGGAACCTTCAGGGCATTAAACTTCTCAAAGTAATCTACAAGCCAAACTTCACCAAATAGGCCTTATAGTCAGCCCAGTCGATAGTAGGTGGTTTCTCACGGAGAGTAGCCAACATGGAGGTACGCATCTCATTCCAAGATTGTACTGTAGGGAGTTAGCAATGGCCTTCTGGTTTTGGGGTATGATTTCCCCCAAAGCTACCCAGTCAGTGGCTTTTAGAGCAAGTTCTTGCCCAGCCATCTTGAGATCCTTCACTGACCCCAGCAGCCCATGGTCCACAGCAGCAAGGAACAGATATTTTATTTTTAAAGATTTATTTATTTTATGGAGAGAAAGAGAAAGACAGAGGAGGGGAGGGGCAGTGGGAGAAGGGGGAGAAAATCTTTAGCAGACTCCCTGCTGAGTGCAGAGCCCGACACTGGGTTCCGTCCTGTGACCCTGAGATCATGACTTGAGCTGAAATCAAAAGAGTCCGACACTCAACTGACAGAGCCACCCAGGTGCCCCAAGCCATATCATTTTAAATTAGAGAGAGGTATCCTATCATTTGATCAAATGCTCTTTGTAGCCTGGAGATAGGCCTAGAAGTAAAACCCAAGAAGACCCAAGACATACTTGACATTTAGTAATCTCACTTCAAATGAATGGTATCTTCTAGGTCTCGAATTCCTTCTTATGGGGTGCAGGCCTAGTTTGGCAAAAGCAGCACACTGGTGGATTCCTGGGCCACAACAGGCCTATTAGCTCCTGCTTCTAAATTCAGGAAGCTCTAGCTGCAGTTAATTACAACAGATATTTCATTTTTAAAATTCCCCAGAGAAAGAAAACTTAAAACCTCATTGTGTAGTCTTTCACCCCAAATGCAGTCAGGTGTATAGTCCAAATCCTTTAAGTTTGGTTATGTCTCCTTGATTAAAATGTTCAAACTGAGTTGCATTATCACCTTAAGTTTTTTATTATCATTTTTCTTGGGACTCTCTTTAGAATATTGGAATCTCATACCTGATTCCCTAACTTTGAAATAAATTAAGCTTTTATTCCACTTTATAGGTATCATTCAGAGGACTTGACATGCAGTTAGTTTGAATCTGATGAACAATTAGATCTTGGAACAGGCCTTACATCCATTTTGTTCAAATTACATAAAGTCCCTGAAATTGAAAGGTTCTGTCTTTATACGTGGCAAAGCAGGAAACAGAGGGAGGTTAAAGGACTTGTCAGAATTAGTGACAAATTTGAGGCTAAAAGCCAAGTTTCCAGATGCTCCAAATTCAATGTTCATTCTTCTTAACTAGCTAATTTCCCTGGTGCTTTGGCCTTAAAATTTGAATTTTTGATGCTTATAGAAAAGGCAAAAGAGCCAAAACCTCTCAAGAGACAATTAGCTGTGCCAAAACGTTTTCATCTGGCATCCTTTTTGTAAGAGTACCATGTTTAACTAAGCTCCCTTTTGAATGGGGTGGTATCTTTGTGCCTTGGTGTCCTCTGGGCCTGCCAGCCATAGGTTATGGACCTCTCTTTCCTTGCTTTCCCTCCACATCTGTCTTTAATCTTTGCCGCTGCAGCCTCCTCACTGACTTGACAGTTCATTTAACTCCAACAAAACACATCTACAAAATGTCTTTATGTTTACCAGAACATCTGCTGCAAAGCGTCTTCCACAGACTTCACAGGGAAGTAACTCCTGATTGCCATCTGTATAAGATCCAAAAGCACATTATGTTAGTTTCGTGGAACTGCCTGCCTGAGAAATGACTAACTGGAGGGGACCTCGATAGCTTGATCTCCTCACTCCTTTTTCCCTCCTCACCAACTTCCTTCTCTTAGTAAGATATTTCATAAACTTACCCATCTTCCTCTTCTAATATAGACTTCTCAAATCGCTAAACAGGTAAATTGCATGTCCTTCAGGCAACCAGAGTACAATTCTTTAATATATTCCTAAACTAAGTGCCTAATGGCTTTGCTTTAGATAGAAGTACAAAGTTAATACTTTAGTATAAAATAGTAAATTATCTAATGGTAACATTTTTAGGATTCCTACTAGAATGTAAGGTCTATGTGTGTGCTAGATGAAGGCATGGGAATTTATCACAGGATGTATGAAAAGAGTCACCTAATCATCAAACTTAAACTTTCCTGAGAGTGGCTCTCTCTCAATAAATGCTTTTTGTTGGAAAAACAAACAAACAAACACCTCCTGAGAGGAAGGGAGTATAAGATACTGATGAAATGGACCACGAAGTATTATTGGGACTTCTATCCAAATCAGGAAAGATGGCACCATTACAATGCAGAAGCATGTAAGGATGAGTGTCCGTCCTATCCTAAGAAGGGCTATTTGGTCAGATCTCTTAATGAGGTCAGTGAGTAACACTCACTACTGGTATTTTACATACAGTCTTGAATGAGTGAAGGACTGTAATCACAATATGGTCACTACTTGCTTTTGTTTTTAATATTCAACTATAGTGTTTTTAAAAGTTAAATGAAGAATAAAGTCAATTAAAAAAAAAAAAGGCTGAGACTGAACCCACATGTGCCCCATGTCTCAAAGTACCTGACCCTAGTAATTAAAGTGCTCAATACTTATTGAATGTGTGGGCCAAACACTAGTTGAGTTTCCACCATAGGACCAATCCTTCATTCTATAAATATCTGCTACATGCAACTCTGTGGAAATATTGAGAGAAACCACAAAATGGGTGCAGAGAGAAAAGGAGAGTGTACATTAAATGAAGTTAGGTAAGTGTCACAGGAAAAGGAAAACATTGTGGAATTCTGTAAAGGTTTCGCCTCATTACTTGAAGCTCCTCTGGAGTCGAGTATATAGATTAGAAAAGCCGGTCAGAGGAGCAATCAGGGATCCTGAGTAGGGAGAATCTGAAGAGAGCTGTGGAAGGTTGAATGGATGGTTGTGGGGAGGGGAGGTGAGATTTCAGTTACAAAGCTGAAGGTGTGGGCCTGAAATGCAAAGAGAGGGAAGAGGAGACACTGCTCAAAGAATTGACAACATGACTAGATGTGCAGGGATTGAGGAGGTGGCAAAGAGAGAACAGTGCAGAGGGACTGAGAAGAGGGTCGGGCTGTGGACAGAAACAGAATTTGAAAAGAAGGGCCATCTTAGTAAGAAAAATTACCTCAGCTTTGGAAATACTGAGTTTGAGAGAGTCATCCAGCCAGCAGGATGGAAATGAGGGAGGTCAGGGCTAGAGACACAGATGTAGGCTTTGTTTGGAGAGTGATGTAAAGGCATGATATTGCCAGGGAAGAGGTCATGGAAAGAGAAGTACAGGGATGATCCCTAGGGAACTCCGTATTTAAGGGCCAAGAAGATGAGGATGATAAGCCAGGAGGAGAAACAGGAGAGAACAGGGTCATGGAAACCAAGAGGAGACGGGTTGAAAAAGGAAGGACTGATTAACAGAAATCAGATGGTAGCTCATTACAGACATTGTTGATTTAAATGATTTCTTCTCACATCTGCCAGATGGTATTGTATTTACAACACAGGTCATCCATTACAGCATACAGAAATATTACTCTTCCTCTCCCTTCTTTTGGCCTTCTAAGTCTGTAAAACTGAGTCTTACATTATTTTTTTCAGCAAGGACATATTTACTAGTTAAAAAATATAAGGTATTCAAATAATAAATCTGCTTTTTCTAAACCACTAATGACGATTTTTATTTTTATAGAGTACTGTAACATTTATAGTGTTTTCCTGTTTCCCAAATACTTTTCCTATATATAATCCATTTACTCCTGAGTTGGCATTATTATTTTTTTAACAGGTAAGCAAATAAAGGCTCAAAGTTAGGGGACTTCTCAAACACCACAGGTAGTAAGTGGTAACACGGAGACTCAAACTTGAGTCTCTATCTCTGCAAGTAGTAAGACCATGTATTCAACCATCACCATAAATATAGGTATGTTGGTACTAACCTGCAAAATAAATGGAAGCCTCTGAAGGATAAATACCCTCTGATTTAAATCAGTGATTTTTTTTTTTTAATCTACGATAGTCACACAGAGAGAGAGACAGAGACAGAGACACAGGCAGAGGGAGAAGCAGACTCCATGCACCAGGAGCCCGACGAGGGATTCGATCCCAGATCTCCAGGATCGCGCCCTGGGCCAAAGGCAGGCACCAAACCGCTGCGCCACCCAGGGATCCCTAAATCAGTGAGTTTTAATTAGTTCAAGGAGTTTAAAAGAATGGCAGATAAAATAGGATTCAACTGAACACCTGAAATTGAAGGACCACCAAATTCTGAACCACATTCAGTTCTGAAGCTTGATTGTAACGAAACACCTGCCTAGTCAGTCAAACTAAACATGAAGATCAAGGTCATCTACACTGTTGGTGATAGAATGCTGAGTCACATGGAATATGTGATCACCAGAACCTTAGAAGAATCATTTAAAACAACCAAAATGCTTTGCAATAAGTGGTTATACTGTTACATCTAAATCCTGGAATACTGTTCAACAACAGAATACTACTGATACATACACACCTGGATGGATCTCAATGCTGAGAAAAGCCAATCTCAAAAGGTTATGTACTGTATGATTCCATTTGTAGAACAATTTCAAAATGACAAAATTAGAGAGACAGAGAATAGATTAATGACTGCCAACAGGGAGGGATGATTGGAGAAGGAGGTGGTTGTGACTATCCAGGATAGAATGAGGGAAACCGCTGAGAAGTGGGATAATTCTAGGAGCGCCTGACTGACTCAGTTAAGATCATGGGCCCCTTGGTCTCAGGATTGTAAATCTGAATCCCATGTTGGATGTAGAGATTCATAAAATAAAATTTGAAAAAGCAGTTCTGTATTATCGTAGTGGGTGGTTGTTATATATGTAATAGAATGGTATGGAACTATAAATACACACTGTATCATGTATATTTCCTGGGTTTGATATTGTACTATAGTCGTTTAAGCTATAACTTAAACTGAGGAAACTAGGTAAAAGATGAATGGGATCTCTATTTTGCAATTCTTGTGCACTATTGTCCAAATAAGCTTAAAGAAACATCCAGGGGTGAGCAAATTGAGACCAGTGGGTCAAATATGAAGCTATTATGTTTTTGTAAATAAAGTTTTATTGGTAAACAATCATACCCATTTGTTTGTTTAATGTCTATTGCTGCTTTCACACTACAATAGTAGAGTAGTTATTAATGGAGACCATATGGCCTGCAAAGCCAAAAATCATACTAGGAAATAGGTTACCAACCAGTAAAGGAGAATGTAATGATTAAAAATGACTTGTGGGAGAAAAACATGGAAAATGTTAATGATACATTTTTATTCACGTATTTACAAATAAGAACTAGGAGTTATATAGATATTTACAGGGTGTGTGTGTGTCTGTGTGTGTATGAATACTCATACCTCTGAGTGGTTAAGAATAAAGGTGATTAGTTTCCTGCATTTTCAATTTTTCTACAAACATTATTCATTATTGTTTTAAAGATTAAAACAATGACATTTTAAAAAAGGAACACTTTGATAGAAAAGATTATAAAACAATCAGTATCAACTCAGCTATTTCTGTATATCCTCTTACTTAGTAGACTGTATCAACGTGGCCATTATTTTTATACGTTTGGTATTATTTTTACACATTGGTTTAAAATCTTAGACAATTTTTAAAATGAGGAAAAGAAAGTGATCTGGAGGGATCCCTGGGTGGCTCAGCGGTTTTGCGCCTGCCTTTGGCCCGGGGCGCGATCCTGGGGTCCCGGGATCGAGTCCCGCGTCGAGCTCCCGGCATGGAGCTTGCTTCTCCCTCTGCCTGTGTCTCTGCCTCTCTCTCTCTCTCTCTCTCTCTGTGTCTATCATAAATAAATAAAAATAAATTAAAAAAAAAACAAAAACAAAGTGATCTGGAAGCCATCAACAGTTTTGTTTAGCATGTTAACAATGAAAAATAAGCATTACAAAGATCTCAGTTCAAAAATTTTATAAGAAGCCTGGAGAGGATTATGACTATAATGAAATTGGAAAAAATTCTACTTTGGACTAGACATTTTCTTTCTGAGCTGGAAGTTAAGAATGCTTTGTACAGACACCTAACAATTCACATTTCCTTATAAAGGCATGGTGGAGAAGAGAAAAGGAAGACATTTTCTCATTCAGTTGTCAGTGAGTCAAAAAACTTAATTTCTTTGCAATCCAGAACATACAAACATTAGCAATATCAACATCTTCCATGGTCCTATGATAAAGAGGGTAGCATAGTGGCCTCCACCTATTCACTTACCCCAGGAACATGAGTTATTAAAGAGGAGGAGGAATTAAGACAGGAAGGTAGAAAGAACACCCCCATCAAATTTTGCTTTCCTTCAAAGCTCTAAAAAAAAACAACAGTAAAGGAAAATAGAGACACAGAGAACCGTAAGGTCAGGGAGGAAAGGAGACAGCAATAAAAAAATCTGATTCTGGAAAAATGATAGACATAGTGACTTGGAGGAGTTAAAACTATGTCAGAATCCACTTCCCAAGCTGACAGAAGGGAGAACCAACCATCCAGATTTTTATTGCAGAACCCTTCAAAGTTGTAGGAATCCCCAGAACAGCATGTACCTGTGGGATTGGGATGAGATAAATGAAGAGCCTGCTAAAATATGGAGGGCCAAGATGAAAGTTTACTGATTCAAAGAAGTTGATTCCCGGATCCCCTCCCTCCCTCTACACCCTTGGGTGACTGCCCTCCCTAACTCTAGCATAAGTCTACTCTCCAAAAATGACAAAAAGAGATCTGTGCAGGAGTGAACATGAGGCACTGCTGAAGGCAGGGGTAGGCAGATATAGATGTATACATATATTTATGGTTGACTCATTATTTGTGGTAGGTGCATTCCATAAAGTCTCTTCCAACACTGAATGACCTTATTACTCCCAAGGGGAATACAGGGTTAGGTTCCTGTGAGCCTTTGGTCACACTATTTTTAATCCACATATCAATGTACAACTTCGTTTTATTTTTCCATTTATTTTTTTTAAAGATTTTATTTATTTATTCATGACTGACAGAGAGAGAGAGAGAGAGAGAGAGGCAGAGACACAGGCAGAGGGAGAAGCAGGCTCCATGCAGGGAGCCCGATGTGAGATTTGATACCAGGTCTCCAGGATCACACCCCATGCTGAAGGTGCTGCCCTTGTTTTTCTATTTAAGACACTTTGTGTTGGGCAGCCTGGGTAGCTCAGTGGTTCAGTGCTGCCTTCGGCCTGGGGTGTGATCCTGGAGACCTGGGATCGAGTCCCACGTCGGGCTCCCTGCATGGAACCTGCTTCTCCCTCTGCCTGTTGTCTCTACCTCTCTGTTTCTCATGAATAAAGAAAATAAATAAGTAAATAAGTAAATAAATAAATAAATAAATAATCTGGTGTAAATATATAGTTGATTCAGTCCTAGTTGGCAACACTGTAACTCATGCCTGGATGAAGATTATCTAGCAGACGTATTTTCTCCACAGCCTTCACGCACTCAGAAACACTGGACCACACTTCAACACAATGTTTGGGGGCCATTTTAAACATTAAAATCACCATGAAAAATGGCAAAAACATGGAAAATGTGGCATGGACTATGAAAAGGACAGGTGTTTACAGTATGAGAGCTGAAACAAGAAGGCAAGGGCATCACCTTGTTCCACCTTTGCTGAGAACATGCCATGTCTGGTGACTCAACTTTTTAACTGCTATGTGCAGGTCTGTGAATGGCTATGAAAGCACCATGCACATTGATTTTAGAATTTCAAGTTTTAGAAAATAGACAAATTTGCAAATAAGGATTCAATTAATGAGGTTGATGGTGCGTGTGTATGATGATTCGTCTAGTGATTCCTCTTATGAATAATGATGCTGAAGGCAGAGAATATACCTCAAACTCTGTTCCTCTATTTGGCTCAGAGAACTCTGCCTGCCAGACCCTTACTCTCAAGATAAAATTAAAACTTCCCTAAGAATATAACCATTCCCTGACAAAATGCATAAAGACATCGACACTGGAAAGATTCCCAAACAGCTTACCAAGACCATTCTACAATAAAGCTCAAAATCATCAAATGCCACTTATCCATTAAGAATTTCCAGGGTTGGGGAGCCCTGGTGGCTCAGCGGTTTAGCGCTGCCTTCAGCCGGGGTGTGGTCCTGGAGACCTGGGATCGAGTCCTGCATCAGGCTCCCGGTATGGAGCCTGCTTCTCCCTCTGCCTGTGTCTCTGCCTCTCTCTCCTTCTGTGTCTCTCATGAATAAATAAATAAAATCTTAAAAAAAAAAAAAAAGAATTTCCAGTGTCTCCTTCCTCCAGTCTTAATCATGAGCCAAAAGACAGGAATTTCCAAAGATCTGTGGAAAAGCTCTAACAGGTAAGCCCAAAATGAATTAAAAAGCAATTTGAATAAAAATTAACTCTTAGAAATTAAAAGTCTTATTGGAGAAATGAAAGACTCAGAAGACTGGAAGACAAAATTAGGGAAATCTCTCAGAAAGTAGAGTAAAATGGCATAGAGATGGGAGAAAAACATAAGCAATTCAAGTACCGCTGGTCCAGAAGGTCACCTCAAGTAACAGCTGAAGAGAGAAAAAGAGAAAACACAAGAAAATAAAAAATTTTAACTTCCAGAAGTGAAAGGACATGAGCCTCCACTGAAAAGATAAAACACAATGGATGAAAATAGATCCATAACATCATCATTGTGAAATTTCAGAACTTTGGAGACAGAGATTCTACAGATATGAAAAAAAATTACATGCAAAATATCAGGAATCAGAATGGCTTCAGATTCCCATAAACTTGGAAATGAATGAGGAAAAATCCTTTAAACTTCTGAGGGAGAATAATCTAAACCTCTAATTTTATACCCAGCCAAGCTATGGATCAAATATGGGGGTTGAGTACATTTCTCAACATGGAGGGTTTCAAGAAGTTGACATCCCATCACCCTAATTCAAGAATTACAAGAGGATGTGCTTCACAATGTAAAACATACTGCAAATAGACAATTTAACATATGAAGGAGAGAAAGTAATTCCTAGGATAACAGCTGGGCACCAGAACCACAGAGTGACTAGTTCACACTAAAGGTATATAATGAAAAACAGGTTGATGGTTGTCATAAGCATGATATTCACTGCCTTCATAATCTGAGGTTAGTATGTCCTAGTGTATCTGGCTCCCACTGTTCTATACTTCGCTTGTTTGACCATTGGAGTGCTTGTTCTTCCCTTCATATTCTGACATCTAGATGAGCTGAGGACACTCACTGCACTCCAGAGGAAGGCTCTGCATTGATCTTGAGATCACGGTGACCTTAAAAAGCAGAAAAATGTAAAACAAGTATACAACCACTAAACATCTCCACTACAGGAGATCCAGGATGCTCCAGCTGTGGTGACTTGTGTTCCCTAGAACTTACTCATCACCTGGCTCAATGTCATCTCTGATTGGGACTCTTATAAATTCTAGAAACTGAACTCAAGCTCAGAGAATACTCATTCAGTTCAAAGATGCCTTCATCAACTGTTGGTAAATATTGCCCTCATAAAGCCAGATTTGTGTTCCAAAACTAAACTAAGATATTGTGTTTAGAAATACCATACAGCTGATAATATAATCTAGATAGTATTTAGGAGTTCCTGAAGGGAAAGAGTGGGATGAAACTGATGATGGAACCACAGGCTTCTATGTTCTATTTCTCAACTTGAATAGTGCAATGTTTTGTTTTATTATACGTAATAACGTATAGAAGTTCAACAATTAAAACGTTAAGGCCATTAGAATTTTTACCTTCTCTTGACCCTTCTCTGTAATAAGCTAGATAAAACATACTAATATCAAAACACAGGAAAAAGAACATAAGTGCACCGATAACAGTAAAGTTACAAGATGACTGGAGTAGTCCTTCACCTGAGATTATTTGATGATGTCACAATGAAGATGTGGATACAATGGAGCAGCTTATATACACAAATAGCTTTTGATACTTAAAAAAAGTGATTTAATAACAAGCATTAAATACTCATGCAAAAGAGGTGCTTAAGGCACAGCAGGCAAATTCTTCATTACTTTGCCCCTACCAGGAAGGCCTTGGGCCTTCTTTCTCCAAGCTAACATTGAGTCTAGGTCCAATTGTTCCAAATATAAGCAATCTTTTGATGAAATGTCTTCCCTATCCATTCATTTATAGACTACCTAGTGATCATTTACCAAATGCCAGAAGCTGTTCTAGGCCATGGGGATAACACAGTAAATAAAAATTCCCTGCTGTTTGTACTACTGAGAGGAAACTGAAAAACTAAAATAGAGCTCAGATGCCGCGATGCCATGGAGACCATAAAGCAGGGAAGAAGCCTAAAAAATGCAAGCGAAGGATGTTGCTATCTTTATATACATGGTCGGATCAAAGTTTATAGTGGAGATAACTGAACACCAACCTTGAGGAAGCTTTATTTGCAGTAAGAGCACTTCAGGGGGAATAGCAAGTACCTGGATCATTTTAAGTGGTACTTATCAGAAAGTTGGTGTTGCTAGTTAGATTTTGCTGCACACACCCTGCCTCCTAGGAAGATGCAATCCTTGATGGCAAAAACCTTCTCTAGACTTCCAACATTCACCAGGACCTTATGTTAAGTTTGTAATCATTGTTAAAGACAACTCAAATTGTAAAGATTCAAATTTTTCCAAAATAATTCTGAGTATGTAAGGTTTGTTCTCTAGAATAAAATTAAGATCTTTAAATCTGGAGGATAGGGATCCCTGGGTGGCGCAGCGGTTTGGCGCCTGTCTTTGGCCCAGGGCGTGATCCTGGAGACCCGGGATCGAATCCCACATCGGGCTCCCAATGCATGGAGCCTGCTTCTCCCTCTGCCTGTGTCTCTGCCTCTCTCTCTCTCTCTCTGTGTGTGTGTGACTATCATAAATTAAAAAAAAAAAAAAATCTGGAGGATAATCAGTATACATCACAATATTGCTTCAGCAAGATTCATGGCTTATAGTCACCTTTCCTTAACTGCAAAATATATAATGGCTGACTTAAACCCTTTGGATAGGTGAAGTGATTCCTAAGAAGGAATCTGAATAGCACTGAGTTAAAATAATATTCCAAGTCTTTAAGATTCTTGCTGATTTTAAGAACCTTCAATGGAGACAGCTACCAAAATAAATGGTCAATCTTGTTAGGATTTAATACATTCACAATACTAACATAAACCATCATCTGACCCTTTGCTTGCAGAATGGCATTTAAATACATACTCCCCAGTTAGATTCCACTTCTATAATGACAAGCTCTTCAGCTGAGTTTTTTGTATCAATGTCGGTTGAATACCTAATGCTACTGTATTTTACAGCTCTTAAAAATCCTAGAATACTTAGATTTACAATTTAAAACAAACAGAACAAAAAAAAAAATAAAACAAACAGAACAAGATAACACCCGCCAACTTTGGAAAAGCCAGAATCAAATGAATTATAGAAAACACTTTCTAATAAATTTAGTTATCAAACGCAGCTCACCAGCTAAAAATGGTTCTGCCTCAGCCATCCTGTTCCCAATTCAGATTAACAGTGTCCACAGATTTTTTTTTCCCCCAGAACAGTCCAGATAGCAACACATTAGTCATGGATACATGAACAAGGGTCACTAACAACTTGTCTATTGCAAGGGTGTCACAGTTTACCAAATAATTAACAATTGTGATGGTGTCATTGCTTGGGCTCTGAGAAAGCTTACAGGAAAAAAGAAAACAACATCAGACAAACCTCACCAAATAACTAAGGAAAATTTTCAACTACATCTTTTAATCAAATATGAATGGTTCCAAGCCATTAAATAATGTTGAAAAGACAAACTTTCTAGTTTAAACTCAACTAAATATTCCTGATTTTAAGCCAGTACTCACTGAAGCCAAGGACGTTTTCTTGATTTGTTTCTGCTTCCTGTCTTCACTGCTCCTAAATTCCAAAAGTAAGTCATCCAGTAACTGAGTTCCAACAATCCTAGCACTCAAGTTTTACCATCCTTTTGAAACAGTCCTTTGCATATATAGCAGGGGAAACTTAGTTCCTACAGCAGAACCTTCTCAGGAAAACTCTTAACCACTCAGCATTTCAAACCAGAGTTTAACAGGGTGACTTTTCTACATACAGCAAATTACACCACTTAACTCCTGAAAAGAGTGGAAAGGTTTCAGAAATATTTGAGAACATCTGTGAAAGACAGCTGGGACAAACATACAAATAAATGAAGAATACACCAATTCCATTTATGTTATGAAGATGTTTTCCTTCAACTCATCCAGTCATTTCACATTTGTGAAATCATTTTATTTCAGAGCGAATTCTAAGCTTATAATAGAAGTCTTAAAATGTTACAATATTTACAAGAAAGATGGCAGAGAAAACTTGGTGGTATAAATACTTGCCGTTAAAAATAGCAAATTAAATAGTTTTGTCTCTTTGAAGATCCTTGTTCAATACTGAACATAACAAGGAGCCCCAATGGAGAAGGCTCCTTATCCTAAATGCTCTACTGTCATAGCTTTAGCCCCTCAACGTTCTTCTTCAAGTTCAGCTGCTCCTTTTCTTGTCTTCTTTTCTCCAGCTTGAAGGCTAATTTGTTAGCTTTCTTCTCCATTCTTCGTTCCTGTAGAAGAATACCGTTACGTTACTCAAATCTTTAAACTGATGAAGACTAATTTTACAGAAGACAATTTCCACAATCATCCCTCCACCACAAGCTCTTTATACATCTCCCATTTGAGAAAAGCTTTACCTTGCGCTCCTCTTTTATAGCTTGCTTTCTTGCTTTTTTATCTTCTTTGCTTTCATTTTTAGATCGAGGTTGGGTTGACACCTTTGGCAGATCACTGCCATTAATCATCTGCATTCGTTCAACTTGCTTTGCTGTGAGTCCTTTCTTAGGTAAGACATTGAGAGGTATTCCTGTTTTAGAAGATATTTGGATTTGTTTGGGCTGAAATAAAAATAAAATCATACTAAGGTCACTTCCCATTCCTATTAAAAAACAGTTCACTGTTGCCTTTCCCTGTGCTGCTAGCCACAAAAGGGTAAAGCCACTGTGAGAAAAACATTCTATTTTCTGCACTATATACTTTAGATAGCTCAGGACCCTAGGACTTACCTTTGGCTGATACTTGATAAGCTGTGGATGGTTATATAAATTTGAGTATGTACCTTTAAAAACAAACAAACAAACATGCACCAATAAGGACATTTTCAATTCAGCAAAACATTACTGAGTTCCTACTATATTACCAACTTTGATGTTTTCATATTTCAAAATAACAATGGAGTCTCTCTTCTAAGTATCTTTAAATTGTTTGCAACTTAGTAATGGGAATATTGCTTTTTCCAAATCATTTTCACAAAATAGTACTTTTCCAATAAATTGATGAACTTAATACTTTGAAATTACTATCATACCTTTAGCAGTAAAATGAACACTAAAATACTTACTACAAATAGATTCACAATCCCACTTCTCTTTGGCTTCTTCAAGAACTATGGTAACAATCTCTTCCTCCTCAGACCCTTCGGGTTCATTCATTAGCAAGTCCTGATCCTCCAGAGGTTCAAGAGTATTCAGTTTTACACAACTTGTAGTTGTTTTTTGAAAATGAAGAGGCAGGAGGGGAAAAAATAACACCACCCATTATTATACTATGTTACTAAAACTGCACTTCAAGAGCTGTGGAAACAATAGCATTAAAAAAAAAATCCTAAAAAAAAAATAATAATTAATTAAAAAAAAAAAAATCCTAGCTCTCCCCACCCACAACTCTCTCCTCCAGCAGGTTTTGAACATTCATTCCACTGACAGAAGAGATCTTTGCAGGGTTATAACACACTGAACGAGATGGCAACTTTCCTAAAACATGGGTTTTTTTAAAAGCCTCGAAAAGTATTACCCCATTTGTCTCTCCAAAATCACATAATCCACTCAAAATATGTAGCCCTTGTCCTACTATAGGATCTGCAAATGATAGTGATCGTGGAGTATCAGACCTATCCAGCAAATGTAAACACCTCATTAGTTTCTTGCAGAAAAATTACCTCAATATGGATGCTGAGCTGAATCACCAAATATCTGGCTGTAAAGTTATGCTAATACGGCTGGAGAGACAAACTCTTTATCTTTCTATGAGCCATAACTGTCAACTTCTCAGAATAGTTGGCATTTTAGGAAGATGAAAAAAAAAAAGAGTATATATAATTAGAGGTCAGATTAACTTTCAGCCAAAGAGGCTAAAAGCACCACCTCATTCTCCAAGTGGAATGTGACCTCACACTCCAACTCTAACCCTCAGCTCTTCTATCATGACTCTTAGGTCAAAGCCATAAAGAAAGTGGTTCTCAGTAGGTTTTCACTCACTGTTATAGTCAGCTTCAGAACCTTAATATGAAAAAGTGAATCAAAGTTTATGGAAAACATACCATTTTCTTAATATAGTTTCTGACTGGGTGATTTTCTAGATTCAGATATTCAGTTACAAACTTTATTTAAAAATGCAAAACAAGTAAAAATAAGGAAAAGTCAATGTACTTCTCTGCTTTCTCTTTGTAGTAGTCATTCAAGACTTCCTCTAAGCGGCTGCTGTCTACTTGAATGGAACCTTCCAATTCAGCATTATCCAGAGCTCCAATTTCATCATCATCATATTGCTCATAAAACTGGAGTAGAGAGAGAACAGATGCCATGAAAAATAATGTATTAAGACTGTAACATTGAAAATGTTATTTTTACATTACTCTTTTTTTAAGATGTTATTTTTTTAAGTGATCTCTATACCCAAAGTGGGGCTCAACTACCAACTCCAAGATCAAGTCACATGCTCCATCAACTGAGCCAGCCAAACACCCTGATTTTAAATTAATTTTATTTCTACACAATATCTAAGCACTACCATGAGATCATAACTACCATTACAATATTGCCAGCGATTAGCACCATGACAACACAATGTGGAAGACATTCAATCCAGTACTTTAAGACTTACACTTAGATTGAAAATAGAATGCCATTTTTTCTTTAAAGATCTTAGAGAGAGAAAAAGTACAGGCGAGGTGAGGGGGCAAGGGAGAGAATCTCAAGCAGACTTCTTGCTGAGGGCAGAGCCCGATGCAGGGCTCAATCCAATCCTGGGATGATGACCTGAGCCAAAATCAAAACTTGGACACTTAAGCAACTGAGCCACCCAGCTGCCCTGTACATAGGCTGCCATTTAATATCAAAGTGAAAGGCAATTCTGTTCAGCTTGGAGAGCACATGCTGGGTAGAAATCTTTACTTCGGAATATTTTTATTTTTTTTTATTTATGATAGTCACAGAGAGAGAGAGAGAGAGAGAGGCAGAGACACAGGCAGAGGGAGAAGCAGGCTCCATGCACCGGGAGCCTGATGTGGGATTCGATCCCGGGTCTCCAGGATCGCGCCCTGGGCCAAAGGCAGGCGCAAACCACTGCGCCACCCAGGGATCCCTACTTCGGAATATTTTATGAGTGTTTTCAA
The DNA here is from genome assembly GCF_905146905.1 of Nyctereutes procyonoides. Lineage (NCBI taxonomy): Eukaryota > Metazoa > Chordata > Mammalia > Carnivora > Canidae > Nyctereutes > Nyctereutes procyonoides. The sequence continues at coordinate 1,555,566 of NW_026575146.1, read as the reverse complement.
ATTTGTTGATTATGCAAAGTAAAAGACCATGTAACTAAACAATCTCCTTTAACCATACAAATTTCAGGGGTGCCTGCCTGGTTCAGTAGGTAGAACACACAACTCTTGATCTCAGTGTCGTTGAGTTCAAGCCCCACACTGGGCATGGAGCTTACTTAAATAAAAAATAAAAATAAATGTACAAATTTCATTCTTGTTTAAATGATGTTTACTGTATTACTCAAACACCGTTAAGACTAAATAGCACGTGATGTTGACTCCTGAAGAGTAAAGTTGTTTGTAATAGCTTGCCTACTAGTACTTAGTGAAAAGGTAGAAGTTAGAATCTATTAGATTTACCTTGAATGACACACCATTCGCTCGTTCATCATTTACTGAATAGCATGAATTCCTACCATATGCCAGACACCATATTAGACCTTGGGATAGGTCAGTGAACAGACACACACACAAAACTGAAAGCAATGGAATTTTGTTTATGCTCAGGCCAATGCTTGAGGAAAACAGCATAATCTTAGGGACTGGAGTCAGAGGTTCAGAATCAAAATGTCAAACCTCTCTAAGGAAGTCCACAGATTCCATCTGCTATCTCTGACCTATATGCATTCTTTCTAGAATTAAAACTGGATGGTTTTATAGTCTGTTTTAATAAGACATAAGCTATTTCTAATGCTTAAAGTTCTGGCTTTGAGTTCTAAGGTCATATGAAATTTACCAGGAATTAGTATTAAAAGGGTCCCTTATTTGGAGACCAACCTTACCTTCTCAAATCTCTCATCATGAAGAGTCAGCTGCTCATTTCTCCTCATGACTGAGGATGTTATAGAATATTCAGTAAAGCGACTTTTCGTTTCCTCTTCCCAGAACAAGTGATTTTCTATAGCCCCAGGAGATTTTCCAGGGACAGACATGGCCTCATCTGATGAGTCCACAGAGCCATAGTTATCGTCATCACTACCTCTTTCCTTCTCATCATCCATATCTTCCCACTCACTGTCATCTTCGGCCTCAGATTTCCTAAAGCCAGAGTCACAAATTAACTGTCAAAACAACTTGAGAAACAACAGAACCAAATGACTTTACACAAGTAAAATTTGAGGGTATTTCAGGGAGGATTTCTGTTTAGGCAGGAACAGCTGTGCTGCTTGACCTGTCTGGTATGGCTGGAAAAGTAATGAACCAGCAATCAGGCAACTTGGACTTTAGCCCCACCTATCGTTGGTTTATAAAGACCTCAGGTCTCACATCTTTTGCTCTAAAATACAAAAACCTAAAACTAAATTCTCTCAAAGGTCTGTTCCAGTTATAACATTCTATAGGTACCAACTGAAGCAGCAATGGTCAGGTCATCCCTGATTCAAAAGAAACAACACATACTGTATATCTGTTCCCTCTTCTTCTGTTGGCTTATTGGCCTGAAGAATAAAATCATCTTCAAGCAGATTGTCTGGATTATCAAAGTCAAAATCATCATCAAGAGCCGCGATAATGTCAGGATCAAAATCCAGCCGAGGTCCTGGAAGGAAAACAAAAATTGAGCAGTAATTCCCGAGAAAACGTGATTCTTTTATGTAACATAATCTAAATGCCTATTATATGACACATTCTACTTATGTATGGAGGATTAAAAAAAATGATTAAAAACTTCAAGTTTGGTCTAGTGAGGAATGGATAGAGAGGGATAACTGTAACAAAATAAAATAGGAGGAGAAATACCTCTGGTTTCAGTACCCAATTGTAAAAACTGTTGCACTACAGATCTGCAACATTAAATTCTATTTACTAAAAATCACGGTTTTTACCTTGAACATGGCCACTGCTTGATTCACCAGCCTCATTTCATATTAATTCTTACCATTCATTCTAGGCATGCTAAAATGTGGTTTCCTATTCACTTTCTCTCAATTCTGCACATACAGTTTCCTGTTTGGAATATTCTCTCCTCCCTACCCCACCCTCCTCCATCCACCTGCCTAACTTCTACCTAAGAAATCAGCTTAGACATCATTTTCTCCAGGGCACCCTGTCCACTTATTAACTAAAGCATTATTTCATCATTTGTACTTCTTTGTAATTTCTTATTTATTGTCCACCCTTCCCAACTGATGATATATCCCGAGGTAAGAGATTATACTTTATTCTGGTTTAACCCAAGACCCTATCATCTAGTGGCAACCTAAAAATCTACTGAATGAATGAATGAATGAACACTGGTGGCAAACGTTGGTCAATAATTAAGGCAATTCAAGAGAAAATACCAAACAACACTTCTGTGTCTGTTCTAAAATACAATGTTGATATTGCAAAAACAAAAAACCCCAAACAATTTTCCCGTGTATCTGAAAACAGATGGTAAAATGGACTTCTATAAAATACATATGCTCTTAGAAGGAATTCTGAAAGCAGATTAAATCTATATGTATGTTAAGACTAGGTATCACCATTTCCTCTGCAAGAGGTTAGGTCAAGGTTAAAAATTCCACTAGTAGATTTTCAAAACCAACTTTCTTCTCCAAATAGGAACTCCAAAGACTAAAACTCTATCATTACTATGCTTTCCTTTTTGTAAAACACAGATCAAGTCGGTTGAAAAGTCCAAGAAATCAAGCACACCTGAAACAGGAGCTGCTTTATTCAATAATCCAACATCTTCCTCAAACTCTGATGCAAATACTGATGAGGGCAACTTAATTCCTGTGGTCTTGAAAGAGAAATTACACAATGGTTAGATTGAAAAATACTTCTGAATTACTATCCTGGGTTGAAGTATGCTTTCCCGCCCCCCCCCATTCATGTCTGCCCAGAAGCTTAGAATGTGACCTTATTTAGGAACAGAATCCTTGCAGATGTAATTAGTTAAAATGAGGTGACAGTGGATTATGGTGGGCCCAAATTCACAGAGGTGTGTCCCTGTAAGAAAGCTACGTGATGACACAAAGACAGGGGGAGAATGACACGTGAAGCTGAGAGCAGACTGGAATGACAGATCTACAAGCCAAGGAACACAAGTATTGCTGGCAACCACCAAAAACAAGGAGATACATGAGAACAATGTTCTTGCTCTGAGCCCCCACAATGGAAGCAACACTACTGAAAGCACACTTTCAGACTTCTGGCCTCCAGAGCTGTGAGAGAATAAATTTGTTGTTTTAAGCCACCCAGTGGTAAGGTGTGGTAATTTGTTATGGCAGTCCTAGGAAAACTAATACGACGTCCTGCCTTCTGGCTCACTTGTACTCCAGTTAAATATTTGAAACCTGTATATTCTATTGTCCTCTCACAAGCAGCTTCTTAAGAATACTTCACAAAGCCTCCTCCAGCATATTATTCCATTTAATCCTCGTGAGATATCAGCAAACTGTAGTCAACAAAAGCTAAGAAAGGTCAAGTGCCATACCGGCCTCCAACTAGTCTTTAAGTGAGGTTCTGGGATTCAAATCCAGGTTTGGTAATGCCACTCTCAAGTTTCAAAATTTAATCTTTCCTTTCTTAAACTGAGATAACATGCCAATCTCTGATAATGGCACAGCATACCTCTGAACTGGCTATCTTAAATCTTGGGGTGGTCATAAATCACTTCTTTCCATCCCTATAGCTCTTTGAACTCTCTTGTATACTGTGATTTCACATCAGTCTTTTGGGCACCATCTTACGGTTAACCAGGACACATTACCACTGCTTAGGTAGTCCACACTTAACCCAACCTTCATATCACTTCCAAGTTAAAACTCCTTTAGTATTTCATAATGTGACTTTCCTGAACTTATAAGAGGTTTTGATTTTTCACTCCTGATTTTCAAGGTAAGATCAAAGCCTACTACTCTATATATCCAAATTCATTACTTAATAATATGACCTCTTTGTAAATCATGTCCCATTCCTCACATCATGGAATAATTCAAAGTAATTTATGAAGCACACACATGCCAGACACTATGATCCATACTACTACCTATGTCCCTTCTGACTAAATGCTTCCTTCCTCTATCTTCAATACAACCCACCCTTCAGTGCCCAGTTCAGTTCCTCCCTCCTCCATGAAGCTCTTCTGGAACTTTCCTTGGGTGAAATCTCTTTATTCTTCACACCATACACAATGTATCTCAACATGTGCTGGCACATATTATCTAACCGGTCCTTATGCTTTAGTTTCAGCTTTTTGACCAATTACCAATGTGAGGGTCACCACATGCTATGTCTCTTGTACCTCACCAACTACCTCTTCCCTAGTCTAGCAGCAGGCACAAAGCTGAGATGTATGTGCTTGCTGGCTCGTGGAGTATGCGGAATTGGAAGCCTCTGGGAAGTATGAGTCAAAAGCTACATAGAGGAGCGCACACCAGCCAACTTAGCTTCCAAAATGTGTTCCTGGTGGCATAAGCATAGGAAAAAAATTACTTTTCTGCCATACTGTCCTTTTTTAAAAAAACAAAATGAAACGAAACAAAAAACAAAACTTTATTGAGACAGAATGAACATACAATTCAGCCACGTAAAGTAAACAATTTAATGATTTTGGGTATATTATGCTACTTATTAAAAAATCATAAAATACACACGTGATTTTGTTTTTTGAGACAATGAGAGAACATGAACAGGGAGGGAAGCAGCAGAGGAAGAGACAGAATCCCAAGCAGCTCCATGCTCAGTGCGTAGCTTAATGCGGGCTTTATCTCACAACCTTGAGATCATGCCCCGAGCCTGAGCCGACATCAAGTTAGACACTTAACTGACTGAGCCACCCAGGCACCCCAGTTTTGCTTTGTTTTAAAGAAACTCTGTGATGGGACCCCTGGGTAGCTCAGTGGTTGAGCATCTGCCTTCCGGCTCAGGGCATGTTCCCAGGATCTGGGATCAAGTTCCGCATCGGGCTCCTTATGGAACCTGCTTCTCCCTCTGCCTATGTCTCTGCATCTCTCTCTGTGTGTCTCTTGTGAATAAATGAACAAAATCTTTAAAACAAACTAACTCTGTGATTATTTAACCTCGGAATGTGGTTAAAAAAAAAAGGGAGGATCAGCTTGTGTTCAGTGAATTTACCTTTGGAGAGCTTTTAAATCTTGAAAAACAGTCAAAGAATCACACAATTAGGTTAGATAGTGACTTTTTAAAAAAAGAAATGTGTATGTATACTTCTTCTGCAGTAGCTCTGAACTCTGTTGAGTTTGCCCAGCTGCTTTCTACCATGGCAATATCTGCTTTCTTTCAAGTGACAATTGGGCTGCTTAAGCAGAACTACTCTGTAGTGCTTTTGTTTCTAGGGTTTATTCAATTATTTCTAGTACTCAATTTCAGTGGTTTGTTACAAATTACTTTAAAGTCAAAAAAGCACATGGGACTTATCCATATTTTTGCATCATGCTACAGAAAGCAGATGGCATTTTTGTTTTTAAACATAATAACATAATTCACTCACCCTTACAAACATCATTGAAGTGTCCATTTAAGAGCCTTATTCTATCAAAAAGCCAATTAGATAGATTACTTTTGCCAAAAATAAATTAAGGATTAAGAGCTAATTTTTCAAAAACTAATCTCTTATTTTTTTTAAAAAAAGATTTTATTTATCTATTCATGAGAGAGAGAGAGAGGCAGAGACACAGGCAGAGGGAGAAGCAGGCTCCATACAGGGAACCTGATGCGGGACTCGACCCCAGGTCTCCAGGATCAGGCCCTGGGCTAAAGGCAGCGCTAAACCGCTGAGCCATCCAGGCTGCCCAAAAACTAATCTCTTAAAAGCCAATACAATTCAGCCAGAAGAATCTGAGAACCTTATTAAGACTCTTCTCCCTAAGATAAAGCTGAATAACTACTGGACTCTCTTCCCTCTCTCCCTGAGAAATGGAAGGAGGTGAGGCACTAAGATACATACCTTACTCCTGATAGTATTGCCTTGGGAAAGAAGAGTAGAAGAGCACCTGGGTGGCTCAGTGGTTGAGCATCTGCTTCTGGCTCAGGTCGTGATCCTCAGGTTCTGGGATGGAGTCCTGCGATAAGTTCCCCACAGGGAGCCTGCCTCTCTCTCTGCCTATGTCTCTTGTCTCTCTCATTAAAAAATGTTAAAAAAAAAAAAAAGTAAATGTAGAGTACAGAAGCTGGTTGTTATGACAGAGATGTAAGAGTGGGGTATGCAGCCTTACAAGAGAGCTACAATCTAGGAAATGAATGAACAGCTTCACTCACTACCTTCCTTTGGGATAATACCTTAAAGCTAACCCTTTTGACTCTCCTTAAGCAACAAACTATAGACTGGAGGAGCTATGATTACACTTCCCCAAGGAGAAGAATGCCTAGACCATGAGAGGAGTAGAGAATGAGAAGGAGAAATTGGCATCCTTTTTAGCTCTTCTTATTTGTTAATAAACCCAATAAATGAGTATCATTTTTTAAAAGTGCCAGGTGATATCAAGTTCACAGGAAAACTTATCGTATACTAATACTAAATATCGTATACTAATACTAAATAAACTGAATAAGACATGGGCATCTTTAATATAAATGGGGAAAATTAAATTAGTAGTGCTAATTTCATGTAAGTATGTGCTCTCATTTACACTTAAAAAATTAAAGTGGACTGCATTTGTTGAGAAGAGTAACAGGAACTTCATTACAATCTACTGCTTCTATTCTCTTATGTTAGCCTGCAGCTTTTTACAACTGTTAAAGATCTGAACATTCTGCAAAGATTAAGTTCTACCTTAGAAGACAGTTTATGACATTGAATAGTTGCTAACATATATGATGTGAGCCACTTTTCTTCTATTTAAAGATGCTATCTAGCACGACCACCACTATTAATCAAAGTTCTAACCCCATCAAAGGTGGTTATTTTTTTTTAAAGATTTATTTGAGAGAGAGCATGCACGAGCACATGCACATGAGCAGGAGGAGGAGAGGGAGAGAGAGTACTAAGCAGGTTCTAGAGCCTGACTTGAGGCTTGATCTCACAACCCTGGGATCACGACTTGAGCTGAAACCAAGAGTCAGATGCTTAACCAACTGAACTACCTAGACACCCCACCTTTTTAGACACCCCAAAAGCACCTATTTTTGACAGATGCCACCAGAAAACAGGCAGCCTACCCTCTCCTGATGGACATACCTGCACACACATATATAATTTTAAGTAGGGCATGGCTTATTTTTGTGTTCTTAAGACTGATACCATTTCTTGCCTCAGTTATCTTGATTTATAAGTGATTTCTTCACTTGCTCCCAAATACATTGATAAAAAAAATCTTACTGAAATTACTAAAGTTTCCTCTTTTTCGTCTCTTCTGTTGGGTGCACTGATGGTACTTGTGGGAATAAGCTCTGAGGGCCCAGATGGTTCCTTAAGGTGCTGCAGATAGTCATAGTCATCATCAAAGAACACGCCATACTTCCTCTGTTCTGCTCGCCTTTCTTCATCATTTACCTAGGATGATATACAAAATGGAATTAGTACCTCTTCCAAGCATAAGCCACAGGAACCTTCTAGTGAACACAGCTTTCAGAATAGGACACAGATGGCATGTGAACATTTGGCTGACAAGAATGAGACAAAGAATTCTTGACAAACTCAAACAAAACAAAACACCCCAAAACCTCACAGCTTCTAACCCCGAGTGCTATATAAAATTTAAATGGAATGAAAACAATTCCTGATTCTATTAGACAGTCCCGTGCAACAATTCAAGCAAAGACAGGAAAAAAAGAAAAGTGTTGGTGAGGATGTGGAAAAAAAGGAACCCATGTGCACTACTGCTAGGAATATAAACTGGTGAAGTCACTGTGGATAAGAGAACGGAAGTTCCTCAAAAAACTAAAAATAGGAATAACATAAAATCCAATAACTATTCATCCAAAGAAAATGAAAACACTGATTTAAAAAATATATAGATTCCTATGTTTACTACAGCATTACTTACAACAGCCAAGACATGAAAGCAACCCAGGTATCCAATGACAGATGAATAAGGAAGATGCAGTACACACATGATGGAATATTACTCAGCCATCAAAAAGAGTGAGATCTTGCCATCTGCAACATAGATGGACCTAGAAGGTGCTATGCTCATTAAAGTAAGTCGGAGAAAAACAAATACCATATAATCTCATTCATATGTGGAATCTAAAAAAGGAAAAAACAAGCAGAAACATCTGCAAATACAGAAAACAAAACTGATGGCTGCCAGAGGGGAGATGGTGGGGATAGGCAAAATGAGTGGAAGGGAGTAGGAGATACAGGCTTCCAGTTATGGAAAGAATAAATCGTGAAAATAAGAGGTATAGCATAGGGAATATAGCCAATGGTATTATAATAGCATTGCAGAGTGACAGTAACTACACTTGCAGTGAGCACAATGTAACACACAGACTTGTCAAATCACTACACAGTTCACCTGAAATTAATGTAACACTGTATGTCTAGCTCTTCTTCAATTAAAAAAAATTCAAGCCAAGAAATACACATTGTTTCATCATGTACTTAGGAGGGCTAACAGACTAAAGGGCCTTGAAAACCAAGTACAATTTCTTGTATTTATATGCCAAGAAACTTCTCAACATACAACACAAACAGGATTTCCTAAAAAGCTAAAAATGGTTAAAGTTCCCCAAGACTTCCTTTAAAATTTGCCCATACTTACACTCTGACAATTAAAAAAATCAACATTTTCAAGGCTTCCTGGCATTTTCTTTCTTTTTTTAAAGATGTTATTTATTTATTCATGAGAGACACAGGCAGAGGGAGAAGCAGGCTCCATGCAGGGAGCCTGATGTGGGACTCAATCCTGGGACCATGGGATCACGCCCTAAGCGAAAGGCAGAGGCTCAACCGCTGAGCCACCCAGGCGTCCCACTTCCTGGCATTTTCTAAAGCTAATTCATGAGTCCTAATGTTTTATACTTCATGAGATGCGTGCTGAGGAGGCAAAACAGGAGTTTGTGGTTTTGAAATGATAGGATCTTAGGGAAAGAAAGCAGAGATAGTGTCCTAAATAATATCATGCAGCACTGTAGCTGGTTTAGTAAATATTTACTGTTACTGTACAAGATTTGCTCATTAAAATACCTCAAAAAAGGTGTTCTTCCCTCTCAATCCAATATACAAGACAAAAAAAAAATCAGCACATTCACTGAAAATTAAGTCATCAATTTTGTTTCCCAGAAAAATCACAGTTGTTGGATAAACAGCAGCTGTCCAACAATTTATTTAGAAGCTATGCACAGTCCACCTGCAAACTTATCGGCTGAAGAACAGAACCTACTTTCTGTGTGGGTAATAGAACTCTCTGGGGTGCAGTCTCATCTGCTGCTAAAGGATCTCGTTGACTCCGGTGGACCAGGTGAAAAGATACAGCCTTCTTCTTTTCTATAAAAGGCTTTTTCTTCCTGTGAGGCTTCAAAGGAACAGAATGAGAACAAGCCATGAGAACAAAAATAAACAAACAAAAGGCAGCAACAAAACCATACTCCATATACGAACCTTCAGTAAGTTATGTGAAGGATCAACAGATTTTTAAAACTTCTATCTCTGTAGGAGGCAACATCAACAGTGTTCAACAAAACCTGTACTTACCTTCCTTCAATGTACATTTGAAGGCACTTTCACTCTGTGCCAAACTTGGTTATGGGCGCTGAGAATACAGCAATGAGAAGGTCAGAGTCCCTATTCTTACCAAGCAGATCATCCAAAACAAAAGGTTTTACGAAAATAAAACAGTGATATGCAAATGACTGAAAATTACTTTAGACTGCAGGGTCAGAGGAGGTCCCTGACAGGTTGAACCAGGATGGCAAACAGCCTGCCACAGGAAAATCTGGGGGAAAAGACCGTTTCAAGCAAGTTACACACCTGTTGCACCTATTGAATGAAACCTGGGCTACACAGCTCAAGTTAAGTGAGATCCGTCGTCTCTTTCTACACTCTTACTACCCTCCCCAGCCTTGACTTTCCAACCTGAGAAAGCATCATCCCAGGTTAAGTAAGCCGTTTTGTTTTGGCCCAACCTTAGGCTCTCCCTCAAGTTCCCTTTGCAAACACAGAGCAAACACAAGATGAGCAGACAACTGCCACTCCAACATCTTTAGAACCAGCCAACTCTCCCTCCTCCCGATTGCAAGAAGCCCAGGAGGGAGTGTCTGTGTCCAGCGCTGACATGGTTTCTAGGCCCCTCGGGATAAAGGGAAAGCCACTCTCTTCTTCCCACTCCCCAGCGACGCTCGGCTGCGGGAGACGCCTTGTGAACTGCAGAGTATGCCCAGAGGGGAGAGGGCGATCAGCCCGGGGCCCTGGGCCGCAAGCCGCCTCCCGCACCTCCGGGCCAGCCCTCCCAGCTCCTGCCCTCAGTCGCCACCGGCACTAGAGCAACCAGCCTGGCGCCGCCAAAACCAGAGCGCCCCGTCCCCGAGACAACGAGGCCTGCTCACCATGTTGCAGCCGCGCGGCGCTCGCTCACCCGGAGGAGAAGGACGACAGCACTCTCCGAGCCCCGGGGAAGCGACTCCGCAGCACACGCCAGCCGGCGAGGCCCCGCTCCCAGCCGCGTCCCTAGGCCGCTCCACACGTGCAAGCCCGGAATCCGGACAGGAAGTAAGGCGCGGACCGTGGAAAGGGGCCAATCGCCGAAGAGCTGGAGGGGCCGCGGCCGGAAGTTACCCAGAGCTCGCTCGGCCCAACGATCGCGAGAAGCTGTTGGGAGGCGGGGCTGTTGCCCCCGGGAGGGCGGGGCTTTCCCGGCCAAAATTAAGTGAAGTGGGAAAGCGCGGCGTAGGCGCGTTTGTGGCGGTGAGGCGCGAAAGAGGGGCTGGTGTTCCTGGGGGAGCTTGCTTTTGTAGCGCCCTCTACTGAGAACAGAGGTGACATCTAGTTATCCCCATGGACAGTTGTATCCCCTGCCTACTCCCGTGCGCGACACACACACGCCCACACACCTTAGGAAGGGGGCCACCCTCCCGGGTCCCGGGGGCTTCCGGTTCCGGGTCTGCGGGGCTGGCGCGGAGTTGGTTGCCGTAGCAACGGGAGGTCGGGCCCCCGCTCTTCGGGGCTGCCTCCTGCCTAATGAGGTCTTTGTTCCAAGGTCCGGTGAACAAAACCCTTGACGATCTGTTGACGGTAGAAGCATTTGAACTAATAAAATAGATTTGGAATCTCTTTGGTGTTTACATACCTTATAAGGAGGATATAAATGTTTATTTTCGTCCAAGTCGTCCGTCAAATGTTGTACCGTGTAAGCAGATAGGCTGTCATCACACCTGCTTAGGAGGATTTCAGGCAGGTGCTGGCGCATTCTCACAGCTTTCCCTGGGCAAAGGAGGTGGGAACGCGCTCATGGTTTTATCCGCAGATCTTTCCTCAAATTGGTGTTTCCCCTTCCCAATCTCTGGCGTCTTTACAACGTCTGAGTCATCTTGGATTGTCTTTATGTCCTCCTATTACCTCTATAAATATCTGTGGAATATCACTCTTTTATTACAATAAAACTTAAACGACCAATTTATTTTTTAGACATTTTATTTATTTATTTTTAAATTTATTTATGATACAAAGAGAGAGAGAGAGAGAGAGAGAGAGAGAGAGAGAGAGAGAGAGGGGCAGAGACACAGGCAGAGGGAGAAGCAGGCTCCATGCACCGGGAGCCCGACGTGGGACTGTGGGACTGTGGGACTCGATCCCGGGACTCCAGGATCGGGCCCTGGGCCAAAGGCAGGCGCTAAACCGCTGAGCCACCCAGGGATCCCCCCCTACAGCCCTTAAGCAACTAACTGCTAATCTACTTTCTGTCTCTGTAGATTGGCTTATTCTGGACATTTCAGATAAATGGAGTCATATGATATGTGATGTTTGTGACTGGCTTCGTTTATTTAGTATAATGTTTTGGTTTTTTTTTTTAGTATAATGTTTTTAAAGTTCATGTTGTAGCAGGTATGAGTACCTTATTTCTTTTTATGGCTGAATACTCTTCCATTGGTTTGTTTTTTTTTTTTTTAAGATTTTATTTATTTATTCATGAGAAACACACACACAGAGAGAGAGGCAGAGACACAGGCAGAGGGAGAAGCAGGCTCCATGCACCGGGAGCCCAACGTGGGATTTGATCCCGGGTCTCCAGGATCGCGCCCTGGGCCAAAGGCAGGCGCCAAACCGCTGCGCCACCCAGGGATCCCCTTAAACGACCCATTTAGATAAGGGCCACAGAAATTGTCTTGGGATAATGCTTTGTAACACAGGATACTTAACGCTCCTACGTGCGGGACGTCCAATATAAGCTTCATGAGGGCAGGTTTTGTTTTGTTTTGATCTGTTTTATTTACTAGTGTGTCTCTCTTTCTTCAGGTCCTAGGACAGTGCCTGGCACATATACTCAATAAATATTTGTTTCAATGAATTAATGTGCTGGCTCTTTACTTGAATTATTTCATGTCTTCCTTACCAAACACTATGAGAGTCACTATTATTATTTTCATTATCTTACTAAATACTAAATATTTAAATATTAATATTTAATACTAAATATTAAATTTAGTATTTACTAAAATACTAAAACCGACGTACAGGAAAGTTGAGTAACATTCTCAAGTTCACACAGATATTCAACGGCAGAGAATGGACTTATTTATTTATTTTTGTTTTTTATTTTTTTACCACCAATAAACAAGCATTTATTTGGAAATTTCCAACCTGCCAGAAGTGGCACTTGCCAAGCCCTGGGGTCCACCCTCCTACCAAGCTCCAAAGGGCAACATGGTCCTCCCCACCTCCCCCCTCACACCCCCTGCCCTCCACCGTGTGGAGCACACACCGGTGTACCTCAGGCCATGCCAGAGAACTGGAGTCCCCACCGAGGAGGCTCCACCACCTTGGGCTCAAGAGCTAGGGTGACAGCCCTCTAGCATCTGAGGAGATGATGGTGGCCAGAGCCGCTTGCATAGATTGAGGAAAGAAAATATGGAAGGAGGCACCAAACAGGACTCCCTGAAAACCCCAACTTACCCCTGTACAAAAATGTGGCTCCTGCATAGAAAAACCTGCTTCCCACATAGTGCAAATACCCAAAGGAAATGAAAAAACCAGCAGCAAGGCTGGGCTGGTAGGAATGGTGAAGAACTTTGGTTTACAAAGGCTAGGAAGAGTGTGAGCTGTGCTCCTCTTCCTCACCCAGCTCCCCAGAGCCAGCTCTCACACTGGCCCCAAGGGGGTCTGTAAACAAGCAAAGCCAGCAGGCCTGGTTCTGAAATGTCTCCATGCCAATATCAAAGTACAGCCTCCAGCGGACCTACTTGGGCCTGCCCGCCTGCAGGGAGCAGAGGAAGCATCTCTGGTGAACCCATTTAAAGCCAAAGTATGAAGTAAGTATAAGGCTTTGGGGACCAAGCAACAAAGAATCCTATCACTACATTTATGAAACTATAGCTGGGGAGCACAGGGTAATAGGACACAGCCGTCACCCCATCCTTAGCCTATGTGTCTGTGGCCCCAGAGAGTGGTCCCCTTCCAGGCAGAGGAGGGGTTCCCTGAGCGGTTAGGTCAAGCGGATTCCCAGCACCTGTTCCAGTTCTTGCCTTCGCTGCTGCACCTTGGCAAAGATGTGCCTCCCCACTGCTTCCTGGGCCCAGGGCTGGTGGTAGAAAGCAGCTCGTCTCTCCTCCTCAGGATTCCCAATCACATCAGTGATGATCTTGAGGTCTCGGCGCTGAGAATGGAACCATTCCTGGATGAAGTCCTGAGGGTCCGTGCTAAAGCTGAGCATGAAATCCCTCTGGGTCTTCAGCTGGTTGATGGACTCAATGGTCTCATGGATCTTGACATCGAGGGAGGCAATCTCCTGCTGACTGGTGGTAGAGGCCAGAAAATTGCTCATCTGGGCCTTGAGTGGGTCGTCTACCTCCACATCAATGTCGTAACATGCTGTCTTCTTCTGGTCATTAGGGTCTACGTTAATGACATGGTTGATGACAATGGGGTCTGGATGCTGCAGCAACCCAGCCAGCTTCATGGGAATCTCAGAGAAACAAAGTCGGCCACAACTGAAGATCTGGCGGAAGTAACGGTTGCAACTGATGTACTCGTGCTCGTGCCCGTCCTGCAGTTGGTTGTGTTTGATATAAAGCCAAAGAGCCTGCATGATGGCCGCCCTTGTCTGTGTGTGCACCCCCAGCAGCCTTGCCAGTCGGGGTTCCAGCTTGTACTGGGGAGGCTGATGATCTAGCATGAGCAGGAGGGTGCACTTGACGTTGAGGTCTCCAGGCCGTTTGACCTGGAAGCCATCAGTCTCCTGGGTGGTGGGCATCCGGTGCCACTCTACCAGGTGGTTGTCAGGCCCATATAACTCTTTGTCCAGCTCAATGACGAGCCTCTTAAAGAATGAAGAAAACTTCCTCTTCTGTTTGCTAGGATCATCCAGCAGTTTTCCCTCCACTCGGAGTTCCCAGGAAGCCACCTTGTCCCCTGCAGGGGTTCCCCCAGGGGGCCCCGCGGTGCCCGCAGTAACACCTTCTGCCTTGCTGGGACTGAACGTATTGGAAATATAGATGCGCAGCTTTCGTTTTCGCGTCAGAGGCTTTTTGATGGCCAGAGAATGGATTTAAACCTGAGTCTGACTAGAGCCCGACCACTTAACCATAATGCTTGGTGTTTTATTTATTTATTTTTTTAAGTTTGAGCAATATTCTTTTACTGTATATATTTACTGATCTAATACTAACATTAACACGCTGTATTCACTGTATTTGTTACGTCATTTAATTCCTTTGATAAACGTGTACTTAGATGACAATTAGCCTATCTTATAGAGGCTGAAGTTCAGAGCATTGAAGTGACTTGCCTAAGGTCACACAATAAAAGGAAAGTTTAGATGTGTAGCCCATCAGTCTGGTTAGGAAGGCCATATCCTTAACCATGTGCTGCACTGCCTCCATATGGCAGGTAACCAGCCAGCAAATTCTATCCATCCCACCTTTTTAAATATCCAAAGGTATCGCCTCATTAACGCTTTTATCAAATTTATCATTTTTAGTACTCCTATCCAATCATATCATTTCTCTGTATAAAACCTTGAGATGTCTACCTTCTGGCCTCAGGATAAAGTCCAAACTCATTTGCATGGCAGCCAACAGTTTCTATCATTTGGCCTGTATCCACCAACTTAGCATCATGTCTCCTTATCCCCCACCATTCTGGTAGGGCACCATTCTGACTCAGCCCTATCAAACTGTTTGCAGTTCCCCAATATACCTAAAAGAGATCGACTTTGCCATGCTCATCTAAAAATCTCTTGCTCTTGCCTCCCTGTTCTTCAAGTGTTAGCCTAGCCATTTCTGCCTCTAGGAAACTTACGCTCCTCAAAACTAGGGCCCAACCCAGATACTCTCGCTGTATGCTGTAATTAGCCTACGCAGTTATACCAATTGTAAAGCCATACTATTTTCATCTGTCTTTAGACTCAAACTGAAATAACCAACTTGAGGTCAAGAATTTTTGTCTTGCCTAATTTACTTCCCTAGGGCATAGCATAGCAAGGACTTATTAATAATTGTACTGTTCAAAGCACTTTACATATATTTACTCTTTAAATTCCTAAAGGAGGATTTAAGAGATTTACTACCGTTATCCTTTTGTTATATATAGATTAGAGACTGAGAAACAGTTAAGTGGAGTTTTGCCCGAGAACACAAAGCCATTAAGTGATGCAGCCAAAATGTGAACTCAGGTGTAGTTTGAGAGTCACACCCTTAACCATTACAATATACCCCATCTCAAAAAGCCAACACATATGGTGAGCTAACATGTGTTTGAGCCTGTTCTGAATGCTTTATATTTATTAACTCATTTAATATGTGTTGAATACAGTCTCTAGAACAATGCATTCATTAAAATGGTATATATATAAAACCCTGGCTCATCTTAACATAGAAAAACATTTCCTATAATTAAAATCACCCATAACTGGAATATTATAGTAATGATAATTAATGGAAACCATACTTCTAGAATATTATTAGTATGTTCTAATAAATGGCATCCATTTCAAAATGATTAAACAGAATTTTAATAAATTCGTTTTAATTAAGTTGATTTTAATTCCCGATTTAGTCTAGGTTTTGAAAATTTTTGTATTTTCCGTGTGAAATGAATTTGCCTTTTGAAACCATGTTTACCATCTTAGCACCATTTATATCACCTTCAGCAGTGGTTCTCCATCAGTATTGCTCAAGGACCCCCAGACCAGGAAACCAATGTACACAAAAGTGGAGTAAACTTGCTTAAATATAGCCAAGCTAACTAGACACTAAAGCAGTAACTAGAAATTATAAATTATATGCTTGACAATATTAATAGAGCTTATGGAGCTAGTTAATTTATAAAAAGGGAAAGAGCATCAAGATGGATGTAGCAGGATGTTCAATAGAGAATAATAAAGCAATTAAAATTCCACTAGTAAGGGATTAGTTGAAAATTTTTTTTACCGTGGTCTATTGTGAAGTTGTTCTAAGGAAGAGGCAGTTTGACACACACAGTCCCTTAGCCAGAAAAAAAAGCAGACCATAGAACACCGTGAAAATGGCATTATTTTATTAGTAATTATAAATAGAAAAACATTTTACAAAGAAATATCCTAGTGCAAGCACTGGAAAATACCAGTCAACTATGCACCAAACTGCCCATAGCAATTTTCCATGAGGAGTAGAGACAATAGGAGCTTTAGATGTCCATTATGTACAATTATAAACAATGGAAAAATATACAGCTATTGACATTGTTTTATATATTTTATTGTTTATATGTTTTTAGTGAGGATTTAAAAAATTTTACATTTGGTATCTAAAAAAAGTAAAGATACTTAAAAACCAAAATGTGTGCACCTGGCTGGCTTAGTCTATAGAGCATGAGTCTCTTGATCTCTGGATTGTGAGTTCGAACCAGCCATGTGGAGTGTAGAGATTAAAATAAAATCTTAAAAGACACCAAAAATAAAAACAAAGATGGGACAGATTAGATACTAATATCAGTTCAATACATATTGTTAAAGGATAATTTTTAAATGATAAATCCATGACTCCCATATATATGCACAAACTGAACACGTATAAAGATTTTATTTAAAACATCATTAATGAGGGTTACATAGCATGTTACAATTAGCTCAGAGGACCATCTAAAGAAGAGAAACATTTACAGAGAAGGAATATTGAGAAGAATGTGCAAATGGAGACAAAACTGGCTTCTTTCCCAGTGACCCAGGGAAGACAGTTGAACCTTTACTAGACAGAAACGTATGTGTCTGGAGACAAGAATTATTCGACATTACTGTCAGCTTTCTACAACTTACAAAGTTGTAAAATAGCTCAAAGGCAAGGAAAGGTGCATGGTCCTCATAAATCCAGAATTAGAAGGGTGTACTTGTCTGAAAATGAATCATTTTCCAATGAAACACAAACTTCCCCCTCTAATATTAAACAACAGCAGTAGTATGCTTGGTACACTAACCAAAATCAGACGGTGGTTTGTTCCACTTTCATGGTGTAACCTGAGGCAAATGGACTTCCACTTACCAGAATGTAAACTGGGAATGATAATATTATGAATGCTGACCTTTTAGGAATTATTGTTGGATTCAATGAGACAATATGTTTTAAATGCTGGGACCTGTGCCTGGCCCGTGTTTGTGCTCAGGGAAGGTTAGCTGTTGTTCACTTCCCAGGTAAGTGTAAGTATTGACCTAATTTCTTGGTTGCCTCAGGTTGGCCATCTCCTGAAACTAGGGCCCCCAGCACCTGGGGTTTGTCAGAGAATATGTGCTTTGGTTCAGATCAGATTCACATCATGGAATCTGTTAGCTTGCATTTTGACCCAACTTGTCAGCTTCTTCAATCTTAATCCTTCTGCTTTCCCTCAAATCCTGGTACCCTTTAGGTCCTTTATATTACATACTTAGATTATTTTACTAGCTTCTGGTCCCTGGTAATTGTACATTCTTTAAAGTTCCTTTTAGCAGCACAAACTCTTCATATTGCTGGGCCTTTTGTTTACTAACTCCTGTTCTTTGAGTCAAAAGTACATACATTTCATTGGTGAATATGCTTTGGAAATGTTAATCCAAATTATTTTTTTACTGTGCCTTTCTAGTTAAAACATGAATTTTGAGTTTTCTTTGGTATGTTTCAGTCATGCTCATTCTAGCTTTGGGCTATTAAAAGCTCACAAGTCATTATTAGTCTCCTTTCTTTTGAGTGACAATGACACTATTGAAACCATTGGCAACTTTGGTAATTAGATCATGATGAATTTAACTCTATGCTTTCAGTTACATGAGAAATGAGACTAACACCATTATATATTTTTAAAGTTTTTTTTTTAATTTTTTTTATTTATTTATGATAGTCACAGAGAGAGAGAGAGAGAGAGGCAGAGACATAGGCAGAGGGAGAAGCAGGCTCCATGCACCGGGAGCCTGATGTGGGACTCGATCCTGGGTCTCCAGGATCGCGCCCTGGGCCAAAGGCAGGCGCCAAACCGCTGCGCCACCCAGGGATCCCTATATTTTTAAAGTTTTATTTATTTGAAAGAGAGAAAGAGAGAGCATATGGGGTACAGAGGGTAAGAGGGAGAGGGAGAATCTCAAGCAGACCACCACCCCCACCTCGACCCGAGTGTGCAGCCTTTGGCAGGGCTCAATCTTACAACCCTGAGATTGTGACCCTGAGATCATGACCTGAGCTGAAATCAAGAGTCAGATGCTGAACTGACTGAACCACCCAGGCACCCCAAATTATCACTATTACTACTGAGTGATTATCCCTGCCATTCCATCAATGAAGTCATACTGGAAACGTGGGTGAGACATGGACCTCTAATTCCTCCATTACTGTGTTCCCTATGCTTGTGGTATGAGCATCTCATTGTGCTGAGTATAAGTCTTATGCTTAAAGGTAAGTTTTCTTTTGTTTTGTTTTGTTTTTTAACACCACATAGCACTTAAATGTAAACTAACTTCTTCATCCATGGCTGAATTAAAGAACCAGCCACATATTTCACTGTTGAAGTAAAAGTAGGTATTTGAGGCAATATATTTTCAAATATAATTTTTGCTTTACAACTTAAACCTCTAAATGAAGCACTACTGCATTTTACTTAAAATTGCTCCAGTAAAACCTAGTTAAATTAAAAAATATATACATCTTTCAAAGCACTCAGATGATGTGCAAATGAAATGATTTTACAGTCTTAAAGACAAAGTCAAGTAAAGAAAAAATAGTTTATTAAATTTTCATTGTAGTAATTAATTTAGTCATAATCTACATTATCTGTTGGGAGGTTTATTCATTTCCACAGCTTGTTACCTGTGCTAATGATCCTCAACTTCCTCTGTGTGGGCCAGACCTTTTACCTGACCTTTAGACTCATATATCCAACTGAGTACTATACATCTGTCTACATGTGGATGTCCCAACAGGCAGGCAACTCAAACCGAATTTCAAAATTAAATGCCTCACGTCTCCATACCTCTTACCTTCTCCTTCCTGGGATCCCTGCCTCCCACCCCCCAATCCTAAAACCTCACCTTCCTTCTTTCTATTTCAGTACATGGCATTGTCACCACCCACCAAGTTGCCTAAGTGAAAAGCAAAGATATAGTCTTTACTTTTCCATAGCCCTCATTTCCCATATGCAACAATCACTTTTGCCCTTCAGCTGCCCCTTGAACTTGTTGTTTCTTCATTCCCATAGTTAAATACCTTGGTTGAGGTCACCATTATCTTCTAAAGAGATTATGGTAAAAGTGATGGTCTTCACACTTTGAATATTGCCTCTTCCAATCCAGTCTTGACATTGTGGCCAGTGTAATTCAGGCAAATCTGAGGATGTTCCCCCTGCACGTAAAATACTCTTAAGGATAAATTCCAACTCCTGTAGAAAGTTTACAAGGACCTTCAACTTTAGCCATTGTTAAGTTCCCTAGTCTTCCATCCCTTTATCTTCTACTATGAGCTCAGTTTTCAGACTTAATTGGACCATCCCCAGCACAGAGCTCTGGTCTTAGGGACAAACAGGACCAGATATATGTATGGGATAAGTACAGAATCTAATTGGATATTATTTAAATGAGTTGTGTCTAGTCAAAGTCAAAGAATGAAAAAAATGCAAAATTTCAATAAGCCAGTGATCGTTGAAGAGAGCTAACTGCAACTCAGGACTTCCTTCTACCTATCAGACAAAGAACTGTTTAGGATGTAGCTCAAATCTGTTTGAATAAGACAATCCTCTCTGAAGACTGGATTTGGAAACTCCTTAAGTTATGGGAGTGAAAAGTGGTTCTAAACATGTCTCTGTGGTTCAAGTAGATTTTTCTCAGAAGTAAGAAGCCCATACGATGCCTTTCTCAGTCATGGATTTGTGGCCATTAAGCAAATGGTGAATCATCAATCCAGTAATTTCAGTTTATCTATAGTTTTAAAATCTGCTTTTCTCAGTGTCTAAATGTTTTTACAAGCTTGGCAAGGCTTAGAATTAAAGTTGGAAATTAGATGAAAGGCAAAAATATTTTTATGTTACATATAGGTTTTGTGACTATTGGGACAATCTATATATAATTGGTATTAAATTATTTGTAATTTTTGGGATGCCAGGGTGGCTTAGTGGTTAAGCATCTGCCTTACGCTCAGGGCATGATCCTGGAGTCCTGGGATCGAGTCCCACAGTTGGGCTCCCTGCATGGAGCCTGCTTCTCCCTCTGCCTATGTCTCTGCCTTTCTCTCTCTGAGTCTTTCATGAATAAATAAATAAAATCTTTAATTTTTAAAAATTGGAATATTGTAGAATCTGATCAATTAGCCACGCAATTCCGATTTAAACTATATAACTAATTTTAGACTTGTAAAACTGAAAAACATAAGACTATTTTTACATCTACAAATAATATTGAAATGTTTAAGAAAATTTTACTACATTTATAATGTATTCACCTTAAAAGTGTTGTTAAAGTGCCTGTTATAGTGACATTTAGGCCTTTGAAGTTCTAATAAAAGGAATCAAATCTGTTGAATTTATTTATGATGTTGAACACTTTAGAGAAACTATAATATAATAGCTGGAGAAGATATTGGAACCATTCCTAAAAGGATGTTAATTCACATAGGAGAATTCTAGCTGGAGGGAACGGCATAAACAAAGCTATAACATTGGGAGAGTGTGTAGAGTATATGGAGAACAAGGAGTTTCATTCGATTTAGCCTAAAAGAGGAATAAAAGGAGAGTAATCTGGAACTTTGGTCTGTGGTGAAGCTGCAGAAGATCTTGAGGGTGAGATTGAAGCACCTTTAAGGTATTTATTCAGTAGGGGACTCACTAGAAAGTTCTAAGAAGGGATAATATGAGGGTTATCTTTTAGGAAGAATAATGTGGTAGCAGGATTAAGAACAAATCCACTGGGGGAAGACTCAGAGAGGCAATGACCAAGATTTCAGAGGTAATCAAGGGACTGAATGTAAAGGGGTAACAAACTTAAATTGACCATAGAAAAGATGACTTATAACTTAAGGCTGCTGAGTACGCCTACATGAAAATTAGTGACAAATTTTTCCCAATGTTGAGTGCTTCCTATTCTAGGCTGTTGGACCTTGGCCAATTGAAGTCAAAAGTCCATCCAGAAACAAATCCTTCGGTCAAAAAGCATTGAAGTGCTAGTTCTGTCTGCCTTAGGGTGTTTATTTAACTATAAAGTTAGTATCTATAGCTTTTCTCCCCTAAAAACATTAGAAATAGTACCCGTTTTTGGCAAAAGACCAAAAAAAACCCTCACACAGACTTTAGGTTCTTAGCTTTCTCTAGAGTTTCATGTGTTCTACTATTAGTGACCACCTGTTAGAGAGCAAAGAGTTCAAAACTCATCAACTGAGCAAGGACTTGGCTTGTGTGTGGACAGCAGCATGGTAACAACCACTCCATAGAGATGCCTGAGTTGAGGTCTAGCAATGAATTCAATCACAATAGTCTTATGTAAATGGATGCCACCAAAGTGTTATGTAAAATGGGAAAAAAATTTGTCTGTCTCTTACCTCTACTCGGTTTTAGAAATTAATGTTTCAATGCAGAACCTAGTTTAGTGTGAGCGAAAATGGAAAGCAGTTGTTGAACTATGACACTTACCTTGGGGATGTACAGCTAATTTTAACAGCATACTGAGGTCAATTTTTCAAATCTACTTTTAAAATTTGTGGTTCCAATCCTCTCTATTATATGTCTTTTATCTAAGATAATGGTACACAAATTGCTTTTCATACCTTTCTTTCATACCTTTGCCCTTGTCACAGAGTTGAGGGAGGCTAATAAGTTATAATTTGTAACTGCTGTTGAAAAAATGAAAAGTATATTCCAATTTCTTTTCTGTCCAAAATATGCTCCCCACCTCTCTTTGCTTATGATACATTAAATAATAAGAATAATGAGGAACTTTATTATTTTCTGTATTATAAATTCTAAAGGGACTAGCTTTTATTTTTACACAGTATAATGTCAATAAAAACATCAACATCAAATATCCTCAGATATTAAAAAAGCAGGTTTTTAAAATATACTGTAAATTGCTGTGTAAAGCAGTAATTCTTAGATATTTTAAATAAAAATTACAAATCACAAAGCCTTACATACAAAAAATTTTAAATTACGGTGCAATTGAAATCATAGACAATTAGAACATCTGTCTTATTTTTGCTTTACAGGGGAGGACTCAGAGAGCTTTTAATTTAAAAATACCGAGCACTGTCTCAATACAATAGAATTGGAAGAAACTAAAGTTGGGGATTTCCCAATAATTTTATTGAGGTAACTTTTCCCAATTTTATACATATATGCATTTATATATACTTAAGAAAGCTAAACAATATTCTAAGGCACTTGGAATTGTGCACAGCAAAGTATCCTATAATATACAACTAAATAGAGCATAATTTTGCTTTTTAAATAACACAAACACCAGTAAGGAATAAAAAAAGATAATACATAGTCTGTCTTTCAGGTTACAATAGTGGAATACATATACATATCTGTGTATACTTGTAGGTATTTATACCCACATACTATAATACAGTACAGATCAATAATAACAAAAAAAGAGAAACTGTCATGTTAATCAGTGTACAGTTCCAGTTATTTACACCCACAGATATTGTACCTGTGTAATATGTAGAATTAGATCACTTACTGGAAATCAGGAATCATTCAGTCAGTCTGATAATGATCACAGCTTACCATTCTTAACCATTTTAACCAAAGTGAAATAACAAAAGAATACATATAGTTCTTTAAAAATCACTGTTACATAGAAAAAAATGACAAGTTTGAGTTTTTGCTAGGTACTAAATCTCGTGAAATTGGTGCAGAATGTTTTGAACACATTGGCACATTTCTAAGCCACAGAAGAAATATTAAAAAAATAAAAATAAAAATTCGTGCCTATATTTTAAGTAATGAAAGTGGTTTGACCCTAGGTTTATTCAGATTTTTTTTTCAAATGCTAGTTAGCATTGCAAAGGTGACATCTTTTTGTGGAATCTCTCTAAGCAATGTAATGATACAAACTGTGACAACAGCATCCAGTAAGGGAAAAGTCCCCTAAATTGGCAAGTGGCACAAATATTATTGGCATTTTAGCATACCATGAAATTGACCTGAGGGTGTAGTGGCATTCTGCTTCATTTACTCCCTTTAATTTATTCTTAAAAAGAAAAAAAAATACTGGTATTTAACAAGGTAAGAATTCTTAAGCACCATCTAAAAGTTCACAATGTAACTTCCTTTATCAACTCCGAGTTGCTCTGTCTCGAAAAACAGATCTAGAAATTTTAGTATTTTGAAAAATTATAGTGGCTAAACTCTTCCATTCTATGAGCCACAATTCATCCAAATCATTTCAATACGTATTTGCCATTCAGTTTTGGTGATAAAAAGCAACAGAGAATAAGTATGCATATGTACTGTTAGCATAGTTCAATCATGTTTCAAGTAGGAAAAAAATCATCTTGTTATGACCATCATTGAAGTATGAACAATATGCATGCAATCCAGTTATCCATGCTTCCTTCAGAGTTCACAAATTTTAGCAAAGTTGAACTGTGTGACTAGAGTTATACAGGAAGAATTCAAGCATTTGCATGTGGGTTAAATGTTTCTTTAATAGGATAAATAGGTGATTGCTTTGTAATTTAAGGGATGTACCTTACAAGTTGAAATCTAACAGTGATTTTCATGGACCACTGGTTTTGTTTATGTGGATTGTTAGTTGTATTTGGGGTTAAGCCATGCAATAATCCTCATGACACTGACAAAGATTGTGACAAACCAGTGTAGTTCTTAGGTAAAACTGTGAGGTCAAAATAGGAAAAAGAAAGTTTGCTTCATTTGAAATTTCTCCTGTAAGTACATACAGGGACTAGCCAAGTGACTACACCCATTGAAACTGCCAAGGCTGCCCAGCAACGTCCTCCCTGAAGACCTGGCAAATTAAAGCTTCACTGAAGCAGAAGGCTTGAAAAATAAAGGGGGGAAGAAGCTATTCAGGGCACAGAGTAATGCAAGGCAGTAGTGACCATGTTTTAAAATAGGTACTTTACCCTGTGTGTTCTCAAATTGCAGTAGACAGTAGAACTCAAGGGAGGTGGTACTGCCTTCGAAGGGCCTTTGAACATGAAGGAGTGCTTCTGACTTTTGGGTTTTACAGTGACTGGGCAAGCTACTGGCATTTAGTCAGCAGGGGCTTAGGGTATAAAACATCTTGCAATGCAGGGAACATTTCTATAAACAAAGAATTGCCCAGCTCCAAATGCCAATGGCACTCCCACTGAGAAACACTGATCAACAGTGATCAACTGCTCATAGGTACAGTATGTGTCAGCAATGTGACAAGTTAAGTGATATTCTTCATGTAGGAAATCCTAGCATGGTTAAAAATGACTCCTGCCTATAAGGTTGGCTTTCAGTGAGAATAGCTGCCGCAGTATTCTCTTTATTTTTTCCAGGAATCTTACAGGGATTTCTTAATTTGGAATGACCTTGTGAACTATGCTTCCACTGTTTTCTAGATAATGTTAATGGTTGTTCCCATTTTCTATAGAGCTTAAGTTTAATTATTACCAAAAGTAAAGGGAAAGTGAAAATGAGAATTGTTTTGGGAGTATTTCTACCTTTCTCCCCACCACCCTTTGGTCACCGTCAAATTATAGTAGTTCCTTGTGCTTCTCTTTGAGACTTGGGTTTGAACTACTTAAAGATGAGCTTTCTCTCAGAAAGATGATCTTATTAATTTGATGATAACTTTTGCCCTTGTATTCCCCTGTAGGACATATTTCAGTTCCAGAAGTTCATTCTGCTCTGCCAAGCAAAACAATGTGATATATTCTGCCAATATGAAGACAGTAAATACTCAATAGTGGAATATAACCTATTTCAAGAGGTCAAGGTACAACTCTGTAAATAAATTACATCTTAGTGGTTCCTTACTGCTCACATCATACTCTAACGATGTGAAAAAATTAGTTCTTGTCTCAAATTATATACTCGCACTAGTAAGGGTAGGGTTAATAACATGACTGGAATTTGGGAATGCTTCAGTTACTGTACTGATAAAATGACATAAATGTACATATTTTCCACCTCACCTATTTTGAGGAAGACTTCAGTGTTTAATGTGCTGCTAGGACCTCTTAAAAAATAGTAAACTGAAGAAATTTTTGAGCAATGCGGCATGGAATTATTGCAGGATGTAACCCAAATTATGGGTTTTAAGAAATCATCTCTCATTTTCAATATCTGATGATTTTTGAAGGGTGTATTCAATTCCTTTACTCTTAAATAGATTTTCACTTACATTTCAAAAGTTTCTAACTATATAGTTACTAACATTAGAGAAAGATAAGTGACTACAGTCAATATATTAATAAAGCACATGAAAATGGAACCAGAAAGTCTGTTTTCCTGGGGAAATCAGAGAGACAGATTAGTTTGCTTTTTCCTCCATTTAAAAGAGTTATTCAAATACAACAAATGGTTCTCTGAATATTATAGATTTAGCTTAAATAATTTAAGGAATTAACATAAAGGTTAATTATACCAAATATAAAAAATGCAAGACATTTCACATACACAGGGAATTATCAGGCAGGGCTGCCTTAAATTAATGCTGATCACCAGAGGACTAATTTTGTCAGACCACAAAGATGCTGATAAAGCCCAAGGCATCTTCTTACTAATGTCCATGTTCTTTTGCTTCATTTTAAAAAAGACAGAAATGGCCACTTTGTGTTTTACAGTCAGTCTGGTTCCTTCCTGCCTGAGATCTTCCAGGATATGGTTTGTTTTCTTCCCTAATCATATCTTGGGGACTCAGGAAAATTCAGTCACTGCCTCTATGTCAGCCTAATGTCTCACTTTGTAAAAGGGGAAAGCCTGGTTTGTGTTGCAACAGCCCAATTCACACACATTTATTTTTTTCAAAGAACCGTAGCTTATTGGTTGGATAACAGAAATGCTGGCATTGAGCAGAGGGTGGTCCACATCTTTGAATTCTTTTAGGGTTGCCAAGCAAAAGATCTCTGGATAGGATGCTGGGTGAATATGCAGGGTTTCTGCCTTAAAATGAGTTACTAACACCAAGCCTTATTCTGAAAAATACAGTTTAGCTCATCATCCTTTGATTCTTTCCATAGATTTTTATTTAAAGAATCATTCTAATGTTATAACTGTTGGTTACAATCCCAAAATATTAGATTAGCAGAGGTAATGTTTTTGACTTTTTAATTTTGCTCTAACTTTTAAACTTTTCTCTAAATGTGTCAGTTGGTATGAAGAAAAGTGTGGGTAGTTCATAAGTCTGACATATCATACAAGCAAAACAATATATTGAGAGACTGGAATCTTTGTATTGGGTATGTCTCATTGTAGGGAAGAAGAAAATGCATCATAGGCACCATGAATGGGAAAATATTGTTCCTTTTATCAACGAAGTAGAGACTTTCTATGACTTGTATCTTGAGTGCTAAAAAAGTGTTAATGTCTTATGTTTACCATTTTATAGTTGTCTTGTGATTAGAAATTATGACAACACTTAAAGATGTTAAGTATAGAAAATTAAAATAACATTAAATTTCTTGGAATTTTTCCCAAGACACAACGATAATATAATAACATTACAAGGAAAAGGATGACTTCGGCAAAAAATTAGAACAAAGTTAATGTCCATGGTTGGATTGAAACACTATGAAAGGAACAAAATCTTTCAGCCAGAGAAAGTAACTTGGGCAGAATATTTTTCTCAAGAGCAAAAATACATCTTATACTAGTAATGAAGTGACACAAGAGCAGAATATGGGTTTATTATGCATGTAGCTGAGTGCAGCAAGAGGTGTAACAATGCTGCTTACTTAGATTTAAAATGGCCCTGGCTTTCTCTAATAGGCCAATTGGGGCTAAAACTTTTTAATTTTAAGCAAAATCATCCAATTTCAAGCGGTTCTACAAAATATAAATAAATGAAAGGATCCAAATTTATCTACCAGATTAAATGTTTGCTCTTCTGGTTGAAATCACAAATTACAGTCTTCCATATCATGAACCAGAAGCATTTCAGAAAATTCTAGCCCAAGCTCCGAGAATAAAATAAAGTCTACTAGGTCTTGTCTTGTTATTATGTCTCGGGTGTTTTTAATAAAAGGAGCACAAAACAATCATGAAAGAACAATTGAATGCAAGGTAGTATTTACATCTGATCATATGTACTTGGAAGCAGAAGCCATGCTGTGCCTGCGACTCCACAGAAAATAGCAAGATGGCAATTGAGGGTTTCTTAATGTAAACAATACTGACCTTCCATGACTTTAATCTCACTGATTCTTTTGCATTGCAAGTCAATGCTATATTTATGGATGCAATCTGCAGACTCTTAAAATACAAAATGAGGTTCTCCTCACTTGCAATTTAGCAGAGATTTTCTGTGTTTTTTTAAGCCTTCGGGTGAGTATTTTGATGCATTTACTTAATTTTTTGATAGCAGCAATCCAACTTAATGCAGCCCTGAAAATAAGTAGTCCTTTCCACGCCCACTCGGAACTAACTGTTGGCAGAACACCTGCATTTGCTTAAGTTTTAACTTTGGACTCGGATTTTTTTTTTTAAAGGTGTTGTGATTGTCAATATATTATCTTCCTTAGATCAGGTATGGTTGCTTCGACTTTGACGATAATCAAGCTAGGGAAAGACCACAGATTTATTTCTAAAGCTTCCTACAGATTTATAGGATCACATTCATCTGACTTTATTCCCAGTCCTGTTATCCTTGTAAAAGTTTGGTACATTAGATAAGGAGTATTAAAAAAAAAAGTGTGTACAGGTAGGCTACTTAAAACATGCAACAAAATTTGGGCAGGCATGCTTGTTAAGAGTCAATAAAAAGTCTCTTGCATTTAAGAAAAAGATGCATGAAAACACGCAGACTTATTTCTGGCAATTGGATTCACTGGCACAACATAAAATAATGGTACTATACTGCACCATCATAACGGTGAAACGAGAATATTCTTCTAGGATCAGGTCTTTAAGGAATCCACATTAGGTGATTAGATTCCCAAATCCCTTAATAAGTTCTCAGCTACCAAAAGGCTACTTCAAAAATATTTATGCTTCCATTTTCTCTTTTCTTCATTAACATAATGAAATATTTCTCTTTTTTTTTCTGATTTTCAATCCCCACCCCTTTTTAGTGCCCAGAAATTCCAGGCCCCATTTCTCTTTAACCTGTACTCTACAATTTGGCTTTCTGGTAATAGGGAGCCAGTGATTGTCTTCTGCTCATCTTCTTTGATTAAAACTCCTGATTTACCCCTCCATACACATTCAGGACAGCAGAGTCACTGTACCCTTCCCTTTGCTTTTTGGCCCCATCTGAGCCATGCAGGTGGGGAGCACTTTCCATACACTTCCTTCACCAGTTAACAGGAAACACACACATTCTAATCCCAGTGCAATATGAGGTTTTCAGGAAGAGAGGCATCCCCCATGGATGATCAGTCTGTGTTTCCAAAGAGTCTCACACTTCGTTAGGGACGGTGAAACCTGACACAAGAAACAGAA
Source organism: Nyctereutes procyonoides (assembly GCF_905146905.1). Lineage (NCBI taxonomy): Eukaryota > Metazoa > Chordata > Mammalia > Carnivora > Canidae > Nyctereutes > Nyctereutes procyonoides. Next base: position 1,526,465 of record NW_026575146.1, on the reverse strand, counting down.
ACTCTGTTAGAGAAGCACAGTGGCAATTAGTAAACCAAACAAAGTAATGTTTATAAATAAAGGCAGCTCTAGACCATCCCCCAACTGAACTACTGTTATAAATTACTGTTGCAACAGAATACTGTGACAAAGGTTAGGCTGGAAAGCAGAGACAGTCCCTATACAAAATATTCTGGTTATATTATCCAGGATACAGAGCAACCAATACACAAAACGTCACTAATCTTGAGGGTCATGTCTGACCTGTACTGAGCAGAATGGGATGTTTGTAGTTTTAAATATTTTATTTATTTATTCATGAGAGACAGAAAGAGAGAGAGGCAGAGACATAGGCAGAGGGAGAAGCCGGCTCCTTGTGGGAAGCCTGACATGGGACTCGATCCCAGAACCCCAAGAATCATGACCTTCGCCGAAGGCAGATGCTCAACCACCCAGGTGCCCCTGGTTTGTAGTTTTCAAGGAAACCATCAACAAATAGTCCTTATTGGTTTAGCTTCAGCCTCTCACTGCTTCCCAATAAAGACTCCAAATCTACCTTTTTTGCCTGGATTTCCAAATGCCTGCCAAGCATATTCAAGCATATTCATCTAAATGTTCCACTAAGCACGTCCACAACTATACAAATGATCTTTTCTTGTAAATCTGCCTTTGCACTTTCTATCTTGTTAAACAATCTATCTTCTAAAAGACTTTTAGTCTAGGACTCTCAGATTTGCAACTCTGTTCTCTCCTTCACCCTCCAGATCCCACTAGACACTAAGTCTTGCCTTGATTACCTATCTTCGGTTCCATTAAAGTTTTCCCATCTTTTGCTAGTGCTATTTCAACAGCATGCTAACTAGCTAGCTGGTTTTACACCCCTCCATGGGAGTTATTGAACATTCCTGTGTTTTTGGAGCTTTGTGCTTTGTGTACAAGCTATGTTTTGTAATATTGCAATCCCCTCCCTTCATTTCCCATCTATGTTTTCATATTCAAGATCAAGGCTAAAAGTCATCTCCATAAAGCCTTATGTGATCTACTTCTTCAGCCTATTTCTGTGATTCCACATTTACGCAACTCTTTAGTATTTCATTTGTCTTGTATAATCTAATGTTCATTTGGCCTAATAAACCAGTCTAATTCATTTCTCTGTCCCAGGCTCAGAGATTTGTAGATCAAATCTATGCCCCACATTGTCACTAGCAGTGTCATCATAAGCACTCATCTGATCATTCCAGTTTTTTTTTTAAGATTTTATTTATTTATTTGAGAGAGAGAGAGCCAGAACACACAGGCAAGGGGAGCAGCGGAGGGAGAGGGAGAAGCAGGCTCCCTACTGAGCAGGGAGCCCAATGTGGGGATCAATCCCAGAACCCTGGGATCATGATCTGAGCCAAGGGCAGATATTTAACCAACTGAGCCACCCAGGAACTCCCCAGTTCTTGTAATATCATTGTATTGTTCTCCTTTCCCTATGAAGTAAAATTTATATTTCTTAGAGTAGTGATAAGGCCTTTCAGAATGTGGCCCAAACCATGTTTCTCTGCATTACTACTCCCAAAATACCCTCGGTTCCAATCATTTACCCCCAAATGCTCTCCACTTTCGTGCTCTGTCTTTATCTTATCTTCCTTCCATCTCCACCTCCTTCAATCTCACTCTGAGTTCTCCAAACTCCCCTTCCTCCGTTTCTTAAGGAAGCATTAATCGCTTTCTCTTCTGTGTTCCCGATAAGACTTGGTTTATCACAGTTATTTATCACAGTATATGACCTTTGTAGGTATGTCTACTCAGATAGGCACTGAGGAAAAACCTGTTAATCAGTTTCATATACTCACAAAATACAGTATCTGGCACATTGGACAACTTAAAAAATTCTGCCATGTGGAATCAAAGCATTAAAAAACGAAAAATTAAAGATATAAGAACAGCTGAAGAGTTAAAAAATGAAAAATTAAAGATATAAGAACAGCTGAAGCATATGGGCTATAATTTGATCATTGGATAAGCAGCATGATAGATGCATGGGGCTTGTTATACTACTTTTACATGTTTGACTTTCCAAAACTCAAAATAAAAATAAGATATACCAACCTTACCAAAACTTGCAAATATGTTGTGACCAAAAGTAGGGATGTATCTCCTTTGAGTTCAACTTCTAAGGTTTAGCCCTGACCACAACCTTGGGAGGTAGGTAAACTTCCATACTCTTACATGTGCTAAATGGAGACAATGTTCTTGTTACAGTCACTTGGGTATTGTCCTCTGACTATGTAAAATCCTTACTCAACTCAGGGCCTTTGTACGTGCTCTTTCCTCTAAATGGGCTGGCCTCCTCTCGGAGGTGGAATGTTTTTCTCTCCTCCAACAGCACTGATAGCTTCCTCTTGTCATTTAAATCAGAGAATAGGTTGTATTTCCCTAAGAGACCCATTTCCTCGCCGCCCTAACTATATCCACCCTTGTCCCTTCCATTGCATCCAGTTATATTTTCTTGATAGTACTTAGCACAATTTGAAATTATGTCATGTTTATTTATTTGTTCACTTGCTAATGGTTTGTGTCCCTCACTAGCATAACCATGTGAGAGTGAGGACTTTATCTGACATGTTCTAAATTCCCAGGGTCCAGAACAGAGCCTGACTCACTCTATGTGCTCAATCAATACTTGCTGAATGCATAAACAACAGAATACATACATGCTAGGGCACTTAGAAAGTATTCTTGTAACTGAGAGTCTAATCATGAAACACCTCCCCCATATTAACTACAGTTGAATTTATACTAATCTGTGATACCCCCATGATAGGACATTCCATCATGCTTTCTAGAAAGAGCCAACCATAATCTGAAGAAATATATATAAATACTTTTTTTTTGAAATATATATAAATTCTATAAAGATATTTCAAAATAGTAATTTAAACCTCTTAAATCAATCTTTTTATATAAAATATGAGAGGCAGATAATAATGACAGCTGAAATTACTAATGTTTACTACGTGCCCAGCACAAGTACAAGTATTACCTTATTACCTAGTTTATCCTCAAAACAATCCTATGTATGTATTCCTGTAACCCTCTGTACAGATGTGGAAACAGACACAGGGATGCTAAGTCATGTGCCCAAGGCACAGAGCTAGTAAGAGGAGGTGTCAGGCTCCAGACTCTATTCCTAACCTATACCAGACTATGAGACCAAAACATGTCTTCAATTATGCTTTCATTCAAAGAGTTTTCTTGGTGCCCTGTTGGTAGAATGCAAAGGAAAAGGTAATCAGTTAGATTTCTAAATCTGTAGTTAGTTTTGATGAATTTTGACCATAGAAAAGTCCTGTTCCACATCCTAGGCTACACTTCTCTCTTTTATAAAGATTTTATTTATTTATTTTAGAGAGAGCTAGAGAGAGACATGAACAGGGAGAGGGGCAGAGGGAGAGGAAGAGAGAGAATCCCAAGCAGACTTTGCACTGAGGGGGTTCCATCCCAGGACCTTGAGATCATGACCTGAACTGAAATCAAGAGTCTGATGCTTAATCTACTGAGCCACCCATGTGACCCCTAGGCTATACTTTGATAGCTATAGTTCTCTCAAAAACATCTGCCTTTTGCCACAAAAGGAACTAGATGAGAATGGGCTCACACAAACTTTTTGCAATTACTAGAAAAGCAAGTCCAGTGATGTCCTTGCAGTTGAAATGAGCACTATCCTTTCTCTCCGTTCGAGGACACACAAGCACTATCCACACCATGTAAAGGAAGCAGGAGCCTTGGGGGCCCTGACAGTACAGGCAAATATACTGTACCTGCAGGGTCCTCACACTACAAGGTCCCTCTTTGTTAGGTTCAACTTTTCTAGGAATTAAATACTAACTCATCTAATTTAGCAATTATTTTAGCCCTCTCCTAATTTGCTGGGCTTTGTACACCAAACACTCCACAATGCCCTGATCTTCATCTGGTTCTGCATTCAAAGGACAAGCATGGGGAAACATGACATGACAGGTTTGATCTTCCCACCGATAATGTCTGTGGGATGAAGAAGGTAAATTACTGAGTTGAGATCAAAGTGAGTAGTCAGTGGACCAGAAGAGGTTTAAAACGTTCTAAAGCCCAGCATTTTCCTGGAAAGCGTCCTGCTTTTAATTTCCCAAAATTAGCAGGAGGACATGATAAAGTTTTTTGTTTTTCCCGCAGGCACTATTTGCCCACGGATCCCCTTAGAGAACAAATTCCACATGTGGATTGCTGGAAGGTCATAGGTCATCGGCATAGCTCCTAGGCCCCGCTAAGAGAAGGTGATCAACCGATAGTGCGAATGCAACAATATGCTGACAAAGCTAAGGTCAGAAATGTACCCTCTTTTCATATGGACTGTCAGATCTGGTTTTAAAAAAACAAAAACCAAAAACCAAACAAAAAAAAACCCCACAAAACAAACCTCATATATTTTCTTACTATCATATCAGAAAAGGATGTTTATATCCTGTTTAAATCAGGCATCTTTTCTTCAAATTCAGCTCCAAATTTTATGGTTAGAGGTACTGAAAATTTAAATTGTTCTTACATTTGTTACTACTCATTTTGAAATGTGAGAAGTTCAGCTTTACCTCCTAAGAAGTTTGCCTATCTGACAGAATGACAGTTTGGCTTTAGGCTTCCAGTTGAAGCCCTAAGGATACTGAAGCTTTTCGTCCACTCTTTTTTCAGAACTCTCCGGAGGCTTAAATTTGAAGTTACCTATATTTTCTTATTATTAAAACTGGAATACATATGTCTTATTTTTCATACTGTTAAGAGGAAGTGAATGGGGAAGGGGAACTATTTTTAAGTCATAGAATTCAGGTAAAGATCATGCTTTTCCATGAAGATGAGTCCTCCACAAATTAATATATAAATACTTACCTTCTTGAAAATCATTCAGGTAATAGAAAATAGAAAATTACTCACAAATGTAAAATGTTACTTTCCTATACTTCAGACCTGTTTGATAGATACAGAAATCCTGAATAATTCATTTCTCCTTTATTTAAAAGGGTTTCATTGTCAAGACAAATACATGTTAAACAAACAAGCAGGTTCTCTTAAATCACAGCTCCTAATTCTACCTGAGGAGTCAGACCATATGCTGCAAGGGCTTTTATGATTCCAAATACTCAGCTATATGCTTTCAACTCTGGTGGTTAAACAGCATTTTGCAACTTTTTAAAGTTTCTGTCTGGGTACATGCAGCACCCATGGAAGAGAACATCGCTACAGAAAAAGCTTCATCATTCCCCTGTGAAGCACCCCTTATTTTGATTGAAGTCCCACACATAATTGCTCCTACGTCACATTTTGATAAGCATATCTATTAGCTGAAAAGCAGTTTAGCTGTAAATCTATGTGAGAGTCATCACTCAAGATGGTATAGAACAAGATAATTACTTTAAATATACATGCCCACACCCACACACCTATTTCAACATAGTCACATTAAAAGAGTTGGAAAAGTAAAGAAAAAAGCCCCCCCAAACTATAACTCCATTTAATAAGAAACTATTAAGAGCTTATGGATGTTATTTCCTTTTTTTTAAAATTTTTATTTATTTATGATAGTCACACACACACAGAGAGAGAGAGAGAGAGAGAGAGAGAGAGAGAGAGAGGCAGAGACATAGGCAGAGGGAGAAGCAGGCTCCATGCACCAGGAGCCCGATGTGGGATTCTATCCCAGGTCTCCAGGATCATGCCCTGGGCCAAAGGCAGGGGCCAAACCGCTGCACCACCCAGGGTTCCCTGGATGTTATTTCCTATTTTTTTCTATGCATCTGAATTTTATTTATTTTTATTTTTATTTATTTATTTTAAAGATCATATTTATTTATTCATGAGAGACACACAGAGAGGGAGAGAGAGAGAGAGAAAGAGAGAGAGAGAGAGAGAGAGAGGCAGAGACACAGGCAGAGGGAGAAGCAGGCTCCATGCAGAGAGCCTGATGTGGGACTCGATCCCGGGGAACCCAGGATCACGCCCTGGGCCAAAGGCGGGCGCTAAACCGCTGACCCACCCAGGGATCCCTGCATCTGGATTTTAAATAAAACATACCATTGCTATTTACAGCTTTACCAGTATCCTGAGTTTTCCCCTTAACAATATGCCAGTGATCTCTGGAGACCCACGTTGATTCTAAGAGTGTCAATTCAATGATTCTTTGCTTAACATAACAAATAAATAATTTATAAGCTAATAGAATTGTAAACATGAAAGTCCTACACTTCACACTCTAAAAAATACTCTTACTTAAGAATTCAAAGTTTGCTTTTATAAAAGTGGTATTCTCTCTTGATTATAAATCTAGTCCATGTGGACACTTAAAAAAAATTCTGGAAAACAGAGAATATCCTAAAGATTACAACTATGCATAATCTTACCACTTAGTTATAACCATTTTAAAATTTAGTTTTTAAGTAAAATTTGACCTTTCATACAATTTATCTTTATAGTTTAGTGAATTATTTTAAATTGTAAAAATGTCATTTACTATGGAAAGGAAAGTGGCATTACTTTGCTATGATGATCTCTAGATCTCCTTCTAGAATGCAATAATCCTATTAAATAATACATTGCCTGTCAAATGGTCTTTTGAGTTTTGAACAGTGGGCTGGGTGGGCAGCTGTTGGTGGCAGAAAACACTGGATGTGGCCAGATGAGCAGTGTTCTAAGAAGCCAAGGTTAGAACTTGGTACCTCTCAGGCCACAGGATGAAGTCTCATGGGAACCACTAGGCCTCACCCTTGTTTTATGGCCCCAGAATGCATTACAATGCCAGAGAGCCATCTAAAAAATACTAGGAGAAACTAGGGGAATTAGATGAAAGGGTGGATCACTCTAATTCTTCACTGCTGCAGATCAAACATGTCAGTTAATTTTAGTGCTAGCACATTATTCAAAAAAAGCTACTATGATATAATCTTCATTTACAGAAAGAGAACTTAGGGAATGGATCCTTTATTTTTCTTTTAACTATTTGTTTTTGATAGTAAACTCTCGTATTCCAAAAATTCATAGTGAAAAACCTCCTTCTCCTGCCTTCCCCTACTTACCAATTCTCCTCCCCAGAGGCAACCAATGTTATCAGCTTTTTGTGAGTCTCTCCAAAACTCTTTGATTCTTCCAGTGCTGACTTAGATACAACACTGTGTGAAAGATTATCTCTGGATAAAGAGATGCCTCGGCAGAGAGACCAGGGCTGCCTCAACCATTTTATTAACCGCTCTAAATCTGCAGACAGTTAATAGATTTAGGTTTTGAATGGCAGGCTTACTTGATATAAGGAGATAATGTCTGGCACTAATAAGAAGAGCTAATAAGTAAGCTGCTCTGTATCTAGATTGCATTTAAAGGGATAGGTAATGATCCACAGCCTGTATATTCCTTCCAAGGGTAGCTGGTGCTAAGAGCAGCACTATCTTCTACATAAGCAATTTTCTAAATGTAAAAACATCATATTTTGGTATTATTTTGATTAGACTCAGTAGTGTTTACCAAACCATCTTCCTCTTAAAAGAAATACTGAAAACATTTTGAAAATTGTAAGCATGATTTTTTAAGTCTTAGAGCCAAAGATTTCTCTGCTGGAATGCAACTCTAATAATGTAATACAAATTAGTGGAAAAAAAGCAGCAGACGTTGGCTTTGCTGCCAGGTTTTAAGGAGTACTTAAGCAAGGCATATTTATCTTAGGGATATGAATATTTAATTTTTCCTTATCTGTATAGACATTTTAAAGAGTGCTAATCAATATATTTTTTGGAAAACTTTTAAATCTTACCCTTGTTACAAAAAAAAAACCTATAATATTCTCTTGAAATTCAGCTTCCCTATTTACATCTATTAATATTTACTTAAACAATAAAGATATCGATAGACTTTTATACAAGTACTCTAAATTTCTGTAGATGAGTAAATATAGAAAAATAGCCAATGGAATTGTGAAGGTGAAAGAATACCCTACCAGATATATAAACGGACTACAAATCTACTCTAATTAAACAGTGTGACATAGTGTATAGATAGGCAACAGATCACTAGAGCATAATAAAGAATCCAGGAACTGATTCATGTGTATATGAGAGAAAGAATTTCACATCAAGGGAGAAATAAATGGGGCAAAGGATTACTGATCTATTTATTTATCTTTGTTTCAAGTTTTTATTTAAATTCTAGTTAGTTAACATATAGTGTATTGTTGGTCTCAGGAGTAGAATTTAGTGATTCATCACTTGCATACAACACCCAGTGCTCATCACAACACATGCCCTTCTTTTTTTTTTAATTTTTATTTATTTATGATAGTCACAGAGAGAGAGAGAGAGAGAGAGAGAGAGAGAGAGGCAGAGACACAGGGAGAGGGAGAAGCAGGCTCCATGCACCGGGAGCTCGACGTGGGATTCAATCCCGGGTCTCCAGGATCGCGCCCTGGGCCAAAGGCAGGCGCCAAACCGCTGCGCCACCCAGGGATCCCAACACATGCCCTTCTTAATGACATCACCCATTTAGGCCATCCCCCTGCCACCTCCCTCAACTCTCCGTTTGTTCTCCATAATTAAGACTTTCGTATGGTTTGCCTCTATCTTTTTTTTTTTTCTACCTTCCCCTATGTTCATCCGTTTTGTTTCTTAAATTCCATGTAAGAGTGAAATCATATAGCATTTGTCTTTCTTTGGCTTGTTTCACTTAGCATAATACATTCTAGCTCCATCTACATGGTTACAATGTCAAGATTTCATTCATTTTGATGGCTGAATAATATTCCATCGTATATATACATGCTACACCTTCTTTATCCATCCATCCTGACTACTGAGTCAGAACAAAGTAAAGTTAGTTTACTCTCTTGAATCACACAAATAAATGCCCAATGGATGAAAAATCCAAGTGTAAAAAAAAAAGCATATGTAAAAATTGAAGATAATAGACTTATACTCTATAATCTTCACAAGACATAAGAAGTAAAAGTACAATGAAGACACAAGACAATGAAGTAGAAGTAACAATATAGACACATTTGAATGTGCAAAAATTTAAACAAAAGACCTAGGAAAAAAGTTAAAACATGAACAACAAATTGAGGAAAAGTATGGTGACATATGTAATAAAGAATCAATATTCACAGTATCTAAGGAGTTTTTACTAATCCACATGAAAAGGATAACCCAAAAGAAAGCTCACCAAAGTAAATAAAAAATTAAAAATAAATGGTCGATAAAGATATATAAAAATACCCAACCTTATAGAAATAAACAAAATAAAATATTGTTGTTTATTCTTTAGACTATATACCCCTTGCCACCACCACCACCATTGTCCTATCCCACCAGTGCTGATGAGGGTGATACACTAGGACTGCTCATAAAAAATACAAATCCAGTGACTTAGCAAATCCACTCATGGTACTAGTACAAAAATATTGGCAATGTATGCACAAAGATATACTTACAAAGAAAGTTAAGTCACTGTTTTACTAATGAAACACTGAAAATTCCATAACATCACTAGAATAATTATTTGATAACTAATGGTATATTATCTATAAAATGCCATAAAGTCATTCAAATGAATAAGATATACTAACATGGACAGCTTTTTTAGATGCTCGGAGGATGTACATAAAGGCATGTGTACATATACGCAGATCATACATATTCAGCTACATGTTTATAAATGCAGAAAAATGTCTAGAAGGATCTAAACCAAACTTTTACCAGTGATTAGCTATGACAACAGAAGTAAAGTTGAGGAAGAAGGGAGTGAAGAGTGTTTTCATTTTTATTTGAAGGATTTTTACTGTTTGAAGCTTTATTAGAATATATCGTTCATGCCCATAACAAATATAGATGCAATGATGACCTTTATTCTCCTTGTAACCTTTTTTTACCTGTTCATAGCATACAACAGAAGAGAAAGAACTTCTTTCAGTGTAAATGTATATTTTTTCATAGAACTGAGAACTTCCAGAGAAATGCATTTTAAAAATTTGATTATTTTCTATTTTAGTTTATTCTTCATATAATTATATCAAATGAAAATGAGGTAATAAGATACTATGATTTCTAGGAAAACTATGCAGAAGTCAAACTATCCTGAATGACATAGAGTATGTTGAGTGCAGTCACTATATCTCAGGGGTCAGGACTCAAAAGCACAAACACGTGCGCATTCTATCTTTTCAGTTACCGGGAAGTCCCAGCCAACTCGATGTCACCATAAATATTCAGCCACCTTATTATGATCAACTTTACTGGAGTAGTATGACCACAGGAGTCAAATATCAGTATGAACTTTCACTGACCCCACACAAGTGGAAGGGAGAAAAGGCAGAGACAATAGGTCTGGCTTGATATGGGTATGTCACTGGTCTAAGAGTTGATTGGGATAGGATGCAGCCCTCAAATAGAGAAAAATCCTATAAATTCAGATGGCTAACAGCCCTGGATGCATTTATAAAAAAACATGATATAGGAGGAACAAAAACAAATAGAACTCCCCTAAAAGAAAGGGGAGTTTCTTCTGCATACCAGACATTATCATAGGAGTAATAGCATTGGAGCAAGGAGGCCCCTACCAACTTTAGGGAAGGGGTTTGCTATTAAATTATGAAGCTATACCATTATTATTATTGTTTTAATGGGACATGCTCTCAGCATGGAATACCACTACCAACAGGAATCACTGTGGATAGAGTGGCACTATAATGTACGCCTGTCTTACACAGGCTGTTTTGAGCCTAGGGAATCAGTATTTGCTTTCCAAAAAGACCTACTGTGATCTTCTTCAAGTAATCATCTGTCCTGTTATGTATTCTGACAATTCAATTCTTAAAGATTTAATTGACATGCAAATTTTTTTGGAATATACATGTTATAGGAAAGCAAAGCACATACACGTTAGAGAGAAATAAACAGAACACCTGTGAAGGCGGGCAGGGGGCGGGGGGGACCAGTGCGGGCAGTCGGACTGTATGATTACTCAGGACCCTTCTGGTTTTCGCAGAGGAATAAACTGAAACCAAAGGGTACTGGGAGAAGAAAGGGTAGGATGGTTGTAATCTTCTGCAGCAGCAGTAAAAATTAGATTCCTAGTTTAATTTAGGTCTTTTGAAAACAGAGTTTCTATCTACTCTAAGTTATGTCTACTGTGAGCCCAAAACAGACACACAGGTGCCCATAGTGGCTCTCTCATCTGTTCTGGGCATAAAACTTGAACTGAGTCTCTTTAAGAACAGAATAAATGATTCTAAGTCTTGTCTCCTGGCCCAGAAAATAAGACTAAGAAAGAAACCAGCACATAGCCCTTTGGAATGATTCAGACTTCTGTGAAAGAAAAAAAAAGGACTTAATTTTAGAAATGTTCATTAGATGGTGTTATGTTCATCTGTATTTAAAAAAAAGTTAACTGTGGTAAAACACACAGAACATAAAATATGCTGAACTGCATTTTGCTCACCTACCTTGTAAACTGTCGACTCTCTTCGTGAACTTCCATTTCTGTGCTTTTAAATTCATTTAGTTCTTTCCTTATTGCTGCCTAAATAGGAAAAAAAAATAAACAGAACTGTTACTTAGGTCACATAAATCCCCAGCATATACACATTAACAAAGCAGACATTCTTTTAATCAGTGTCTTGCAAAAAAAGATCCTCATTTCTACTAGGTAAAGGTAAGACAATATCCTGCTATAGCCAAACTAAAACCAGGGCAGATTTCCTTCAAGTGTCATTGACAAGGAGGAGATGAAGAAGGCCTTTGCTAAACTCATCCTGGGGTCTGGTCTGAGTCACATATATCCCCCACCTTCAATGGCCACAAGGATAGAAAATCATAAGATTTTCTGAGAAACAATGTCATTTTCCTATGAAACTTCTACATTTCATACCACTCACAGCCACTTGGCTTTGACTAGCTGCCACAGACCTACTGAAAAAGCAGTTGCTATTTATTCTTGCATATTGAAAGTTCAATCAGAATGAAAAATTTCAGCACAACACTTAAAGACACTCAAAGAAAATGTATAATTGGATGTGATTACTATCACCACTTAACAGACACATAACCCATGTCATGTAGATGTCAGGATTTGAAGAGAGGCTTACATCCTTCAAGCTGAAAAGCTGAGAGAATCATCAAAATGTTAACATCAGTTATCTATTAATAATAGTGCCTGGATCATGGATGGTTTTTGGTTTCTACTTTGCATTTTTCTTTATTTCCTGATTTCTCTACAAATAATTTATCTGTCATGTAAAGAAAAAATATTAATAAAAACATCCCCATAACCTAACCTCTATGAGAAACAGCCTCTGCAGTCCAAACAGAGAATACTGCAAACCACAGAGAATGACTTCACTGAGATATATGAAAATCTAGTTTGTGGTTGGAAAACAAAGAATTTTAGAAAAAGGGAAAAGACAGAGGGAAGCCCTGAGCCTCTGAGGCCCCTCTCTGGCCTCCTCCCATCACTGACTGTCACTCTGCAATATACAAGCTTTCCCCCAACATGCTTGTTAGTGTTCTATTTAAATCCTGCAGTCACAGACCGTCTCATCTCCTTACATGTATTCCTCAGCCACTGCAGTTTCTTTGGGGAACCTGTGGCTGGGAACTATGGCAATAATTCTTGTTACTGAGTTCTGAAAGAGACAAAGCAAGCAGAGAGATACTTGTGGGCCTGAGTCCCTTGTGGTTAAGACCATCCATTTTGTCTCACAAGGGAGATCAACAGTGAGGATACTTTGCCATACTCATTGTAAATACTGATACCTAATCTAGGAGCTGAAACAATGAACCCACCCTATACTAATGCCAGTTAACATCTATCAGAAAGACTTACTTGAAAAGAAGTTATTTTAATATGGGTAGTGGCAGAGAATTCTATTTCCATGTTCACTTTAAATTTCTCCTCTGAATTTAAGATTTCAATAGAGGAAGTAGAAAGTACTCTTGGTGTAAGAAGTCATGTGTTGTTGTCCTATCTATGCCTTCAATAGCAATGTGACCCTCTGTGAATTATTTTGCTCCAAAACCTGCTTTCCCCTCTGGAAAACAGGGATGGGAATTCCTCACAGTATTATAAGGTTTAATTAAGAGCATATATGAAAGAGCTTTGTACATTGTAAGTATTTAATAGAATGTTGTTACTATGAAAACTCTGAAAGATAATTAAATTTTATTGTGTTTTTTTAAAAAAGTTTTTATTTGACACAAAGTGCACACAAGAGAGAGAAAGAGAAAGAGAAAGAGAGAGAGAGAGAGAGAGAGAGAGAGCAAGCACAAGAAGAGGGAGCGGCAGAGGGCGAGTGAGAAAACTCCCAAATGAGCAGGGAGGCCAATGCAGGGCTCGATCCCGGGCCTCTGGGATCATGACCTGAGCCGAAGGCAGATGCTTAGCTGACTGAGCCACTCAGGTGCCCCAAGATGAATTAAATTTTAGTTTAAGATTGTGATTAACAATTCTTTCATTGTTATTTAAAGAGTCTACTATGTGCAAGAAGATAATGTCACTAAAGGAGATTCAAAGACAAATAAGGCAAAGTCCTTATTCTCAGTAGTAGGTTGGCTACCAATCTAAGAGTCTGGCAAAAGTCAATGAAAGCATTTGTTTAGAATCAATTGAGATATAGAATCTACAAAAAAGAGTACCCTACAGTTTACTTTTAATTGTAAATTGTGTGCTACACATCCCTTACATTAGTAACATCTACAATTCATTTATGACTGTACACATAAGTATTTTTCTTGAGAAAGTCAGTTCAAGAATTTTGGGCATATCTCACATGCTCATCTGCAATGTGACTATAATTCTATCATCAAGAAGTGGAGTCTAACTCTCCAGCCTTGAATCTGGATGAATTTTCCCACCGTTTTAAACAATAGAACACAGTAGAGTTGAGGGTGTGCCAGTCTGGGATTTAGGCCTTAAGTAGCCTGCATCTTTTGTTTCCTCTTCTTGGAAGTTAGCTGCTGTGTAAAAAATGTGACTACCCTCAGGAAACCACATTGTGAGAAAGCCAAGGTACAGAAAGAGGCCTGGGAGGATGAGATGCCATGGGGTTGGAGAGAGAGGCCAAGGAGCAACAGGCACAGAGTGAGAATGAAGGAGCCATCTCAGAAGTGTCGAGCAAAAGAAGATGGTTGAGTCACTAACGAGTTGATAACCTGAACACCATATCATCTTACAAATAATAAAATCAGGCTTTGAGAGACTGACTGACTTGCTAGGAATCAAATGGGCGCTAAGGGACAAAGATGGGGCTCATACATAGGCCTTCATACTTCAAGTCCCACAGTCTTTCCATTGAAATGAGCTTCAGGACCTAAGTCATCCAGATAATTGCCTCAGATCTCCATGCTGTGTATGCTGGTTTGTAATTAGGAATAATGAGTCAGTTTTAGGCAATGAATGCAATGTGAAATTATAGGGACTGGTAGTTTGAAAATATACATCAGCAAGATGTGACTATACGCAATTAAAGAAATGCAATACTCCTTTAAAAAATTCACTTCAGAACTACCACAATTTTATTCCAAGAGTTGCTTCCTCTTACTATTTAAAGAGCAAGTTTCCTGACAGGGTTATGAGAGGAAAGGAGTAATTAAAGACCCTTTATGTTCAGAAAATATAGATACTATAACCTTAATTCCCTTCTATGCAAATAAGACTAGAGTTTAGGCATAAGGACTCTTCCCATAAATGTAAGTGGGACTGATTCTGTAGAAAGATACAGGATAGAAAGAGCTAGGCTGCTTTAGTGAGAATGGAGCCTGAACAGTGCTGAACTGGGCCAACACTGTAAGTCACTGAGCAAAAACCAGGTATTTTTTTTTTAATTTTTATTTATGATAGTCACATACAGAGAGAGAGAGAGAGAGAGAGAGAGAGAGAGAGAGAGAGGCAGAGACACAGGCAGAGGGAGAAGCAGGCTCCACACACCGGGAGCCCAACATGGGATTCGATCCTGGGTCTCCAGGATCACGCCCTGGGCCAAAGGCAGGCACCAAACCGCTGCGCCACCCAGGGATCCCTATTTTTTTTTTTTAAGAGTTAATTACTTATTTTAGAGAGAGAGCCAGAGCCTGTATGCAAGAGTGGGGGAGGGGCAGAGGGTGATGGAGAATCTCAAGCAGACTCCCTCCTGGATGTGGAGCCCAACGCAGGGCTTCATCTCATGGCCCTGAGATCATGACCTGAGCCAAAAAGAGTTGCATGCTTAAGTGACTGAGTCACCCAGGCACCCTAGGAACCAGGTATTTCTAAGATTGAAACAAAACAACACCCCTGAGACCAAATACACTGTATTTTTTGATACCATGAGAATTACAGAGAGGAAAAAGGAAAGAAAAATGACTGAAACTAAGTTTAAAATTGACTAGTGATAACTAGTGTTAGAAGATCTCTTTAATCTCTTCCAGTCAGCTCAAGGGCCACCTGGCCAGAAGCAACAGGTGATTTGTTGAAAAATGGACCCTGCTGCCTTCTCAAATAACATGAGTTAACTTGTGAGACCAGGATTAACTAGAGATCCCATCATTTGATTTTTTTTTTGCTTCTTTCTTTGATAAAAATCTGATATGGAACAAGGTGGCAATTTCTTGACTACTTATCAAGCTCAATGCCATGTGTAGGTAAGTGTACTCTTCTTTGCTGCAGGACAACCAGGAA
Organism: Nyctereutes procyonoides; assembly: GCF_905146905.1. NCBI lineage: Eukaryota > Metazoa > Chordata > Mammalia > Carnivora > Canidae > Nyctereutes > Nyctereutes procyonoides. Next base: position 1,510,784 of record NW_026575146.1, on the reverse strand, counting down.
CAGGCCAAGAATATTTCTGCATAGAATTAAAATCTCAGTCTTTCCTGTGACCTGTTTAGACAGTGCATTCCTGGAAGGGTAGTATGTTCATCTTTATGTACTCAGTATCTAAGACAGTTATTAATATATTATAAGGTTTTAATAAATAATTACTGAATAACTTCTTGGACAAACCCATCTATCAACTGAATTTTCAATTCTCTTTCACTAGATAATTTTAGACTAGATTGTAAACTGAGCCTTCGGTGCACAGTGAAAACGTCACCAATGGGGAACAAAGCTTAGGTTATCAAGCCTACCCTGAATGTAACACTGGTAAGCACTACTACTTATCGATGAGCTGGAACTTTATGGATATACTACCTAATTCCCAAGATGGATATAAGTGGCTCTACCAGCGAGGAAACCAAAGTCAAATGACTTGGCAAAAATCAAACATCTTCCAAGTGGCCAAATCAGAAATCAAACCCTTAAGTGCCCAGCTCCAAAACCTGCCCTCCCATCTCTACCATGGATGGAGCTCCCATAACCTACCCAGGAAGGTGGCCTTCTCTGGCTCTGCCTGTCCTGTCATCTTAGGGGTCATTTATCTACTTGAGCACAGATACTGATAGACACTATCTCTTACTGTATATGTGTATGTTTCTAGTGTTCTACTCAAATACAAGAATTCTAAAATTAAAAATGGTATCTTAAAGGTGAATTAAGCTCAATCAAATTTACAATTAATAAGGGAGGGGACAAAAAATTCACAATTAATAAGGCATTTCTCCCACCACTTCTCTTTCCCAATTTGAGCAATTTAATAAGACTAGCATATATATGAGATTCTCTACAGTGTTTTCATAGAAAGGGCATTGATTGTTTATTGACTGCTTCCTGATCCCTTCTCTTTATACTTGAACTTTAAAGATTTTTTAATAATGCAAAATAATACCTTAATGGGGCTAAGACATAGTACTAAGAGAGAGAAGGGATAGATCCTTTGGGAGGCAGGAAGTTGAGTGTTAATTTTGAGAGCAGAGGTAGAAATACTGCGTTCCAACAGTTTTTTTTCCCCTCTAAATGGGATATACAGTTCAAAAGTAATAAAAAGTAAAACATGAAAGATAAGTTATAGATTTTTATACCTAATAGGTATAAAATATATTACAGAATAAAATATATACTCATTGAATAAAATACGCTATCTTTAACCTGATCATTATGCTTTAGGAAGTGTTTTACAGTAAAAAGCAACAGAAATCCAGCAATACTTGTTATAATAATGATGATTAGCAAGTATTATTTTCATTCTAAAATAAAAAATACATTAAGACCATTAATAGTTTTAGTATCTCTGGGCAATAACTAACATTTCATTATATTCCTAACATCTAGAGAAAACAAATAACTTTATTTTTTTTCAGTGTTAGGTAGAAAATAATATGCCTTGATGTACATTATAATTGTTATTTCTTTTTATATTTTTGAATATTCCAATTTTTGCCAACAAACATGAATCACTTATGTATGCGTAATGTAATTACATTACTGACATTTTAAATTGTTGCATTTTTTCTACCTTCTATCTTTAAAAAGACATTTTTTTATCTAAAAGAATGATTCTCATTTTTAACACTGTTTTAGTCTAAAAGAAATGATTCTAAATATTTTTTATTCTAAAATAAATTATTATTTTTGTTGAGAAAAAATATTTACAATATAAATCCAGTTCTAAAAATGCTGCCCTTTAGATTTTCACGGTGTAAGGAGAAATAGGAGTGACAATGTCACAGGGTAAAAAATCAGCCTCATATGTGAGGAGGGAGGGGTTCTCTGACTGTGCTCTGGCGCTCAAGGTTTGCTCTGCAGGGGAGATGCCAGTCATGTGTCTTTAAAGTACTCGTGAACAGACGCTCGGCCTGCAATAGAAAAACTGACCAAATACATCTTCCCCTGCAGCTTAGAAGTCCAGCACAAAAATCTATTTTTGTTTCAGCTCAAAGTTAAAAAGAAAAATCGTCTCCATTATAACTAGAGACGAATGAATTTAACCTTTCAGCAACAGATATGAATTAGAAACTATTTCTAGGATATGGAAAATTTAATCATTGAGACTCTCACTGCTTGCATACTTTACACCTGCTGTGATCTTTACTCATTTTCCTGGTCATCCCCTACTTGTCTTTGTGAAGTTAAGCATTTGAATATCAAGCTAGCTGGGAATGGTGGATGTGGCAATTATATTTATAAAAGATGGCGGTGTCACACCTCCAGCTCACACGTTCATCTGCAATATGACCTTGCCAATCCCCCATTGAGAGGCAGAGCTAATTCCCCTTGCCCTGAAGCAAGGCTGATCTTATTATGGCCTACTTGTAATTAACAGAATGTGGTGGAGTAAGGCTGGGTGTCTTCTAAAGTGGGGTCAGATAAGGCCATACAGCTTTCACCTTGTTCTCCTAGGACACTTGCTCTGGGGAAAGCCAGCTACCATTTAAGAAGTCTGACCACTCTGAGGCCACAATGCTGAAAAGGCCAAATGTAGGTGCTTTGGTGGACAGCCTCAACCGAGCCCAGCTTCTGAGCCATCCTCTCTGACACCAGACATGTAAAGAAGCATCTGGAACCTTCCAGAGCAACCAGAGTAACACCGAGTGACCAGAGCCAACCTCATGAAAAGCAGAATTGCCCAGCTGAGTCCCGACTAAATCTCTAACCCACAAAAATCTATAAGATTGAATAAAATAGTTGTCGTTCTTAGCCACTGAGCCAAGAACAAGGTCAATAAGGAATCACTAAATGAGAGGTGAGTAACCAAAAGCCCACAGCTAGGGGAGGAGAATGGAAGAAAACTTGTACAATGGTCTACACCATTTCTTTTTTTTTTTTTAAGATTTTTTTTAAGTTTATTTTTAAAGATAATCTCTACAACCAACATGGGGCTTGAGCTCATGACCCTGAGATCAGGAGTTGCCTCAAGGCAGTTCCAACTGAGCCAGCCAGGCTCCCCTACACTATGCCTTACAAAACAAACACATCAGGTGCCTTGACTAGCCCTTCTATTGAAAAACAACTAAAATGCTAAATATAACATTTTAAAATTATTCTAAATGTACTGATTAGCCAGTAAGAAAGCAAAAAAAATACTTTGAGGGAAAAGAATAAATGAAGACGAAGCCCAGAGAAATGAAGTAAGCAGAGTACTGAAATTGGCTTTGACCTTGAGGACATTTGCTATGTTAAATGTGGTGACTGCAAGAGGTCATTTTCATAGGTTGGTGATATACTGAAGACCAGGGATGAAACCTGCCCTAGATAGAAAGTCCAATAAATGATCCTTTTGCTGTAGAGAGGGGCCCTTATAGCATAGCCTCAGTGAAGGGTGCCTAGAATGTCTGATCCCCAGAGGACAGTACACAAAACATCATACTGGTGCTTATCAGGTAAGGTGGAATGGAATCAATCCTGAGAATATAAATCTATAAGTTGCCCTCACATGGATTTATAGCCTGAATTCATAGCACTAAGGTGGTCTAAAATAACTCACCTTTATATTAAAATAATATTTGATAAAACAGTTTTTATTACAGAAAGCATTTCTTGAACAGAGTCTCATAATAAAGGCTTCATCAGGAGAATGTAATTATTCTAAACTTAGATACATCTATTGACACAACCACAGAATATAGGAAGCAAAATAGAATTTTAGAGAGAAGGAAAGATCCATATATGTAGTGAGAGAGGTAACATATCCCTCTCTTGGGACACCTGGGTGGCTCAGTTAGTTAACTGTCTGCCTTCAGCTCAGGTCATGGTCCCAGGGTCCTGAGATGGAGCTCCAGGTTGGGCTCCCTGCTCAGCAAGAAGCCTGCTTCTCCCTCTCCCTCTGACTCTCACCCCTGCTTGTGTGTTCTTTCTCTCTCTCTTTCACACTCTCTCTCAAATAAATAAATAAAATCTTAAAAAAAAAAACAACAACCAAAAACCAACACCCCCCCCCATTGGTTTCTTGGTATGGGACCAAGTGGACAAAAAATAAGATAAGATTAAAATTAAATTAAATTAAATTAAAAAAAGGAAAGGATAAAAAAACTCTGAATGAGACTCACAAGCTTAAGTTTCAGACATTTTTAAAACACCATATCCCAGAACTATAGAACATATGCTGTTTTTAAGAATATACGTAAATTTTATCATTACTGACCACATACTTTTAAAATCCCAATATTTAAAGTCATACCACAGTCCAAGTAAATCAGGATCTTTAGGGGTGGGACCCAGACCCAGGCATTATCATTTTTTAAAAAAAATTTAATTAATTTATTTTTAAAGATTTTATTTATTTATTTATTCATGAGAGACACAGAGAGAGAGGCAGAGACATAGGCAGAGGGAGAAGTGGGCAACCTGCGGGAAGCCCGATGTGGGAACTGGATCCCAAGACCCCAGGATCACGCCCCACCCAGAACTGAAGGCAGATGCTCAATCACTGAGCCACCCAGGTCCCCATAGGCATCACCATTCTCAAAGGGCTCCCACCTGGCCCCATGACAGTAACATAGCTAAGGTTGGAAAAAAAACTGACATCAGAATCAATTATAGCCTTCAGTGGTTGTATCAGAAAAAAAGAAAGGAAGAAGGTTAATGATTTATTTCTTTTTAAAGATTTTATTTATTCATTTGAGAGAGAGAGAGCAAGTGAGCACTAGTGGGGGGCATGAGCTGGGGGGGAAGGGTAGAGGGAGAGGGAGAAGCTGACTTCCTGCTGAGGGGGGAGCCTGACATGGGACTCGATCCCAGGATCCTGAACCCTAGTCAGATGCTCAACTGACTGAGCCACCCAGGTACTCCAGAAGGTTAATGGTTTAGAGAGCCCACTTTAAGTTAGAAAAGAATGGCCAAATAAAGCCAAGAAAATCAGGCAAAAGAAGATTAGAGAGCAAATAGCAACCAGAAAACATATTAGAGATGATCCACAGAGTTCAAGGCATATCTTATATTTTCTAAAAACATCAATTCACCAATTAACAACTTAAATGTGAAAAGCAAAACTATAAATGTTTCAGAAAACAGTACAGCAGAACACCTTAGTGGTTTTGGTATGGAAGAATTTTTTAAAAGAAACAAAATCACAAGCCATAAAGAAAAGGTAGATAAATGCACTGCATTAAATTTAATAAATTTCTTTGTGTCAAAAGATAATCATAAAGAGGATGAAATGTCATAAACTGGGAGATATACATATATATATGTATGTATTTGCAATATATATAACTGGAATATATAAAGAGCTATGAATTAACAAGAAATTGACAATGCAAAATAAAATAGACAAAAGACAAGCACAGAAGTGGAACCTGAATGCCCAAGAGGTATGAAAATATGCTCAATCTCATTAATAAATAATTAGAGCCAAAGTATAAGTACAATGAGATGTTATTTCATAACCACTAGGTTGTCAAGTAAAAAACAATAAAAACAAACAAAACAAAAAAACTGACCATCATATGTTGGCAAGAATATGGGACTATGAGAACTTTTAACCTTCGCTGTGTAAGGGTAAACCAGAGCCATCATTTTGGAAAGCTGTTGACATTGCCTAATTTAGCTGAACATCCCTACATTCTAGGACCCAGCAATTCCATCACAAGGAATATATGCTAGAAAAAGTCTTGGGTTGGTGAACTTGAAGATGATACAGGAATCTTCCTAGAATATAGCCTATACATTTAAAATCTGGAAACCAACTAAATAATTAACAATTGAATAGACAATTACTTTGTGACTTATACATTTAAAGAAGTATTATACTCCAGTGAAAAAGAATAACTATCGCCTAGTGCATCAACTCAGATTTTTTTGTTGGTTGAATGATGCAACACTCAGAAGTATGGGTGGCTGTACTCTTTCAATCACTTAGACTCCAGAACTGGCAAAATCAAGAAACACATATGAATTGTTTAGGGGCATACATAAGGTAGTTAAACTCCTAAAAATTAAGGGAATGATTAACACAAAAGTTGTGGTGGTTATTCCTTATGGAAGAGAGGGAAAAGCAATTGAGGGGTGTGTGTGTCTTTTTTTTTTAAGGATTTTATTTATTTATTCATGAGAGACACTGAGAGAGGTAGAGACACAGGCAGAGGGAGAAACAGGCTCCATGCGGGAAGCCTGATGTGAGACTTGATCCCAGGACTCCAGGATCACACCCTGAGCTGAAGGCAGATGCTTAACCTCTGAGCCACCCAGGCATCCCAGGCTGTCTTCTTTTTATCATTTAAATGGTACATTTGTTTCATACATTCTCTGTCATGTGATATAATTCACAACTAAAAATTAAAATGCCAGAAGAGTGTTTAAGACCTGAGATAGGGTTAGGGTTGAGAAAAAAGTATTATCCATTTTTTAAAAGATTTTATTTATTTGCGAGAGAGAGAGAGAGAGAGAGAGAGAGAAAGGGAGAGAGAGAGAACACAAGCAGGGGGAGCGAGAAGGAGAACTAGGCCTCCTACCAAGTGGGGACCCCGATGTGGGGCTCAATTCCAGGCTGGGATCATGACCTGAGCTGAAGGCAGACACTTAACCAACTGAGCCACCCAGGCACCAGAGAAGGAGATGTTATCCATTGTTAACACTAAAGACTGCATCTAAACTAAAGCCTCCTGTTTCTTTGCGGGCATCAGACACCACATGAGGACATAAGTGAAGTCTATTGCTGCTGAATGGTGAGGAGAAAGTGCAAGAAGGAAGGCAGATAAAGCAGTGGAAACCACTCAGAATTAAGTGGGAGCACAAAAGGGAAGAGCAGAGGGCTGCTGGTTGAGGGCTGTGATCAGGATAAAAGATACTCAGTGGTGTTACCTGTGCTTCACATCTGTCAGAGTGGGCTCCCAAGGGAGACATGTTTTTCACACCCCATGACAACTTGTTGGACACCTGGACGTGAGGGGTGGGCAGCAGGCAAATAGCAGCTCCCTCTGTCCACACCGTGCTTCACGAGATACCTTCAAGGGTCACCTCAAGGCTGGGAGGGCTTGCCCCCAAATTCCCCCACCTTCCCCCTCAAGCTCCCTCATGCTCCATGAACTCACTGCACTTGTGTCCATGAGTATACCCTCTGAGTAGAACACAAGGCTCTCAAGGCCAGGCACTGTTCTTGGTGACCTAGGAAACAGCATGGGGCTGGACTTTACATAGGGAGCTAGAGGGGTCAGGGCAACAAACCACACTAAGTAGTTTACGCAATTCCTGGTCATAAACTTGACATTTCCTTCAGGAAACGAGGTACTGATTGGCGGTGAGCTTGACACATGACCTGAGTATTGATATTCTTCATCCCTCGGAGGCTGCCCTCAACCTGAGTGATTTTACCTGCCTTGCAGAAGTCTCCTGCATCAGGGCACATTCCTCAGTCTGTGCTCTCCATCCCAGCCTCTAGGGTCTCTTCCTCACTTTTCTACATACACATGTTTTCCTGCTGCTCCATTGATTATGCCCTACTGTATCACTTACCAACCTTTTCTAATATATAGTCAACTGTTCCCTTTCTTTTAGTTCCTTCTTTGTGGGATAAAAGATGGCTCGGTACTTCTTTTACATATAGAAGCTTACAGCCTCCATAATCATGACCCCTCAGGTGACTTCCTCCTCCTATCACTTGTCCATCACAGCCAAGACTGTTGAGGTTGTATTTTATTCTCCTTGTCTCCACTAGTCAAACTTTCACCCACCAGGCTACTAAAATGCCTCCTTTTGCCATGTGACTTAACCACTTGTGACCTGACCTTCTTCTCTTTCCTAGGCTGTTGGGCTACATCTTATTCTTCTTCCCCACCTCACAGACATTTCTCTTCCATGTTCTACCACCTTTTGTCAACGCTGGGTCCCTTGGGTGCTGTTCCCAGCCTCCTTCCCTCTATTCTCATTCCAAACATCCTTCCTTTGTGATTTTTTTCCTCCCTAGTTTTCATTTCTTCTTATGAGGAAATGATTTTTTTCTTTTTCTTTTTTTTTAATAATTTTTCCATTTGAGAGATAGGGAGATGGGGAGAGAGAGAGCGAGCAAGAGCAGAGGGAGGGGGAGAGGGAGAGAGAATCTCAAGTAAACTCCCTACTGAGCATAGAGCCAGACACAAGGCTCGATCTCACAACCCCAAGATTACAACCTGAGCCAAAATCAAGAGTCAGTTCTTTTTTTTTTTTTCCAAATCTTATTTTTTTTTTATTGGAGTTCAATTTGCCAACATATAGCATAACACCCAGGGCCCATCCCATCAAGTGCCCTCCCTCAGTGCCCGTCACCCAATCACCCCCACCCCCCGCCCACCTCCCTTTCCACCACCCCTTGTTCGTTTCCCAGAGTTAGGAGTCTCTCATGTTCTGTCTCCCTCTCTGATATTTCCCACAAGAGTCAGATCTTAACTGACTGAGCCATCCAGGCACCCCTGAACAAATGATTTCTGATCTTATCTCCAATATGTGCTTTACAGTGTGAAACCTCCTACTAAAAAGCACAGCATATAATTAAATAGCTAGCTCTAGCATTAAGAATGGATGTGGCATGAAGTTGAGCTGAGCTGAGCTGTTGCAGCAAAGACTGCATGGATAGCCCACAAAGCCTAAGATATTTTCTCTGAAGGTTTATAGAAAAAGTGTGCTGGCCTTGATATAGATCAATATCTTTTTCACTGTTAACATATCCCCTTATTTTATCTTATTATTTAAAAATTTTTTTTATTTTAAACAGGCTCCAGGCCCAACATGGGGCTTGAACTCATAACCCTGTGATCAAGAGTCACATGCTCTACCAACTCAGCGAGCCAGGCACTCTTTTACGTATCTGTTTAAAATGATAACTTGTATAAATTACATTTTCTAAGGGTAAGGATAAACCATGGCTGTGGGATTAGCCCACCTTCCATCCAGGTATGAATGCAGACAGGTTACATGTAACTAAGAACTGATTTTTCTGAGACTTAGCTGAAAGAACCTCATTGATATTACTAAATATATCATGTAAGTAGCTTAAGTAACCAAAGGCAGAAGATTGTTAAGCTCTCTGGTTATATCTAGCCTCCTAGGATGACTGAGTGTGCCTGTGTGTGTTGGAGGAGGGGGTAGTGGATACTGAAGCTTCAAGAAGACACTACAATCATAAACAAATAAGGGATGCCTGAGTGGCTCAGTGGTTGAGATCTGCCTTTGGCTCAGGTTGGGATCCCGGGGTCCCAGGATCAAGTCCCGCATCGGGCTCCCTGAGGGGAGCCTGCTTCTCCCCCTGCCTGTTTCCTCTCAATCTCTCTCTCTCTCTCTCTCTCTCTCTCTCTCTCTCTCTCTCATTCTCTCTCTCTCTCTCTCTCTCTCTCTGTGTTTGTGTATGTGTGTGTGTGTCTCATGAATAAATGAATTAAAAAATCTTAAAAAAAAACAATAAATAAAATCATGGCTAAAACCACGAGGGTCCTTGCCTTGTCTGCAGGTGTTAACCTGGCCCAGGGCTTATCTGCTCGGCGATCGTAGTCGGGAGAATCGGTGACTTCCACATACTCATTAAACCGCAGGATCCTTCGAGCCTGTAGCTCTGCCACTGTGGGTCTCAGGCTTAGCTGCAGGGGGACAGGGAGAAAAGGACAAGTTCAGGAAACCATTGACGGCCTCACGGTGGCAAGGTTTCTATAGAAAACTTCAAAGTTATGGTTAAATAAGGTCACTTGCAGATATCCAAAAGGAAAAAAAGAAGTCAGTAGCATCTTGGGAGTTTCTAATGAGAACCAGAAAGCAGCGTGCCCTAATTCTGAGACTATAAAAATCATCATTGTTAGATAGGTCACAGGCTTTGGCAGCCATCTGCGTTATGCTGTTTCCCCCCACCTGCCTGGCATTGTCATAAAGGCACCTGTCATCCCTGACACAAGCAGCATGAAGCAACACAGACACAATAGCAATCCAGATATAGGATGGCTGGTTTGGAGACTGAATCGTCCAGACAAAAGCACTGTTAACTTCTAGAAATGAGAGATCCATTCCTATTGTATTAAACCTCTTTTCAGAAATGCATGAAGTTATGACCAAGAAATGGTCCAGTGAAGGGTGTCTCTATACCCTCCTTCTTCTGTGAGAGACTAGGGACCAATGCCCAGATTTGACATTACCCTAGCTGCAAAAGCTGTTCTGCAGAGATTCACAGGGGCATGGAGGAGTTCATTCAGTGGGCCACAATGGCTTAAAATAGGCTGAGATGATTAAGACACTGCTAATAACTTGGATTCCTCTTATGGTCTTTGTCAAATTCAAATTTATAGTTATATTTAATCCACTCGGCCCTGTGTATTTGCTCTCCTTTGCCAAGCCCAAGATTAAGAAACATGGTTCTGAGAGACTAAAGAGTCCTGGCCCCTGGCTGACAGGCATCATCTACTCTCTGCTCCTGAGGTTCATGCTTTTGTGGCCTCTCTCATTTTGGGGATATCACATGTTCAGGTCTCTGCTTTACCCATGGGGTCCATTTCCTTTTCTATCCATCTATGCACTGTACATATAGCCGGATCATCCACTGTCTAACTAGTCCTCTTTGGAGCGGTTCCTCATTTGCACAAATTCAATTTTTTTTTAAAAGAAGCACTATGACACACAAAAATGATACTTTTGTGGTATATATATATATATATATCTCTTCCCTGAGCCTCAGTCTCCTCTTGAGTAAAATCAGAAGCTGAACTAGGTCAATACTGTAACATTCAAGTTTGTCAAGGACTCTTACAAGGCCTGGGTCTACACACTGAGTTCACTTGAGCTGGGGTATGGCAACTATGGCTCCTTCTAACTTCATAGAGCCCCGGAAGGCAATGGGCTAAGGGAAGAATGATCTAAGTGATTCTCTTCTACTTTTAGTTGTTGTCCAATCTCTACTGCTAGCTTCTTACTGCCTCTCTGGGGCAGGTGGGGCTAAGGAGGTAGAGAAACCATTGCCACTGGGGAGTGCCCAAAAGGTAAGTGACCAAAGACCATATGGGTCAAAAATTCTTCACCCAGTCTTGCCCTTTGGGGCTGCACTACTAGTGCTATGGAACGTCCCGCATCTATGGCAGAGAGCTCTGTAGAGTGGAGGCAAGTGGGAATCAGGGGATCAGGGATCAGGGCAGGCTCTGCTGCCTCGTGGAGGGGCCCAACTGGATGGAGAAAATATTATTACGTATGGCAGGGTTGAGCCTGGAACATTGAGGAGGGGCTATTGCTTATCTGTAGCTAGTAACTTAATAGCCACCGAATGTTAGGGGAACCCTCTCTAGCAATTTACATTTACAAAATCTTTTTCAGCTTGATCCTAACTTGACAGTTAGGATCTTTGAAAAAAAAAAAAAAGAGGGAGATAAATGAAGGATCTTTTTCCCTAAAAATCAAAACCCAAAACTCTCAAAACACAGTCTCCAACTTCTCCCTGGGAATGGAGAGTTTCTTCTACCTGCCTTAGAATGCTTTTGCTGTGGACTCCCCCAGCCAGCCCAGATAAATGTGGGTCAGTTCACACACTTCACTGCAGATGTCATATTTTACTCATCCTGCCTCATCCAGGTGTGAAGATAGATCTGAAGAATTACTGAAGATTTATCATTAAATATAATGAAATGTAAACTCTCATAGTGCTTAATTTTCCCAAAGACTATTGTTATTTCAACACAGAAAATAGTGATGGACCTGGTATCAGATTTATATTTTGACGAATGTGTGGAAATGATGGTCTGAGTCTTGGAGGTAAGCCACTTGTCAATGTGGGTATAGCACTGCAGCAGGCAGGTTGGGTGATCAAGTTCACTTAAAAATTACCCAGCTCACATGGAATAGTGGCAGATCTTCAATTTCATATTTATTTAATATTTCTAAAACTGCACAGAAAATGTGAGCATTTCTGCAAACTACATATTGAAATGTCAGTAATGGTTATCTCTGAAGAAAAGCCATTTGTGTGATTTTCTTTTCTGTCTTTTCTACATTTAAAACATTTTTCACGTAGATTTTATGTTATTTTCGTAAGTAGTAAATATAATTTAAAATTTCCGATTGTTAACTTTTCAAAATTAGCATAGCATGCAATTGTAAATATAAACATAATTCATATCATATGCATGACATTGATTTTCATGTCTATGACTGGTTAGTAGACTAATAGGAATAATTATTCCTCAATGTCAGATTTTTTTTCTTTTTTTTTTTAATTTTTATTTATTTATGATAGTCACACACACACACACACACAGAGGGAGAGAGAGAGAGAGAGAGAGAGAGAGAGAGAAGCAGAGACACAGGCAGAGGGAGAAGCAGGCTCCATGCACCGGGAGCCCGACGTGGGATTCGATCCCGGGTCTCCAGGATCTGCCCCGGGCCAAAGGCAGGCGCTAAACCGCTGCGCCACTCAGGGATCCCCTCAATGTCAGATTTAAAGGTAGAGAGTTGATTTGAACTTAAAAAGGTAGAGATCTCAAAACACACATGCTCATTAACAGTTTCATTACCTTTCTGCTGAGTCTGCGCTTAAGTTCCATTTTTGCTTCTTGTTCTTCTTCTTCATTCTTTTCTGTTTATTAATGGGGGTGGGAGAGGAAAGGTATGAAGACGTAGTTACTATAAATGATTTTACAATCAGAAAAGCATATTGGGCCACAATCATTTGACTTAGACAGTGATCAAACACTCCAACATCTTTAAAAAGTGGTCAAAAGATTTTACAGAAAGATTGAGCATTAATTTATTACTTTTTCTCCTTTATAGGATTGGTTTCTTTACAAATTGTAAACTTTTTAGTGTCCTGACTTCATACACTATTCTGAAAAAAACTTAGAGGACTGCCTACACTCTGGTTAAAACCTTTCATTGCTGAACATCTTTTGGGCTTATAAGCACAATTTATCAGAATTCAGATAAAAATTTACTTCTGACTCTAGCCTTCACATGAAAATCTGAGACACATCAAAAGAGCAAATTAGAACCATCTGATGCATGTCTGAGTTGATTTCCATTCAAATCCAACCAAAATACTTGATTTGTCTGCTTTGGTTTCCACAGAAGCAAAATGCAGTCATTTCTTTGGACTCTGCTTTCAAACCAGAATGTTCTGAATGGGGTTATTATGGTGTATGGTTGTTGGAGATGATTTATTTTCTTGTGACTTTGACTTTCCAAAGTCTTCTGTTTCTCTAGTACTTCACCAAATGGTACAGTTTAATGAATGCTGTCCAATGGATGGGATTAAGAGAAAAATGACCAGAAATGTTAAAGAAATGAACACCCCTTCAGGCTTTAATGGGTGCTTATTTCATGAACTTCTCTCTGTTGCTTCCAGGAGCTCATTATCTGTTCAATAAGTCTGCAAAGATTTCACTTCTTGGACACCAATGCTTACAAAAGGTTACCTTTTAGAAGATGTTGTTATGAAGTCTATTGAAGGAACATCACATGATACAAAGGCTCAACCGAAAGGTTGAAAAAAGGAAAGTCTCTTCTATGAAAAGATAAATTTATTTTTAAAATTCAAACAGACTTCTTAGCACTAAGGTTGTTTTCATCACAAATAAAGTATCAATATTCAATATTTGTACCAACTGTATTTGTTAGCTGAACATGCTAAATTCTCTATTACTTTTACTTATCTGGATAAGGAAAAGTTTCAACACTCTTCCAAGACATTAATTTTAATTCATAAGAAAGAGGATGATCTGTCTGGCTATTTAGACAAAGAGTAAGCATAAACTGAAATCACCCTGCAAGATAAGAAACAGCCAGTTAGTATGTTTCAGTAAGTGCCTGTGTGTCAAACAAATTTTGTTATGATTCAGGTTTATTCCTATGAAAACATAGTAAGTTTTTCTAATTGCTTCACAAAATATATATCCTTTGGTATTCTTAAAATACATCCTTAGGGTCAAATATTTACTTTATATGACTTGGATAAGGCATGTAGGTTATAAATTATACATAACAGATGAGAGCCAAACTTGTGGTTCATGTGATTCAAACTAAGGCTTTACAAGGTCAGCCTATGATGATATTAATAATAAAAAGGAAAATATAATCCTCAAAGCATTTTAGTCAATTCCTCCTCAATAGTGATTATGTCATATTTTTAAAGGTACTTTTCTGAAAGAAAAGTGAATATCAAATATGACTCAAAGCCAACAAATGCTTTAATTTTTTAAAAAGATTTTATTTTTTCTTTTCTTTTTTTTTTAAGATTTTATTTATTTATTCATGAGACAGAGAGAGAGAGAGAGAGAGAGGTAGAGACACAGGCAGAGGGAGAAGCAGGCTCCACGCAGGGAGCCTGATGTGGGACTTGATACCTGGTCTCCAGGATCACACCCTGGGCCGAAGGCAGATGCTAAACCGCTGAACCACCCAGGGATTCCCCTATTTATTTTTTCATGAGGGACACAGGGAGAGAGAGGCAGAGACACAGGCAGAGGATAAAGCAGGCTCCCTGAGGGGAAGCCTGATGCAGAACTCGATTCCAGGACCCTGGGATCACGACCTGAGCCAAAGGTAGATGCTCAACCACTCAGCCACCCAGGTGCCACTTAATTTCATCTTATTAAGTACCATGTACACCTAGGTGACAGCACATTACCTCTTCAAAAAAAGCAAGGCCAACTGCAAATGAGGAAGTAAAATAAACAGGATTTTACAACTTGGGAATTCTTTTTTAACATCAGAAGCTGACTTCTTATGTATTTCCATATTTGAAATTGTGCTTTTAAAGAAGTTCAAAAAGGTGAGAAGTCAACATGACTTGTTATTCTGCATTTCTTTAAATACTTATAGAATCTCTTACAAAGAATCCAGGTTAAATCTTAACTTAGTTTAAAAAATTCACTGAATTTTTTTTTTTTAATGTTTCCTTTGTTCGTTTGCTTAGTAGAGGGCCAATTATAAAGCAGGACATAAACCTTTCTGGTCCCTTTAAACAGACTGGAGGGATATTCATGTAGGAAGTGACATGGCTCATTGAAAAATCTTGCCTTCCTGTAACTCAAGAGAGCCGGACTTGGTGGGGAGGGGTATTTTAGAACAGCCACAGGAAGTGTTTGCCATAAACACACAAACAATACATGTGGTTTAACAGCCTTGGGCACTACAGGAAACCCCCAAGTTAGCAAGTGTTGCCCAGAACATTTTACAGATGAGCTAAAAGGAGAAGAAAGAAAAGCACCAAAACATCAGCACCTGGAATATTATATCTTGAGTCATCGATTTGGAAAACTAGGTTAAAAAAGTCAAATATTTTTTGTGGGTTTGTTTCTCTTTTTGCTGATTTACATATTTTTCTCTAAGGGTGTTTTTAACAAAAGAAAATGCATTTATAAACCTACTTTGAAATGCATCAAAAAATAACATGGCTCAATGGAAAGACAGATACATGATAAAGCAAGGTGTAATAAAATGTTAAAAAAATAGGGGCACTTGACGGGATGAGCACTGGGTGTTATTCTGTATGTTGGCAAATTGAACACCAATAAAAAATAAATTTATAAAAAAATATGTGATATGATGTTAATGGTAGAATATAAACAGTACACCTATGGTTTTTACTGTAAAATGCTTTCAACTTTTCTCTATATTAAAAAAAAATTAAAAAAATTCATACAGTGCTGTGAGGAAAAATACAGACAGCACTTAATGGCTTGATACGTCTTTTTCTCTATAGAATATATAGCTGGAGGGGCATCTGGGTGGCTCATTGGTTGAGTGTCTGCCTTTGGATCAGTTGTGACCCTGGGGTCCTAGAATCGAGTCCTGCACTGGGCTCCCCTACAGGGAGTCTGCTTCTCTCTCTGCCTATGTCTCTGCTTCTCTCTGTGACTCTCATGAATAAACAAAATCTTAAAAAAAAAAAAAAGAATATATAGCTGGAATTACAGTCACAGCTAAATAGATCTGTAACTTCTATCCTTACCCTATAAGAGTTGTTCCACGAACATCTCTTTACTTCATAGGCAAACGTTGACCTTTCAAGCACCAAAACTTACTTTCTACTTTTAACAACATTAAGGAATTGGTTCTAAAATGTACGACTAAATGTAACTATATGTTCTTTTAAAAGGCTTAGGTTCCGTAAAATAGGAAAGTGATGGATTAAGGTGTATACTGGGAATGAAATACTAAGAAATAAAATGTGTGCTGTGGTCTCCAATGAAAGTGATCGGCACTGACTGCCACCTGACTCATGTTTATTAAACTAATGGTAAGCTTGGATTTGACAACTCCTGAATGAGTTTATGCTGTGAATGAGTTCCCTGGACTGTCAAGAAAAGATGACTTCGTTAAAATAAGTGTCCTTAAAAAAAACCACACCATGTCACACACAGACTTTCCTTTAAATAGTCAGTCATAATTGCTTTTGAACAAAAGCTGGAGATGAAATAAACACAAAAATGAGCAATTGGTGTGGAAGAACTCAGAGGCAAAAAGGGGTTGAATAAAGTATTGTATGCTATGCTGTACAGTTCCCTGGGACTGCTCAGTAGAATGTTCTGGATGACCTCCACCAGTTCTCTTTTCTGCTTCCCTTGGCCATACAATATTATGTCAGGAGATCATTAGCCAGTTATCAACCTCTCCAGACTGGAAATGGGTCTTTTGTTTCCAGAATAAGCATGGTTAGATAAACTAAGAAGGAAGTAAGAAAAAAGCTGGAGTCAAATCTGAAGTTGACTTTGGCGTTTCCCTCTTCCCTGTACCTCCAGGAAAATGGGGTATAGAAGCCAAGACAGCACTTAAGATCAATGTGTGATATATTTCTACATCTATGAAACAGTTCCTCAAATAACTAAACACCAGTGTGG
Organism: Nyctereutes procyonoides; assembly: GCF_905146905.1. Lineage (NCBI taxonomy): Eukaryota > Metazoa > Chordata > Mammalia > Carnivora > Canidae > Nyctereutes > Nyctereutes procyonoides. Next base: position 1,493,967 of record NW_026575146.1, on the reverse strand, counting down.
CTTGGCACTAGTTGTCTCACCGAAGAAGGAAAGAATTACCCAGAATTTGCTCTTCCTTATTTTCTAGGTATTGCATCAGGCATCCAACAGGACACAATCTTTATGTTTTGGGTCCTTACGGTCTGCACTTGAGTTTACCTAAAATTTAATTCAATAAATATTTTCCAGAAATCTATTATAAAAACCATGAGCTTTTTTTTGGTTTTGTGTTGTCAAAATTTGATATTGTTTTCATCTGTTCTCAGAAAGCTAAAACACAATATTCTTTTCTTTTCTCATCATGAGTTTTTCCATCTCCATACTAGCTCTTTTAGACACTGATGGTCACTTGAGTCCTTCTTTGGGTTCTCTTCCAGTTTTTGGTCACAAACAGCCAGAAAAAACATTCCAAGGAAAGAATCCCATAGACTGGCAGTTTCCCTCACTGTTCAGTCCTCAGTGTTGGGCTTAGTAAGAGCAACTATAGTATAAAGATGCCATTAAAATCTTTCATTCCTTTGGGAAAGAAAACGACTCAGATTGAAGAATGGGGAAGATCCAGACAAGCCAACTTGACTCTAAAACACTGATTGAGAAAGATTTCCCACATGCCACTGGCTCATTACTATTGTAGTACTATCCGGGGTTCTGTCCATCCCTGCTCTTTGATATTTCACGCAATTAAAAAAGCTCCTTTGATACTGTGTAAATAATCTCTAAAACTGAAGCTAGGCTCAATTTAAAAATATCCATTACTTAACTCACTGTGGTTGGTAACCACATTGATACACTATATAATGTCAAACTGCTTCTATTAGTTTTATAGCTTTAACATACGAACTCCAATGAAGTTCTACTGGACTAGTGAGTAAGAAGTGAAGTCAAAGAAAACAGGGGAAAATAGAATAGGAAAATAAAGTAGGAAAATGAATGGAGAACTCCTTAAGGGTTGAGAAATTATAAATAACTCAAGAGGGAAACAGAGTTATCATAACAAAGGAAAACGAAAAGGACTAAGAAATTTCTTTTACCATAATTCTGTTTTAAATTGAGTCATTTGTTAAACCTGGCAACAAACTGTATTATTAATAATAATATAGGAATGTTTGATTTATTTCCTGGTGGATTCTTTGGCCTTTTCTTTGACATTTATTTGCAAGCAGACTAGAGCATTTTCTTCGATTTAATATTTGGGTAAAAGAATACAAGAATATATTTCATCTCTCTTAAAAACAACAACTGTCACAATCATGACTCTGGTCTGGGGGATATCACGCTCAAAGCCATAAAACAAAATATGAACTTCAAGAAATTGTTTTTTAAATTATATAAAAAAGTAATCTAACTGGGCCATTTCAATCATTTGTGAGTAATAAGTATATTAAGGTCTCCTACAGATAAATGGATTGCCCTACTGATAAATGGACTGTTCTAAAGGGAGCTTGTTAATGGTTATATGAGGAATGACTGTAAAATATAAGATACTCACGTTTTAGGATATTTCTTTGCTCTAATTCTTCAGTTGTGGGCCTCTGGCTAAGTCTCCTACAATGACAAAAAGGATATACTGCAGGTTACAAACAAGGCCTCCTTAGTGGGAGATGCAAAATAAAATACTAAAGACACAAACCTTTATTTTTTTCTCTCACTTTGAGAAACACAAATCCATTTTAAACCTACAAAATAGATTATCCATCCTTTCTGTTTGGAGACTAAAGATTGTGGCTGAGACTGCTACCTATTCCCCATTATCCATTCTTCCTTCTTCCTTTTAGATATAGAACTTCCTGAGATAGAGTTGTGGCATCCTCTACCCCCAAACCACAGACTTCTGCCTCCCTAGCAGCAAATTGTGGCCATGTGACTGAGTTCTTATAATGGGATGTGAACAGAGTGGTATTTATAACTTTTACCTTTACCCTTAAAATGACTGGGTGTCTATTCCCTTTTCTCTTTCCCTCTTCCACAGGCTAGAGCTTAAACACGGTCATGTGAGTCAGCTTGGATCAAGCAGATGAGAAGATCCATCGAGCAATAGGACAGAATCTGGGTGCCCGGATGACTGCATGGGCAGTGCTCCCCACCTACCCTGGACAGCCCACTACCTCTGGACCATTATGTGAAAGGGAAATAAACATGTGAAAGTGTCTCCCGTTGACCACTGCACTTTTTGGTCTTTGTTAGAATAGCTTAGTCTATCCTCTAATTAATACACAGAACATTAAAATCTAAAAAAGTTTTCTACCTAAGAGTTAATATTAACTCAAAAGATGCTCAATGTACACTGCACAGAGTCTCAAGTGAAATACTGCTTTTGTGACCTCAGATGAATTTATAATACACGTAGAGTTATCTTGAGATATATGGGCCCTTTTCATTTGCCTTCAAGAAAAACCAGGCTCATTTATGATTAGTGGCTAACTATCTGTACACAAAAGCTGAACGACCTAACAACCCTATATAACTTTGATCTTGGTCTGGTTTATATTGCTAATTTGTTGTAAATCAATCTGTTGTAAAATTGCTTTTGGATGTAGGATGAGTTGGTGCAAAGTAAACTAATATATATGAAGATAATAGAAGATACTATCAATTCTAAATGTTACGGCTGTGGCAGAAAGGATGTGAGGAACTGAAATCCAGAAATCCAAGAAATCCTTGATGAAGCATCCAGAAAACCACTGCTCTATGCTTAGTTCATGGTGTCAACTTGTCCCAATGTCCATCAGCAGTCCTGTTTTCAAGCATTTGGTTTGTTTTGTCACTGCTAAAAATAGCCTTGAAATAAACATCTTTGTAAAGTGTAGGGGTTTTGCTTCCCTTTTGGATTGTTTCCTTTTTGTATCATCTCTCAAATGGAATCACCATGTAAAGCAAAAATTGCTTTATGATTCCTTTCTTTCTTTAGAATTATTGAACAAAGGTGCCAATATTGGGTTTAATTTTGAAAAATGTTTTACATTTTTACATATACAAGTGATATATAATTATTTAAATTAATAATAAAAATATATATTTGTATTAACTGCTTGCTATGAATGATGTAGGCACTTGGGTGACTTCAGTGTAGCATCTCATTTACCCGCCACAAGCCACTGCTTGGCTCCATCTGTCAAATAGATAAGAGCCTCCGAACACCTGCATGCCAACCCTGCAGGTCTGACACAGTCACAGAAGTCTTCCACTTCCAAGACAGGAGAGGTATTTCTTCTACCTCCAAATCCTGTCCTGGGATCCCAGACTGCTCCTTTCTCCCAACTGACGCACTCTGTTGTTTACACAGAGTGAGAGAAGTCAACAGAATAGCAAATACTATTAAATATGCTTAAGTTGTTCATCAAACATTGGCACTCACTTCAATCACAACTGCCAGTTGAATGGACTTCCAAAGTCACTGGTGGCCAAAGTAGAAACCCTACAATGGCTGGAGGCAGAATGTGAAATCAGATAATCATTTATCTGAAGTTAAAAGGGGGACGTTGTGATGGAGGGGCTATAGTTCCTGACTTGGATGGAGCTAGCCATTGAAGCTAACTAGTATTTCCATAGTCTCAAGGCCCACAGGACAGGACCTCATGGTAATCACAGGAATGCCAGTGAGTCCATGGATTAGGCCAGGAGCTGGGCAAACTATGGCCTATAGGCCAAATCTGGCCTTCTGCCCATTTTGGTGAATAAAGTTTTATTGGAACACAACCACATCCATTTGTCTATGTATTGTTCATGGCTGCTTTCACACTATACCACCACAGTTGAGTAGCTGCGACAGAGACCTCCTGGCCAGCAAAACCTGACATATTTCCTAACCGGTCCTTAATAGAAAAAGTTTTTTGACACTTGGCTAAGGCTTTGGTGACCCCCAAACCATTGACTGGCTGGACCAAAGGGCAAGTTCTTTGAGTGGTTCACCATCCAGGACCAACTTTAGAAAACCACATAGGCCAGTTGTGCCTTTACCCAAATAATTCACAATGATCTCCGCTGGGTAGGAAACCACAGGTGGGAGACAATTATAATTTGGTCCGTGTGTAGTAAAATTTCAGCCATTACCTGACGAGCTTGGTTCCAATTTGCTGTCGGATTTCCTGCCTTTCCTCTTCAGATGTGCGCTGCAGTATGTTTTTGTCCTCTAGTTCCTTCTTTGATGGTCTGTTGCCAAGTTTGATAGCAAGAGTATCCCTTCGTCGTATTTTACTTGCCAAAGCACCTGAGGATTGGAAAAGGCAGAAATGCAGAGAAAGAGGCTTTAAGCAAGCAGCATTCGGGTTATATGTGGCATGGGCTTTAAACAAAGTCCAGACAAAATTCTTTATCCACATGCAAGAGTGGAATTTTAATTAACCTCAGGGGAGAATAAAAAAAGTTTTGAGTTGGATGTAGTTCATTTTGAAAAATTGAAGAACTATTTTTAAAAATGTTCTGAAAAATGTTTGGGTGCCATGAAAGAACTTGCAAATATCACCTCATCATTTGAAAAGTGATATTTGAAGTTTATTTTGCTGAGACGGCAGATCATGGAAACTACTGATTGTGAAAGTCTTAAAAATGTAGCTCCTTTATTTATTTATACCATTCAGTTAATTCATGTCTTCGCCTTTCCTCTACTCAGAAATCACGCTGGAAAAAATTTATCTATGTTAGCAATGTTTTAATCCTTAATTACCCAAGTATCCCTTAATTACCAAGAATCCTCAACAGAGGATAGTTAATACCAGGTAGATGATAACAATTTCCTTGTTGTTGTTCAGTACAAACTAAAGGAATTTGACAAATTGATGCTTCATCATTAATAACTTTTCACAATGAATAAATTCAATTCCATAGTGAATTCCTCCTAAATCATGATGCTTAGAAGTTAAAAACAAACAAACAATACAAAACTTTCCGGTTCCCTAAGTTATATATAAATAGTTGGCATAATCCACTGTACTATATCATTCCTTCCAAAAAGGTATCCTATTTCACCTATTGCAGAAGAATGATTATGATTCTTCAAAGATATTTGTCACTCTTGACTCATTCTTATCTCTCTTCGCTTTAAAGCCTAGTATAAAAGTAAGCATAAGTTTCAAACACCTTTAATAAGTAACCCAATGAATCCGTGTTTATGCTCTTTATTCAAGAAAGATTTCAAGGTGGAAAGGCCATCTCTGACCAATCTGAAAACACCTCTGTCATTAGAAAGCTTTGATTCCTTGTACAAATACAAATGTGCGTATCTTCCTCAGAGACAAAGGCCTGACCCCCTGGGCCCTGTAGAACCATCTTCTGGAAAGGCCTGTCATCAAAACCTAAACCTTAGAACACGCACATTTCTGATCTAAGAAAAGAACATGAGAAAGAAAACATCAGATGTCTGATTGCCGATGGCTTCTGTAATTTACAAAATGCACCTGCTTCTGTCCACCATCCATTTTCCTCCCCACCTCTTGAAAAAAAGTCTTACTTTCTCCACTGCCATCCTCATCCTCATCCTCTTCATCATCGTCATCATCAGTGTACAGGACAGGCCCATCAGAGTCTGAGTCATTGGCCTGGTACTCCCTTTGGCCTTCGTCCTCCAGGGCACTGAAGGATCCTGAAGATTCTCCCATAAGCTGAGGAGGCAGGAGCTGAGATGCTACCTTCCCCGGCTCATCTTTGGTTGTCAGACTGTTAAAGGCACAATAACACAGGGGTGGTGTGAAGTTCAGAGAGACAGCAAACATGACGAGAAGGAGCTCTAGTTCCATGAGCATCTTTCAAGTTGGTGAAAGGAGAAAGCAGACATAGGCAGCTAAGGACAGTGAAATGGAAAAGTAGTACTGTATGACAGTAGTACTGTATGACTTTATTCTTAGGTTTTAGATTCTTCACCTATAAAATAGAAAGGAGGGATCCCTGGGTGGCTCAGTGGTTTAGCGCCTGCCTTTGGCCCAGGGCATGATCCTGGAGTCCCAGGATTGAGTCCCACATCAGGCTCCCTACGTGGAGCCTGCTTCTCTCTCTCTCTCTCTCTTTCTCTCTCTCTCTCTCTGTCTCTCATGAATAAATAAATAAGATCTTTAAAAAATAAAAATAAAATAGAAAGGAATGACTAGATGATATCTGATATATTTAGTACATAAATATTGTAAAACTATATTTTGTAAATTTTTTTCTATAGCCATGGGACCTTAGTGGAAAGAACAGTGGACTAGAAGTTCCTGGATATTTGACTCTGTCTATACTTTTTCTGTACCTGTAACTCCTACTTATCTTTCAAGCCTCAGCTAAAGCCGTAGTTTTTTCAGGAATCTTACATTGGCCTTCTGCCATTTCCTAAGATGACCTGCAGACAACCACATTGGAGCACTTACTACACTGAACCTCCACCACCATTCACTTGTCCGCCATTCCAGTCCTCAAAGCCCCTTGACAAGTGGAATTTATGTTGATTTGCAGCCCAACACTTAGAAGGCTGGTGACAGAAAAACATACCTCTTTAACTGATACATGATTTAATCCTATTTTCATCGCAGCCAGTGTATCAAGTCAAAAAATCATGTATCCTCTCTGGGTTTCAGTTTCTCCATTTATAAAACTGCCTCTCACAGGAATATATTAGTAATGTAAAATGGAAAAGGTGGAAGTTAAATGCACTCTATACAAGAAAGGTGATGTGTACAGATGCAATAATTTTCTACTAATTAGTTTGCTTAGAGTCTCTGGTTTAAAGTCACTATAAATATATAAAGCCTGCCAGTTTTCACAGACTAGAATAAGAAAAAATGCTTTACATTGAAAACATATCATATCAAAAACAATGTGAGCTTCATTTTAGGATTCAGAAAATCCCCAAATTGCCTTCTGATATAAATAGAAGAATCCAAATTTGGCTGTCACGCTTCTGAAAGACCGTTTTGTGCAAAACATGTGCTTGCTGTTTTCATTAACTTAAAAAAAAACAACAGTTCTTTGAGTAATAAAAACAGGTAAACTTTGTCAGAATCTGAGGTGTTGAAAATTGTGCTTTGTGGTTATTAGCCTAAGGACTCTAAAATATTCTCTATTTTTCACTTATTAAAAAAAATCCAACAGCCAAAATTCTTGTTTTCAAAGGGGAAACTATGCACAGCATATTTTATTTATTTTTATTGAGTAAAGTATGCACACATAAAACTTGCCTTTTTTAACCATTTTAAAGTACACAGTCGAGTGGTAGCTAGGACATTTGCACTATTGTACAGGCAATACCACCATCCACCTCCAGAACCTTCTCATCTTCCCAAACTGAAACCGTCCCATTAAGTAATAATGGGACCCCTAGTCTTAAACCCTAGTCCCTGGAAACCACCATTTTACTTTCTGTCTCTATGAATTTTGATATTTTAGGTGCCTTTTTTTAAAAAAAGATTTATTTATTTATTTATTTATTTATTTATTTATTTATGAGAGAGAGAGAGAGAGAGAGAGAGGGGGGGGGGCAGAGACACAGGCAGAGGGAGAAGCAGGCTCCATGCTGGGAGCCCGATGCGGGACTCAATCCTGGGACTCTAGGATCGCACCCTGGGCCAAAGGCAGGGGCCAAACCGCTGAGCCACCCAGGGATCCCCTAGGTGCTTTTTATAAGCGAAATTATGCAACAGCTGTCCTTTTGTGCCTGACTTACTTAGCATGTCTTTCAGGTTCATCCATGCTTTAGCATATGTCAGAATTTAAGACTTAATAATATTCCATTGCATAGATATGCCATGTTTTGTTTATCAATTCATCAGTCGATGAACATATGGGGTGCTTCTACCTTTTTTTTTTTTAAGATTTTATTTCTTTATTCATGAGAGACACACAGAGAGAGGCAGAGACATAGGCAGAGGGAGAAGCAGTTTCCCTGCGGGGAGCCTGATGTGGGACTTGATCCCAGGACCCCAGGATCATGACCCAGGCCGAAGGCAGATGCTTAACCAATAACCCACCAGATGCTTCTACTTTTTGGTTGTTACGATAATGCTGCTAAGGGCACTGGTGTACACATTATCTATTCAAGTACCTACTCTTAATATTTTTGGCTATATATACAGAAGTATAATTGCTGGATCACATGGTAATTCTAGGTTAAATTTTTTTGAGGAACCATCATACTGTTTCCACAGTGTGAAATCTCATTTTAAATATGAGAAAACTGTTCCACAGTCTGGATTTCTATTTGATTGCCACTGGAAGCCATCCTTGTTTGAATAGCCTGCCATTGTGGGTGACCACAGCACATTTAGTAGACATGTCAATTAATAACACATTCTGAAGAGCAGAACAAAAGATACTTCAGGGCTAAGCCCTAGTATTCGTTTCTATCATTGCTCGCTAATTTATTATGACATCTATCATTATTTTAATGTCATCATTTATATTTCATAATGAGTTCTGCATACATTTACAACTTACATCTGTTCTACAGAATAAGGGGACAGATAAGCTATAGTTCATGAAACCTGAGAAGGCCATGAGTGCATTGCTCAAAACAAAGTATCAAGTCCAGTCTAAAATCCAGACTTACGACTCTTAATCTGTCTATTATATGTTATATTTTATTTTATACTTGATATTGTAAGTTATAGTCATATTGTATTATGTAGGTTATAATTAACTAAATATTAAGTTATTATACTCCCAATTTGTGTTAATCAACTCATGACTTGCCTCTAATTTTCCCCCTAAGTATCTTGGACACATTGAACAAAACAATGAACTCACTAAGTTTCATGGAAATGGACTAAACACAGTCAAGTCCCCCTTGGATAAAGGCTCCAGATAGGCTGCTTAGTGTCTGCCTTAAATTGTCCCAGACCTAGATGATACTAATGAAGCTGACAATAAATAGAAATCTACTGCATGGTTACTACCCTGCAATATGTGAATAGAGGAAGATATTTTTACATAGCTACTTATCTTCTTTAAAGTTTTGATATTTGTATTCCAAACAGAAGCCTCCTCATGAGATGACAGGATTTTCACACATTCGTTCACTAAACATAACTGAGGGAAAGTTCTAAGTAAAGCAAGTGACTAAGAGCTAGAAATTCTAACTAAAATATCTACTTAAAAACGGAAGAAAGAAAAAAAAAAAAGAAGGATTTGGGGGAAAAAAATTGAGAGACTACTTATTCCAGGCTCATTAACTCAAGAGCAAACAAACCACTCCTGCAGAATGAACTGTAATTTAAATTTTTAACTTTGAAGAACAGACAGGAAGAATATCTCAATGTCCTCTTCTAGGAAAGGATTATAGTTATCCAGAGTGACAGGAAAATCTCTATATAAATACCTTGATGTCTAATGATGTCCTAAACTTGCTCTCTGATCATAGTTCCAGTGGAAATAGTGACCAGCAGCTCTTCTGTCTGACGTCCTCTGCATACTTGGGCTGAAGACTGACATAAAACCCCCCTCCTTGTGCAGAACAGTGCTTAGCATGATACAGTGCCTTCAATAAATGTCTGAGGAAGTGGACTGGACAGTCAAGTCACCTTGGGATATGGGGTCTCTCACTGCCTAAGACTATCTAAAGAATCACCTTGTTCTACCTTGTTCTTTAATATACTGAGTAATAAACCCATATATTCATTCTATTCAGACCTGTCTTAAACATTTGTACTTCCTGAACATGTTGGACATTATTTTGGTAAAAACCAATTTTAAATATAATGTCTTTCTGACTTTTGCATTCTTGGTGCTGAGTACACTGCTTAGCACATAGATGGCAAGAAGGAAATATATGCTAAAAGATTGATTTTTGAGTTCTAAGGGCTGGAGTTCATTGCAATGCTGGAAAACACACATTATAATTAAAGAAGACCTCTGCTATGTGCTGGAAGAGTTAAGGACATTATAGCCATTCCTTTCAATGTCTTCTCCCATATTGTTTATTATTGTGTCAAACAAGATAATTTGTAATTTAACTCTTGTTTATCTTTCCTTCAAACCATGGTGCTCAAAAGGATAAAAACAAGAAACAAATACAAAAGAAATTGCAGAAGTAGAAGTAACTGCTTTGGAAATGTATACAATTTCTAAGAGCATGGAATTTGACATGCAGCTCTGAGTATGAATCCTGACTTTGCAACTTATTAAGTGGGGAATCTAGGGCAGACTATATTACCTCTCCCAGTGCCAGTTTTCTCATCTATTAAACACAGATATTTCAGGAAAGACTAATATGAATTAATGATAACTGACAGTTTCCTGACATTAAATAACTATCCAATAAATGAAGGTGATTATTATCAGCAACTGAATAATTAACAATGATAGTCTCTCGATCCAAATCAGCTTAATTAAGGTACTAATTTTCTTAAGTCTAGCATGACAAAGTTTTCTTTGAAAGAGAAAATATTAAAAGATCACAAGAGTGAATTTTGGTTTTATTCTTAGAAACAGGAGAGGAGAGGTTGGATTTAAGAGCTCTAAGACTTCCCCCTAGAGAGAATTGGTTATGATGTCTACTATACTCTGACAGCCCTCCCTTCTTCATACCCGTGTGACAGGAAGGCTAATGCGGGATTTTTTTTTCCTTTATATATAGGACTTTGTAAGGGATTAAATGCAGGGGATGAAGAAGAATGAGAACCCTTGGGATGAATCCCAGGTTGCTGACTTGGGCAACTGGATGATGTCATGTCTGTGGCATACCAGATTCTGTACTGTTGCTGGGGACATAGAGGCAAGCAGATATGTTGCTTAGCTCTGTCCCATGGGTAGGAAAAAAGGGTTACCAGAGTAGAGTAGATGCAACAACTGATTCTGTCTGGATGAGTGCTGAAATGCGCCAGAGAGGTTGGGATGGGAATTGAGGAAGCAAGAAAAGAGGCCCCTCTGAGGCTAGAGGAAAAAGAGATGGAATCTGAGAGAGTTCTTTCCTAATGGTCTTTATTTTCTTCAAGATAGAGAAGGTTAAATGGCTTGTTGTAATGAAGGTAGGCAGGAATGGGTGAGCCATCTGGACACAGATTACTCACTTTAAGTGAATAATCTCACTTACTTACTTACTTTAAGTAGTAAAGACTTAAAATAACCACTGTAAAGAAAGGAAAGGGAAGTGTCCGGGGAAAGAAAAGGGACTGCTGAACAGTAATTCAGAAGCAGCGTCTACATCTACTTGAAAGCCACAGATCTGAAGTGGTACCTGTCAGAAAGATTGATGTCATCTTCCCTAGTAGCCTATGACATTCCTGGGGCAGGGCTATGAAAAACCAAAGGGTGGATGATATGTGTGTTTACCTTACAGTCACTAGATGAAATTGCAAAAGAAAACAGAGTAGGTTCCTTCATTTCCAATAGAGTGGTTTAGTGATCTTTGGTATTCAGCTTCATAGGTGATATGGATGGAATATGGGGTTTATGCCCCAACTCACCATTTTGCATTTTCTCGGCTCACACTTAAGCCAGTGCCTGAGAGGACAGTGGTTCTGTTGGTTGGCTCTTCGGTCCAGAGAAGCTGACTGGGGTCTAAGGCAGGGACAGGCAAGTCAGCTCCATTGCTGACCAGGACAACAGGAGAGTCTGAGGCAACAGTGCTCTGCTCCTCATGAGGCAGAGGAGGGGAGGGGGGACGAGGGGGTGGGGCCACAGGAGGTGGAGGGACTGCAGACTTAGATTTGCCTGTGGTCTGCTCATCGGTCCCAGAGACAGTCTGCTCAGATTTGAGACTTTCCACCCTTGTCCCAGAAGACTCTCCTTTCAGGTCAGACGTGCCAGAGGTGGTTGCATCTGAGGATGATCGAGAGGTTGGCTGCTTGCCGGTTTTTTTCTTGCCCTTTGTGATTCCTACTGTCCCTGTTTTGCTAGAGAGTGTCTCCTTCGAAGCTCTGGGACGAGATGAGGTGGAGGAAGTAGATGGTGAAGCTGATGATTTGGACCCAGTTGCTTTTTTTGAATGAGAGGAACCAGCTAAAATAGAGAGATTTTGCATTAAAAGTCAAAGAAGCCTTATAAATAAACAAATGAGATGCAATGGTCAACAACGATGTTCCCTTTAAAATGGTAACATTTGTCAAATAAAAGGAAATAGGATAATAATGATAATGGTTTTATTTCCTGCCCCCTCCCTACTCCCAATCTAAGAGGGAGCCAGTGATGCTGAAGGTAGAAGCATAAGGGACAAGAGTCCTCTCCTAAGGAGACTAAGGAGTCCCTCTAGCTTTTGTAGCTGAGCCAGCCAAAGGGAAATCCTCAGCTCCTTGTCTTATCGGTCCACTGAATGAGTCCCTACATGCTCCAAAGAAGGGACATCACAGTGCATAAAGGGCAGACAGACAGCAGCTGTCTGGGTAGAGCATAAGGTTGGGCTCATCACAAATTATGCATGTGCTATGATGTCTTTTTGGGAATGGAGTGGCCCACATTCAGAAAGCCTAGGATATATCCCTCTGGCTCCTTTCTGGACCAAAAGCAAATGTACTCAACTCCAAACCAGTTATCCCCATGGTTCTAGAGAGAGAAGTTGGCCATGCCAGCTCACACCTCCATCTGCTCCGGTGATAGGGTACAGTGAAAACACACGGCCACGTAGGAAAGACAAGTCATTTTCAAAATATCAAAAGGCAACTGGGTGATGGGTAGTAAGGAGGGCACCTGAAGTTATTTATGAGCACTGCGTATTATAAGCAACTGATGAATCACTAAATTCCCTCTGAAACTAATAATACACTATATGTTAATTAAATGGAATTTAAAAAATCTCTCAAGCCTCACAAAATATCAAAGGGCAGAAATTTTTTTTTTTTTTACAAAAAATGTCTAAATGGGTAGCATTGGAATAATTTGAAGGGAAACAGTGTCATTCTCAGATCTTGTGACAAATACCCTTGCAAAGCCAATCTTTTAAGATTTTATTTATTTATTCATGAGAGACAGAGAGAGAGAGAGAGAGAGAGAGAGAGAGAGAGAGAGAGGCAGAGACACAGGCAGAGGGAGAAGTAGGCTCCATGCAAGGAGCCTGACGTGGGACTCGATCCTAGGTCTCCAGAATCACAGCCTGGGCTGCAGGCGGCGCTAAAGCGCTGCCCTACCAGGGATGCCCAAAGCCAATCTTTCTTACCACTTATGTTCCTAGAAGGTCTTCATCAGAGGATGGTTGTGGCCACTAGAAGGTATTTGCCTACTTTTGGAATGGTGGAAGGGGAGGAGGGTGGGGAGTGGGGGTGAATGGGTGACAGGCACGGAGGGGGGCACTTGACGGGATGAGCACTGGGTGTCATTCTGTATGTTGGCAAATTGAACACCAATAAAAAATAAATTTATTATTAAAAAAAAAGGATTGCCTTCAATCAAACCATCTTAAAAAAAAACTTAACTCTCCTTTTCTTTATATTATTTTGGGAAACACATTTAAACTCCTACCAGAATAGTCTTTTGTTTCATGACCTGTATGATCTATAAATTTCTAATTGCCTCGTCTGTTGTAATGTTATATGTTTCTTTTTCATGAGGAGTTAAACTATTTTCCACAGAACTATTAGAAAATATCTTGTTAGTATTGTGGAGCCAATCCATGACAGATATTACAGTAACTTACCTTTATTGAAGTCAGTTGGGGGAGGGTCAAGGGATGAAAAACAAAGGAATAGACAATGAGATATAAGACTTCACAACTCTGATATACTAAAAAAGATTGAGTCTCACTTGGTGAAAAGATCCAGACTTAAAAGATATCTTTATAGCTTGGGTCTTTATTATTTTAGATACACACAACTAGAATTCACACTACCCCCTGCTCATACTACTACTTTAAAATTAACAATCTTCACTTGCTAATAGGTAATAAGACAAGGGTATTAAGCATACTTCTCCAATCTAAATTCATCCTAAATTTATTTTTCACAATGACAATCTAAGGATTTGAAGTCTAAACATGTTCAATTATCTTTGCAGGTAAATTGAACAGAATCCCTTTCACATACCAATATATACCAATGTGTATTATATATATATATATATATTTTAAAGAATATTCTTTCTTTCCTAACAGCTTTCCTGAAGTTAACTTTAGCTTGATTTAAGGAAAAAGACAATTTTTTCAATGCTGGGGTGCAATGTCAAGTCATAGTATCTTCTAAAATGACAAGACTTTGCTGAAATTAACCATGAAAATAACCAATTAAGCTACCTTGAATTAAGGCCGTAATTAAAAAAGTAAAACCACCTCTCCTCAGTTAAATACTTCTATCGTTAACACAATGTATAACAATGAGAAAGGAAAAAAAAACAATATAGGAGATTTGACCTTACTTCACTCACAAAGCAGCTGAATGTGATAAGCCAATATCTGGTTATCTGGAGGTCTATACTAACAGGAATTGAAGAATCTTGATAGCTTTTACAAGAATTGAAAAATCTGACTAAAAATCAAGAGTTGCATCTGAAAGAACTTTTCTAGAAGGACATGATTCAAATAAAACAAAGTTACCATGTAGAGTCTAAATGGTTACAAATGGAATATCAGTTGGATTTTGAAGGAGTATTATCAATATTTGATAAAAGGATTCTTGCACAACAGTCTTGTTGGTATAGTTCAATGAAACTCCTTTTTCTCTGGGACTGACTGGGAAAAGCAACACTGTTATTCATACTGTGGTCCAGTGGAGCCTCTCAATACAATGGACAATAGCATGACTGTGTTATTCTCCTAGGAACATCACGAGTCCATAAACAAACCTTCAAGTAAAATATCTGGATATAACTAAAAATCTCTGATGAAAACTGTCCCCTGCCGTGGCATTAATCACCAGTTTTCTTCTGAGAGAAATGAGAGAGCCCAAGCCAAGTCAACAGTGTGCCACTACCGTATGGGGCAGGAGGAAGTGAGAAAGTTTGTATAATTCCCAAGCATGGGGAGTTGCGGCTTTTCTTTAAGAAGTGGGTCACCACCTGCCTCACTTCAAGCACTGCTCCTCAGGTTTGCTAGGCAGTCTGGGAAACACAGCAATGCCAAGAAGAATGGATGCATGGCAGTTGGTGCCTGAGGAAATGGCCTGGAGGCACTTTGCTCAGGCACTAACGAAGCACAACATTCTGAGACATTTCATTTCAGAGCTTATTAGTAGACAATCAGACACTCAAGGTCAAGAGCCAAAGAGAGGAGCACAGTAGAGAAACATCTATTGGTATTTGGAGGGCTGCTCTACTGTCCAGGAGGCCATTCTCTGAGCAGTATGAGTATAAATGATGGAGGGGAAAAAGATTAATACGAAGGCATAGCCTGGTAGCCAATCGGTAAGAAAGTAACCGATTTTGAGGAAAATAAGGTTTGCTACAACACAGCAGAATGTTCATGCATGTTTTAATAGAAAAATCCATTCAGCATATATACTTTGATCACTGTCCCTTTTTACAGCTGGATGACATGGTAGGTGTCTTATGCCACTTGACTAGAAGACTGGGAGCTCTATTTTGCATTAAATATATCTGATTTGAAAGGAAAGCTGGACAGACATTACATGGTGTTTGTAGGTGGCTCAAACCACACCTGTTGATGTGCAATAGTGACTTGTAACTACCCTAGTAGGATGCTATTCCTCATAATACATGGAAGTCTCAGGATGGGGGTGGACAGTGAACACTGAGCATGTGACATGACTTTCAACTTGGATGAAACAACTGTGATTCCAGTAGAGAGGGGTGGGGTGGAGCTGGACTGAGTGATATGAACCCTCTGTCCATTTGTCAGTAGAGAAACGACTATGTATGCTGAAAGATTTAAGATACTAAGATCTGGCAAAAATGTCAAAGATGTAAGTATCATATTCTTATATGCAACTTAAGATATCTTGAAGGAAAAACCAAGCCAAAAAGCCAGTCATAAACTCAAATAGGCAGAAGGCCAGGTGATGTGCAAATAATGTGATATCAGATCATTGCTATTCATCAGGCACACTACACCTTGAATCCTTCTATTGGTTCCTACACAGATAGTAGATACTTGGGATGAAAAAGGTCTACTCACCCAAAAACTAATGAGATCAACTAATCAACTGGTTGACTTTCCTTTGGTAGAGACAATAACAAAGGAATCTCCTGGGTATTCTCTAGGTCAAAGCAAAATCCACTGGTGTTACATTCTAAGACACCAGATACCAAAAAGGCCACCATTCCTAGAAAAAGTAATGAGCCCCACCCCAGAGCCAAATACCCTAGACTCCAGCCCACAGGGGGCATACTCACCAGGCTCTCGGGTCGTGTTTCGGCTTGTTGGCTTGGGTGGAGGGATGGGGGCCTGCTTACCAGGAGCCTTGGTAATTTTTTTAATAGGAGGCACTTCGTCAGCCTTGGGGCTTGCCCCAGCAGCAGGCCCTTTTGGAGGCACAGGTGTTTTTTTGGGCTTAGGTTTGGGTTTAGGCTTAGGAAGAGCTGGAGGAGATGGAACAGGAGCTGCCGGTGTTTCAGAGTGGTTTTCAGTGTTCTCTACAAATGAGAAAGTGAACAGAAGCAGACTGATACAGACACACACCATATAAATAGAAGGAGCAAGACATATGGCGACAGTGATACAAACACATGGCTGCTGGGCCTTTGGGAACCAGTGGGGTTGTTTACACCAGGGACAGAACAGTCAGGGGTAAAGAGGATCAAAGGTGCAAAGGCTGAAAGCCAAACTGGGGTGCACTGTCTGGGTACATTAATCATTCCTGTGATAAAACAGGGTTGCATAAGTTACTCTGATGAAGTTATGTTCAGGATGAGTGTCGATGTCCATGGTCAGGGGCCAACACTGGCCATGAATTGGTGGCTACTGAATGAGGATATGGGTGTGAGTGCTAAACTTAAACTGAACAGAACTGGGCAGCCCGGGTGGCTCAGCGGTTTAGCGCTGCTTTCAGCCCAGGGCCTGATCCTGGAGACTTGGGATTGAGTCAGGCTCCCTGCATGGAGCCTGCTTCTCCCTCTGCCTGTGTCTCTGCCTCTCTCTCTCTGTGCCTCTCATGAATAAATAAATAAATTCTTAAAAAATAAAAAAAACTGAACAGAACTGAAGAGCACCAAGAGTGGCAGATCAGTGCACTGCACATAATGCCATGAAAACTGACAGTAAGGCAGTGCCTAGATTCCTTGACCTTCATGTCCTCTGTGCAGGGCCTTTCTCTCAGGAGAGCTCAAGCCCCACCAACCAGAAAGCGATTTGAACTTTGTCTCAAATTATGGTCAAAAATCAATCATTTTCTATGCTAAAGAAGACTCTGTAGCATTTTTTTCTAGGAAGCATAATGCACTGATGAATAAACTATTTTTTTTAACTATTAAAATTTTCCTAAGCTCTCGCAGCACACAAAGGCAGCTTCCTGCTTTCCAGTAACTTCCTCTGTCCTTTTCAAATTGTGTCACAACTACAGGTACAGAGGATGCAGAATCCCCCAAAATATCAAATTTTTGTTGTAAACACAAGTAACAACGTTGGAAAGACAAGGGTTGAAATTCATTAAAAAGAAAAAAAGGGATCCCTGGGTGGCGCAGCGGTTTGGCGCCTGCCTTTGGCCCAGGGCGCGATCCTGGAGACCCGGGATCGAATCCCATATCGGGCTCCCGGTGCATGGAGCCGGCTTCTCCCTCTGCCTGTGTCTCTGCCTCTCTCTCTCTGTGACTATCATAAAAATAAAAATAAAATTTAAAAAAAAAAGAAAAAAAAAGTCGTACCTAAGGACAGAAGCCTCTCACAAGATTTTGCCTAACTGGAGGAGAAACAGTCTGAGTCTCTCATTATGGAAAGTGAAGGCTCTGAATGTTTATTCATGTACTCGTATCTGTATTGTTTCTAATGGTGGCTGATCAAAAATTAAAATAAATTAAAAGACAGTTCTGGTCCAAAGAGCTAAGCAGTATTTCTTGAAAAATGAAGCACAATAAAACAAACAAACAAAAAACCCATAAGACAGTGTTAAGACAAGACTAATAAGTAAAACTTTACTGAATATATCCTTCCATTATCGAATTACCAGAAAGGTTTTAATATCAGAATGCATTGCATTTTATTATTTCTTTTGTTTCATTTCTCATTCTAGTGAGTGTAAAGTGAGACTGTCATTTTTTTTCACTACTTTCCTTCAGTCCATGTAGATAACTACCATAAGAATGATTCAAGTTATAATAGGTAATAAATAAAGCTTTTCTTTTGTTTTCCCTCAGCCTGCCATGAAACCTACCATAGTCCCCTCCTGCCCCTGAACTTACTGGTATTTATGGTCTGAGCTACTTGTTCAATATTTTCCGGAGGCTACTTTGTATGTGTGCCTTTCTATTCATATAGTGTGTCTTTTTAACTAAGTAGTGACTCTCCTAACCTAACTGGTCTGAACCAGAAGGCCACTTAGTCACCAATGTCAGTTAGAGTTGAGAACAACACAAGTTGATGCCACACATAAATCACTTCATTTTAACATAAAATATATAAATTTATGTTGACTTGCCATGTCTTTTGACATAGGGCATGGGCCTACCCTTTAAATACCTTTTGATGTGACTCTGTAAGATTAGACAGTTGCATAATGCACAGAGATCAAGCCTGATGATACTCTCCATAGTGAGAGCCCATCAGATTCATCTGCAGTACTGGCGATCTCAATTCTCTTTCATGCTACAAACCTTCGCAGGTCTTAGCCTGTCCTCTCAGGCCTATCACTGAGATCTTTCCTTTTTCTAAGGTTTCAAACTCTAAAACTGCACCCCAAAGAATACAGTTTCTGGGTTTGGGAGGGAGGAGATGTTCACTCTATGACAGTTGGGAGTGACAATCCCAACTAGGTTAAAAGTGAACATGCTGCATGCAAGCTCTTGGCATTTGTGGACAAGCACCATCCATACTTCTGTCCTCTATGAACTCTACCAATGCTGTGTGCATGTTTGCTATATAGCCAGTATTTATGTATACTCTGTGGAGAACACTAAGGGGTGTGTGTGTCCCTGTATGCAAACAGTATGCTCTTCTGACTAAACTATGAATTCCATTTGTCTAAAATGTCATAACCCATTAAACAAAATGCTTTAAACATGAGGTTTATTCAATGAATATGACTGGCTGATAGTTATTACTACCACGTTAGTAGAAAAAAAACTCTCTGCTTGTATCTGAGAGGTAATTAATGAAGTCATTATATTTTTTATTATTACCATATGACCTGATGACATGACATAAACTAATGGTGTATGAGTATTATCTTTTCCAGAGGTGGTTAAGGAAGGGGTGCCTATTCGCTCTGGGTTGATACAGACACTATGTTCTAAAACAATGTGTCTGGAGGATAGCTATTTATTGTACTATGGCTCCTTCCATCATATGGAGTGTTCAGGTCAACACTCAGGAACAAACCTGAGAATAGCACATGACCCTCCCTTTGCCAAGAAAGCACCTCTGCCCCAATTCCTTTCCTTCACCTGACTACCTCCTTGTCTCCTTCAGATCTCAGTTTGGAAATATCTGCTTCTAAGAACCAAATTTGATCCCCATTGCAAGCTCCCCTGGCTGCATGTACTCAGGCATTCCAGAGTACTTTGTATCTTGTATGGCGATTGCCAGTTTGCATGTTGGTCTCCTATAGCCTAGGATCTGCTCGAAGCCAAAGACTATTTTTGACTTGCCACTCCTTTCCTGGCCCCAGCAAAGCCTTACCATGTTAGATCTTCATTATTATTTGTGGAACAAATGTTAAGTAAGTCACTTGTTACTTCCTTGAAAGCTCTCTGTAATACCTCAATAGATCTGATACCAAATAATTCTCAGATTTCTTATATTTAATACCAATATATGTATAACAAATTGCAGGTCAGTTTTTCTTGTATATTTAAAGGCACTTACTGAGAAAGAATAATGGGAGACTAAAAGCCCTGAAGGTTTTAAGGGAAAAGTCTCCAGTGTTAGGTATAGGAAGTCCAAGATCACTGTACCAACTCTGGATTCCAATGCCGTCTGGAGCCCCAGAAAAACCTAAGGGTCCTTGGTGGAACCTACACACAATGCAGTGTATAGGGCATTTGTCACTTGTTTTGTTTTCATTGACACTGATGTGGCAATTATTAAAGTACTGATATATTATCTTAAAAAGGTATACAAGCATTTGGGAGTTTAAAGGCATGTAATATGGTTTTGCAAATATGATCAACTAATAGATGAAATAGCATTCTTGGATAAATTGGCTTAATGTGAAAGGAAAGGGATCATTTCACCCCCCACAAAGGGAATTAAGAACACCTAAAGGATGAATTAAGAATATGGAATTGTGGATTTGCATGCTAGTGAGACCATGAAAGGACCAGAAGTAAAAGTGAATCTTGGGTTGTTTTTTGGAATTAAACAATGTCTTTCCAGAGAAATAAATGGTTATCTTTGTTTATGAGGCATTTTTTACTTAACAAAATACAATGTAATGTGAATTATGAGTGACATTCTTTTTATTCTCAGGAAATGTCTTTCCATACCAAATGCCTTCCCTCACTCTCAGTGTGGCTCTGGCAGGCACGCCATCCACACAGTGAGGGGGAGGCCTTGTTGCCTTACTGGTGGTGTGACAGCATGTCCAGCATTCCATCTCTTTCTGTACAGACAAGCCAAGCAAGATGCTATCTTAGATCTCGTTTGACCAAAAAGGACTGAACGTACTAATTCTAAGTAAATTAAACAAAAACACTTCTCATGTATCCATGGACCTATGACTATGAGGTCTGCCATCCTTTTAGAACACCAAGACCTGCTGGTTTAATTAATATAAAACTATCAACAACTTTTTATTAAGTTGATAAGGAAACATTTCCTTTGAAGTTTGGCCAGTCCACTGACTGACATCCCACATAGACCAGGTAAGCACCAATGATGGCTCTATTACATAATGAAGGGTATGATTCTTGAATGTGAAAAAGCCATACCAGGGACAAACCACAGATGGCTTTGAAATCTAACAGTTTGGTGAGACAGGACAGTTGGACTTAAAAAAAAAATCACTACTTGCATGAATACTTTCAAATTAATACCACTAAAATTTGTTTAGGTCTATTTTCTCTTTATGTTCCAGGAATATGATCATTAAAAACATTAGTTTACTTCTTGTAATCAGTATTTGTAAATTTAACCAGAGTCTTTCAATAGAACAGGACTAAGCAAAGCCCCATGAATACTATTCTTAATACTGAATAAATAAAGCAAAATAATAACAGATTGTTCATAGAGGCTTCCAAAGTTTTTACAGGCTAATTTATATGCAAATAAAAAGCTATGGACTTCAAGAGAAGATGATTTTAAGTTACAACGTCTGTCAAATGCTCTTTCGTTTTCTTTGTCTTTAGAGGATTTGGATCAAGAACAGAGGAAGAGAATGCTTTCAGCAGTTTCTAAGAATTCTCAAAATGCCTACAGGACCTAAGCTAGGTCTGAGATATTTTTTGCCATCCAACTCAGAGGAGACATTATAGAACAGGAAATAGTCTGTTTCCTGAGGATTCATTTCTGTGCTGCATGGAATCATTTAGAATCTCCCAACAAATCCGTACTTTGTAGGAGTTTCAGTTCAGGTTTGTATTAAGTACAAGGCCTGCACATGATAGCAGTCGCAGGGTGAGGTAATCAATCAGGAAGTGATGAGGAACTTGTGAAATGTTTTGAGGGATCCTTGATAGACACAGATTTTGCTGGTGCCCTGACTATAGTATATTCACCCTAGAAACCAAGGTCTTTAAAGAAGCCTTCAGGAATGGTATAATTGCCCCTGGCATATTGTGAAATTTCCAGTTGCACAGACAAATCATGAAGCTGAGACTGTGGTCAATATAGCAACCAAAGTCCCCAGCATCTCTGGGAACTACAGTCTTGGGTCTTTCTCAAAAATGTCTAGAACCTATAATATTGAGTGTATGGATGCCATCAGCCAAGCTCCCACTTTTGGAGGGACAATGCTGGGCTGAAAGAATCATCTTGGTTTTGACATTCTTCCATTCCTCCATATTGACATGCTCACACAGGTCAGTTTTAACTAGGAGAAAGAAATATTCAGACTGATGGCATTTTTTTCTAAAAATAAGACTAAATACTGAAGGAAAACTCCCGAAGAAAGGATAATATTCCCAGATATCTCTAATGATTGAAGAGGCTATCCCTTCTGATTAATAATGTTAACTAATGCTTTTAAATAAAAAATTAAATTATGTGCTTACAAAATGGATGCATCTGGCTGAGAAAACCATCCTATTTCTCTTCACTCGTTGAAATTTCTCTCTTCTTTGTATTTGCAAACCTGCTCTCTAACTGGTCTTAAGAGTCATTACTTGGACACTAAGACCTGATTCTCAACGTTGAGCTGTATTGAAGTAAAAGAAGATGGAGTTTCTCTTGATTTTACCTTTCTTATCTTCTGCCTTTTCTTCCAGAGGTGGTGCTTTTTCAGCTACAGAGCCATTACCTTCTTCAGATTTTACTACATTTTCCTCTCGGGTAGATTCCTCTCCGATGGGTATCATGTGCCCGTTTGAATTTTCAAAGTTAACTGTTACATCTCCATCTAAAATGGGGAAAGAAACACCTAGATGTCTAATTTGATGGCTTTCTTAAAACCCAGTTTTCCAGTTACTAGGACTGTAGGGTTTGGGTTCATGTTTCACACCCTGGGAACCAAATACATCCTGCATAGTTTCACCATGTTTTACTAAATAATTCATTCAAATGAAAGAGCTAGAAAATCCTTAGTCTTGGGGGAAAGCAGCAATGGAGGGGATGTCCACATGCCCTTTCAGGACAGTAGAAGTTATTATCCTAATTATACAATATCCCAGGGCAACAGAGCCCTTCTCTTCTTGTGCTGAGGCTTTGTTGAAATCAGTACTTAGGAGTGTCTTTGTCATTCACAAACTGAATGGTAATAGGAGAAATCTGAAAAATGAAATAAACATTTTAACAAGCACTGAAAACAAAAAGTGAATATAAATAAACAAATAACACGAAATGTAATTACACATAAAAATGATTAGAGGCGAATATGAAAATACACAACCACTGCTCTCAGATGATTGCATCTGTGATATGTTAACTTTACATAGGAATAAAATTGCCACTCTGTATTCAGGGAAAGATGGTAGCGAAGCTAATTTTATTTTCATTTTCTTATTGGTGGAGATATTAAAATGTACTCAGGTAATTGTTACAAATATCTGACCAAAAGCCTTTAGTGTGGATTAATGATAATTTGAAAACATTAGGGAAAGAAAATGTGGAAAAAAGTAATTATAGAGGAACTTTTAAAAAATCACAACTGAAAATAAAATTTTTAATATGTTATCTAAACCAGAAATACCTAATATTAATTAATCCCTGAACTTTCATAATTTCTAGAAGTTTCTAATGTGAATGACATTTTGCATAAACTCTTAATTCAGTGATGCTTGAAAAGATGAACCCTAGATCATATTTAGAACATTTTAAGAGGCTTTGCTACCACTAGTAAAAAAAAAAAAAAAGAAAGAAAGGAGTTTTGACTTTGCAAACTTGAAGAAATGCATGATTAGAGTTATTTTTATGCAGTCTTTGATTAATCTTACTTTGGCAATGATTATAAATAAAACAGAGATCATCTCTCAAATTTTCATTACGTATAATTGAACTGGTTTGGCTCAACAATAAAATCCATTGGCCTTCTTCATAAAAATAGGCATGACATTTTAATAATAAAAACACATATCATGGAATTATGTCATGCTCAAAATGAAAAAGCAATCGTTGCTGAACCACATAACTTCCAAGTACCTACAGTCTGATTCCTGTATAAAAAAGTAAAATAGATGATAATTGAAGGGAATGCCATTGTAAATAAATCTTAACTATTTCAATAAAATTAGGGTAATACTTTTCAAGGAGTATAGGTCAAGCCAAAGGGAAACTAAAAGATTCTTGATTCTTACTATTAGATTCCAAGGAATTCACTATTAAAAACAAGGGAGAGGAGACACAATGTAACATTAACATCCAGATATTAGACACAGGAAAACTAAAAACTAATGTAAGAATGGAAAATCCCAAATAAAACAGAAAAGCATCTCTTCATACAAAACTCTTAATTTTTAGGTAACTCAAATATAAATTTATCTTTGATTACTTTGGCTTTAGTATTTCAACAAAAATATGTTAAAGTCATGTTAATGAAAACTTAATTATATTTAACTCTTATTATGCTAAAATTCTTTATTATTAGGTTAAATAACTGATTTTAAAATCTAGAACAAAAAAAGCCAGAGAGAAAATTACATTGTCATGGTGCAACAAGAAATTGGATTTTCACATAATATTCAGAGTCAACAATGTGGAAAGATACTTACTTTGAGGTCTGAAATAAAGCTAGCACGTATGACAACAATGGTAGAAAAAGGAGACCTAGATGTGATAAATATAAATTCAAGAATAAAGCAGAGAACTGAAGTTATTAATAATTGATTTGTGTGTGTACACTGAAAAAGTTTTCTAGTTTTGTGCACTATTGTAGAGTGAAAACAAGTTGAATCTTTGATATAGTGTATGTAAGTCATTAGAATGCACGCAAACATGCCAGCAAAGGAGAGCTGAGAAAGATGCCGTGGTTATAAGTGATAAGAGCACTTGTTTGCAAAGGAAAAAGCCAACTCAGGAAAGGTTGTAAACTTCAAGTGAATGAGAGAGAAAGCACCTACAGACATCAGTGGTGAGACAAGTAGCAGGAGAGTGTTTGGGGGCCTTCCCTCTCTTTGGTCAAACAAGTGTCTCTGGGATATAGTTAACAGAGAAACAGAGATGAGTAGAAAGTTATGTGTGACCAAACAGTGAGCAATTCACTCATCAGAAGGTTAAAAAGTACGACATGGGGGGAGAGAGAAAGGAGGCTGCACAGCAGGAAGCAATATCTCCATGCCCTCATGCTAAAGCTTAGAGAAAGGATGGAAGGAAAGAGCCAGAAAATAAGGAATGAACTTGGACTAGACCTAGGAATTCTCAGGAGAGAAGACCAATTGTTGAACTTTGAGATGGAAGTTAGATGTTAGTGTAAAAAAGATCATCTAAAAAGGAATAATAATAATAGCTGGGAGTGAGGGTATGGGGTGGTATGGCATGAGGTCAAACCCAGGGTAGCTGGAGGGATTCAAAGAGTCTATCCAGCTCCCCGATTAAAGGGCATAATTGACAATAACTGTTAAGAGCTCATGCAAGGTCAAGAAGATCAAGGAAAAAAATGACTCTTCACTGGCAGAAGACAGGAGGTTGTCACCAAGCACAGCAGCTTCCAGCCTCTGGCTAGGGCTGAAAGCAGACCAAAATTTTCAACATAATTGTTTTTGGAAAAATGACAGAAAACTATTTTCTCCAGTCCTTGGCTGAAAAGGGGAAAGACTCTATTTACAATCGGCATCACCAGGAACTTTCAAGGATTAGGTCATTTTTTTCTGGTTTCATATAGGGACCATAAAAAAGGCAGAAAGTAAAATTCAGCAATTTATGACTTCCCAAGCATTAAACCTATTGCATTATGTTTAGGCGAAAAATTGTTTTGTTCTTTGATGTTTTAAAACTTTTAATATTCAGTCTGCAGAAGTGACAAAAAGGTCAACTAGTGTCAGATTTCTGGGAAATAAGTATAGGAAATTGTAAACCATCAAGTGCATAGTTTAACAGATGAGGCAGCACAAAAGCCAATCAATACTAACCATTTCTTTAATTTGACCAATGTCACTCGTTTTTAGAAAAAGTCAACTCTTTTCTAGGTATGATTTTTAATCAGAACAAAGGGAGTCTTTATATCTGTCTTTCATACTCATTAACAGTTTCAATCATTTTCCCATTTTTTCTTTCTTTAAAAAATTTCCAAATAAATGACACCAAACAATCACATTAGCCCACCCCAGAAAGGTAATCACTCAGTGGATCTGTAATTTCTCTCCTACCCCTGGAGAAATTAGAGGGGAGACAAATTTGGATACTGCAAGCCCACTTTCAACAAACAAAAAATTAGGGATGTGTTTTTTATTTTTAGAAGTCCCAGATAGGAAATAAATAGCTTCGTGATAATAGAAAATCAGAGAAAACATAAAGTTCATTCATAAAACAGAATGATTAAAGTATAATGAGCAGAGATTGAAACAAAATGCCTAAATTATGAGGGCTCAAGGGCATTATTCACTCTAGACTTCCCAATATTCTTTGAAGCAGGAGTGAAATAGTGAAGCATTTCCTAGCTCCACTCTGGAATTATTCAGATGTTGGAAAAAGTGTGTCACATGGATTTATAAATAGTGAATTCCAAAAGATGTTCTTTGCAAGGAACATTTATCAGGAAAAGAATTCTGTGATTTTAATTCTAAATTAATAGCACTTTATTTATTCCCATAAAAGTATAATAATAGTACTTTATCCCAGCTAATGTCCAGGCGGTAGGGGAAGAGAAGGCATGAGGTAAATCAACAATTTTGCAACAAAAATTTCCTTTAGTTTTAAGAGTAGTGGGAATGATGAAATTTATTTGGTATTGCTTATTTGGAGAAATAACCAATCTTGGTGTCTTCTTCCTGGGGGTCTATTTGGGTTTCTATCTAAGCCTTGTCTTTTTTTTTTTTTAAGATTTTATTTATTTATTCATGAGAATACACAGAGGGAGGAGAGAGAGAGAAAGAGAGAGAGAGAGAGAGAGAGGCAGAGACAGGCAGAGGGAGAAGCAGGCTCCATGCAGGGAGCCCAACGTGGGACTCGACCCCGGGGTCTCCAGGATCACACCCTGGGCTGAAGGCGGCGCTAAACCGCTGAGCCACCCGGGCTGCTCTAAGTCTTGTCTTTTTGAGCAAGATTCTACCTTGGGAGGATAGAGAAGAAAGGGGAAGATAATTAGAGGTAGGGCAAACAAAATACTTGGATATAATAATTGTTAGTGAAAAGGTGAAAGACAATTAGATTCAGAGAAATGAAAAGAGAGCAATACTAGGAAAATTACATGAGAGAATGCATAAAGCAGATTAATTTAATTTGTTCATTCGTGCCTTATTGATTGTACATTTGATTGTATTATAGAGTATAAAGAACAAAAGATACATTTACTACTTCTTTTCCCTCCCTTTGCTTTTACTGGTAGGCGTAGGAAACCATAAGGCAGGATGCAATAGCTCTGCATCTACTCAAACAACCGAGTTAACTTGTATAGAAGGAATGAAGCTCAAGAACAGAAGAGAAGTCATGTAAGCATTTGTATCTTATCTGTATCTTCAGCCCACATACCTTTGTAGAGCTTTAGGGTTAGTGACATATGGTGAAGGACTCGCCAAAAAGGTCATTGAATTTCTTTTCTAGAATACCTTAGATTTTCTGCAGCCCAAAAAGGCATTCGGAATTAAAGCAAGATTCCCAGAGTGCCATACTCACTTCTTTATCTCCCCAAGACCATGATCATCTTAAATTTCAAAAGAAAATGAAAGAAAGACCAAAGAATAAAGGATCAGGTTACTTTAAATGTATGATTAATTTCCTCACCTTGATCAGGCAACTCCTTAAGAACGCCCCTTCTTATCAGCTCCTCTCTACTTTGTCTTGTGGATATCTTCCTTTCTAATACTTTTAAAAAGAATAAGCATAAGTAAGAATCAAGTCATTGCTTAAAATAATTACGAAAAACATTCCAAGTAGAATTGAGCACATTTATTCTGTTCATCTGGGGGCTCAAACTCCAGTTTTTCTAGTGGTCTACCAAAACATGTGGTTGAAGTCAATATAATTAATTAGGACAAGAGCAAAGGACTGTAGCCCGTGCTCTGAAACCCAGCCACTGTGCCTGGTCCTTCAAATGATGATGTCTGGCCAAGAATCCAGAAACATTATTTCACATCAGTTATAGAGCATTTCTATACTAATACTAATCTACTTCTCATTTTGAAATATTCCTTTTCTTTAGGCATTCTAAAACAGAGGCTTCCATGAATATGCAATATATACAAAGAATACATTATGCTTACATTAAAACCAAACAAACAAACATTCAGTAAATATTCAGGTAACTCCTTTGAATCCCAGAGAAAAAGAACTACTTTTGCAGTGTTTTCTCACACCCTCTATCACAAAAGTCCAACACATCAGATCTCTGTAACTCTTTTCCTTGCCATACTCAAAAGGTCTAGCATGTTCTGGTATATCCCCTGACAAATCCCAAGTCAGGACAATGGAGTCAAGTCATGTTTTCACAGGCACGTCAAGGGATGGGAATCTCAACACTGCCTCTTCCTTGTTCTGGAAAAATTTAAATTCCTGTTACCACTTCAGAACGGGTCTTAGGAACTAAGGGTAAGATTTTGATAGTATTCACCTTATGTGTATATAACATTCTGGAACCCTGCATGGCTAACTCCACTCCCCACTTCGAGGGGCCAAGATGCTGTATAAAATTAATACAATCTACTAATTATCTGAGCCAATATTCCGAAGTGTGTTCTAGAGAACTCTCTTCCTTCTAGATGACCTGTTTGAGAAAGCACCTTGACACAGCAAAAAGGGGCCACAGAAAGGGACTAGGGCTCTTTAGGGAGAAGGAAAGGTACATTGGTGGAGACTGGGTAGCCACAGCAGGACTGGATTCTGATTTTCTCGAAAATTCCTATTCCGGGCCTCAGAATTTGCAAATCCTAGAGCCACATGAACAACATCATTTCAAGACCAAAACTAAACTCCATTACCCAAAACCCTGCCCTGACACATAGAAACAGGGCTCATAATAACACTAAGGATGGTTTTTTGAGGGTGCTCCTGGTGATCTGTCAGGGACACTCTGAAGACACAGAAGGGAGAAGGGGGTGTGTCCTGGGCTGACAGTTTTGTACGAAGCACCTGAAAAGTCTTCAGTAATGACATGAGCCCCAGAGTACCAAAACTTAGTCTCTCTTGAAGAAATTGAAATTTTTTTTTCCTTTTTTGATAACCAGTAATTGTGTATTTCCCTTTTATCCTGGTTGCCAGAAAGGTCAGAGTAACATTTGATATTAACAAAGATTTCATATGACAATTCATGGGTGAAATCTGTTTCCTTCTGCTTAGAGACCTGACTTCATTTGTATGTTATTTCTAGCATCTGTGCCTGTTGTTCTCGGTTTTGTCAACATGTTTTTGGATAGAATCAGAAAGTAAACAAATCAGAAAATGAACAAATGAATGAGTGAATGAACAAATGGTCAAAAGAATGATAATGAACACCTCATGGATTCAAATGGACACATACACGGAACCTTCCCCTCTTCCTTTAGTTTGCAACTCACCCCTCACTCCACCCTCCCTCCAGAAGCATGTAACAACAGCTCATTTAAATGCCAGTGAGTTCTTTTTTTTTTTTTTAAGATTTTTATTTATTTATTCATGAGAGACACAGAGAGAGGAAGAGACACAGGCAGAGGGAGAAGGAGGCTCCCACTGGGAACCTGATGTGGGACTTAAAAGCAGGACCCAGGATCAAGGCCTGAGCCAAAGGCAGATGCTCAACCACTGAGCCACCCAGGGGTCCCTAATTGCTGGTGAGTTCAATGAACAAAGTTAACTGGGTGTGGGGGGCCAGACAGAGCTGTCTTTTTAGGTAAAACAAGAGCTGTTTACTACAGGAGAGCTTCGATTTGTTCAAGCTTCTGTCAAAGAGAAGAGAACTCACATCCTGTCAGCACAAGGAGCCAAACAACACCCCTGATGACACTATGGGGCACTAACACTGTGCAGGTGGTTCAGAGACACCCTGACCACTGGATTCAAGGATTGCTGAAAGATACCTCATCCAGCTCCAATGCTGTATGATCCTGTATCATTCATTAATCAAGGCCATTCTGTAATTTCTGCCTTGGCATCTTTAAAAGTTTTCACTCTTGCACTAAAAAAATACTCTGAGAGCCCAGAACATATCCCATTTTTGTTTCTGTCTTTCTAGTATGGATCCCAGAGAACGCTTCAGTTTTAGTTTCAAGCTTTCTGTTGCTTTAATTCTAACTTAATCTCAGTTGAAAAATCCCTCCTCTTTCTTCCTTGTAAAATTCTGGAGCTTTGAAGCAGCAGCCTGGCTTCCTGCCAGGAATCAAAACCCACAGCTTTGTTCTTTGCTCTACCTCTTATACATGGGCCCTGATAGGAAAAGGCCCTGGCGATTTGTTTGGTCTTTGGCTGAGCATGTTTTTAACACATACAACAGATAACTGTGTATGGAGCCAAAGGGAACAAAGTGCAGGGACTGTGCAGGGAAAGTATGTTGCTAAGGCACAAAGTTTCAACCACTGCTCTCCCAGAAGAACAAGTATCACACTCTTCATCTTTTAAAATATTTGCCTCATGTTTACATAGTGTCTGTATGTTTGCAGAGCACATTCGCTGGACACTGTTTCACAGGCTTGGAAGTGCTCTGCATTGGAATGAGTCTGAGAGGTCATTCTCGTCCAACAGGGCCGCACAAAGCAGGAGTCATTTCAGGAACATTCCCGAGATGTGTTCACCTGCTTGAAAACATTCAGAGGCTGGACAGCCTCCTCTGGATATCTGTCACCGTCAGTCTTAGGAATGTATTCCTTCTAAGGAGTCAGAACCATACTCCTTGTAACTTTAGCATGTTAATCCAGCCCATCCAGGGTCCCTACAGCTCTAGAGTAAAGTAAGTCATTTGTGACGGGTGAACAGCATGAGTTAGCTCTGTGTTCCCTGAGAGCAAAGCGGGTTATTGAAGCCTCTGAATCTGAGGTCGAGCATCCAGCCAGCTGCTCTTTGACTCTGAAGTTCACCCTAATCAGTGCAACAGCAGCAATGATGTCAGGATGTCTGCCTCACAAACACTGCTGGGGAAGAGACTTCGCAGGGCACAGATCACTGGAGGCAGTAGCTAGGTCTCTCCATGAAAAGTATTGTTACCAGGTGAGTAAATAGCTCATGGTTACTCACTTTTATCCCCCATCAGAAAGAGCCTGTGTGGTTTTTACAGGAAGATCAAGCAAACCCCTGAGTTCTGTTTTGCTCCCTGGACTGGGTGAGTTAAAGTTCTGACAGTTCAATTGTGATTACAACAGCACGCACGTTTTTCGAAGCAGTGAAGGATGCACTGTGCTCCCATTTTCTTGACTTCATGCTTTTACTCCAGCTTTTCAAATATTTGAAAAGGACAGAGCTTTCAAAAGCATCCAATGGCTGTCCATCTGACTTTGAACACTCTCTCTGCTCCTCGACATGGTCTTCACAAAGCCCCCCAGAGGCTGACCCCCCATAGGATCTCCTCTCCCAAACGTGGGATCCTTCCTTAATCGCTCCCTCCCGGCTCCCTCTGCTCCAGCCCCTCCGGCCCTGCTGCTTGTCCCCTGACACAAGCAGCAAGCCCCTGCATGGTGGCCTCTGTCCTTACCAGGATGGGACTTCCCCAGACCCCCCAAGCTCATTCCATCACTTCCTTCAAGTCTTTGCCCAGAGGCCACCTTATTCGAAATCCCTTCCTCACACACCCAGCGTGGACTAGCTTGTTCCTCTTCTCACCTTTATCCATCGTATCCTGCAAAATACATCACCCCTTCTGAACTGGGACCTACTCTGTAAGCACAGACTCGACAAGAACCAAAATTCTTGTTTCTGTTACTGCTGTTTCCCGACAGCGCCTTGCAGGCTGGTGGAACTCAGAAAATATGTGCATTTGTGGCATAAATGAATAAAAGAAGACAGGCCAATAATGCTAACGGTCTTGTTTGCTGCCCCTTGCCCACCTCCAGCCTAGGAGGGAGCAAGCAAGGCCTGCGGCAGAGCTCTATGAACAGGAGGCTTCTGTTTTCTGCCCCTTCTACTTCTTGGCTGGGCTCGCCAAAGGGAAAATCCTGAGCTCTCTGTCCTATGGCTCATCTGAAAAAGTCTCTGTGCTCTGAAGAAGGAAGGCTATAGTGTGTAGAGGACAGACGGCGGCCAACTAACAGGGTGTAGCACACGACTGGGCTCATCATAAATTTTAAATGATTTACGATGTCCTTCTGGGCACGGAGCCTGCACTCAGGAGCGGAGGCCGGGGCATATGCCACCAGCGGCTCGCTGTGGACGCGCCGCCAGGATTTTACACTACTCTGGGAGTATCTGTGAGAGTAAATCTTGCAGTCAACAAGCCACTTGTGTTTTCTTTTGGCGAGGAAAGAGAGTCCTAATTCTCAATTCTAACGCTGTTTAATGACAGAACAAAACAGAAGAGCAATTAGACTATTGAATACGAGTCCGTGTTATCTTTTTGGTTGTGAGTGCTGAATGGCTCACTGTGAGACTGTGACAGGAACAGGGAACTGCTTGTCTTGTGTTAAAGTGTTCATAAGAGCCCGGCTTGGCTTTGCCTCACCTCAACAGCAGTTACAGAAAACAGAATGTCAAAACAAAACAAAACAAAACAAAAACAGGCTCCTTTTTTAAAAGACCCTTCACTACAGCGCAGGGAAGTCCTTTAAAGAAGCCACCACTACAATGCCACCCAACGGGCCATTTGTAAGGACTTTCCAAAACATCTCAAGAACATAAGGCAGTGAAATAAAGCCAACACCCCACCCCATCCCCAACGAAAAATGCTCAGGGGGGCTGGCTATTTTCATTTCTATCCATGTCTCTCCCCTGCTTACAAATCCGACAGACTAGGGAATAAGCCGAGCCCCTCCAGGCCGCAGCCAGGCTTTAGAGCTGGTCCCAGTGGACCATCCTTGTCCTCCCTCTTGTTTATCCTTTTCCACAAGTCCATTGTTAAAGCGTAACCTTACTCTTACTTTTTGCCATTTCCTAAACATTCCCTGTACCTCCTCAGCCCCATTCCTGTGCTGTTTCTAGAATCAGACCCTTGGCCTCTCCCTCTGGTGAAATCTTCCTACAATCCTAAAAACCTCTTCAGACAGCGCCCCCTGCAGGGCGCCATCACCATTCTGGCTGACGAGAGGCAATAATCACTGTTCTAAAGCACTTTAAAGTGACTTGTCTGAGGGACTCAGTCGGTTGGGTGTCTGCCTTCCACTCAAGTCATGATCCTGGGGTCCTGGGATCGAGCCCCACATTGGACTCCTTGCTCAGTGGGGAGCTTGGTTCTCCCTCTGCCTCCCTGTGCTCTCTCTTGCTATCTCTGTCTCTCTCTCAAATGAATAAATAAAATCTTAAAAAAAAGTAACTTGTCTATGCCTCAGCTTTTTCATCTACAAAATGGGAGAACAGCTGCTACCTTTTCTGGTTCTTCTGGCAATAAATGAGTTAAAAAGCTCAAGTGCTTAGATGAGTACCTAGAAACTAGAAAGCCCCAAATAAATGTTAGCTATTACTATTATTTCTGTTATAGCATTTCTTTTTCATTGCAACACGTGGACATAGTTGCATATTCACATGACTCCAATCCCTATGAGGGATGTCTTGTTTATCATTTCATCCCCACCACGCCCAAAATGATGTATTGCACTAAGTTTTTCGTTTTGTTTTTTGAAGGAGGGGGGAAAGGTATGTCTAGCACCCTTTTCTAATCCTTTCTACTTATTATCTTTTTAAAGATTTTATGTATGTATGTATGTATGTATGTGTTTATTTATTTATTTGAGGGAGTGAGAACGCACATATAAGCAGGGGGAAGGGGCAAAGGGAGAGGGAGAAGCAGATTTCTCGTTGAGCAGGGAACCTGATGAGAGGACTTAATCCTAGGACTCTAGATCATGACCTGAGCCGAAGGCAGAGGGTTAACTGACTGACCCACTCAGGTGCCCACCTTTTCTACTATTTTATAAATAGCCCTCCTGATAGCCTTTGAGGAACCACCTTCCTCCTCATTCAGTCCATGCGATTTGTGTAAAGCTACCCCCAATCCTGGGCTCTAGCGCACCCAGGCTTATCCAATCAGGGCCTGATATCTTCCTTCATTGGTGACTGATTCAGAGAGGGGCTGTGCCCAAGTTGTACCAATGACATCCAGTCTAAGAATTTCTGGAACAACAGGAAAAGAGGGCTCTCTCTTCTTCCGTATCTGTTAAAACTAGCTGCAGATGAGCCTAGAGCTGTAAGTAGTCATTTTGCCTCCATAAAAGTCTAATTTAAAATAAGAAAAGTCCATACTGAGGAACATAGGCTCAAAGGAGACAGATTCCTTTTTTTTTTTTTTAATTTTATTTATTCATGAGAGAACAGACAGAGAGATACAGAAACAGGCAGAGGGAGGGGCAGGCTCCATGCAGGGAGCCCTACATGGGACTAGATCCTGGGTCTCCAGGATCAGGCCCTGGGGTGAAGATGGCGCTAAACCACTGAGCCACCCGGGATGCCCATGAGACAGCTTCCTAATCTTAGCTTTTAAGCATCTGGATCCAACCAAATTTATAAGCTGTTTGCCCCTGAGCTTTTCACTTGCAGGAACCAGTAAGTTCCCCATTTGCTTAAGTCTATTATTATTCATCAGCAGTAAAGAGCTTTTACTCTTGAAGAATCAAAAAAAAAGGTGCTACATAGATGCTTCTATAAAGTGAATTTTCTTCCAGCAGAGGCCAAAGATTCTTTAGATTTGCAGCGCAGAAATATGAAAGAAGTACACCAGACTCTTATACAAGAGTTTGAAACTTGACCAGAGCTTATAAAGAGGAAGATGGTGAGATCTATATCCCCTTCTCTTGGGAAATCAATGTCACAACTTCCTCCAGAAATCTGATAGTAATCATCCATTTATTTGATGTTTAGGTAGCATGTTTATATTTATTTTCTCATCACACTTCCCAGTATTCCTGAAAGACAGGCTAAGCAATTCCTTTTAGTTCCCTCAAACAGATAAGGATATCAAGACTCACAGAGGCGAAACCATTTGCCAATCACAAGATCAGAATCTGGTTGAACCCAAATGTGTCTAACCAAAAACCTACTGCTTGCATTCTCCAAACTAAATTGATAATTATAAAGATTTCAAGTTTCCCACAACAGATGTAATGTAATGTTTTCCAATTTCCCTTCAATAAGGTAAAAAAACCTTTTAAAGTTAATTTTAAATGAGCAATTTTTAGATAGCAGTACATCTTCATAGTTCAAATTATAAAAGGATACAGTGAAAACTCTCACTTTCACCCTGTCCCCCACCTATTCAAATTGAACTCCACCTATATTTCACAAGCAAATAACTACTTTTATTAGTATCCCATGGCCCCTTCCATACTTTCTTAGGCAAATCCAGATATTCATTTTAATTATTCTCTTTTTTTACATTCAAGGTACACTGTTTTACAAACTGTTCAGCACTATGCTTTTTCATTGAACAATGTATGTAATACTTTTAAAATTTCAGGTGATGGAGTAACAGACAAAGGTCAGGCTGGGGAGAGAAGAGGTGATGATTTTTGCCTTGTGCAAACAGCAGCAGCTGAAATCACTGCCATTTCCAGGGAGGGCAAGCTGGGAATAGTCATGGCAAGTCAACTCAAAGAACGCGGGGATTTTATTCCCAAGGGAAAAGGTTTAGGACTAGAACAATGAGCAAGTCCCCAATCCCAGATGGGCCAGGAAGTACAAGTAATCTCAGGAGAGTAATCAGAGGCCAGGATCTGTGAGCTACGTGAAACACTGCTTGTCTTTCTTCCAGTGTGACTCTCAAAAACACATGACAAACACAAATGTTCAAGACAGGTGCTTTTGGATTCATCTTGTGTTTCCATTTCTTGTTTCTTTACATTAAAAGATAGTAAACCCCAAACAGGGTAAGACCACAAAAGGGACAGAAATTTAAAATAAAGATAATGAGGATCATCCTCAGAGCAATTAATTCTAACTTCACACTAAGAACAAGCTAGAGACTTGATATAAAAATGAATCTCAGCTCTAAGTCCTAAAGAGGTTTTGCAAATGAGGGCATCATAAACAGTACTCGTTAGAGAAGAAGTTCTTAGAGAGCCTGACCTTCTGAATCTGAGGCCCTTCTCCTTGATTTGCTTCAAGACAGCCTTAAACATTTCAGGGACTCAGCAATGTTGATTGAGATGAGATCCTATCTCATGTCACCGCTGACCAGATATTCAAAAGGCAGGCAAGAGTTGCTGTGAAAGAGACCTTAGTGATACTAAACTATCCTAAATTAAGACCTTCTTACTTGTTCAAACATCAGATTCAACTGCATCTGAAATTATTCATACTTTACGCCCAAATTTTTTGAAGGCATTAACGTGTAATCTTTAAAAGCCTGTTTATATTTAATGAACCTAGAAACTACGTAAAAAACATTACCAACTCAAACCAATAGATGTGAATAACCCATCAGAGTTAGTAAGAAGATTGAGTAGGCATTTCTGCAATCCATGTTTATTTACTACTTCATTTACACATCTAATCAGACTAGGTTTCTTAAAGTGATTAAAAATTTGTTTTTCTTTAAAAATTATTTATTTGAGAGAGAGAAAGAGAGAGATCGTGGGTGCTCACATGAGTGGAGGGAGGGACAGATGGAGAGGGAGAAGCAGACTCCCCACTGAGCAGGGAGCCCAACGTGGGGCTCCATCCCAGGACCCTGAGATAATGATCATGACCTGAGCTGAGTGAAGGCAGATGCTTAACCGACTGAGCCACCCAGGCACCCCAGATTACAACCATTTAAAATAGCATCTGGCTGGCACACAGTAAAAATTCAACAGGGTTAGTTATTATTATTAATACCCATATATCTTCCTCCTACTTTAATTGTAATCCCAAATAAAATTGCAAATGAGAAACAGAAATCAAAGTTTGTCTACTTTTTATTTTTTAACACTTTACTTCATATGCTGCAGATGTAGCAAATTATGTAAATTATCCAAAGGAACTTTTGCAAATCTCATAGAGTAGTAACTAAATTCAACTTTTAGCACTGAATTGTGAAAGTAGCAAAAAGAAAGGACTACATAATACTAGCAATATGCCAACATCAGATTTAAATAGGCGATTAAATTTTAGTTGGTATCCCTAGTGTTTCGCACTTGATTCACCTAAGGTTTTCTTTAAAAACAAATTACAAGAGGTGGGAGGGAGACGAAAGGAGGAATTTTTGTTTAATGGTAGACAGTGTAGATTTTGCAAGATGAACAAGTTCTGGAGATCTGTTGATTAAAAATGTAAATATACTTGACATCATTGAATTGTATACTTAAAAATGGTTATTAGGACAGTAAAATTTATGTGTTTTCCATTAGAGAGAGAGAAAGATCATGAGCAGGAGAGGCAGGGGGAGGGAGAAGCAGACTCCCCGCAGAGCAGGGAGCCCACTGTTGGGCTCAAACTCAGGACCCTGGGATCACCTCAGCTGAAAGCAGATGCTTAACCGATTGAGCCACCCAGGTGCCCCTCCACCACAATTTTTAAAATAAATTAAATTGGAATACATTTTTGAACTATGTTAATGCTGAGCCACATATCAAATAAGAAAAACAGATCAGAAGGTATTTTCAAAGAATTTTAGCCACATTGATATTTACTGTGTTCACCAACTATTCTCCAGGATCCAGTCTTCTTGCTAGCCCTGCTTTTAATTCTCTTATATTTCTCACATAGTCTCTCCTGCCCTGCCTTTTAATAGGTACTAATTAAACAGAGTTTGGAATAAAGAAAACCTTAAGAGCATCTGTCTCAAAACCTGGAGAGTCTGGGTTTGGGAAAGTAGGTGAAAAAAAACTTAGCACAAAAATGTTATAAGCCTCGATGAGCAAACTCTTTTCATTTAACAAAAAGAAGAAAGAATTAAGACTGCAATTTGTATTCCAAGTGGGAAACAAATCAGAAAATATAGAAGCCAAAAAACAGTCACTTTCCAGGATTTAGCCCTTAGTGATAAAGACCGGATTCGTACCACAGGATGAAAAAAATCAAAACAAAACCACAAAGGGAAATAATATGCAAAGGAAACAAAATAATGGACTTTCCTGACACAATTCTCTGACCTAGGACAGAAAGAGTTCTGTAGCACCTTTAAAAAGTATTTTACCAGTGGCACTACTCCAAAGGAAAATGAAATTAGGAAATTATCCACCCAAGTAAGGTTTATAAACAATCAGATCATCTCTTAAAGCAATTCAAACTATGTCTCATCCCAGTGGAAGCCTTTTTTTCAAGATGTCAATGGGAACATTGTTCCTCTCTTCTACATCCCCTTCAGCAATTAAATGTGGCAAAAAAAAAAAAGGAACAAAGAAATGCAAGTTAATAATTCTATATTCCATTCTAGTGGGCGTGATTCTTAAAAAAAAAGGTGTAATTTATAATCAGAAACCAGTAAAATCTGTAGTGTTTATGGCTCACTTGAGAAGGTTTGCATAGAATGGTCAGTGAAAATGCTTTGTGTAAAAAAAAAAAAAAAGAAAAAAAAAAGAAAGAAAGAAAGAAAGAAAGAAAGAAATAAAGAAAATGCCTTGCGTATCTGAGCTCACTTATCCCAGCAAAGCCTAACTCTCCCTAGGAAAGGCTACATGCCTGAGATCTAAGTCTGCTCTATGGATCAACAAATTTAAAACTAGAACTCAGCTTAGATTAAACAAACAATATCACATTTTCTAGAATGGACAGGAAGCAAGGGAGTCTCCTCAACTCCATTTAGAAATAAGATTTTCTGTTTCTATTTATCTAAAGAAGGTGGGTCCTAATGGTTTGGCCATTCATTGTGCAGCTGGCTAATTTAAACCCATGATGGAAGGTTTTCTTATTTATGAAACCACTAACTTCTATTATGAAAAATATACAAAAAGTTAGCACTCACATTACTCTTTCCCATAAATGGGTTTCATCCCTAGAATAGATCTATAATGAATAATAAATGCTCCATAAATAAAAAGATGGGGCCTTAGTGATTCTTTCCATCTATCTATATGTAGGAAGATTGAAACAAAAAAAAAATTCATTCTACTGGGGAAAAAAAACAAAGAGGAATATTTAGTCTCCTTCATTTTTAATGCATAGAGAGGAAATTTGTTTTAATGCCATTGTATGTCTTCAGGAAAACAGAATAAAAGAATTTCAGAAAAAGTATGTTCTTTCTCTTATCCACTGAATTTTTAACACTCACTTGGTCTAATTAGGTTCACTTATAAAATTTACAGGTACACAAATGGTGAACTAAAACACAACCCAGGCATCCTTTTTGTGTCAATAATGCCCTCACATTGACCTTTTAAACGCTGTTGCCATACAGAACAGACAGTAACAGTTACTTAAGTTCATTATCCATTCATGAGGGAATAGGCCCCCAACCTGTCCATTAAATTTGGTGAAATATTAATTTTGTCTATTTTGGCTTCTCAATTCCTTAGGCTCTTAAACAGCTCTCAAGGATATGAACACTAAGAAAGAATTGAAAACTGGTATAGTTGTCCCTCCCCCATTCCAGCACTTACCAAATCACATTCACTTGCAAACACCACAAATATGCAATAGGTAAGGACTATCAAGAGCTCCTCATTAATTAATTTATTCAACAAACATTGACTAAATGCTTTAACATAAGCCAGACACTATTCTAATTGCTCTTGAATTTTATCAAAGAAGAAAACAAAAATCCCAATTCTCATGGAATTTATAATCTAGGGGGAAGGGAAGCCAGTTAATAAACAACAGAGATGATTTATAAACATTAGAAGGCTTGATGTGAGGGTGCCTGGGTGGCACAGTAGGTTAAGCATCCAACTCTTGGTTTCAGCTCAGAGCATGATCTTAGGGTCTTGAGATAGAGCCCCAAGTCAGGCTCTACACTGAGCACGGAGTCTGCTAAAATTTCTCCCTCCCCATCGCACTCTCTCTCTCACTCTCTCTCTCTCAAATAAAAAAATAAATCTTAAAAAAAAGAAAAAGAAGAAAGTAAGATGTGCTGCGGAAAGAAGAAAGTAGGGCAGAAAAAGAAGAACCTACCTTACACCCACAAGGATGGCAATAATAAAATAAATAATAACAAATGCTGTCCAGCCTATGGATAAATTAGAACCCTCATACACTGCTGATGGGAATGTAAAATGGTGCAGCTGCTTCAGAAAACAGTCTTGGCAGTTCCTCAAAATGTTAAACATTGAATTCCCATATGACTCAGCAATCCCATTTCTAGATGTATAACTAAGAGAAGTGAAAATATGTGTCTGCACAAAAACTTGTATACAAGTATTCATAGCAGCATTATTCACAACAGTGAAAATAGAAACAACCAAAATACATGTCCATCAACTGATGATGGATGGATAAATAAAATGTGATATATTCCTACAATGGAATATTATTTGACAATAAAAAGAAATTAAATATTGATGCATGTTACAATGTGGATGAACCTTGAAAACTTTACACTAAGTGAAGGAAGCCAGTCACAAATGGCTATATATTTATTGTATGATTCCATTTATAGGAAACATGAAGAATAGGTCAACCTATCAAGGCAGAAAACAGGGGTGGGTGGGGGAGGGGAAGGAAAATGACTGCTAGATTGGCTCTCTTTTTTAGGGTGATGAAATGTTTAAAATAGTTGCAGTTGGTAAATATTACTAAAAACCACTGAATTACACATGTAAAATGGGTGAATTGTATGGTATATGAATTATATCTCAAAAAAGCTGTTAAAGAGTGCTGGGAGAGAAGAGAGATTCAGTATAGAGATTGAATGAAGGCAGACCTCACTGAGAAGTTAGCAATGAAATACGGACTACATTGAAGGAGATGAAGTAGTTGGTTAACCATAAAGAAATCTGGAGGAAGAGCCTTCTTTCAAAGCACCCGAGATGCTAACAAAACTCACCCATAATAAAAGAGATAACCTGTACCTGTTAAAGAAATTGAATTTTCTGTTTAAAATCTTAAAAAAAAAAAATCTTTAGGCCCAGATTGTTTCACTGGTAAATTCTATCAAACATTTAAAGAAGAAATAATACCAATTCTGCACAATCTTTTCAAGTCATTTTATGAGGTCAGCATCACCCAGATACGAAAACCAAAAATAGTATAAAAAAAGAAAACTATAGACGAATATCACAAATCCTCCACAAAATATTATTAAGTAAAATCCAGCAACAAAGGAAAAGAATAATATACTACAACTCAATGGGGTTTTACCCCAGGGAGGCAAAACTGATTCAATATTCAAAAATCTATCAATGTAATCTATTATAATAATGGTCCAAAGAAGAAAAATCACATGGTCATATCAATTGATAAAAAAAGAGCATCTGAGATATTCAACATCCGTTCGTAATAAATACTCCCAGAAAATCAGGAATAAAAGGGAACCGGCTCAATTTGAGAAAGTGCATCTGCAAAAAGCCTTCAGCTAACACCATACTTAATGAAAGCTCCTTCTAAGAATGGATGTCCCATATACCATACCTATTTACTATAATACTGGAAGTCCTAGCCAGGCAAGAAAAGATATAAAAGACATACAGATTGAAAGGTAGAAATACAACCATGCCTAATCACAGACAATATAAGGGTCTACAGAGAAAATCCTAAGGAATCTTCACTAGCACTAGTAAGTTTAACAAAGTAGCATGATACAATGTATTTCTGTAAACTAGAAATGAAAAAATTTGAAACAGAATTTTAAAAAAATATATGTTTATAATAGTTTTTAAAATTTTTAAAAAAGATTTTATTTGAGAGTGAGAGCATGAGTGGGGGGAGGGGCAGAGGGTGAGAGAGAAGCAGGCTCCTGGCTGAGCAGAGAGTCCAATGCAGGGCTGGATCCCAGGTCCCTGGGATCATTACCTGAGCCCAAAGCAGACATTTAACTGGCTGAGCCACCCAGGCACCTGATATATTTAGAATAGTTTTTTTTTTTTAAAGAAAGAAAAGAAATACTTAGGTATAAATTTAATACTGTTTTCTAAACATTTCAAAATGCTAATGAAAGAAATAAAAGAGCTAATTAAATAGAAAGACAGAGCAGTTCATATATTAGGAAAGTTAACATAGTAAAGATACCAATTCTATATAAGTTGCAAGTTAACATAGTAAAGATACCAATTCTATATAAGTTGTAATTCCAATAAAAATCCTAGCAGGAAATTTTTGAGAATATAAACAATTTGATACCAAAATTTGTGTGAAAAGGCAAAGAAACTAGTTAAAAACAATTTTGCAAATGAAGAATGAAGTTAGAAATATTATAGGATCTCATTTTAAGACTTATAAAGTTAGAATAATCAAGAAAGCATGATATTGGTGAAGAAACAGACACACAGATTAAGAGAAAAGAATAGTGAGTCTAGAAATAAACTTACACAAATGTGAATCTTATTTTTGACAAAGAACATGTGGCCAATTAATTTTTGGCAAAGACACAAAGGCAATTCAATGGATAAAGGACAGTCTTTTCAACAAATTGTCTTGAAAGTTCTTACAAAAGACACCAAAAACACGATCCTGAAAAAAAGAAGTAATAAATTGTATTTCATCATAATTAAGACCTTTGCTCTGAAACAGACACTGTTAAAGAATGAAAAGACAAACTACAGTCTGGCAAGAACTATCTCTAATAACATATCTGATAAAGACATTATATCTAGACTACGTAAAGTACTCTTGAAACTCAAGATTAAGAAGAGAATAACTCCTTAAAAATTGGCCCGAAGACTTGAACAGATATTTATCAAAGAGAAGTATATGGAAGAAAAATATGCTTATTGATTTTTTAAAATAATACAAAGCTGATTGAATGGGGAAAGGACAGTCTTTTTAACAAATGGTATTAAAATACCTGGGCATATATATGCAAAAGACAAATCTTGACCTAACCTTATACCTTACATAAGAATTAACCCAAAATTGATCGTAAATCTAAACGTAAAATATAAAACTGTAAAACTTTTAGAAGAAAACAGAGAAGAAATTCTTTGTGATCTGAGGTTAGGCAGAAAGACACAAAGAAAAAACATGACCTATAAAGAATAACTGATAAATTGAACTTCATCAAAATTACAGATTTTTGCTCAGCAGCAGAGATTAAGAGAATTAAAAGACAAGCTACAGACTCAGAGAAAATATTTGCAATCACATATCCAACAAAGAACTTATATCCAACATATAAAGAACTCTCAAAATTCAGTTGTAAGAAAACAAGAAACAAGAAAACAACAATTACAAAATAGGTGAAAGATCTTTACCAAAGAGAATATACAGATGGCAGAAATGTTCATGAAAAATAATTGAACATCATTAGCCATTACGGAAACCCAAATTAAAACTATGACAAAATACTACCACATACCTACTAGAATGGCTAAAATAAACAATAATGACAGCACATCCATGTTCATAGCAGCACTATTCACAACAACCAGGAGATAGAAGCAACTTAAATGTCCACTGACAGATGAACGGATAAACAAAATGTGGTATATACACACAATAAAATACTATACAATCATAAAAAGAAAGGAATGCTGACACATGCTTCAACATGAATGAAACATGAGGATATTTTATGCTGAGTGAAATAAACCATAGTAGGATAACTACTGTAAGATCCCATTTATATGAAATACACTAACGTAGTTATCTTCACACATATAGAAAGTAGATTGGTGATTACCGGGAGGTGGGGAAGGGGGAGTAGAAAGTTTTTCAATAGGTAAAGAGTCTCATTTCTGCAAGATGAAAAAGTTCTGGAGATCTGTTTTATAACAATGTAAATATACTTTACATTTCTGAACTGTAATTTTAAAAATGGTTTAGAGAGTACATTTTATGATATATCTTTTTACCACAATAAAAAAATAATAAT
Source organism: Nyctereutes procyonoides (assembly GCF_905146905.1). Taxonomy (NCBI): domain Eukaryota; kingdom Metazoa; phylum Chordata; class Mammalia; order Carnivora; family Canidae; genus Nyctereutes; species Nyctereutes procyonoides. Next base: position 1,450,330 of record NW_026575146.1, on the reverse strand, counting down.
GACAATACCAAGTGCTGACAAGGATATGAAGCAATTGGAACTTTCTTATGTTGCTGGTAGGAATGCAAACCTCTGGAAAATAGTCTGTGGCAGTTATAAAGTTAAACATATATCTAACAATGTATGACTAAACAATCTCACTCCTACATATTTTCCCTAGAGAAATGAAGACTTTCATGCACACAAAAACTTTTATGTATTTATAGCAGCTCTACTCATAATCACCCAGAATTAGAAACAACCTATGTCCTTCAACAGGTGAATGCACAAACAAACAGGGTATATCCATAGCACAGAATACTACCCAACAATCAGAAAGAGTGACTCATACATGCAGCATCCCAGATGACTCTCAAAGGTGAAACAGCAAGTGAAGGAAACCAGTCTCAAAACATTTCATGCTGAATGATTTCAATGTCGATGACATTCTTGCAACAACAAAATGATAGTGAAGAACAGAGCAGTGGTTGTCAGCAGTTAGGAGCTGGGGGAGGAGACGGAGAAGAGGTAAGATATGACTGTAAAAGGGTAGGGCAGGAGGATTGGGGAGCAATGGAACTGTAACATATCCTGATAATGGTGGTAGTTAAACAAAACATATGTATATTAAAATTCTCAGAACTGCACACACACACACACACACACACACACACACACACACACACTCACCCCAAAGTAAAAAATACCAGAGTACTGAATGACCAAGAAATGACCTCTTTTGAGAAAGTCATGATCACAAATGCAGTAATAGTGAACTACTTAGTAGCTCCTTTGTATATCTGCCTCCAACCTAAGCCAAACACAATGACTACTTCCAAGAAAATCTCAGGAGGCCAGCGTCAGAGCTGTCAGGAAAGGCAGCTACATTTTCCCGTGGACTATAGGCTCACTGGCCAACAGCCATGGTCAAAAAGAGAGGCAAGGCAGAGAGAAGTTTCGGAAAAATCAAAAACCTATTTGTGTCTTCTGAAAGGACGAAAGGTTTGACATAGCAAGTACAAACCAGTGTTCAGTGAAAAGCTTCATTCTTAGGGCCCCAGTTTGCTTGGAGGAAGTTTACAGGAAATGTTTCCAAAGGGGCTGCCAAAAACAGCCATAGGTAACGTGGAGACTATGAGGTCTGGACTCTGCAAAAACCATTCCCATGATCTTTCGGCTGTGACCTTTACTTTTCTTTAGAGAGGAGCCACCAATAGGCAAGCTATAAATATACACCAGTTTTCCCCCTCAAAGTGAAGGTAAAAGGAGTTGAGGAATATCGCTCTTGGCTCTGACCTGCAAAAAGTACAAGATATCTAGAAGGATGGGCGGCCCGGGTGGCTTGGCGGTTTGGCGCCACCTTTGGCCCAGGGCATGATCCTGGAGACCCGGGATCAAGTCCCGCGTCGGGCTTCCTGCGTGGAGCCTGCTTCTCCCTCTGCCTGTGTCTCTGCCTCTTTCTCTGTCTCTGTGTCTCTCATGAATAAATAAATAAAATCTTTAAAAAAAAAGATATCTACAAGGAATGGAAAAATAGCAGAGTTAAGGAAGGCACAAAGAGAAATGTTTTGAGAAAGAAAAGAGGTATCAAAACTCTAGTTAAGAGGTTGACAAGAGAAAAACGGGTAACACAGAGAGAGGAGGGGGAAAGCTGATGTGCTATGTGGATCTGGAACCAGCAGCAGGAGACACATCTGAGAAGCATGGGACCCCCCAACACACCAAAGGACAAGGTTCACAAGCCCTGAAACTTCCCCCTTTGTTAACTGCTATATCCCTGGAGCACAGAAGAGCATCTAGGCCCACGGTAGGAGGCCAGTAAAAATGTGCTGTGTGAAAGAATAAGGAGGGCTCAGCAGGGTGGTCAGGAAGAGTCAACCAGTGGTCACAGAGGAGCTCTCACTGATGTGTGTGCTCAAAAACAACGCCTCACACAGACCTGGGTGGCTCATCAGAAGGAACAGTTTTCTCATAACATCTCTCTTAGGACACAAAGGAGGCCTTACTTACTGAGACTCCTCAAACCCCACTCTACTGATTTTTAACAAGAGGCATAATTATCTTTCCCAGAAACAACTGGATAGCCCATGCAGTCAGAACTCTGTTTCCTGAGGAGGAAACAGAAAGGTGTGGAAGGCCGGGTATGGTTTTCTAACTTCTTGGCTGAAATCATGATATACCAAGAATGGACATCCAAAGTGAGTAGCTGTTGGAACTGATGGTGTCAAATCAAGGTCTGGTTTTCTGGACCATAACATTTGTATAGTACTGCTAGGCCTGTGAGGCCCATTCCACGGAAAAAGAGGTGATATACTGGGTAGAGACTGGATTGGCCTAGTGAAGAGAATCTTAAAGCTAAATTAGAGAGGGAAGAAAACACCCACACAATGGTCTACAATCAGGTCCCATGGAAGACAACAGCTAGGATAGAAGACACAGCAGCAGCAGGGATTTCTGGTGCCTTCAGAGAAAGCAGCATCCCAGAAGTGTGGACACAACATGAACGGGTACAGAGACAGAAGAGTAGATCTCCTAAAAGAGATCTGAGGTGTCAACCCAGGAAAGTAACTCTTCAACACGTGGTGAGACAGGAATCCTGATAACTTGAAAGAGACAGATCTGATCCAAGAATATCCAATGTCAGGAGGGGGAGCACACCCAGCTGGACACAGCGAAATACACAGAACTGAGGGAGACATACACTGGAAAATACGTAGAAGTGGGTACACGGAAAGGACATATAGCACATTGTTACAAGGGGTAAAATGGATCACTCAGCTTGGAGGATTTGTCTGTTTTTCTATATGTAGAACATTAAGTGAGCAAAAGATATTTCATTCCTACAGATAAATTCTTAAAATTTTAATAACAAGATGAATTCCTATTCTGGATGCAATTCTAAATATATATAAAAAAAACATGGTTGGTGAAGTGCAATCATAAAAATTTTGGGGAAATCATGGTGCTATCTTGGCATTAATATGGTTAAGAAAGGGAACATGAACATGGTACCCTGTGGGCTCTGTGAGAGCAGGGACCTTGTCAGGATTGTTCATTGCTGTGTCCTTAGAACACACTGTCTTGGGGCTGGTACTCAACAAAAATGTACTGAATAATCTAGACAGTTTAGTATGGCCCCATGGTGAAAATCTCTGAATTGAAAACACATTGAGGGTATGAAAAGGACTTTACAAAAAAGATGGAAGGACCATCAGGTAACACTGTGATCAGAAAATAGATATAAATATATTTATTAGTGCCAGGGATAGCTAGAAAAATTGGAGATAATTTGTTTCAGGTCAGTGTAAAAGAAAATTTCCCCAACAACCAGAGCGAGGAATCAGGAGTTCAGAAGTTGAACAACAACATGTCAGGTTCGTTGGAGATCATGGACATTCCTGCCTTGGAGACAGACCCAGATGACTGGTAAGGTGCTCTACAGCCCAAAAGTTGTAAATTTCTTTTTTTTTTAAAGATTTTATTTATTTATTTATTTATTCATGAGAGACATAGAGAGAGAGGCAGAAACACAGGCAGAGGCTCCCTGTGGAAAGCCCAATGCAGGACTCGATCCCAGGACCCCAGGATCACGCCCTAAGCCAAAGGCAGATGCTCAACCACTGAGCCACCCAGGCGTCTCAAAATTCTCAATTTCATTGAACATTCAGAAGGTATTTTCCTAGAGATTCAGGAAGTAGTGTTTGTCTGTATTAAAATTGAACAAGTTTTAACAATACCCGACTTCAGGTAAATTGCAGATCAAACTGAATTTTATAAGTTAATTTGGGAACATACTTGTCATTCCAAATAATCTAAAAAATCAGTAACACAGACACCACTAGCATGTAAGTTGGGGACAAGTTTTTATCCACAGAGGCAATCATACATGATTGTTTCAATTTATAAAGGAATTCTCTGCAGGACTTGATACCCAGATCCACCAAAAAACATCAACATATGAGGGATTCTAAAGTTGGACTCCATGAAGTTGGATTTCTGATCTCCTGTCAAAATCTGGCTCCTAAATTCTAACTTCAGAAAGGAAGATGTAACAAAACATTTATATTACAGAGTTAAATTCCTTTCCTAAATTCTTGCTTCTCTTCTAGAATTGTATAGAGTGAAATTACATGATCTGTTTGGAGCCATGGTGCCGGCAAAAGCCATAAAGATTAACAACCATAAAGTTCATGAATGTGAGATATTTTAATCATTAAGAGATTGGATAAAGTTTATAATGAATTACATTCAGTGTATTGACACCCATTGCTAGATAAAAGGAAGTGCATGCTCTAACACATGATTACTTAATAGGATCTCCCTGGGTGCTCTTCTTTCCCTCCCACATGTATTTGCTCAAATGTTGTTGTCCTAGTAAAGTTTCTCTGACCACCACATCTTAAATTGTAACTTAGCTCCTACATTCCCCATTCCTTGCTTTGTTTTTTCTTCTCATTTTCTAACTTTGGTGGTTAATTTTCTGCCTCCTATCCTTACGAGAATATAAGCCCCATAGGGGAAGGCAGTATTGTCTCTTTTGTTCCTTGCTATATCACTAGAGTCTGTAACAGTGCCTGACATATAGTAGGTGTGGATGCTCAATAAATATTTGTTGAGAAGACAAATGAGTGCTGTCTAAAGTATAAGCAAGGAGCCCTATGTGGACCTGGTTGTGCTACGTGGTCTATGGCTGATTATGCAACTTCCTTCTGCTACAGTAAATTGGGAAAGGGAGAGATTCTCTTCTCTTCCTCCAACATGTGTTAGGGTGAATGATACACAAAAGTACTTCCATATTCTTAGTAGAACAAGATAGATGAAATAAAAATGGTGTCATTTATTATTGCAATCAGACCAGTCTTTAACAAATATCACCCTTATGCATATCTTCTAAGTTTGTCCTATTTTCTAGATATAGAAAATAATCCCAAGCTGCAACGTTATGCCTATATGGTTACAGACAACACTATCTTTCATAGGACCAAACATAATTTTACCCTTGTCAACCATGTTTATATGCATAAAATGCTGAAATTAGGCAGGTAAGTAGAACCAAAATTATTCTTCAGACCAAATCCTTTTCATAGCAAAACTCTAGTGTATGAAGCAAACTCTCATAGTAGGATTACCTTTCAGTGATTAATCCTTACTGATCTGGGTATGAAGCTATCTTTTAGAAATACAACATAGCATAATGGTCAAAAGTACTGGCAGTGGCACCACATTGCCTGGATTCAGATATTGCCTTTGCCTATTGCCAGCTATGCCTCCTCAGGCAAGTCATTTGAATTTTCTGGCCTTAGTGTTCTCATCAGTAAAACCAGGATAATAATAGCACTGAAACTTCATAAGCGTTTAATGACTTAATATGAGTAAAGTTCTTAGAGCAGAACCTGGCATATAATATCATTCAATAAAAATTAGACATTATTATTATTAGGGAATGCAGAGTACCAGTAAATTAAAGTTTCTACCAGATGACTCTCTACAAATCACTCTGATTCTTAGAATGCTGATAACTCGGGACAATGTTATTTAAAAATCGAGACAGGCATTCCTTTTGCCTTACTAACAACACAAAAAAAGTCATGATTATAATGAAGATCAATTTCTTCCTATTTAGAAGTAGAACTTACTTTTAAAATAAGGGCACAAGACAGGAAAAAGAAATTTTCCCTAATTATTTTATTGGCTTCTTGATAGTTGTACATGATTGCAATTGTGAGTACATGTTTTTTGGTTAGTATTTTAATTTACTGTCTTTCTCTTTTCCATTATGATTTTTCAATCTTTAATTTCTTTTACAAAGTCTTAAAGCATCCCGTGCTGTATTTTTAGTTATAGTGAATATTCAATAAACAAGCAATTCAAAGCACATCTAAGAGTATTTACTAGGGGGACGCCTGGGTGGCTCTGTTGCTGAAACGTCTGACTCTTGATTTTGGCTCAGATCTTGATCTTAGGGGCAGCCTGGGTGGCTCAGTGGTTTACTGAGTCTTTAGCCCAGGGCCTGATCTTGGAGACCCGGGATAGAGTCCCATGTCAGGCTCCCTGCATGGAGCCTGCTTCTCCCTCTGCCTGTGTCTCTGCCTCTCTCTCTCTCTGTCTCTCATGAATAAATAAATAAAATCTTAAAAAAAAGAAAAAGAGATCTTGATCTCTGGGTTGTGAGACAGAGCCCTGCACTGGGCTCTTTGCTGGGGGTGGAGCCTGCTTAGGAGTCTGTCTTACCTTCTCCCTCTGCTGCTCCCCATGCTTGTGCTCACAATCTCTCTCTCTCTCTCTCTCTCTCTCTTTGTCTCTCATCTCTCTTAAAAGAAAGAGACTACATACCAGGTATAAATCATAAAGCACTTGAACAAGACAGTCTCTGATCGAAATATTTTACATTGCAAATAGAGGTAGACACATAAACTAGAAAAGTCAAAATATTCATATTTTAACACAATTATAAGCAAAGGAGGGGAGGTCCCTACTTGGCTGATACAGAATCAAGGCTAAGAATATCTTCAGGGAAGGGGTGCCTAGGGAGCTCTGTCAGCTGAATGCCTGACTCTTGATCTCAGCTCAGATCTTTTAAAAACTTTTTTTTAAGATCTTTTAAAGATTTTATTTATGTGTTTGAGAGAGAGAGAGAGAGAGAACAAGCAGTAGGGAGGGGAAAGGGAGAGAGAGAGAGAGAGAGAGAAGCAGGCTCCTGGCTGAGCAGGAAGCCTGATGCAGGGCTCAACCCCAGGACCTAGAGATCATGACCTAAGCCAAAGGCAGACACACTTAGCTTAATCGACTGAGCCACCCAGTGCCCCTCAGCTCAGGTCTTGATCTCAGGATCATGAGTTCAAGCCCCACACTGGGCTCCATGCTGGGCATGGAGCCTACTTAAAAAAGAATACCTTCAGGAAAGAAGAGACATGTCACACCTCACACCCCTTGCATGACATAGGATTTTCCTAGGTGTAGCTGTGAGAAAAAGGTGCTCAGTGCAGGAAGAAAGAAGAAAGGCAGAAAGACTTGGGGACAAGAAGGCCTAGGGGCATGCTCATTAAGTGACTCTGTGTGACTGAAATGCAATGTAACTGACTGAGAAAAAATGACAGGAAAGGTCAGTTCGGGTTACAGCGAGGAGAGCTAAAGAGTCTGGAATTCACTTAGTAAACAATGTAGGGTCAAGTCATACTTTTTAAGCAAGAACTGACAGGACTGAAGTTCCACCTGAGGAGATTCTCTCATGGTGGTATCCAAGACGAGCTAGAGGAGAAAGGGTAGAAATGGGTAGTTTGCCTATCAATTCCCCCAAATTCCCAATAATCCTTATTCTTTCCAGTCACCTAGCTGTTGGGCTGTACCATTCTAACAAAAGAGTTTTAGCACCTGAGGTTTGTGTTTTGAGGGGATCACTCCCCAAAACCCCATCCTCTATTGTCTACTTTATACAGTAATTTCTGTCCTGAATCCTTTGGTAACTTCTTGTCCTAGTTGCTAACTGTGTTCCCCGGTTCCTTTAAAAAAAAAAAAAAAAAGGATGAGGACTCTGTTTGAATCTTTCTGATTCCTATACCAGGTACCATCTGCCCATGAGTACTACTACCTAAGTAACTTAAAACACTCTGGCTACTAAGGTTAACCTGGATTTCCCACTCCCACTCACCTGGATGCTCTGATATTCTATCAACCTTATTGGGTGGAACGCATGCCATTTTGGAGTGTAATACCTATCATTCTTTTTGCCTGGCCTGAGACTTGGAAAGTTGTCATCTTGGTTACTCTGGTGTTCCTGACAGCTCCTGGCATCCTGAACCTTCTCTGTCAGCCTCACCAGCTGGGTCAGGTTCCACTGTGGGCAGATTTACTACCAGAACCTTGCCTCTCCCTATCTTCTCTAGAATTCTATAGCTTTCTATAGTTGGTACAGCTAATACCTAAACATAACAAAGAGGCTACCTGCAATAATAGAGTGATAAGGACCAGATAATGGGGATAGAGAGGAAAGGCTAATGTTAGAGACCCTGCACCAGGAGAAAACACGTGAAAGGTTTTAGGAACTAATGGAATGTAGAAGATGGTATGAGAGAAGGAAGAGTCAAAGGATTCCACGGTTCAAAGTCTGGATGCCAAAGCAAGCCATGTCTGCAACAGCACAGATAGCTGGGATTGGCAAGGGATCTGTTTTGCTTTGGAATAGATTTTTTACATAGTATTTTTCCACTTCCACTTCTCTCACTCTGTACTCATTCATAGCATCTACGTCTCTAGAATGAAAGCTCCAGGAGGGCAGCAACCTTGCTCACCCATTCGCTCCAGAATCCCCAGCTCCAAAACAGTACTTGCATGCATCATATTTTCAGTGCAGATATATGTAGATGTTAGGAATGGATTTAATATGCATTCTCAGGCATTGCTAGCCATCAAGTGCGTGGGTAGATGTGCCTAGGTCTTGGATGGAGACTTCGTTTGAGAGATATGGGTACTGAGAAGAGATGGCATGATGAGGAAGAGCACAGTCAAAGCAAGGGGAGGGCTAAGACACGTAGCAAACTCCCTCAAAGGTTTAGGGGAGAGGAGAAGGGGGAGAGAGGAAGCAAAAGGTAAAAAGAAAAGTCAAAGACAACCAAGATAATGACATCTTTTGCAAATGAAGGGAAGATTAACCAGCGATGGCAAATGCTACAGAGGTTAGGATGGATGAAAATGAGAGAGTGACACTGAATTTCCTGATTGGGAGGCTTAGAGTGTCATTAGTGGAGTGCTGGATGCAGGGTCAGATGGCAGAGGGAAAGGAATGATAGTATGGAGAGGAAGTAGAAGCAGTGATACAGGCTGAATTTTCAAGACGTTTGGTCTTAATGGCAACACCAACAGAATCCGTAGCAGTTAGAAGAACATGTGTGTTTAGACAGGGGATTTGTTTGTATTCTTAGCTTTGGGGAGATGGAAGCATATTTAAAGATCCAGAGAGAGGAGCCTCAGCCACTACATGCGCACCATCCCCTAAAAAGAAAGGAAAAAAGAAAAAAAAGGAAGAAATAATTATGTAGGAAAAGAGGTGTAAATGACATTTTGAGTTCTAAAGATACGGAAGGGATATAACAAGAGCAAAGGTGGGACCAGGGAAGGGTCTTGTTGCTCAGGAGATGAAAAGTAAAGAAAAGGGGCAGTGAGGGAAAGTAGATGGAAAGAAGATGCTCTCCTGCCCTAGAACCCAACAGCCTGTGGACCAGCCTATACAGAGTTGAAGATACAGGTAACTTTCTGCTTTAAAAAAGGCCAGAGAACTTGAAGTCTGGGCCTAGGCTCATCCTGCCTTATAGGACAAGATGGCCTTCCAAAATATAGTTGACTCAAGGACCACCAAAGCAGGCAGAGGACAGGACACTTCTCTCTCTCTCTCTCTTTTTAGATTTTTGTTTTTAAGTAATTTCTATATTTAATGTGGGGCTCAAATTCACACCTTGAGATCAAGAGTCACATGTTGCACCCACCGACTAGGACCTTGCTTAACTACAACTACCATGGTAAATATATGATTACAATAGCATTTATTATAATGGCATTAATAAATCAGTGTTGCATCCTATCTGTTACCAATAAAAACTCATAAAACAGAAATCCAGACTAGGAGAAGCAGTATTAATCACTATGTAGTGGAACATAGTAAGATTCATATCCATGTGACTATAATGCCAGGAGTTTAGGAGAAGGAAAAACAGAAGATTTATTTCTCTTGGAAGAAATGCATCTTCTTTCAGATCCTAACATATTGTGGGATGTGTCTAAGGTGTACTTTATAGTTTGCCAGACAGCACATGGCTTTGGTCATAACCAGACAACTGTATGAGACAGTATGTATGTTCACTGTATGAGACAATTTATTAAGTAAGAAAACACCTTTCTCTTAGTTATTTCCAAATGCATCTGTTTTCCTCTAGATGAGACATCTTTCTTCAATGCAATTAAACATTTCTTATTCCATTTTGTGCCTTCCTTTATTTTAGGCCTTACTAATACACTTCATAAATCTCAGCAGAAATTTAAGCCTTAAAATAAGCATATAGATAAGGTAACAACAAAATACTTTATAATGGGAACCTTGATAACATCTTATGAAGTTCATTAATATGGGTTTTAGAAAGAAATGACACAAATGTAGCAGATAAATACACAAAGAATTGTTAACATATCTACTTGGCTTGTTTTTATTCTGTTACATCACAATTTTGATGCAAAGAAAACAAATATCTAATAGATTTTTCAGGTTTTTAATGTAGTTGGGGAGTCTTTAGGAACTAGAAATATAGTCATCTACAAATAACTCCTGAAACTAAACTTTATATAAAATCCTGTGTGAATCTGAAAAGAAAACAGAATAAAAAGATGGCCAGGCTTTCCTCAACAAATATGAGATAACATGAAATAACACTTACTGCTGTTTAAAATGACTTTTCTTAAATATTCAGGGTTACAACCTCCCTACTATTAAAATAATTAAAAAGAGATGACAAGGAAAAGTGAAGGAGAATTTCTTTGTGGCTTTCTTCCTACATTAGGGAGAGAGAAGTTAGTCACCTAGATTCAAGCAAAGGAGCTAGACAAATGAAGGGACTTCCATCCTCCCTTCTCAATACCTTCTAACTGGCACTATCTGAGCCCTTCTCCCATCTTGGGTAGTCATAGTAACCCGAAGGGCCAGATTCTCTCAATGTGTAGGGAAACACAGAGGGGCACACTTAAGAAGACCAGTGTGGTTCTGTTCACAACTGAAGACCAAGGAAGAACAAGATGCTCAACCAGGGATTAGAAAAAGTCAAGAATCTGGAACTGAAAGCACCTTAGAATTCAACTCACTGAACTCTGATCTGACTTGCTCAGGGAGTAGCAAGGACACTACCAGAACACCGATGTCCTCACTCAGCTCAGCACTCTGTCCACTTCCCACTGCTTCCTACTCCAAGAAGCCAATTACATTACAGTAAATGTAATAATCAAGCTATTGATATTTCCCCTTAAGCCAAGTCTCTTTTCCCCCCATCCTTTCATTATAGAAATTTTCCAATACTTCCACATAGGAAGGTGAGAATAATAAACCCTATGTGCCCATCGCCAAGCTTAAACAATTACCAACTTGTGGCCTATCTTCTTTCATCTATGCTTGCCCTGCCTCCAGGATTTTGAAACAAATTCCCAATATAGAATCATTATTTCTTTTTTTTATTATTATTTCTTTTATAAATATAAATGCTCAAAGAAGTCATATAGCTGCAAATGCATCAGAGGCAATTTCATTAGGAAGCTTTGGTGTTCCTATTCCACACCTTTGTGCTATTTGAGGTATTTTCTATTTTATTCCACAGCTTTAGAACTAAAGGCCAGCTCTTATGTCAGCACAGACTAGTAAGAAATGCTCTCTGACCCTGCACATATACTGATAATATTAACTTTGGTGCAATGAGGAAATCTGATGCAACAATTGTATTAAACAATAAGAATGGAGAATATTGAACTTATATCAAGAGATAAATGCTTTTCTACCTTAAAGATAACACCACTGATAGCAGACACTTGTTTAAATTGGGCTTAATTCTGGCCTGAGATTTAAAGCCAATTTCTTCCATGAGTAATATGAAAGGTACTAAATAACTAAATAATGTAATCCTTTAAGTTTAACAAGTCCACAAAATAGTAATAAAAAATTTTCACACCAATAGTGTTATGATTCCCTTAGGACAGAAATTATTTATTTGTCCTAAAGGCATGATGGAAATTTTAAATTTAACAATAAAACATAGCAATACTTTTCTTTCGAACAGTCATTTACGTTTTGCCCACAGAACAAACACATTCAAAAAAGACATTAAATTTTTTTTAAATTAACAAATAGCATTGTGCTACTAGAACTAAGTAGATAGGTAGATAATATTGTGTGTGTGTGGGTGGGTGGGTGGGTGGGTGTAAATGGATATTTCAGCTACAATGTTGACAAATAACATTTCCCCTTCGAATTTTCTATTTCAATTTCCTTCACCTTCCTCATCCTCCACACTAGTTTTCTGTATGAATTTACAACTATGTATTTAAAAACAAGAATATTTTAGAAAGTCAGTGAGTGGAAAAGGAGGCAAATCAGAACTCTAAGTTGTTTTATCCTGAAATTAACTAATTTCATTTCAAATACGGACTTTTTTTCTGAGAAAGAAAAAAATACCCTACAAGGCACAATTTTTTATTTTCTAAAAATTTTAACAACTTATCTTCTAGCAAAGTTATGATATTCATACCTGCTGAGGTTTCTCTAAATTTGTCACTGGTCTTCTTTTTCCTCCATTTCCAAGGCTTAAAGATTTTACCGATGGTAGAGAGTTTCCCCTTCCTCTTGAAGGGAGGTGTCTGGGATCCTGCTGTTGGGCCATCCGAATTTGCTATAGAAGCTTTGTCCAGTCCATCAACTGTATGAAGAAAAATAAAGTCAGAGAAAAGCTGTAATAAAAAGTTTGAAACAACTTCATCTGTTTCTTCCTGCACTTGAATAGCAAGCACAACCACTTTAATTGGAATCTCACATAAAGTTTCTTTGTCCTACTTCCCAGGTGGTAGAGCTCCCCTAATATCAATCAGTAAATCAATCAATCAGAAATTACAAACCCCTTAGATAGTCATTTTGGGAGAATAGAAAAGAAGCAAAAGACTTACATAATAGGTAGGGCCAGACAAATAAGGGTCTGAGAAACACAGCTGAATCATTTGCAGCAACTACCTCAATATTTTGTGAAGGAATAGAGTACTCTAAGTATTCCTGAAATAGGATGTTCCTCCAGAGACTGGTATGGCATTCTCAGTAATGAATATTACAGTTATGGTATAGTTAAAGCCATGGTTTCTCCATCACAAAATAAACTCTAGTGCCAAGAAGTTAAATTCTAATTTTTACAATGCTAAAACCATCTTTTGCTTCTATTGCAAAAACAAAAAACGAAAAACAACCTTTTGGCTTCCAATAAACTGATAATTTTTGCTAACAATAAGAAAGGCATAGAAAATGTGGGTACTGTGTATGATAGAACATCTTTAGTGCCTTAATCATTTTATTAATCAGAGAAAGGCCCCAAACCCTAAGTTGCCTCACACTATGTTCCAAACAGATGGTAGACAATTTTGACTTGTTATTCCTACTATTAAATGGGGATGGCAAAAAACTGTAAGCAGCCCGGAATGGATAAACTCTGGTATTGTTCATGCAATGAAATAACACTCAGCAAATAATAACAATGATAAAATCCTGCTAATACATACAGCAACATGAACATATCTCAAAAACATTGTACTGAAAAAAAAAAAAAAAGTTGGGCAGCCCGGGTGGCCCAGTGGTTTATCGCCACCCTCGGCCTGGGGTATGATCCTGGAGACCGGGGATCGAGTCCCACGTCAGGCTCCTTGCATGGAGCCTGCTTCTCCCTCTGCCTGTGTCTCGCCTCTCTCTCTCTCTCTCCTGTCTCTCTCTCTCTCTCTCTCTCTCTCTCTGTGTGTGTGTGTCTGTCATGAATAAATAAATAAAATCGTAAAAAAAAAAAAAAGCCAAGCACAATGGAATACATACTATGTGGTTCTATTTACACACAAGTTCTAAAGGAGCCAAGATGAATTGAAAATCAGAACAGTAGTTGCTTCTTGAAATGAGATGGAAGTAAAACTTAACTGATAAGGGGCTTACAGGGAACTTACTGGGGTGACAAGTTATCTCAGTAAGGGACAGATCTTTCAAAACTCATCAAATGGTTATAGTATCATGTATTTTACTTTATATCAAATTTACCTTTACAAAACATAAATAAATAGTGAAGTCCAATGAATGATATGCATGCTGATGCTCTTTTTTTTTTTCCATGCTGATGCTCTTAGGATAAAGTGTACTGATGTCCATCAAAAATAATTAATAGACAGATAGAATGGGCAGAGGGATAAATACAGTAAAGTAAAATATAGCAAAATGTTAAGTGTTGAATCTGTGGGTGGACACCTGGTGATTAACTGTATAATTCTTTCATCTTCAAAATTTTCATAAGAAAATATTGGGAAAAACAAAACAAAAGAAAAATTGAATGGCAAGGACTTTTGCTTATAGGAAGACGGAGTGGACTTACATTTTCCTATTCTTCCTGCTAAGTAGAACTTAAGAATCTTGGATTTTATATATAAATGAAGCATAAGAAGACTCTACAAAGTGAAAAGAAAGCAGACTACCCTGAGAGACTTTAGGACCCAGGAAACAACATGAAGGTGAGATCCCTGGGTTTTATTTTTTGTCTTATTCATACTAGACTTTTAGCTGAGGCAGTCACCAACCTGGAAACACCATTAGACACAGACCAAAAAAAGCCTCAACAAAAGTCTGTTCTCTAGCCAAAAGAGCAAGAAAAGGACAGCCTAGCAAGATGGAAAATTTTTAGACAAATAACTGCTCTAGTCCAGTAAGACACCACAAAAGAAACTACGATCATCAATGCCAGCAAAGGCTAACTGGGGAGACTAGATGTCTACCCTCATGAAGCTGTAACAAGAAGTCCCAACTCCCCTGTCAGAGATGTCAGGGAAAACCAAGCAGGTGGTTGGGACCTTCATGCCTACCAGCTGGTAATGAATCATCCTCTACCACAGTGTCAGTAGAGAACATGTGGGAGCCTGGACTTCCATTCCTACCTAGCAGTAATGAGGTATCTCTCCTCCTCCCTCCCCATAAATATTGGGGTGGTATCAAACCACTGCCCAGTGGAAACAAGACCATCTCTATCCTGTGGTATCAGTGGAGACCAGGAAATACCTGGTGGAAATACCACCACGCCCAAGAGTAATGAGGAGCATTCCCCACCCCCATTTCCACCATAAGGTATCAACAGAGGAGAAGTGGGGAACCTGGATTTTTACTTCTACCTGGCAGTAATGAGAAGGTACCCCTCCTTCCAATTCCAGAGATATAGTAGACAGAGCCAGTTAAAAAAACGGATACAAAAAGATTTTGAGTCCCATCGCATACTATAAAAATGTCTATATCTCAATCAAAAATCACTTGACATAACAGAACCAGAAAAATCTTAAACCGAATGAAAAAAGACAATCAATATACACTAATACCTAAATTCTTACGAGCTTCTTCCAAACAAGAATGATAAATTCTGTTCTTCCCTCTATCTATTTTAGTTTCAGATAGAAATGCAAATCCTGCAGTGACTGTTGCTTCCATATATGGTTCCCTACTTTACCCTGCCCATATTGACCAAAGTACAATAGTCAGAGAGAAATTTAGGACAGACTGATTTTGAAACTAAGCCAGAATGAAAATGTAAAATCCTTATTTGCTTCACTTCCACTCTTATCCAACTACCTTCTGCAAACAAGAGGCAAATCTAATGAGGAACTGAATATATAATGTTTCTTCTTTTTTGGGATTTTTATGCTAAAGGGCTTAATTTTGAACAATTTAAATGTTGTGAAAGATATATAGGGCTGACTATTACAGATACAGGAATGAGAATTTCCATCTCAAATTCATCTCTGTGGCCATAAACATACATCTACTACTCATTTTCTTTCAAGCCACATATCCAGTTTCTTGACACTCCATAAAAATTCTGCTTTTGATCCAAACCACTGAAGAAGAAGAATAATATACTTGTTCTCCTGAAAACAAAAATAAACAAAACAAAAAGTAATTCTCTAGGTGACAGATAGGGAGATTGAGTGAGTGACGAATTAAAGCCTTAATGTTAAATTGATAGCTGCATAAGAAATTAACTGCCATTATCTTTCTTTATTATGCATTTATAATTCTAGTCTTTATCTCTACTCTGGAAAGGGCCTGGACCAGTGCCAATGACCATATATATCTTTTTTTCTGGCTGAAAAAATAAATAAATTCATCTGTAATTTTGAGTTGGGTTAGTAGAGCAACCCAACTCTACTAACCCAACTCTACTGTTGAGTTGGGTTAGTAGAGCAAACTACACTTGGAATTAGGAACTATACATTGGCACAGTTGGCCACACTGCCATTGTACTTCTTTTTCTTTTCTTAAGATTTTACTTATTTACTTATTCATGAGAGACAGAGAGAGAGAGGCAGAGACAAAGGCAGAGGGAGAAGCAGGCTCCCTCTGAGTAGCCCGATGCAGGACTTGATCTGGGACCCAGGATCACATCCTGAGCCAAAGGCAGATGCTCAATCACTGAGCCACCCAGGCATCCTCACTGTATTTCTCTTAAACCATGAATATGTAGGGGATTTTCATCTGCTTTTGAGTAATATGAACAGAAATATAAAATTTCTTCCCTCCCCCAAACACCAAGGATACTGTCAGTTCCTGAAACTTCTATAATTTTTCTTTTGAACCAATTTACCATTAAAATCAGTTTGAAACTTACCAAAAAAAATTTTTTCACAAGTCTCCTAAATCTTTCATACTTACATGTAGATGAGAACAAATTGCTAGGTAAATCACAGATGAAAGTCTAAATTTCCTGTTTTAAAGGTTAATTTTGATTGACTTCCATGTTTTGAAAAGTAACCTGTCCTTCATCAGAAGTTTTACAGAGAGAGTGTGCACAAGTGGGGGGAGAGGCAGAGGGAGAGGATCTTCAAGCAGACTCCTGGCTGAGCATGGAGCCAGATACAGGGCTCAATCCCATGACCCATGAGATCATGACCTGCGCTGTAACCAAGAGCTGGATGCTTAATCAACTGAGTCACCCAGGTGCCCCTAAAATATTTTAGATCTTTAAATATTTTAGTATTTTGAAATACAGTCATTAGCTTTTCTCTTTTTTAAGATTTATTTATTTATTTGAGACAGAGAGAGAGAATGTGCACATGCATGAGTGTGTGTGGGGGTATAGGAATAAGAAGAGAGTATCCTAAAGCAGATTCCTTGTTGAGTGCAGAGCCTGATGTGGGACTTGATATCGGGACCACGAGATCATGACTTAAGCTGAAATCAAGAGCCACCCCAGCACCCTATGAGCTTTTCTAATGTGACATTTTAAATGATACAGCTCAGTCTGCCTTCCCACCAAAACAAGCTCACACCTGACAGGACTTCCCCACACCACCAACTGGTAAGAATATATGCATGTTTTATTATTTACTTAAACAAAAATTTATCAGTTAAGCAGTCCCAGTGCAAATGCGATGATAGAAGCTAAAAATGAGGCTAGATAATTATCATATAAAATAAATTATAGGTTTGGATGGTCTTCCCTTTGAGATCTGAGAACTAAATGACAAAGATACTTAGAAAAATTAAATCTCCTTAATATGAAAGGTTATAGTATTTTTTTTATAATAATAAGTAGTTATGTGATATTTTGAATCTTTTTTCACACATAATTATTTTGGTCACTGTGTGGCAGAGAATTCTGCCTCACAAATTTTTAAGAAGAAAGATCATTTAAAAAAGATCCTCAAAGAACTCCTGGTACTGATTCTATGCAAACTAATAGCTACTCTGTCAAAAAAAGTAGGTGGCAAAGGTAGTTTCAACTTTCCTCTAAATATCCTTAAATATCCAAAGATTAACCAGAATGCCCAGTTATAACAAGAGCCATTAAAGACAAATGATTTTATGATAATACTCTGTCATACTGAATATATGTTTACAGTATTACTCAGAGTGATTTTACTCTACCAAAGCTTATACCCATTAAAAGGGTACTAGACAAAACATCTATATCTAAATATCAAAAACTTATGAGAAAGTAAAAAACAAACAAGCTAACCAATCTTTATTTCCTTAAAATATGGCTTCTAGGCTATTTTCTTTGTGCTTTTGTAATTTATTACACTTACATCATATTATCATTATATTTTTAAATTTCTATTATAGTTTTCAGGTTTCCATTATAAGTCTGCCACTTTCCCCTTTATTTTTTTAAAAGATTTTATTTCTTTATTCATGATAGAGAGAGAGAGAGAGAGGCAGAGACACAGACAGAGGGAGAAGTAGGCTCCATTCAGGGAGCCCGACGTGGGACTCGATCCTGGCTCTCCAGGATCACGCCCCAGGCTGAAGGCGGCACTAAACTGCTGAGCCACCAGGCTGCCCCACTTTCCCCTTTAAAAGCCACAGAGCTTTAGAGCAGCATTTAGGGAAGCTGTGACTTTATTTCGTATACTTACATGAGACCCCCGCCCCCATTGAAACAATGTCTTCATATATGTGCTACCACATACAGGGGCATACATACAATTTCTGGACACAGAACCAAGTAGACAACAAGATCAGAAAAAACTCATGCTATGAACCATCACAGATGAGGTTGGATAATGATTTCCAATTGGCTGTCCATGTCTTGAGTTTCCAATTGGCTGTCCTTGTCTTGAGTTCACTAGTGGAGATCCTTACTTTCTTGCTAATCAGAGTTTTCTGTGGGTTGTGTCAAATCTAATTCTTTTTGGGGGTAAGACGAATGATCACTGACAGGAAGAGAAAAGGAACAGAAAAATCAAGGTGTATGGCATTACATGAGAGTATGAGTTAACAATTCTGAAACTGCTATACATGTATGCTGGGATAGAATAAATAAGTAAATGGACAGTTGATGTTGGGAGCCAGGTTTCTTACTGCTGGAAAGGGAGCTTATTGATAAGCAAGGGGATAGCCAGAATAATCCATATGGCACCATATTAGAGTTGGAAATGTCATAATGGACTGTATTTGGTCAAACAGATGAAGATAGATAGATGAAAGATAGATAATAGATATGTGTGTACAGGGATCCCTGGGTGGCACAGCGGTTTAGCGCCTGCCTTTGGCCCAGGGCGCGATCCTGGAGGCCCGGGATCGAGTCCCACGTCTGGCTTCCGGTGCATGGAGCCTGCTTCTCCCTCTGCCTATGTCTCTGCCTCTCTCTCTCTCTCTCTCTCTGTGACTATCATTAATTAATTAATTAATTAATTAATTAAAAAAAATATATGTGTGTACATACAGCTCAGTATACACATATGTATTTCCTAGTTCTGTTTGTTCAGAAAGCCTAGAAGCAACAATGCTCCAGTTGAGCATGCTGGCACTCAGCTCTTGGTTTCTAATAGTGCTCTTCAAAGAAAAGAATCAGATCTCTACTGAAATGGCTGCTTCCAGGGCCAGGGCAGGGAAAATACTCTATGAGCCTGAGCATATTACAGTGCCAGAAAGTAAGCAAGTCCTCAAAAAACATACTTATGGGAATATGTCAAAGTCACACAGCAGTCAACTGAAAGAGTCCCAACAGCCAAAGCTGGAACAATTTGAGCAGCAAAATAAATAATGTAGTATTAGATGATAATCTGAAGTATAAAATAAATACACACAATATTGATAGAGATAAATATTGAATACTGATATAGATAATATCACACTGATATAAACAGTGAATGATTAAAATATCATACTAACATAAATACTGAATAATTAAATAAATATGGGGGAAACAGACAAATTTGTACAGAAGAATTACAAATAATTTATATAAACTCTCCATCTTGAAGATGAAGTGGAGCTGAACTCTTCTTTCTTTTCTTTCTTTCTTTCTTTCTTTCTTTCTTTCTTTCTTTCTTTCTTTCTTTCTTTCTTTCTTTCTTTCTTTCTTTTCTTCCTTTCGTCACACAGAGAGAGAGAGGCAGAGACACAGGCAGAGGGAGAAGCAGGCTCCATGTACCGGGAACCCGACGTGGGATTCGATCCCGGGTCTCCAGGATCGCGCCCTGGGCCAAAGGCAGGCGCCAAACCGCTGCGCCACCCAGGGGTCCCTCTCCATTTTTTAAATGTGGATTACATATTGTGACTTCCTTCCAAAGACTACAACATAATGAGGAGAAGGAGCTGACTTTGCAGAGGAGAAAATTGACAAACACTACCTCAGCTAAGTGATCTTGACTAATTTCATCAGTAGTAAGTCATGTTGATAACATGTACCCTTGATATGATGGCTGAGAATCATACTTCAAAACCGATAAACCAGGCAGCCCAGATGGCTCAGCGGTTTAGCACCGCCTTCAGCCCAGGGCATGATTCTGGAGACCCGGGATGGAGTCCTACATCAGGCTCGCGGCCTGGAGCCTGCTTCTCCCTCTGCCTGTGTCTCTGCCTCTCTCTCTCTGTGTCTCTCATGATTAAATAAATAAAATCTTAAAAACAAAAAACGATAACCCCCACTGTACATGAGAAAAACATCAGACTAGACCAAATTAAGGGACATTTATAAATTTCTTGACCAATGTACCTCAAAACTGTCAAGGTAATTAAAAACAAGGAAAATCTAAGAAACCAACAGAGACCAGAGGAGGCTAAGGAGATAAATAAATGCAATGTGGTATTCTGAACGGAATCCTGAAACAACAAAGAAAAAGGGCATTTGAAAAAAATGAGTGAAATCTTAAAAAAATATGAAATTTGGTTAACAGTAATGCACCAGTGCTCTGTTCCTTGATTGTAACAAATTTATTAAATTTATACTGGAGATGAACAACAGGAGAAACCAAGTAGGGGGGTATATAAGAACTTTCTGTACTGTCTTTGCAACTTTTCTACAAATCTAAAACTATTTTATTTTTTGTGTGTAAAACTATTTTAAAACAAAGTTCATTTGTACAAATGTGGCATTAGCTAGCATGGAGGTGCATGAGGATGAGGACTTAAGAGATTATTAGGGGTGAGGATATCAGCTGTAGGGAGACCTTAGGGGGTACCGCTTTTACCAACAGTAAAAATTTCTGCTCATAGAAGTTTTGGGAAGTTAATAGGCTTCAGAATTGTCCAACTTTCTCTCTCAAAACTCTTTTTTATCAATATTTTCAATTCCTAGTATTTTATCACTAAGAGATACTTATAGGTCATCAAATTGCTATTTCAGCACTTTTTAGCACATGATAGACCCAAATAAGGTAATCGATGTTGAACATCTCTCCAAAAGGTAGATAAAGGGCCTAGAAAAATGGTGTCAGGAAGTATTCATTCACAGTTACTGCGAGGCCATACAGAGAGAGTTGATCCAAACATACCCCCAATACTCACTCTCTCTCTCTCTCTCTCTCTCTCTCTCACACACACACACACACCATGACAGGATTAGTATCATGTACTGCTGTCACGGCATGACAAATCTAGAGAAAAAAAAGTTTCCTTGTTCTTTATTTTTAAATCACTGAAGCTGAACTGTTTTTAATAATAGAATTTTATTTGAGAATCAAAGTAAATTTAAAGGACTGAAACTTATTTCATGACAATTGAGGATGTACTTTTTATCTCATCCATTCCCCCCCTGCACTCATGGGGATGGAACAGTGAATGGCACACTTCAGGAACAGAAATCCCATAGCTCATGCTGGCATGAAAGGTCTGATGAACAGTACCCAGCAATGAACTAGCTGTTGACCCACCTTGGGTTTCATTCTTTCCTGAAAGTGGGGATTAGCAAGGACTTTATTAACTGATAATCACTGATATTTGTTGAGTGGGTACTGTATGCCAAGCACTGTGTCAAGTATCTTACCTGCCTTGGCTCATGCTAATTCTCACAACAACTCTGACATATATATTATTATTAGTCCCATTTTGGAGATGAGAAGATTCACAGAGACTAAATATCTAGCTCAACATCTGGCAATGCGTGCGTGTGTGTGTGTGTGTGTGTGTGTGTGTGTGTTCATATAGAGAAAGATTAAATAAAGATTTATTGACTAAATTATACGACTGATAATGAATAAATAAGTATCTTCCCCAAGTGACACACTGTGTAGGTGGGAGAGCTTGCATTCCAAGTCAAGAGTGGCTCTTCTTACCACTGCACAGAAAGGACTGCTTAATTTCAGTGCTATGAGTTTACCATATAAGGTCCTGGGAGATGACAGACAGTAAGACAGGATTCTCACCCTCATGGAGCTCGCAGGATGGCTGGGGAAGCAGATGTGGTCAGTGCTCGGTGATGCCAGCCAGTGGGGGAGGCACTGAAGCAAAGTTGGAAACAGAACCCAAAGATGGAAGTCCATAGAGGGGAGCAGTCAACGCGGACTCAGGTGACTGGGGGCTGTTTCACTGGGAATGAGAGATTTGGCAGGGAATTGAATAGATGAGTAGACTTTTTGATGGAAATCAAGGAAAGAATGGCTTGAAAGTGATCAAATCAAGGATGGCTGACCTTTTAAAGTAAAGCCAAGAAAAACATTCTCATTGCCATTCTGCTGTGCTCAAAATAGACACATGATACAGATTTATGGGAAAAAATGAAAGCCGGGGCAGCCCGGGTGGCTCAGGGGTTTAGCGCCGCCTTCAGCCCAGGGTGCGATCCTGGAGACTCAGGATTGAGTCCCACATCGGGCCCCCTGCATGGAGCCTGCCTCTCCCTCTGCCTGTGTCTCTGTCTCTGTCTCTGTCTCTGTCTCTATGAATGAATAAATAAAAATCTTTAAAAAAAATAAAAATCTGAGACTAATACCGTTTTAGAGTTAGAAAAGATCTTGGTTGATGCAGGAAAAAAAAAACTGCTTTTCATCAGCTGACTCTCCAAAGAATAATCAACATTAAGGTAATAGTAGCTAAAAATATATTTTTAAAAATTATGTAGCCATCATCTTTTAAAATCCAGTAAGAGTAAAAAAGACAGAATGTAAACAAGAAATTAAATTTGAAGAAAAAGAATAGAATGTGAAAAACGTTGCTATCATAAAGAAAAATGATATTTTAGTCCCCCCTGGAGGAAGATTACTCTCATAACTTGACTTCATATCTGCCAATTTCCAGTCCTCTGTCACTTGAAAGAAGCTATAAAGTTATCTAAAGGGACCTGGGATAAGATCAGTCATTCAAATTGATACTATGGAGCTTTTTCAAAATTATTTTTGGGTATACATAGAGACAGTAAATGATCTTATACATGCAATCACCATCTGGATCAAAGTCTAGAATCATTTCCAGACCCAGAGAGCTTCTTGTGCTTCTTCCCAGTCAATACTCACTCTCTCCCATCCATTTCCCTAAATGACTTCTGTTTCAAACCCTATTACCACTGATTTATGTTACCTATTCTTGAACTTCAATTTAGTGGAATTATACAGCATACTACTTTATGTCTGTCCTTTTTCACTGAGCTTTATGTCTGTAAGAGTCATCTAAACACACGAGCATTCCAAAGCAAAGTTACCTAGCTACAAAACGGAAATATGCTGTCTTAGCAAGACTTCAGATGATAGAGTACTTGACAATGATAAGCTTTATGCAAGTTCTTCTATTTAAAAAGGATATTATTACTAATTATTTATCTGAAAAATGCAAATAACATCTTCTTTCCCTTACTAGATTTCTGGAAAAGCAAATCTATCTTTCTATTATCTTTTGACATTGGCCTGAAACTGTGCTAAATTGGAAGTTCACCTATGCAAGACTAAAGGTGGAGAAGCAGTTTATTTTCCATAAATAATGACAACTTTTTGTTCATTCTCACCCTGCATCTTAGAGCAGGCAGCAGTTCTGAGCCACACAATTCACTGAAACATGGAGTACAATATTATCCACTATGGGAATAATAACTGTGTTTAACACAGGAGTTCTACAGTTTCCTATATATACTAAAAACCTATATGTGGAGAAACTGAGACCCAAGAAGACTATGTGGTTTCCCAAGTCATTAACTAATGGCAGAGACATAATCTAGGTCATGTGATTCCTGATCCAGGCTTTTTTTTCCCCCACTCCAGGAGTCTGTCCTAATTGGAATATGACAGTTAAACTCTTGGTGAACCAGTAGCACCTCCTGGTAGCTCTGAAAGAGCACTGCGACTCTTTGTAGAGCCAAAAGCAAAGAAGATATTGCACAATCAGGACAGGCAATAAATCTCAGTTACTGTTCTGGGTTTTAACCATCTAATTGGAATGGTTAACTGTAAGCCAAGAAGAGAGCTTAGTCCCATACCCGACTCTGCGTTTCAACCAGCCTTGTGACCTTCAGCAAGGACCCCAATATTTCATTGCTGAAATTAGGAGACTGGGTTACATGATCCCTAGGCTCCGCTCCAGCTTTAAAAATTCTGATTCTCATACTGATTTGTGCTGAATATATCAATCTTATAGGCCACATGAAGACCTCTTCTAAGTGCTTTATGAAAGTTGCCTCATTAATTGTCAACACAGCTAGGTAAAGTAGGTGCTGTCAGCATTCCCACTTGATAAATGAGGAAGGTGAAGTCCAGAGAGAATCAAGTAATTTGCCCAAGGTCACAAAGCTGGTAAGTGCGATTTAAAGTCAATAGTTAGCCTTCAGGGTGTCCTTTGTACAAATGAGTCAGAGGGATATAGGTAGGAATAGAGCTCTATTTTAAGAGAAGGTGAGACATAAACCCTAATGAATAATAACTCAGTTTACCTCCAACCTCTTCCTTGGACTAATCCAAAGAATTACAGCAGGTACTGTTTTCCTCTCTAAAACAATGCTGCCCAGTGTCTTCATAATTTAGTTCATGCTAGTTGCAGGCAGAGTGTGTTCTTTGCTTATATTAACTACGGTCCTTTGATTGCACATAATCCTTATTTACCATAGTATTAATTTTAGGAATTTGATATCACCAGTTTTTTAACTTGTTTTTCTAATGGAAGCAGCCATTATTTTTAAACCCCCAAAGGGAAAAGCTACTAAAGACTTCCATCTGTCTGCAAGCACTGACAAAGAATTTCAGAGTTTAAACTTGTGGCCGATAGGCCTGCAGAATGAGTATGTTTGTGCAGCTGTATGACATCCTGATGCTCTGACATGCACAACATCCCCTAGACTTGCTACAGGATATTTAACAGATTAAATAATATCACTTGTATTTTGGGTTTAAAGAAACTCTGATTGAGTAGAAAAAAGGATTGCTTTGCAAATGGAAAATTAATTTTGTTGTTACATAAAAGCATTTTAAGTTTTGAATACCACTGTGATCACAATAAGCAAAGGGTTCTATGAACAGCTTTGATGGCTCTATTTGGAAATATCAAGAACTTTGCTACAGAAGTGAAAAATAAGAAAGGAAGCAACCAATTTTCTACCTTCCTTCCCTTACTAACCATCTCCCATAATTCCCCAAGTCTGGTATGGGGAGTTGGTCATGGTGTGTTGAGGTTGTATGGTGTTTGTAAAAAGGAAGAAGAGGTCCACACATCTCCAGCAGGCAAACTACCAACTGAGAAAATTTTATATCCTCTTTGTTAGAATAACAAACACTTGTTTGCTGAGCATGGGCACAGGAAAGAAACTTTAGGGGAGAAACTGGCAGATATTATATACAAGTTGTAAATAAAGTCAAATGAAATTTTTAAGTAAGTGGCTAAATCCTGCTAAATTACATATACAATTATGAGAAAATTCCCATTGTGGATGAATGTAACAGAAGTATTAATAAAATAACACATTACATTTGGACTAATATCTTTAGGTCAAAAAGCTGATGGATAAATAAGAGCCTTGAGGGGCACCTGGGTGGCTCAGTGGTTGAGCATCTGCCTTTGGCTCAGGTCATGATCCTGGGGTGCTGGGACTGAGTCATGCATCAGGCTCCCTGCAGGGAAACTGCTGCTCCCTCTGCCTATGTCTCTGCCTTTCTCTCTGTGTCTCTCATTAATAAATAAATAAAAATTTTTAAAAAAAATAAGAGTCTTGAGAATCTATATCTATCGTGCTACCTCTATAGTCCACTAGTACCCTGGCAGTCACGTCAAGTCACCAAGGCTGGTATCTGTGAAGAGAATGGTGGCCATGTGCAGAATTCTGGACTATTTACCCAAGGCAGAAATGAAACCTACAGGCTTATACAGTGTTAGGCAGGATGTTGGGAGGAGAATTTATGTCATAAAGAATTCCCCAGGGTCCCCAGATTTATATCCTCATAGTTCAGTCAAGAGGTGACTGCAATAACCAGGCATCTGAACTTGGACAGTAGTGAAAATGAATTAGAAATGATGAATGGATCCAAGGGACACTGAGAAAGAGTGAGGAGATGGGGAACTGTCTAGAGAAATCATGGAGAATTCTATGGCTTGAACCTCTCTGAGGTGCGGTGGAATGTCAAGACAGAACTTGGAGAAAGACCTATGGCTTATGTTCAGGCACCGTGAACTTTAGGTATTGGCAGAACATTCAGGGGAAGATGTCCAGCAGACAGTCAGAAATACATTATTGGCACACTAATAGGAAGTTAATGTTGAAGCTATCTGGGGGAGTCTTCCAAACAAAAGCAGCAGTTGAGGGCCAAAGGTAAACTCTTAGAAAATGATTACATTTAGAAGGCAGTAGGCCGTACATAAGAAAGAACTTCTTATAGGACTTCTCTTATACTGAGAATCATCAGGTACAAGAAAAACTTTATTTATTTTAAAGTCACAAAGTGTGGGGGATACTTGGGCATGTTTATGGACTGAGAGGAGAGCCTGAAATGAGAGAGGACTGACTAGACACATGGGGATGGACTTCTCCCAGGATAACAGTGAGACTCTGAGTGCAGAAGGAGAGGCTGACCTCATTTGATGAATGTGAGGTGAGGAAGTGAGCAGGAAGTCAGGGGATGACAGCACCAGAGATGTGAAAGGGAACACAGCAGGATGGTATGTACTTCGTGAGAATACACACACTATGGGAAGCAAAGCAGGCAGGCATGGCAGTGGGGGGGGGGGGGGAGGATCAAATGTCAATGGCGAGGGGCTGGGCATAGCAGAACCTCCATAACAGAGTTACCAGGAAAGCACTGCCAAGGAGAGGTGGGTTCCAGACAAAATTAGACAAGGAGGATGGGGGGTCCACAAAAAGATGAAGCTGTAGAGAAATCTGCTTACTGTGAACCGGTATCATTCATTCAATAATTAATGTATTGAGCAACTGTTATAGACAAGGCAATGCACGGAGGCTGTAATGGTGAGCAAAAATGGACTGGATCTCTGCCTTCAGGAAGCTTACAGCCTATGAGAGGCCTGACACTATTCAAGTAATCATTATTCCAATACAGAAACATGGCACACCTTGAGAGCACAGAGGAGGTAAGTGACTAGAGGGGATCACACTGGCAGTTGAGCATTAGCTCTTGTGACAGGCATGGCATGACACACTATTCAAGTTCTGTGTTAAAATTCAGGGCAAAGCTATCGCAATTTAGTCTGGTTTCATAACATTGCTTAAAAGGTAGACATACCCTGTCCAAATTAGGCAGGAAACCATTTAAAAGTCACTGAAAGCAAAGGATTAACATTCCTTAGTTTGTACACCTAATTCTCTAGAGACAAAGAAAGGGGGGGGAGAGAGAGAGAGAAAAAGAGACAGAGAGAGAGAGAGAGAGAGAGAGGTAGAAAGGCATGGGGGTGGGGAGGGAACAGAATTCCATTAGTTGTTTTTTTTAAAAAAATAATTTTACTCTAATGATGCCTTTAAGGTTGATTTTAATTTTTTTCTCCAATATAGTCACTAAGGATATTCCACTTACAAGATGTTCTATTTTGGTTTCTTTCTTTTAAAACGACATGTGTGTCAAGCAAGCATTCCAGAGAACGAGTTGTACCAGCAGGACTTGGGTATAACACCACAAGGAAAGCCTCTGAATCCAATTAGGGCACCATCAAGCCAAACAGCTTATTCCAAAATTCTTTTCTGATATAATTTTTTTAATTAAGATTTTCTATACTCGCCTAAAGGAATGTTGACTATGTACTACAATGATGGAAGCTTCAAAAGTAGCTAGTTGTAATTCATTAACTTTTCCAGAACCCATAAAAATAATTGTCATTGTTATTAAGCAAGTAGAAAAAAAAAAAAAGACTGCCTCTTCAAGGAGTAAGCATATGAAGAAAAAAGTAATGGTGCTCCCTACTAGATTAGGAGTCCCATGAGGAAGACAGGCACCAAAAGGGTTTTATTCTAGGGGGGGGTCCCCCCACCCTGTACCCAGGCCACAGAAAGTACTTAATAAATATTTACAAAATGGATAACTAAATCATGGACAAATGTTTGGCAATAATGAACATACAAGGCCTACCCTCACTAGGCTAGGATTTATTTTAGCAGGTCTCTAGATTTTTCACATAGAGGAAACTGTTTTCAACGGTGCCTTCCTGCAGAACTCCAAATATTTTGAAAGATAACATAACCAACACTAGAGTTTGAAACTGAGAAAATAGCAAAGCCAGCAGGAAGGATGATTAACACTCATAAGAATGGTACAGACATTGGTGACAAATTTTTCAGGTGAACAAAGACTGACGTGCTGCTTATTGTGCCCTTTTAGAAAGACAATCCATCAAAGACAAACAACAGAAGAAAACAGCTGGCATAATTTACTTTTGAAACAATCTTTTAAGAAGTCTGTATTTTTACATAGCAAAGAGTGGTGAAAATTAACATTTTTGGGAGCCACCCCTCCACCCCTCCATGAACATTTCCCTCTTCCTTCTCTAAATGTATTAGGCAACTGAGACTTTTCTTCAGTCTTTCTTCATCTTTCTCCTAACTGGGGGACTCAGAAAGGCAATTTAGTTTCATAGTCAAGAAACTGGAAAGGCAAATTATCCGACTAAACTGAAACTAAATCCCAATTGCCTTTATTTTTCCATTGTTTTTAAGCTTCACGTGCGAGAGATTGACCTAAATAAAACATAAAACCACATGGAGTACTATACAATCATATTTTTAAGCTGAGATCAAATTCTGTCATATCTAACATTGTGAATGTTTGGCTCTGTATCGATGCTTTAGACTTTTGAGTCACTAAATACATCCAGTAGAAACTGGTAGGACTACAAGGCCCTCTATGTAGCAGCCCAGTGTTGTGGTGGCAAATATCTGACTATATAGTATATAACATGCTCAATGACTAGGAACCATTCTTTAAGACTGGCAGCTAGCAGCAAGTCCTTGTTCCACTCTAAACAGAAAATACCACCTCTCTTATCTCACCTTTCAGCTGAGAATCAAATATCTCCTGTTATACCAGTATCTTACAGGGAGCAAACACAAATGGAGAAATGATCGATTTTACTGTGCTCTATATTAAAGCTTCCTGAGAAGTAAGAGAATGTTTTGTTTTATCCTTTAGCTTATTTGGCACCCTGGTGACAATTAGTATGTGCTGAGAGAGAGGGGGGAAGGAATGAATGAAGGTATCAATGAAGGAAGGAAAGAAGGAGTGGGGGGAGAAAGGAAGAAAGTAATTTTAAATAAAAACACAGAGTTGTAAATTCCATTGAGAGAAAACACGAGCCTTGGGGCCAGAAAGACTTGGATTTAATAATCTGTTCCTCCACTTCCTAGCTGGTAATCTTGGGCAAGTCATTCAACTTTTCAGAGTCTCTTTCTATTCATAGAATGGGATAATACAATTTACCATTTGGGTTGTTTTTAGAGTTAATAGAAATAACATATGTAAAGGGTCATACTGCATTACCAATATTCAAGAAATGTCAATGCCTTCTACTACTTCTTTTCCTACTCCTACACGAGTAGGAAAGGGGGCTGTTAAAAGGTTTTGAGGGGAATAAATTCTAGAAAGCAGGTTATTTATGATCTAGATCAACTGGGACAGTGAAATTTCTTTGAAAGCTATTTCCCTGGTCTTCTGCAGGATTCCAGAAAAGCAAAAACAACTTGTTGAAAATAGACTCCTGCACAGAGCCACCTGTGTTGTCCACTGGTCTCAGGATAATTGCTGAGAGCAGCAGAGACCAATGAGCACTCAAGGAAAATGACCATTATCCTACAACAGAAATGCCCTGAGGAAAGTAACCAAGCAAGAGGGTTGACATCACCCACAAGAATGGGAGAGAACAGCTAGAACTGAATTTGGCTCTATTTCCCACCAGCTGGGAAGTTGCAGTTTATTTTTACACTTGTACTTGCAAAAAAATAAAAAAGTACAGTAAAAAAAAAAACCCTATTTTATTCAAAAGACTTGTTGCATAGTTGGTGAATTCTTACTGAACCATGTTGAAAATTCAGTTATCAAACCGTCTACATCTTGTTGAGCTACCAGTTGTTGCTTTTAGTTTTGTGAAAAGCCTGAGCTAGACAAGATGTGTCGCTATAGCAGCCAAACACAGGAAGTTGCATTTTACTCCTGTTTCCAAATATGCCTAGTGTCAAAATCTGAGGAGAAAAAGAAGTTCCGTTTCATGATTCTATTAACTTCAGATTCTTTACGGTCAAGGCCAGTAAATTTAATGGCCTTTAAATTCAACATAGATACCTAAGTCCTAAAGGACTCATACTTACTGAGAATCATCATTACTGGAGTGGCTAAGAAATTATTACCAAGGGGCTGTGTTTATTCTGTGCCATTCCCTTTTTGAGATCGAACAGGAACCTTGTGCTCTTTCTTTTTGCCCCCAGGACTAGATATCCAGCAATAAAAATAACATTAGACTGGCACTGCAAAACCATAAGTACTTATTAATGAAATCCTTATCAGTTATTTCCAGTGTGCATAGTAAAACTTCATCTTTAAGTCTTGGGATGCTGAATCCAAAATATCAGGGTCAAACCCAAGCGAAATGTTCTCACTTGGAAGAACACCAATGTTCTGTGACCATTAATGGTCCTTAGGGTCAGTGTTTAGCCAATTTTAATCTGCTCAATGCCTCAAAAGACTAAAGTGACAGGGTCACAACTAATGGGTGTGGAGCTTGGCTGAAAATTCCTGTACACCCCCGAACTCCCACTCTACTTTGGATTCAGATCAGGGTCCAAAAAAATTGGGTTTTCCATGGAGCTTTTTAGGAATGTCTTGTATCTCAGCCATCCCAAGATCTGACTTACTTCCAGGGAATTCCTGGTCCAAAAGATGCCAAAAAATTAAATAATCTCTTAGGTGACTGGAGTTTTAAACCCTCTCGAGGGAGATCTAGGATTGCTCAATTCTGATGCACTCATCTTACTTGTGGGCTTAATGGCTTGAGGACCTGTTCCATTTATATTAAAGAATTTGAACTTCACAGAGGTGGGTGTATTTCCGAAGCACTATCTTCATGCCTTGTCACAAGATGGACAAGTCTACCCAATCTGTCCTTCCCAGTGAAGAGTTTAACAAAAGATAGGAAACCATTACCAAAAGCCTGCTAGGTATTTTGCAGTGTGCATGGGACATAATACAAATGTGTTTAGTCACACATGAATCATCTTTGAATTACCAACCCGACTCAATGGGGCTGCTGCATTTTCTGGCAAAAACATTCTTGTTCTGACTTTACTCTGACAGGTGTTTTAACACTACCTTTCTTTAGCATGCCTATTCATTCTATTTCTTATTTTAGCAGCTTTTTGTGAAGAAACATGTCACTCTGCTGCATATCAAACACATCTAAGATAATAAAAGCATACGGAGTAAGAAAAAAATCAAACACAGAAAAGAACGAATATATATGTAGTGACATTTGGGAATAAAGCACTTCTCTAGATAGTGTGCCTCACATTTGGGGACCTCAAAGAAGATTATAAAACTAGTCAGGTGGTACTTACATAGTTGCCGACCACACAGGGATTAGCATCCTCATAAGCATTGTTTTTCTCAGCATTTACCCAATCATGAGGTAATTATTTCTGACACAAATATGACAGAAACGGTGTTCGCATAGACTATTTTTCATTCTACTCCACATATACTCTTTACATGCCATGCCTCATCTCTTAAGTGGCACTGCCTAATGACATTGATTGGTTCCAATTGCTAAAAACACCTTGAGTGCCTCCTGTTCCTCAATCATATCTACTGAATATGTGGCACTGTTGCAGGTGAGTGGGGAAGAAGCTATAATCTGTTAAGAAGTGGAATTGAAGAAACCAGAAAAAAGGCAATGGATCCAATGTATCTATGGGCCATTGTGAATGGATCTCAGTTTGTAAACCTGTCTTCGGGGCATTGTTATGGCTGGATTTTGTCCCCCAAATTCGTATGTTGAAGTCTTAACCCCAAGTACCTCAGAATGTGACAATATTTGGATATAAGGTCTTTAAAAAGGTATTTAAGGTAAGATGTCATACGAGTAGGCCATAATCCAATTACTGGTGTGCTGGTAAGACAATAAAGATTGAATAGATCTGTACGTTCATAGGCCATATGAGGGCACAGGGACAAAGTGGCAAGGAGACAGCCTCAGAAGAACCCAACCTTGATCTTGGACTTCCAAGTTCTAAGCACTAAGTTCTTAGACTCCCGAACTGTAAGAAATTGAATTTTATTGTTTGAGCCAACCCAGTCTGTAGTAATTTGTTATGGCAGCCCTAGCAAACTAATACAGACTTTTATAATTGTCCGTGAAGCTGTTTATTCACATATTCAAGACAGAGTGAAAATGTCACACAGCTTCCAACTTCATTTCTACTCTACCCCACCTAACAGAGGGGGAAAGAAACGTTTAAAGTCTTCTGCTATGATCACTTTATAATGGCTTTATAAATTAAAACACCATCATTTAAAAAATGAGGTATTCGTGTGTTCTGACATTCCATGGTCTGATGACTCAAGGGGATTCAGTCTTTTTAAAAGTGTACAGTTCTAGATTGTTTTTAAGATCTCCAGTTTGAGATTTTTATTCTTTCCGTGTTTTCTTTAAAAAATTGGCAGCCAAGTACTTTCCAAGCGACAGAACACTAGTTGCACACATATGTATATAATTCCGTTTTAGTAGACTTTAGGAAAATGAAACACTGCTCTGTTAGGCACACAGGAACGTTCAACACGAGCTCAGTTAACTCGTTCTGGCTTATTCCAAGTTTCCATCCTCAGCCGGCTCCTGCACAGACAGCCTGGCCAGTCAGGACACATTAACTTTACAAATGTAGAAGAAATTTTGAAAAACACAGAATCCCTTTAAATAGATGAAATCGGCAATTGCAATCCTGAATCATTCTGTCAGGTTGCCCTTCTCAGTCCTGTGGGCTACCCAGCTGTGGTCAGAAACATTTTTATTCTCGAAGGAAGGTCCAAGGCGATACCCAGCAGGCCCTCTTCAGAGCACCTTAGACAAACAACAACAGCCTTTCCTCGGGGAGGCTGAGAAACCCTTTAGAAAAAGCTTTTAAGAGACCCCAATTAAGACTAGAATTTACTTCACACTGGGCAATGTGCTGCAAAATAGGCACATCACTGAAAGGAAAGACCCCTGAAGTACAAACAGAGGCAAAAATAAAAAGCCAAATATTTCCAAGAGGAACATATGAAAAGAATTTTCAAATAAATGATTGCTTCCTTGTGACGTTTTCAGAATTTGCTGCCCACATTTCTAAAAGAGAAAAGGGCTCAGCCTCCTTTTCAGAAAATATATTTTACTAAAATCTTTCTTAACAGTCCCTCCCACGCGTTATTAAACACCTGTTTTCATCCAGCCCCATGCTCTGCCACTTTGGTACCCCCAGAAGTAATTAGCATGCAGCCACCTCAGATGAAGTTCATGGGGGTCTTCCTAAAAAGGCAACAGAATCCAAATTCTGTGTCCTTTCCTTAAACAGCAATTGCCATTCTGCAGATAACTTCATTCCCTTCGAATGTAACTACATATACTTCAAACCTATTGTGGGAAATGAATTATTTCACAGTTTTTAATATTAGCAAAATGTATGTAAGAGCAAAAACATTTCTGGCAACGAGATTTTGCCAAAATTGTACTTGACAATCAGAATACTTGCTCAGGAACAAGACATATTAATGACCAAATTTATTGAGACACTGGGTACAGAACATCAGTGTTTGTATTTATTTATTTATTTATTTATTTATTTATTTTTAAAGATTTATTTATTTACGGTAGACATAGACAGAGAGAGAGAGGCAGAGACACAGGAGGAAGGAGAAGCAGGCTCCATGCCGGGAGTCCAACGTGGAACTCCATCCCGGGACTCCAGGATCGCGCCCTGCGCCAAAGGCAGGCGCTCAACCACTGAGCCACCCAGGGATCCCCATCAGTGTTTTTAAACTAGACATTTTATAACTTCTACCTCACTTCAAGAGAAGATACACATTGTTAATGAGAAATTTTCATCTGAAGCCACTTCTTAAACACTGCTTATCTCCAGGGGATGTTCCTCATGTTAAGAAACTTCTGGAATATTTGCTGAAAATACAGATTTGGAGATCCCTCTCCAAAAGATGGATTTGGCTGCTGCCCAGTAGTATTTTTCCCCAGCCATACTAGGTGATTCTCACCATCAGGAAAGTCTGTAAAATACCATTATTATCACAGTACACAGGTTTTAAAGTTAGTCCATTCATCTTTAAAACATTAAACTTTCATAAAATATTTTTTTAGACTGTAACAACAAGAATAGGTCAAAGTTGAGTTCTCATGTGACAATCACTTGAAAAAGTCTTTTGAAATTAATTAAAAGCTTTTTGCTAATGAGAAAATCTTCTACATAAAAATATTAATTGTGATTAATTATAAGTGGGTATTTTTACAGCAAGTTTGCTTTGCTACCTTATGATCCAGCCAAGCTATCAGCCAAGTAGAGAGCCAGAATAAAGATGCTTTCTTATAGTAGGTCTCAAAAAAACTAAGCTCCACATGAGCTTTTCTCAAGAAGCTACCTGTGTGCTCTGTCCAAATAAGGAAATAGACCCAGAAAACATAAGACACTGATCTGGCAATCTGGAGATCCAATACAAGAGGGAAGTGGAAGGACTCCCCAGGATGATATGAAGAGAGATCCAGGGCAAGAGTCGGGCAGCAAGCTTAGAGGAAATCCAGTCCAATTTGGATTTACTTCTTAAGGGTGAACTTGACAGAATAAAAAAAGTGTCTGAACATACTGAGAAGGGATTTACATGATTGGGGGAAAGATTTGGAGATGAGTATGCAGGACCCTTCGCAAGCAAACAAAAACACCAGTAAGGAAAGCAGAAGCCATGCAGGAAAGAAAAAGTAATCATGGTTTACCACAAGGCTTAGCTATCATCAGCTTTTACGTAGTTATACAGAACGCTAATCAAAAGTACAATAATATAAGAATGCTGGGAAGAGGAGAACATGGGAGGACAGGAAATGCATGATGGGGCAGTAGGGGTGTGGGGAGAGACAGGGTCAGAGTAGATATGAAAAACAAAACTGCATCTTCAATCTCCATACTGTGAGGTCAGGAATAATGTGTCAAGATGAACAACCAATAATTAGCAATGTAAGCATGCTACTTAGAGTCTGGAGGTAAATACTAAAGAATTAGTTTAAACAACTGTACACTTCTTGGACACTACTTAACTTTCCACTCAGTTCCTCGCACTCTATTAATATCCAATCTGGCCAGACCAAGCTGTTCAGTTATTCAACAAACAGCTGTGTCAGGCATAGATCGCAGAATAAGAAAGCAGACTGAGGAACAAGATAAGATCCCTTAGCTCCCAGAGTTTAGGTTCTAGTGAAGGGAGACGATGACAAACAGGATAATCTGAGAAATCTGTGCAATGAAGGAGCTAAAGAACTTAGACTGAGGGGTGGGTGGACAGGCTCCTCTGAAGAGGGCTCGACGGTGAAGGTGTTTATGAAGCTGATCATGCTAGAGTGAAGACAAGGAGTCAACTTTGTAAAGAGCTAGTGGAAGAGCATCCCTTATGTCCCACATAGAGAGAGCGGCAACTGCCAAGGTGACAGGTTAAGAATGAGACATGTTTGCCGGATGATTGAAACCAAGAGTAAAGCTGTAGGACAAAGGGGTGTGCTGGATGGGAGAGGGGCAGGGACTGAGGATCATAGAGGATCATGTGTGGCCTTGAAGCCAGAGTCCGAAATCTAGATTTCATTCTAAATGCAATGGGAAGACACATGATTTAGGTTTTAAAGCATGACTTGTGCTGTTGTGCGGAACATGAATTGCCGAAGTCTGAGAACAGAAGCAGGAGATCAGCCCAGAGTCACTACAACTGTCCACACCATGAGTGGTCAGGGCTTGGATGGTGGCAGTAATGATAGAAGCAAAGGGCCTGGAGGTACATTTTGAAGGGAAAACGTGCAGGACTCGTGGATGGTTTGGTGTGAACGGGAAGGGGAAACTCAAGGACTCCTCGACTTCTGGCGAGGATGAGTGAATGGCTGGCGGGACCATTTGGTGACATGTAGAAAGTTGAAGGAAGAAGGGGTGTGGATGGTCAACTCAAGCCTTCTGTTCATACATTTTACCTGCAAGATGCTCATGGGAGACCCAAGCAGACCTGCCCAACACACAGTTGCATATCTGAGCCTGGAAGCACAAGGTGAGGGCGGAGTTACAGATGCAGACATGAGCATCACCCCATTTGCATTTCTCCAGCCTCTCCCTCAACCCGGGGTCAGGCATGCACATCTCCCTGTTGGGTTATCACAGCTAACCTCCTGGTCCTGCCTTCGGGTCTCTCCCAGGAAATCAATGCCGCCCCGTGGCTGGCTGATTCATCCCCCGGGGGCAAAGCTCTAATCATTTCTCATTTGATAAAAAACCTTCAGTGGCTCCTACCACCTTTGTCCTTCTTGCCTTCCAGAGCCAGAATTCTTGTCCCCCCACTTCCTACACTTTTGGCCTTCCTGACACAGCTCTCCAGGGTCCCTTTCCTTCCACCTTCCTTTCTGCCCATCTCCATCATGTGGGTGAACCTTGTAGGCACAGACCCTTGTAGGCAGTGTATGATTTCCCTCTGAATATCCCCTCACGGCCCAGCACAGAACCTTCCGTGTAATTACTTCAACTGGATGAAGGTGCCACTCTTTTTCCTCTTAATATCGCTTCACAAACCAAGCTCATGTGCAGGAATATATCCACCCAGCACATATCAACACAGGTTAGCAGGTTCTTCTTAAGCAGACCACTTCACTCCTTCCTTCATCAACCCAAATTCCCTTAGTGTTATACTTGCCAGGTTTATATGAATAAAAACATCTAGATCCTTGAAACAAAAATAAACAAAGGAGTAGTAAGCAAATATAAATAACAGACCAAACTTTTAAAAGTAACATTATTTGTGCATTCCCTTCTGGAGAACAAAAACCGTTGTTTTTGCTTTGGGTTCCCCACCTTCAGAGAGCAGTGGAATAGAGGGTGGATCAGGAGTGTTTATTTTCTTAAGACTATTTCTACCTTAAGAACACTTTCACAGAAGTTGAGTCCTCACTAAATATGTATCTTTACTCCCAGGAAAAGAGACTCCCAAGAATAGGCAGTTAGCCTCATTACACTGAAGTCCCTCAAGACAAGAAAACCTTGGAATTCTCTATTCAAATTAAGGAGGCTTAATTAGAGGATCAACAACCCAGAGTCCTTGTCTCCCTCCCTACTACATCAAGTAGGCAAAAGGTGAAGTGTCACTCCCCCACTGATTGTTATCCTCTTGGATTTCTTTTCCCTTTTTTTTTTTTTGTATTTTTTTTATTGGAGTTCGATTTGCCAACATATAGTATAACACCTAGTGCTCATCCTGTCCAGTGCCCCCCTCAGTGCCCGTCACCCAGTCACGCCATCTCCCTGCCCACCTCCCTTCCCAGTAGCCCTTGTTTGTTTCCCAGAGTTAGGAGTCTCTCATGTTTT
Source organism: Nyctereutes procyonoides (assembly GCF_905146905.1). Classification (NCBI taxonomy): domain Eukaryota; kingdom Metazoa; phylum Chordata; class Mammalia; order Carnivora; family Canidae; genus Nyctereutes; species Nyctereutes procyonoides. The sequence goes on along the minus strand of NW_026575146.1, from coordinate 1,412,852 downwards.
GTCACCCTCTCTGTTATTTCCCACGTATTTTCTCTCCTTTCCCCTTTAATCCCTTTCACTATTTTTTATAGTCCCCAAATGAATGAGACCATATAATGTTTGTCCTTCTCTGATTGACTTACTTCACTAAGCATCATACTCTCCAGTTCTATTCACGCTGAAGCAAATGATGGGTATTTGTCGTTTCTAATGGCTGAGTAATATTCCATTGCATACATATACCACAGCTTCTTTATCCATTCATCTTTCGATGGACACCATCCTCTCAGATTTCTGGAGATAAAATACATGTAAGCCAAAATATCTGGGATAGAGGTGCCTGGGTGGTTCAGCTGCTTAAGCATCTGCCTTCAGCTCAGGTCATGATCTCAGGGTCCTAGGACTGAGCCCCTCATTGGACTCCCTGCTCAGTGGGGAGTCTGCTTCTCCCTCTCCCTCAGCCCCTCTGTCCCTCTGCCTCTCCCTGCTTGTGCATGCCCTCTCTCTCTATCTCTCTCTCTCAAATATATAAACAAAATCTTTAAAAAATATATCTGGGATATTACTCATCCACAAGACCTGATGAGCTATAGATCAAAGAGAAGTAAATGAAGTTCAAATGTTCCCTCATTTTCTTTCTCTCCAAGTGAGTGACATTTGCATTATGATCAAACAGACTAAGAAGAAAACTAAACCCAAAAAGAAGATGGCTATAGTAGGACCTATATTTTTGTATTCATCATGGAATTCACAAGAAAAAAAAGTGCATGAAAAACAGCCGATGAACTTAAAACCGAGTCCAATGACAGACAGCTAGAGAAAAGCTAATAATATATGTACAGGTCAGCAAATGGCTTTAATTCCAGCGGAGGTCCAGGTGGACACAGGATGTGGAAGCTCTGGCTATGATCATGTCCAAAGCAGAGGAAAGCTGGGACTGTCACACTACCTCTTCATAAACGAAAATCCATTCTCTCTTTTCCTCCCTCCATATAGATTTCTCTTCATGCACATATTTAAAAACAGAATCTTTATTTTAAACCTGCCTTTTAATATTGTTGTTATTTATTGTAAAAATCTCTTTTCAAAATTCTTTTTTACAACATTTCTTTACAAGATTTATTTATTTGAGACAGAATACGTGCACGGGAGCAGGGGGTGGGGCAGAGGGAGAGAGAATCCTCAAGCAGACTCCCAACTAAACGCAGAGCCCACACAGACTCCATCCCAGGACCCTGAGATCATGACCTGAACTAAAATCAAGAATCAGCTGCTTAAGGGGCGCCTGAGTGGTATAGTTGGTTGAATGTTGTACTCTTGGTTTCAGCCGAGGTTGGGATCTCAAGATCCTGGGATAGAGCCCTGTACTCAATGAGGAGCCTGCTTGGGACTCTCTCTCCCTCTGCCCACCTTCCCCCCGAACCCCCACTCCTCACATATGTTCTCTTTCTGTCTTTAATAAATAAATCTTAATAAATAAAACACACACACACACACACACACACACACACACACGTTGGCCACTTAACCAACTGAGCCACCCGGGGGCCCCATATTTTACATCATTTTTAAATGGTTTATTCCATGATATGACTGTATCCCAATTAATTTTAAGACTTTCTTGGTGTTCAACTGCTATTTCCATTTTTTTGGCTTCTAATAAACCTTGTCCCAGTGAGCAAGTAATTATTTCCTTTTCAAGATGCTTCTGAAAGTGGAACTGCTGGGTCTGAGTATATGCACATTTTAAGGTTTTACATATGTATCATTAAGATGCCCTTCTGATAGGTTGTGCCAATTTTAACTACCATAAGACAATCATCTAAGAATCATTCTTTTAAATCCTTGCCCAATTCATAGGTGATCAATGGCATCTTTTTTTTTTCCCATTAAATTGCTGAAACTATTTCATATACCAATTGGTAAATTATGTTTCCTCTTTGGTTAAGTAATGTGGGCAAGTTAACTCTTCAGCTTTAGTTTTCCCCATCTGTAAAATGGGGATATTAATAGTAATTACCCTATAGGGATGTTGTAAGGATTAAAAAGTTAATTTAAGCAAGGCACTTACTTACAGCGAGTTCACAGTTATAGCCACCAGATACTTTGAAAAATGCCTGTTCATGTTCTTTACTTGTTTTTCTATTTGAGCCTTTATTTTTTTTCTTATTGATATTTTTTCTTACTGGTTTTTAAAGGTCTTAGAATATTAAGATATTAATCAGTTTCCATACACGATGCAAATATTTTGACAACCTTATGATTTCCTTTTTCAATTTGCTAATGATGTTTTTTTTTTGCCATACATAAGTTTAAAAACTTAGTATCATTAAATCATTCACGTTAAGTCAGAACAAGTTACAGAGATCCAATATTGAAATAGGATAAAGACAGCAAAGGAACAGATGATTCTTAACTCTAGTTTGTAAGACAGAATTGATAAATTTGACTATGTGAAAAGCTTTACATGAAAAAAATAAAGAAATTTAAGAAGAAAAACACAAAAATGTTTAAAATACATAAGCATAAGGCTAATCTCTTTAACACAAAAATCTGTAAGATTTGTTACAAGTAATTCAGAGAAAAAAAAATACAAATACTCCACTTCATTCATAACCAAAGTGGGATATCCCTTTTTTCATAAAGATTGACACGGATTTTTTTCAAATTAATTATGCATAACATTGTGGTCATGTATTAGTTGTGCAGAGTGCTCACTGCACAAGGGCATCTAGACAAGGCAATGAACTGGGACTGAATTTCTGCTAATGTTCCACTTGTTAAATCATGTGCCTGCAGGGCTGCCTCACCTGGAGGGAGTCACTTCAGTTTCTCACAAAGCACTATATGGTCTAAGAGAGATCTTGACATGCATGCAGTGTTGGTGAGAGTTCAGAAAAAGGAATACTGAGGAGATATACTGACATACAGCCTCCTTGAGAGTAATTTGGCAAAGTCTATTAAAATAAAATACACAGGGATCCCTGGGTGGCGCAGCGGTTTGGCGCCTGCCTTTGGCCCAGGGCGCGATCCTGGAGACCCAGGATCGAATCCCACATCAGGCTCCTGGTGCATGGAGCCTGCTTCTCCCTCTGCCTGTGTCTCTGCCTCTCTCTCTCTCTGTGACTATCATAAATAAATAAAAATTAAAAAAAAAATAAAAAAATAAAATAAAATACACAAATCTCTTGACTTGAAAATTCTATTGCTAGGATTTTACTGGTCCACGTAGTTCAAGATGTTTAGATAAAGATGTTCATTTCAGCATTTTTCGTAATAGCACGCACACAAAATAACCCTGATATAATATAAAAATACAAATGTGGGGGACCTGGGTGCCAGGTCATGATCTCAGGGTCATGGGATCGAGCCCCGTGTGGGGCTCTGTGCTCAGTAGGGAGTCTGCTTGAGATTTTCTCTTCCTCTCCCTCTCTGCCCTCCTGCTTCTTTCGATAGATAGATAGATAGATAGATAGATAGATAGATAGATAGATAAATACATAGGGGTGCCTGGGTGGCTCAGTCAGTTAAGCATCTGCCTTCGGCTCGGGTCATGATCCTGGAGTCCTGGGATCGAGCCCCACACTGGGCTCCCTGCTCAGCAGGTAGCCTGCTGCCCCCTCTGCCCCTCACCCAGCTGTGCTCTCTCTCTCTCTCAAATAAATAAATGAAATCTTTTTAAAAAATAAAAACATAAAATATAAGAATAGAGTTCTTCTAAAAATTATATCTACATATTATAGAATTGCTTATTTATAGGATTAAAAATATCAATACAGATATTTGTAGTTAAAGTACACAAAAAACTTAAACACCAGAGCAATAAGTATATAAAATGTCTTGCTGGTGTTTTGATAAAGATACATACTTGAATGAAAACTTTCTGAAATGAAAACAAAAAAGTTGCTCATTCTGGGTTATAATTGAGAAGAGACTGGGGTTCTGGGAGGGAGAAAAACTTACTTTTAGCCTGAATTGTCTTCTAAAGTTTTACTTTTGATCATGTGCATGTTATTTTCATAAAGGAAAATAAACTCTATATATTTTTGCTTTCATGATTTCTCCTTACACCAGGTTTACATAGAAATGGATAAATATTCTGGGCAGGACCTGGGCCCTGACCAAAATATAAAAACCCAACAACATGGATAGACAGACGTTCTATCATGGCCTAGGTGTGATGCTGAATACTTTATTCACTTATTCACTTGTTCTTTCATTTTCTAAAAATTAAAGAGTGGCTTTCTCTGCTCTTTTAACTCAAGGGCTGAGGCGAAGCTGCCAAGAGTTGGTCTGTGTGACACAGTGGGGGAGACAGTACTGAAGAAGACAGAGGAAATAGTTACTAGACTTAGATACCACCCTTAAGACAACAAAGCCAGAGTAACAATTCTTGAGGTAAAAAACAAATATAACTCTCATTCATATGGTCATTGGCTTAAAGTGATCAGGCTGTTCATTGAGAATATTTGGTGATTCATTGATATATTCAACAAATTTTTTAAAAAAAGATTTTATTTATTTTTTCATGAGAGACAGAGAGAGAGAGAGAGAGAGAGAGAGAGAGAGAGAGAGAGAGAGGCAGACATTCCAGAGGGAGAGGTAGGCTCCCCGCAGAGAGCTTGATGCAGGACTCCATCCCAGGACTCTGGGATCACGACCTAAGCCAACTGCTGAGCCCCCCAGGCACCCCTCAACAAACATTTGTGTCCAATCTGCCATGCCTCGTAGTAGTTGGCAAGGGGAATACTGAAGTCTCAATGCTTCTAGGGTATGAGGCCAGAGGGTACCAAAGCTACCCTATTTAGAGACATATCTGTTGAGCCTGCACTTAGAAATAATGGATCTAATACTGGCAAACCAAATCCAGCAACACTTATAAAGAATTATACACCATACGTGGGTATGAGCTTTATCCCAGGAATGCAAACTTGGTTTAACATCTAAAAATCAATTAATGTACTATGCCATATTAATAGAATGAAGGACAAAAAGCCATATGAGTATCTCAACAGAGGGGGAAAAAGCCTTTGACTCTTGAATGATAAAGATGCTCACAAACTAGGAACAGAAGGGAACTTTTTGATAAACAACATCACTGCAAAACCCACAGCTAATATGACAGTAAATGGTAAAAACTGATTGCTTTCCCCCTTCTCAGGGAGAAGCCAAGAACATTCACTCTTGGGCTCTGTCACGGCAGCTTTGCTGAAGAAGACCACCAGCCTTGTGGGTCTGGCTGTTATGTGAGTCACACAAGAGGCTAAGAATACTGTACACAAAGATTCTTAATGTTCTTGAGCAAATTCCTAAAAATGCAGCATAGAGAAAGTATACAGAATAGACTGCAAATGAGAAGCTGAGTATGGCTAAAGCAGAACCAGATGTTAAATTAGAAGACCAACTTCGGGGTGGCCAACTAGAAGAGGTGATTCTTCAGGCTGAAGTCTGGCAAGAAAAATGATACAGTGGAAATCATGGGAGCTTTCAGTAGAAGAGCCCCCTGCTCACCAATGGAAATGGCCAACATAATCATCATTAAATGACTAGTCTGTTGATAGGAAACTGATGTAATTAAATGTTCTGTTACATTTTTTAAAAAAAGTTCACTCTTGCTACTTCCATTCAACATGATAGTGTATAATGGGTGAAGGCAATTAGGCAAGGAAAAGAGATAAAAGACATTCAGACTGGAAAACAAGAAGTAAAATTATATCTATTTGCACCTGACTTTGTATATAGATCTTGTATGTAGAAATCCTAAGGAATACACTGAAAAGCTATTGGGACTAAAAAAATGAATTCCACAAGTTTTCAGGGTATAAGATCAACACACAAAAATTTATTTTTGTATATCAAATATGCCGGCAAGTAACATTCTGAAAATGAAATAAGAATATAATTTCATTTATTATAGCATCAAAAATAATAAAATATATATGGATAAATTTAACAAAGAAAGACCAATACTTATACATTGAAAACTACAAAATATTGTGGAAAGAAATCATAGACGATCTAAACAAATGTAAAAGCATTAGTGTTTACAGATTGAAAGACTTCATATTGTTTTTAAGACTTCATATTGTTAAGAGAACAGTGTTATTCAACACAATCCCTACCAAAGTTCCAGCTGGCTTTTTTGCAGAAACTGACAAGACAACTGATTCATTCAAAATCCAAGGGGACTAGAATAGCAAACAGAATCTGGCAAAAGAAGAACAAAGTTAGGGCAGTTGGCTGGCTCAGTTGGTAGAGCACACAACTCTTGATCTCAGGGTTGTGAGTTCGAGCCCTATGTTCAGTGTAGAGATTACTTCAAAATAAAGTCTTTAAAAAACAAAAAGAAATTTTTTTAAAGAATAAAGAAGACATACTCTTCTGTTTCAAGACTTACTACAAAGCTACAGTAATCTATACAGTGTGGCATATTAATAAACATATAGATCAACGTGACAGAAGTGTTCAGAAATAAGCCCTAACTACGTATACTGTCAATTGATTTTTGACAAGGTGCCAACACAAATGAATAGGGAAAGAATAATCTTTTTCAAAAAATGGTGCAGGACAACTAGATATCCACATGGAAAAGAATGAAATTGGAACCCTACAACACACCACACACAAAAATTAACTTGACATGTATCATAGCCCTAAATGTAAGAGCTAAAATTATAAAACTCTTAGAAGAAAACTCAGGTGTAAACCTTCTTGACATTGGTTAGGCAATGGTTTCTCATATATAGCTCCAAAAATACAAAGAAAAAAAATGGAAATAATCAAAATTTCAAAAGTCTGAATTGCAAACCATATCAAGAAAGTGAAAAGACAACCAGAATGGGAGAAAGTATTTGTAAATCACATATCTGGTAATGACTTATCGCTAGTACATAAAGAATTCTTCTATTCCAATAACAGAAAGTCAAATTATCCAGTTAAAATTGGGCAAAGGATCCAAATTGACATTTTTCCAAAGAAGACATACAGATGGCCAACATGTACATGAAAAGATGTTTAATGTCATTAGTAATTAGGAAAATGCAAATCAAAACCACAATGAGATACAACTTCACATTTACCAGGATGGCTATAATCACAAAGATAAATAACAAGTATTGGCCAGGACATGGAGAAATTGGAACCTTCATACATTGCTGAAGAGAATGTAAACTGGTATAGCTGCTTTGGAAAACTACTTGGTGCTTCCTTAAAACACAACATAAACATACAGTTACCATGTGACCCAGCAATTCCACCCCTAGAAATATGCCAAAGAGAAATGAAAACATAGGTTCACCAATAACTTGTACACGAAGCTCATGGCAGCACTATTCACAGAACCAAAACATAGGTAAAATGTGGTACATCCATACAGTGGAGAGCTAGCTGGCAACGAAAAGAAATGAAGTATTCATACATGGATGACCCTTGATAACATTATGCCACGTGAAAGAAGTCAATCACAAAAGGGCATTTGGTAATTCCACTCATACAAAACATTCAGAATAAGCAAATCTACAGAGACAGAAAGTAGATTAGTGGTTCATTAGGGCTGAGTAAGCTGGGAAAAAAGAGATTGATGGTTGTACAACACTGTGAATACACTAACAAATAACGAATTGCACGTTTTCAGTGAGCAGAATTTCATGGTATGTTAATCATATGTCAATTGTTTAAAAAAAAAAAACAGAAATAATGGCTCTAACTGCATGTTTTCAGAAATAATGATTAATAGTACTCCTAAAACCTGGAGAAATAGATACAGCCCTAAGCTGAAAAGTTCAAAAGAGCCTAAAATCAAGAGAGTGAAAAGCAAGTTAACTTGCGGCCTATAATGATTATTTTACAAAGACCCAAATCAAACACCTTTTATGGTTAAGCATAACTTTTTGTTTAAATTACCTTTTGTATAAATCAGCTGCACAATATCTCAACATGATTAGTCATTTTATTGGGAATTATAGCAACCTGGGTATTTTTTGCTGTACTGGGTAACGGCTAGGACAGTCATATTGGAAAGAGTCTGCTCCGCTTCTTAGTGATCATCTATGTGATAATATTCCTTGCTTTCCGTAAAGGCAAAATTCACCTTTCTAATATTAACCCTAACAATATTTTGCAGCAAAAGAACTAAGCTCAGGGCAGTACTTTATACCTGTTGTATTCAAGTACTGATTTAATTCTATGCTTTACTAGTGCAGAAATTTAAAATATTAACTCCCCCTTAAAACGAAAAAAGTCACTCTGCTTTAAACTAAGACAAAGGAAAAACTAAATAAGTAAACTAAGACAAAGGAAACTAAGCTTCGCTTGCACAAGAGAGTTTACTAAAGTCGTCTTCCCCCGCCCCCCATCCCATCCCCAAAAGCCATCAATATGAAGTCTCTGACGTTCTGGGGGCACTGCACAACCCTGTCATTAGCAGGCAGGGAAGGTGCGATCTTATTTGGGATTTTGATTTCTCCTCTTCATAGGTTTTTCTTTTGTGGGCATTAACATAAGCCCCAGCAAAGCTTATGATTTTTTAGGGTGTGAAGCTAGCTCTGCAGCATAAACAAACCCATGCGGGGGGGAAGCTGGGATGACAGCAGGCTACCTAGTTGGGAGACATCCTGGAGCTGATTAAAAAAAAAAAAAAAAAAAAACCTTCATCTGTGCCCTGTCACTTCCTTTCAGCAAGATCCTGCTAATGTTTACACAATTTAAAAAGTGTATCAGATATCTCAAGGAATAACGTAAATGGCCCCTTTGAGGTTTGTTTGTGTGTGTGTGTGTGTGTGTGTGTGTTTTAAAGGTTGATGGAAAAATATCAAAATAGGGCCTTTTAAATTTATTGCATTATCCAATCACAAGGAACGCCACCAAAAAGTTGTTTATCCCTCCCCCGCTGGAGAAATGCCAGGCGCACCTTCCTTCCCCTTTCTTAAAGAAAATGAAAAAAACAAAACAAAACAAAACAAAACAAAACAAAACCACAGACTTTCAAGACGGAGCGCAGTAACTCAGAAACGTTACGCGCGATTCCACGAAGCGGATTTTAGCCCCCGAGGCCTGAGCTGGCGGGGACGCCCCCCGCAGTCCGCGAGCGCCCGTGCGTAGCCTAAATCATCCTCTGAAACGGTCACACCTTTCCAAAGTTAGTTACTAAGTATTCAGACTTCGGCCAGGGTAAGAGAAAAGCGATCAGCACTTCTGCTCCGAAAACAAACCGTAAATCAGTGGACAAGCTTCAAAGAACTCAGCTCGAGGCTGCTCGGAAGCCAAGCGTCAGCACAGAAAAACCTGCTGGCACGTTCATCCCGCTCTCTAAGTTTCCGCGTTTTAGAAACACCGCAAGACGCAAACGGCGTTTCCCGTAACTTTCAGGCTCGGAGAAAATTCACGGAAAACACCCGGGCGAGGCAGCTCGCACGGAAAAATGGAGCCTGTGCCTTTAAGGTAAAGTCGGCCGGGTCCCAGGGCGCCTTCCACTTCTCCGCGACAAAGAGTCCGGGGCCGCGCTGCCTCCCGGCTTTGTCCCGGGGCCCGGCGGGGCGGGGCGGGCCGAGCCCAGCGAGCCCAGCGAGCCCAGCGAGCCCAGCGCAGCCCAGCGAGCCCAGCCGCAGCCCGCCGCAGCCCCGCGGCCGCAGGCCCGGCGGCCCCGAGCAAGCCCGGCGCCCGCGCGGCGGGGGGCGCCCCGTGCGCCCCGGACTCACCGCTGCTGGGCTGCGGGGACAGCGTGGACACCGAGGTCTGGCCCATGGCCCGGGCCTCGGGGCCAGGTCTGGCGATCACGCGGCTCCTCTGGTCCTTCGGGCATCGGTCCGCGCGCAGGCAGGTTTCCAAGCGCTCATTTCCCGGGCTGCGCGGAGCGGCCCGCCCGGTTCGCTCACCTTCTCCGCGGCGCGGGTCTCCCAGCCCGGCCGGCCGCGGCCGGCGAGGCGGATCCTGCCCGGCGGATGCCTGTCATTCCTCTATGCAGATTAGCTGGGGTCAAGGGTCACGGGGGAGGAGGGAGGGGGACGGGGAGGGCGAGGGGAGGGGAGGGGAGGGGAGGCCGGGGCTGGGGGCAGGGGTCTGAGTGGTGCGGAGGGGAGAGGCCCAGCGCGCGGGCCCGCGGCACCCCCCCCCCCGCCCCGCCCCACCGCCACCACCCAGGGTAGTAGAGAGTTCAGGCGACTCCCGCCCAACTCAAAAGGTTCAATGTCAAATGATCCTTTAGGGCTCCAAGAAAAGGAATTAAAGTACTTAGTCACGGTACTTAATTTAACAAAACGTGTTCTTTAAAGTCGATTTCTTCCTCACGTTCTGTTGGCAGTACTGCGGCACTTGAAGCTCTCTGTGGGCTGTGGGGCTTTCCTCGTTTTAGAAATTATCTTCCTTTTAACAAACAGTAAAAAAAAAAAAAAAAAAAAGTTAGGTCCTCAGGTATGTTGAACAGTAAATCTGAAGAAGATGGATCTGTGCGTGAGATCAGCAAAGGACAGGCCTTGCTCTCCACCACCTAAACTCCAGGAAAGCTCACCACTCCTGTGTTTAAAAAGGATCACTGTGAAATCTCTGAAACCTTGTGGTAAGGTGTTTAAAACATACAAAAAGGTGAGAACAAAAACAATCGGTAATTTGTTCTAGAAGCGAACATTCCCCAGAAGTTGAATTAAATCCTCCCATAAGCACATCTCAACCCCAGACTTACTAAAAACATGTATACAGATAAATACTCCTGCTATTTACAATTGATGAGTAATCTATATGTGTATGTAGTGCACTATGTCTGTCATAGTGCATAAGACTGGGTAGTAGTCACATAAATGTGTTCACTTTATGAAATTTCACTGAGCTCTATACTATGATTTGTGCGTTTTTCTGAATGTATATATTTCATTAAAGAGTAAAAAAATAATAACCGCAATATAGTTAGGTCACTTGCCACAGCTTTCACTTTTTAGATTATCCTAGACATTCCACTCTAAACTACATAATACATATAACATTATATGTATTCTATAATACATTTATAACATTATATGTATTATAAAATAATAAAGTTATTTGATACCCTAAGCATGAAAATTTTTTCTGTAATATTAAGATCATACACAGTCTTGCTTTAGTTTTTGAAAGACATATGCTTGTCTGTTTCATCATAATTATGTAAGCTGCCCTATTTTGTTCACACCCAAATAGTCTACCATCTATTGTGAAGACTTTTTTCCCCCTAGAATAGTGTGATCAGTTATCTACTTCCCTTTGCCTAATTCATTTTTAAGAAACCTGACTTTTTTTTTTTTTTTATGAAATTGAAGATTGACCAAGATGTGAGTTCTAATTAGGGCAACAAAATCAGTCAACTACATTTCTTTTATAAAGGGCAAACCTGTTGTATTTTGGGAACACATCCCACCTGGGGACTCATCAGTGAGAGTAAGCAATTATAATGGCTCTTTCTTTATGCTAATGAATTTTCCCTTAAAACAACAACAAAAATGCAAGTTAAGTGTTTTCTCAACTTAATTTGAGAGGAGAGAACTTCACATTCTTCCTTCCATTGATCAAGCCTAACTGATAAGGGGGGGGTCATTCATCATAAGAAACATACAGTGAATTTTGCATATTAAAAACACATTAATGTCCGGTTGCCTGGGTGACTCAGTCAGATAAGCGTGGGACTCTTGGTTTTGTGATCTGAGGGTGGTGAGATCCAGCCCTGCACTAGGCTCTGAGCTCACACGGAGTGGGCTTCAAATTCTCTCTCTCTCTCCTTCTGCCCCACCTGTGCTTGTGCTCACTCTCAAATAAACAAACAAACAAACAAACAAATAAATTTTCAAAAGATATGTAAATGTAATGATTTTTTTTTCATTGACAAAGGTTAAACCTGAGGCTATTTTTGCTATCATTACTTCTTTTCCTTGAGAAATTATAATGTATTTCTATTCTACAAATTCTTATTTGAAACATCAAAGGGGTACTCTGTAGTTCTGTTCCTTCAGGATTTGCTAAATCCATCTATATTTACCTTGTTCAAAACCTTTCAGGATTTGCTACTTAATATAATCTGAGCCTCATCTGAGATTCCTGTAATCCCCCGATCAGGTTACACACTTTTCTCTAAAACTTTTCCAGTTCCATTACATTATCCTTGAAACATGTCAACCAAAACTATAGTAAGTGTACATCCAGGTTTCTTTATAAGGGTGCGACAGTTATTGCTACTTTGTTGTCTATTTATCACGGCTAACAAATTACACTAATGAACATAGAAAAAAATCTACAGAAATCCATGAATGCCATTTATAGTCATCATGTAAAGGTTAGAATTTATCATCTGACGAGTATTTTAAGATAATTTCCCCCCAGATTGCCTTTTCCTTTCCTTGGAGAGATAATCTATTATTCAGCCAATTTACAATATTAGTAAGGGCTCTGGGTGTTAATCCTACAGTTTATAGTTTAACTGTGGGAACATTTAATGTCATCGGAAAAACACGGACATTTCTCTGCATATTGCCTCTTTCCAGGGAGGTTTTTGTTTGTTTGTTTGTTTGTTTGAAGATTACATTTATTTATTTGAGAGACAGAGCACTCAAGAACAGTGGGAAGGGCAGAGGGAGGAGAAGCTGACTCCCCAATGAACAGAGAGCCAGATATGGGGCTTGATCCCAGGACCCTGGGATCATGACTTAAACTGAGAGAGATGCTTAACCGACTGAGCCACCCAGGCATCCCTCCAAGGAATTTATAAAAATGCTAAATAAGGTTAGTGCCAACATCTAACTCTGAAAAAGCCGTCTATTTATAATTCCTCAGCATTTACCCCATTGATCCTGCTCTTTGGTCTGTATTTCTAAACCAAACTCTTATCCAGTGGTATCCTAGTAAATACTCAACACGGGTTTGTCTAGGGGTGGGAAACAAGACTGATTTGTGACTTGTACGTAGTATTTGCCAATTTCCTAAGATAAATACTCCTACAATGGCCAATTCAACAAGCAGTCGACTGGCTTGCAAAATTTATGTCAACTGGTTTGCAAAATTCCTGGAAATTTAACAACTGGCTTATATGAGCTGCCTTCAGCATACCACTACTTTCATCCTTTATAATATGCTGTCATCAGATCGTACCATGACTGAAATTGAGGAATAGTCTATGTTAAGCTTTCCTAAAAATATAGAAGGATGCCATCTACTGATTTTTCCACCCTACAGTCTTAAATATCTTTCAATTCCTGAAAGATTTGTGTGTTCCCAGAAAGAAGTTAAACTGAGTGCATGAATTAAATGGAATTTTCCCTTACTGAATCTGGTTTGCCTTTTGACAAAGAGGTTATATGCCCATATTGAGGTTTTCAAGCATCTTACCTTATCACACAGATTTCACTGGTCTGTCTAATTTGGAGTTATGAAGCTCTCCTACCGGCGGTACCCAAAGTTATACTTGCAGCCCTGGTGGATGAAGATCACTAGATCTACTAGATAAAATAAAAGTAATCTAAACTTTAGCCATCCATTTGTGGAAAAGTCTGTACCTACTAGGTCAAAGTCCAAATTGTAGACACATAATTTGGTGGCTAGAGAAGATGCTGTATAATTAGAAGAGTCACCACTACCAAATCCTATCCTTTAGGTGACTGCCAGGTTTTTCTAAGTGGCCATATCTAAGCTTGGAGCAGGAGAAAGAGTGAGGTCTTTCTCCCTCAGAGCACAAGTGCCTTGAGTACACATCCTGGCTGGGGGGGGGGGGGGGGTCTGCTTTGGCCAGATGCTGCAAGACTCATTTTGAGACACCAGCAGTTGAATAGGAAAAAGAGGTAGGCAGACTCCCAGCAGAAGAGATGGCTGGTCAGAACAGCGGTGGCCCAGGAAGCAATGTGGCTGGTGGTGGCCAGGAACAGGTAAATGAAGATTCTCTAATTGGCACCTTTATTCCTGGACTTGGCCGTGGAAATTCGGTGAATCACAGACATTTCCCTGACCAAGGGGAATTACAGTCAAAGAAAAACCCTTTCTTAGAGGGAAGGAAATGAAACTTAGTGATTAAAACTGAGTAATTTCCCAAATAGGATTTTTGTTTCCAATGTATTAGTTTGTTTTCTAGATACAATGGTTAGAAGAAATAACAGAAATTCACAGGTCATCTAAAACCATTATTTTAGCCAATTGCTCTAGTTACCATTGTCAGATTTATTAAAAACAGAAAACTGTCTTCTCCGTTCTGCTGATGGAGGTGCTAGAGGGCAATATTTTTTATTTTTATTTTTTTAGTATATATACCTCCTAGACAAGCACACTAGAGGGCAATTTTTAAAGTTAGAAGGCAATTTTAACACAAGAGGTTCTAAAAACCATGTAAAAGAATACATAACAAAAAAAATACATAACTCAGAAACTAAAAGCTAATACATTAGCAAACATTTTTAAGTACTAAAGTACTTTTTTAGTATAATATCTGCCAGGTTTTTAAAAACTTTGTACTACTCCAAAACTTGGCTACATTTTGTGAAATGAAGCTTATTTAGAAAAATATAATTACTAAAATGCAAATGCGAGTTTTACTGGATCTTATAATTTCAGTTGAAATTCCATATATGTAACTAGTGGTTACTTTTTAAAAATGTTATTCTATAGCATTGCAACCAAATGCTCCCTATGCCTTTTATTTGGACACTTCTGAGAGACTGTAGTTTTACCATGATAGTATAAACAGACGAAGGAGAATTTTGGTTAAGAAAAGAATTACAACTTTGGGCATTCTAGTTATATGAAACATCAGTAGGAGAGAAAAACACATTCCCCAAGTATTAGAACAGGAAACAAACCTGTAAAACAGGATTTTCTTTCCTATTGTTCTCATATTTTATATTATTTATATCCTGAGTTTTCCTTCTACTTCTTGCTCAAGCTAAGATTATCAAAATACCTTGCCCCTGCCTTGCCCTGAGTGAGTCTCTGCAGAGGGCGTGGTGTATCTCACGTATGCTTACTTAGTGATTGAGTTGGACAGTTAGAAGATTTATCCAGGAAAATAAGACCTTATGGGATGGTGCTGGAATTTCCTTTCCCCCAAATTTTCTCCACTCCAGGAGAAATAGTGTGTAATTCATTGCACTTCATTCCGCAAGAAAGATAAATTACTCATCTGCAGCGTCTATGACTCTTGACTACTGCTATAAAATTAATAATCTTTAATTGCTGATCAAAATCTACAGAGACCAATCCTTAAAGACATCTTTAATAGTTGCTACCCAATTTACAGAAAATAATTGCTTAAAGTAAGGTCCAAATCACTGGTGGTGTTGTTGTTGTTGTTTACAAGATTTTATTTTTCTGAGAGAAAGAGAGAGAGGGAGAGAGAGCAGACACCAGCACAAGCAGTGAGGATGGACAGAGGGAAAGGAAAAGGGAGAAGCAGACTCCCCGTTGAGCAGGGAGCCTGACACTGGGCTTGATCCCAGGATGCTAAGATCATGACCTGACCCAAAGGCAGACACTTAACCTTCAGAGCCACCCAGGAGCCCCCAAATCATTGTTTTATTAACCATCATGTCCATCCCTAGGACCTACCAAAATATCTGGCACATAGATGGCATTCAATGCTTATGTGATGAATAAAAGAATAAGCATTTATGTAATTATAGCAATTTAAAGTATGGATAAAAAAATTCATCTAGAATTATATGTATGATTTTGATATAGTATACAGACTCCATAGCAAAATAATATCGTCTGTCAGTTACTGTAAATTTGCCTTTATATGCCATGCTATGAATAATTATCTTGTTCAATTACATTTACTGAGCACCTCCCATAAGCCCAGTATCTGTAGTGTATGGGATATGAGTAAGTGAGGTGCAGATCCTGTTCTGGCAGGAGTTCATAGTGTGGAATATATATATATATATATCTGGTCTAATATAGGTGGAGGGTAGGTATTGTGACTTACAAGTAAATGTAAATGATTATAACAGCGAGCACTATGATAGAGATTTATTCCACCAAGAGTTAAGGATGAATAACAGGCTGCTACAGAGAAGGCTCTGAACTTTATTAATTAACGAATCTGCTTGTTTCCAACACAGAATCAGCAATTCATTCTGAAGATGTCTCCAGATTGTGGCATGCTTCCTAAATCAAAGAAAGATTAAATTTTGATAATAAGTGGATAGTCTAAACTGCATTTATTTGTTTGTTTATTGCTTACAGCTTTTTGAGGAATAATTTAGAAACTCTAAAATCTACTCATTTTATGTAAACAGTTCAATGAGTTTTAGTAAAAATATAGTGTAACTACCACCACAATAAAGTTTTAGAAAACTTTCAGAGCCCTCAAGAGTTCTATCTTGTCCTGCTGACCTGCTTTCTATGCCTATTGTTTTGACTTTTCTAAAACTTCATATAAATGGGATAACACCATATGTAGCTTTTTTTTAAAACTGGCTTCTTTCACTTAATGTTTTTGATATTCATAATGTTGTATGTAACACTGTTTTGTTCTTTTTTGTTGAGTAGTGTTCCATTGTACGGCTATAGTAAGTTTGTTTAACCATTTACCAATTACTTGACATTTGGGTTGTAACTTTATCTTATTGTATTCCTATGCTGTGAAAATACATAAGACCTATATTATGTATATGGTAGTTCTGTATAAATAAGAATTATTTATTGGTTCACCATTCACCCAGAAAATATTTATTATGCTTCTCCTTTGTACCAGGCCCTGTTCTAAATATTTGATACATAGATTAAACACAAAGTAAAAATATCTGTACTCATAGAACTTATATTTACTGAAAGTACAGAAAATAAGCAATGCACACAATAAATCAGTACATTTGATAGCAGTTTAGAGATGAAAAGTACTATGAAATAGAGAATAGGAGATTGGATTAGCATGGGACTATCAGAGTAGTTCTCACTGTAAAGGTGCTATTTGAACACAGACTTAAAGGAGGTGATGGAGTTAGCCATGTGGCTATCTGGAGGAAAAACATTCCAAGCACAAAGGCCAGTTAATACAAAGATAAGAGCATGCCATATGTTCAAGGAACATTAAGGGGCCAGTGTGGCTGGAGTACTAAAGGAAAGGCAGGTGAGAAGGGGATTATAAGCCTTGTAATACCTTGTAGTTGACCATGGAGTTTGGCTTTACCATGAGTGAGAAGGGGAAGCAATAACAGTTTTGACACCCCTACCCCCAAATATGACATGATCTGAGATATTTTAAGATCACTATGGCTTCTAACTAGAGGACAGGGGAGACAAGGTTGGAAGCAGAGAGAACAGGACAGCTACTACAGGAATAATCCAGAAAGGAAATGACAGCAACTTAGACCAGTTTGGCAGCAGTGGGAATGGGGAAATGTACCTGGATTCTGGATCCATTTTAAGGTAGAGCTAAATTTCTTCATGGGTTGATTGAATGTGGGGCATGAGAGAAAAGAGATGAAGCAAGGATGACTTCAAAATTTTTATGAGCAACTGGAAAGACCAAATTACCATTAATCAAAATGAGACAACAGTGAGTAGAGTGAATTTAGAGTGGAAAATTATAAGATCAATTAGGAGATGTTCACTAGACATCCACGGGGAGGATGAAAACAATCCTAGGTGTCACCAAGAAAAAAAATATAGACACATCCTAGTAAAGTCAAGAATGCAGAAAAAAATTTGAAAGTAGTAAGTAGACAAGACAGATGCCAAATTAAAGAATCCCAGTAAATAAACGAAAGTCAACAGAATTATATTTTCTTGATGTTACAAAGAAATAACTGTCAACTTAGAATTCTATACCCAGATAAACATTCACTAAGTCAAATAATCACTCGCTAAAAGTGGTTAATCACTAAAGATACCTCTACAGAATATTCCTCAACAAGAAAGAAATTGAGCCTGGATTAAGGGTGAGATGCAAAAAACAATGGTGGATTCAGAAATGGATAAAATTATGGTGAACTTAATGAAATATTGGGTATGCAACATGGAGAGGTAGTCAGTAAATTTTTAATATATGTTAAGGTCCTGATTTTGACCAGAAAGAGGACAAATTGAATAATTTTAAATTTTGTTAGAAAAATGTATTTTTCCAAGTAATAAGAAAAATACAATAATAAGGTTCCAAGTCAGTAAATAAAAGAAAGGGAAAATAGAAGTTTTGCTGACCCAAATAATGAGATGCTAAAATGAAAGAAACAAAATGGAAATACAGCATGGTAAAAAAGATGATACAAATTAAGATGGTCAAGGCAAGACCAAATCAGTAATTGGAATAAATGTGAAAGGAATATCCTTATCTAACTACAGACACTAAAAGATTGAACGAAGCAGAAATATTAGTTCTCTCTCTCTCTCTCTCTCTCTCTTCCAACCTTAGGATATACACTCAAAATAGCAAAAGCTGAACATAAAAGTATGAAAAATGCATACCAACCAAATACCAAAGGAAAATTAGTATATCAATATTAGTGATAGGGGTGCCTGGGTGGCTTAGTTGGTTAAGCATCTGACTCTTGATTTCAGCTCAGATTATGATCTCAGGGTCCTAGGATTGAGCCCACCCATGTTGGGCTCCATACACAGTGGGGACTCTTCTTGAGGATTCTCTCTCTCCCTCTCCCTTTGCCTCTCCCCTGCCACACCTGCTCTTTCTCCAAAATAAATAAATATTTTTTAAAATAGATGAATTAAGATTGAAGTCAAAATAATAAATAGAATAGATGGATCTATTATATAAGGATAAAAATAGCAGCAAGGAGATACATGTACTAATTATTAACTGGTTTACCCCCCTATGCTCAGAACCTTGAAATATGAAAAGCAAAAACTAATAGAATTGCAAGGATAAATTGACAAACCTGCAATAATATGGAGGGATTTTAACATATCATCAAAAAGTATTAAGACTGGGCAGGCAAAGTATTTTAGGGTTGTGGATTTGAACAATCCAATTGACAAGTTTGACTGTAGATGTATGTAGACACCTGTACTCAAGAAATAGCAACTATACACTGAGTTAATACTGGGTCATACACAAAATCCCAATATATTTTGAAGACTTCATATTAAACAATCCACAACCTCTGACCATAATTAGATGTATTTATTTCATATAAATCAATAATAAAAATAGTTAAAAACAGAAACAAAAATGTCTCCCATGTATTTTTGGAAATTAAAAAAAAAATGTACTCCTAAGAAAAACAAGGAAATCCAGTTGTAACTTATAAAATGTTTAGAACTACACAACAATGAAAGTATCGCAGAATATGTGGGATGATGTTAATGTGGTGATTAGAGGTATATTTAAAACCCTAACTGCATTTATTTTAAAGGAAGGAAGGAAGGAAGGAAGGAAGGAAGGAAGGGATGGAGGGAGGGAGGCAGGCTGGCAGGCTGGCAGGCTGGCAGGCAGGAAGATTGCTTTAAGGATATATTCACACATTAAAGTAAGTATTAAACTGATGAGGGTGAAAAAAAAAGAAGAAGGGGAATAAAAAAGGGGGTGCAAACAAAAGAACTAAAAATCAAGAGAAGTGATTCACTGCTTTGGTATATTCAATACCTCCATTCATCCATGTGAAAAGCAGGGACTGACTCAATGAGAGAATGAATGCTCTACACTTTTGAATGGAAAAAGTAATTGGAATGTAGGTAAAGACAATTCAAAATGAAAAACAGAGCCACCTGGAAGTTAGAAGAGCTGAAGAAATTTACTAGTAGAAAGGTGAATTTACTTTTTTTTTTGAGAGGGAGGGAGAGTGCACGCAGGCACGAGAGAGAGAGAGAGAGAGAGAGAGAGAGAGAGAGAGAGAGAGAGAACATGCAAGCGGGGCTGAGGGCAAAGAGAAAGGGAGTGAGAGAATCCCAAGCAGACTCCAGTGAGGAGCCAGATGCTGGAGGAGCTGCTCCATCCTATGACCCTGAGTTTATGTCTGCACAGAAATCAAGAATCAGACTCTTAACCAACTGAGCCACTCAGGGGCCCTATGGAGAGGTGAGTTTAAAACTTACTGTTTTGCATTCAGGGAAAAATTCAGATTCATTTTTAGTGTTATTTAAAGCACTTCCATTATTAAATAGCTCATCATCCTAGAACTAAAACCAGATGAACTCCTATCTTATGCTTATTTTTGTTTCCTTTAGAGTAAAATTATTTACTGTAATATTTTGTTATTTGTAATACAATGGTATCTTTAAAACTCCAAATAGCAACTTAAGGGAATCACGAAATAGTTTCTCATATTCAATAGGCTTAACTCAGCTGCTCCTTACTTTCATGCTTCTGGTATTTTATTTTATTTTTTGGAAAGATTTATTTATTTATTTTGAGAGAGAGAGTGAGTGCATGAGTGGGGAGGGGGTAAAGGGAGAAGCAGACTCCCTGCTCAGCAGGGAGCCCCATGTGAGCTAGATCCCAGAATACTGAGATCATGACCTCAGCCTAAACCAGATGCTTAATGGACTAAGCCATGGAGGCACCCCACTTCTGGTATTTTAAAACAGAAAAAAAAACTCATACGATTGGTTCCTAAAAACATATTTAATTTGATTACAACTTAATTCTAAATCTAAGAAATGCCTCCAAGTAACACAAACTTCTAGGGAAAGTTGTACATATTGAAGAGGCTTTATAATATAAAATTGATTTTATTAACTGCAAATTACTTCTCAATTAAGGAAATTTGACATATCCTCCAAACAGGTGATAAAGATGGAAGCTGAGAGGTGAGGGGTAGGGGTGGGGTGGGAGAGGCACCTTGCAGGTGTTCAGAATCTCTTGCAGGTGTTTTAATCTTTTATCAAAACAAGATTTATTCAGGGAGAAATCATATAATCACACAATTAATAAATAGACATATAAAATGGGCCTGGAATATTGCCATTTTAAACCTACATGCCCTTCTCCCAAGCAATAAGGCTTTTTTATTGAAGCAGTTTTATTCCCCAACTTCTTATGAGAATGCACAAGGGAAATTTCTACAGGGGAGGGGAGAGCTCAATATACAAGATAGAAGCAAATTTTACCTGATTATTTTATTGTTGTATTTAAAAGACAAATATGTAACAGGAGAAAATGCTGTGAATTTTGTTTTGCTGTAAAGTATTCCAAAACCCATATGAAGCCTGCAGGATTTCACTATTCCTTCTTGGTAGGTGTGTATATACAGTACATAGTATTATTTTGTGAACCAATGAGACATATGTGATATATTTCTTTGAACCACTGCTGAATACAATATTCAGCTACATTTATTAATAAAACAGTGAACATTACTATACATTTCCCATTTGAGTCTGTGACTTTAGTTGATAATTCTTGCTTTGTTTACAAGTTAAATATTACCCTATTTCATCTAGACTTTTTCATTTTTATGCAAAAGCACTATGAATATTTAGTTGTATTCCATTATTTATGGCATTATAGAAATACCTGCTACTATACTCTGAAAACTATTACTATCTGCAGAATGAGACTTTTCTTTCATAGCTTGACAACACTGCAGTTACTAAAAATTCATAGCTTATTTTCATCCCATATTCTATCTAACTTACTGAAAGTCTTGATTCTCAAATCTCTGTGTGTCTCCCTCTTTTATTACTATCTCGAGGGGTCATTCTCCCTTGGTTTTTATTTCCTATGTCGACATAGGTTGATTGATTCTTGAAATTTGGCCTCCAGTTCTCCAATATTTTATGTTCTAGAAAGCATTTTGGCTTAGATGTTAAATCCTCTGGAACCTTAATCTATATATTTCTATAGCAACTTCACCCATGGAATTTGTTTCAAGGCTCTCTCCTCATCTGTCTACTACACTGGACTGAATGTCATTTGGAGGCCATGTCTTATTAATACCAGCACAGAGTAAGCATATGGGTAAGTGCTCAGGAGCTATGTATTTTATATATGAAAAAAGAAAAGAAGAAAGGAAGGGAAGGTGGAAGGAAGGAAAGAAGGAGGGAGGGCGGATGGAAGGGAAGGAAGGAGGGAGGGAGGGAGGGAGGGAGGGAGATAATCTCTACCAATGAATCATTTAGTTTTGTGGGTACCCAGGGAACTAGGAAAAGGAAATTGAAGATGTAATAAAAGTACTGTGGGCTTTACTGTCAGGCCTAGTGATAAGCAATTGTGTCAATAGAATATTTACAGATGAGTCCTTATGTTTTTTTGATTCACTAAGAAAACACAGAATCTGAAAACTATCATAATCACATTAATATGCATCTACTAAATACATACATTTATGTTTTTGATGTCCCTGATTAAAACTCTGCAATTTATCCTTTGAGATTACTGGCCTATATATATTTGTTAAAAATTGATTTGGTTGAAAAACAGCAGTGCTAAAGCTAAACAGAAATGTCCATTAACTCACAAATCACTTCACATAGATTAACAAACTGGAGGGAGAGTTCTAATTTACTCTGCCTCTGTAGGAATAAAACATCTGACTAACTGAGGTAATGCAAGAAATATTTCTTAGTGGGGTGCCCAGGTGGCTCAGTCTGTAGAATGTCTGACTCTTGGCTTCAGTTTAGGTCATGATCTCAGGGTTGTGAGACTGAGCCTTGCATGGAGCTCTGTGCTCAGCATGGAGTCTGCTTGCTCTGCTCTCCTCCTTGCCCCTCCCCCTGCTTGCATGCACTCTCTCTCTCTCCCAAGTAAATAAATAAATCTTAAAAGAAAAGAAAAGTTTCTTAACACTGTGCGTGTAGTGGAGAGATACTAAGGTAGCCCTCTGATTGATATTCACAACACTGTGTAAGCCCCTTTCCTTGAGAATGAATGAGATCTGTGACTTGCTTCTAATCAATAGACTATGGCAAGGATGTATGGGATTATGTTTGTGTTATGTAAGATTATAATGTCTGCCTTGTGAGAAGACCCTCTCTTCCTGGCTTTGAAGAAGCGAATGTCATGTTGTGTGCTGCCATACAGAGAGGGTTGAGAGGCAAGAAGCAAAAGGCAAGTTCCAGCCCAAGGCCAGCAACAAACTGATGCTCCCAGTCTGGCATTCTGCAAGGAGTAGAATGCTGCCAGCAGCCTCACTGGGCTTGGAAGCATAGCCTTCCCCAGTCAAGCCTCAGATGAGACCACAACCCTGGATGACACTTGCTTGCAGTTTGTGAGGTCCTGAGACTCTAAGCAGAGGACTCCACTAGGTTGTGCCCTAACTCCTGACCACAAAAACTAAGATAATATGTATTAAGTTGATAAATTTGTTGTAATATTGTTATTCCACAAGAGATACATAATACAGGTGGGAATACAACTACTTGAAAGAAATATCTATTCAGTAAAAATGGACAACTAGAGAAAGGAGAGTATATGTGAAGTTTACTTTGAATTGAGGGAGAGGCATAGCAGGGATCAGGAAGAGACCTTAGCAGCTGAGGAAGGAAACCAGATGGTTAAGCTAACTAACACTTTCCCTTTTGATGAGTTCAGAGTGGACCAGAGCCAGAAAAATACACTTTAAAAAAAAAACCCCAAGAAATGTAGTTTATATATCAAAATATATGGCCTTTATAAACCTATATCATAAATAATTCAAAAATATTACAGTGGAGGGGTACCAGGCTGGCTTAGTTGGTGGAGCATGTGACTCTTGATCTTGAAGTCATGAGTTCAAGCCCCACATTGGACATTGAGATTACTTTAAAAAATTATTATACTGGCAAAGCTAAATTGTCCACTTCTACCAAGCATACCCTAACTATAGAAACAATTCTTAGGAAATCGCTTAAATCAGTGACAGCCCAAAGTGAGTATAAGCCCTAAGGACTGTGACCTGTGATCCATTCTTGACCCTCAAACGAGTATCTGGACCCATTATCTGCAACTTTTAGACATCCAGTTCTGGATGCCTATTGTGTTGTGTAATGTAGAATAGTATAATAACATAGAATAATGTAAGTTGTATACATTATGTCATTCTGTGTTTCTAATTACTATCCCAAGTAACAAATATGGACTGAAAACCCAAGAGTGAAATTGTTTACACTATCTATCCACCTCTTCTACTATTAGAATACAAGCTCCATGAAGAAAGACTTTTTTGTTTAGTCTTCTCTCCTTACATATGGGTGGCAATCAATAAATATTTGTTGAATGGATGAAGCAGCTCCATATTTCCCTGTCATTTCCTCATTTGTAAATGGAGGTGATAATAATAGTATCTAAATCAATTGTAAGAATTAACTGATGTAATACATGTGACTTGGTTAGAACATAGCCTTGTATGTTAGTAACTGAACAATAAAAATTAGCTACATTGAAGTACATTATCTAAATGTATTTTATTGAAGGAACCTGTTAGGAAAAAAACTGTGCACCCTAATTCATTTTCAAATACAGGAGAACCTCACCATTAAGGAGGTTTAAATTGACGTTAGGTCTTAAGTTCAACTTGAACTTTAAGAATTTAAAGTAATTTTGAAATAAATTTGGATATAGAAGTACACCTCCAAAATAACAGAGGAGTTGAAATCAACAGCTTAAATGTGACTTTTTGCTATGGAAGTTTATATGAAATTGTGTCTTTTGTATATCATAAGTTCAGAATTTTTCCAGTCCAAACTCTAACCCAAGCAGAAATCCCTTCTGACATTTCCATCCAAATGATCAGGAAACTTTTCAAGTCTTTCCTAAAATTACAAAGACTGCCCATACCAGTTGGGGAGAATATATAGCAACCAGATTTTCATACATTGTTGGCCAGAGTATAAAATGATAATTTGGAATTTGGAAATTTGGTTTGGCAGTTTCTATAAAGTTAAACATACACCTATCCTATGACTCAGAAATTCTCCTTGCAGGCATTTATCCAGAAGTGAAAACACATATCCTTTAAAAGAACTGTTCAAGAATGTTCATAGAAGCTTTATTCATAATAACCAAAAACTGGAACAATTGTTCATCAACAGGAGAAGGGGGAAAATATATTTGGTATATCCATCAGTGGAATACTACTCAACAAGAAAACATTTTAATGTGCTGCCCAGAACCCCCCTCAGTGATAAAGGACTTATTTCCCCATCTGCAAGGAGCACTGCTAGAAGACAGCCCTAAGCAGTCAGCCGTTTTGGGAGGGAAAGGGGCAGAACTTTGTTGGCTGAAACAGCCTTGTCCAAAACACCACCTTCTTCCTGAGAGGCAGTTCATGTCCAATGTCTGATCGACACAGGGTTGGGCAGAATGTGCCCCAATTTAAGATCACTCTGAAAGGCCATCTGGTTCCAGAGGTTCCATTGCGAGGCAAGAATTTTACCACTGAACCACCTAATGCACCCAGGGAGGCCATCACAGGGAGCTCCCCTGGGGATTAGCTGAGGCTGGTGTGAAGGCTGCTTCACAGCTTCACTCCTCCCTCTGCTCATTTCTGCTTCCTTCCCTTCCCTGCCAGAGCTGTGGATCCCAAGAGGCATCCTTAATCAATACCCTGCTTGCGAATCTTTGTGTCTTTCTGGGGAATCCAATCTGTGAGAAACTACTGATAAACCCCACAAAATGGGTGACCCTCAAAACCATTTTACTGAGTGAAAGAAACCAGACACAAAAGAGTATACATGGTATGATTGCATTAATAGAGTTCAAAGACTGAAAAAAAAAAGAATGGATAGTGAAAGAAATCAGAACCCTGTTTGCTTCTGAGAGGGAACTAAAAGGAACGAAGCACGAAGCATCTTATTGTGGTGGGAATAATTTATGTCTTGATAGGGGTCTGGGTTGCATGGATGTATGCATCTGTCACAATTTATTGAATCTGTGCAATTCACTGTATATAAACTATATCCCAGTACAAAAAAAATGTAAAAAAGAAAAGTAACCACATCAAATTTGGTTCAAATTGAACTATGGCCATACAACATTCAAAATATTCAAAGTTTCACTATGGTCAATCAAGCCTCTGTTCATTTGGAATCTGGTGGTTAATTTTTTGAACCAAAGTTTGGGAATTGGCATGTTTGTTGTGTTCATCTTTTTTTATTTTTTTGTGTTCTCATCGTTTTTGTGGATTGCAAAATTAACAGATATGATATTTCTGTTTGAACCATTAATTTAAAATGCTGCACTAATCAGTGATAGCTACAGAAGCCTGTTGAAACCATGAAATTACTTCTTCCATGATGACATTTATTCACAAACCAAAACATTCAATATAATACTAATTCAACTAGAAATTCATCTACCTGAATGTTCACTTAACATTGATCTCTCAAAGAATTCTAGATCAGTTTATGTAGTCATAAAATCAAAGACCTTTTGGGCTGGGAAAGACTTCAGATCCCTCCATTTGCAGACAAGGAAGCTTAGGCTCACGGGAGATAACTGAGTTGCCAAGGTCAGTTGCCCTGGTCTAGCTGGGAGTAGGCTGACATCCCAGGATCTCACCAGGCCCCCTGCCACAGTCCCTGTGCCCTTGCTGTCTTCCGTAGCTGGGCTTGGAGAGGAAAACAAAGAGTGGGTTTTTCTCCAGTGATTTCCTCTCTCCTCCACTGATGTTTCTTGCTTTACAACAGTAGCCCCTGTAATCAGCTTAGGATAACAAGTGCCATTGGTGGAATAAAGGACTCTTTGATCTTGCTAGAGATACAATTTTTGTCAGAAAGTAGGGGAAAACAGAACATCTGCTGTCTCCCTGCTTCCTTCTACCTCTTATATGACCACTTGCTGGAAGCAAGCTTGGTGAAAAGTAAGCTACATTTGATTCTCAGTAGGCAAGTGTGACCAAGAAACTGAGGACATTTTATTAAAAATTCCAAAGACCTGCCATCTCTAAGGAAAGATAGCTGGTACAAGGTAACAGGTGCACAGTCAAGAACAAAGTCTGAAACATGAACAACAGGTAAATCATGAATGTAAATACTGTGTTGCCATCATTTCTTTCTCTCTAGATTTTTCTCACAAATTTTATGGCTTCCAATGAGTTATAAATCTTTGTTTCAGACGTTTTCGGAGAAACACCCAGGAAAGCAGATAAAGGCCAAGGGAAGAGAAAGAAAAATACAGAGAAAGCCTACAATTAATGACATGTTCCATCCTCTCTACCCATCTATTTTTTATGATTGTTTTATTATAACACCTTAATTGAGATCTAATTCCCACAATATATAATTCACCCATTTGAAGTATACAATTGAATGGTTTTTAGTATATTCATAGAGTGGTGTGGCCATGACTACAATCAGTTTTAGAGTATTTTCATCAACAAGAAATTCTGTACCCATTAGCATTCCTCCCTATCCCACAATCCCCCTACGCAACCACTAATGTACTTTCTGGCTCTAAGAATGTGTCTATTCTGGACATTTCACATAAATGGAATCATGCAATATGTGGCCTTCTTTCACTAAGTATAATGTTTTCAAGGGCCATCCATGTGTTAGCATGCATTAATGCTTCATTTCTTTTTATTGCCAAATATATACACTACACTTTATCAATCCATTCATCAGTTTGATGGACACGAGTTGTTTGCACTTTTGGGCTATTATGAATAATGCTGCTAAGAAACTCATGGACAAGGTTTTGGTGAACATGTTTTTATTTCTCTTGTGTATAAAGCTAGGAATGGAATTGCTAGTCATATCATAATTCTATGATTAATTGTTTGAGAAACCGCCAGACTGTCTTCCAAAGTGCCTGTACCATTTTACATTCCCACCAACAATATGAGGGTTCTCATTTCTCTACATCCTTACCAACACCATTATCTGTGTCTTTGGTTATAGCCATTCTACATATGGTATCTTATTTTGGTTTTGATTAGCATTTTTCTGATGTCTAATTATGTTCAGCATCTTTTCATGTGTTAGTTGGAAATTTGTATATCTTATTTGGAGAAATATCTATTAAGATCCTTAATTCATTTTTAGTTGGGTTTGGTCTTTTTTTATTTTTAAATTTTTAAAAAGATTTATTTGAGAGAGAGCGAGCAAGCATGTGCATGAGCAGGGAGAGGAGCAGAAGGAGAGGGAGAATCCTCAAGCAGACTCCCTGCTGAGCATAGAGCTGGAGGGACATGGGGCTCAATCCCCGGACTCTAAGATCATGACCTGAGCAGAAATCAAGAGTCAGACGGCTTAACCAACTGAGCCACCCTGGCACCCCTGGGTTGTCTTTTTATTATTATAATGTAATAGTTCTTTATATATTCTACATACAAGTCCATTATCAGATAAATGATTTTCAAAAATTTTCTCCTATTCTCTGGCTTGTCTTTTCTCCTATTCTTTTCTTCATGGTGTCCTTTGAAGCACAAAAGTTTTTAGATTAAAACAAACTTTTTAGTTTAATAATGTCCAAATTATCTATTTTTTTTCCTTTCGTTTCTTATTCTCTGGGTGTCATATGTTAGAAGCCATTTCCTAATTCAAGATCTTGAAGACTTACACCTACGTTTTCTTATAACAGTATTATAGTTTTTGCAATGACATTTAGAAATTTGGTCAATTTTGAGTTAATTGTTTTGCATATGGTGTGAATTTGGATTCCCTGTTCATTCTTTTGCAGGTAGATACCCACCTGCCCTAGCACTATTTGTTGAAAAGGTAGTTCTTTCCCCCCATTGAATTATTGTGCGAATCAATTTATCCTTGTTGAAAAATCAATTTTCCATAAATGTCAGGGTTCATTTCCAGGCTCTCAATATTCTTCTGCTTGTTCCATATATAAACTACTGCCCCCTAAATAAACTTGGCCTACAGAAAGCTGCATTAATTCTTTCAGGCTATTAGTAAATGATGTCTTCAAAGCACCACAACAAATAGCCTAGAGATTTTACCTTCACCATTCTACCTCTTACCTTCATAGTCTTCTAAGGTGAGGGGTTTAGCAATAGCAATGCAGAAACATCCCATTGTCCTAATTCCAGACAAGAAGGTGGAGTTCACGTACAGGAATCAGGGAAGATCTCATGCTATGAAGGTGGAAAGACCAACTGACTTTGTAACAGCTTTACCAAAGTCCAGAGTGAAACCTCAAAGCAGCCATAGTTTCTAAGCAGGAGTCAACTTCCTGATGTGTCCCATGACTGGCCTTGTCTCCAAAGGGCCAACGTTTAATTATATGAGACACCTCTTAGACAGCTGGGTCTGGAGGCATCTAGGATAAATACTTTTGTTGTGAGGTAACTGTAACACCACGCACAACTAAGAGGGCCTCTTCTGCTTTGGGATGTTTGCCAACCTCAACTTTTGTTGGGAGAAGAAGGGAGAAGAAGACTGCTGCTGAGAACACCTGGTGCTTTTCTATTGTTTGCCAGGCGTTTCCGGCCTAACTCTGGCCGGAAATAACATGGATGTTCCTGAGACAAGGCTGAGTGCTATGCCTGCCCAGGGTTCATGAATCATCCTACTTACATTGGCTGCTGAAAAGTAACAGAATTTCACAGTGCTGGGAGACTATTATAACACACACACACACACACACACACACACACACACACACACACACACTCTCTCTCTCTCTCTGTCTGCCAGAGCAATGAGTCCAAGTGTGGCAGCTAAGGTTTAGCTCCAGGTGGGCATCAGCTTAAATTCCGCCCCTGGCTGTGAATGGGGCTGTTTCTGGTAAAACCGCCCCCAGCTCTGTTTACCTCCCAGGTTATTCAGGCGCTGTGAAGGCTGCTCACCTTCCACAACAGGAATTAGCAGCACGGTTGGATTCCCCAAACTCGAAGCTTTGTAACAAGAACTGAAAACTGACCCAGCTTAGAGGGAATCTATCTGATGGGAAAACAAAAGCAATGCACACACGTGTAGTCACGGTATCGACAGGTAATTCGTTCGTCCCACAGGGAGGAACATGGCCTGAGTCACTTTGAAGAGATTTTCGTCAGAGAAATGTTGGCTCAAATGTCCTTCAGCTAAAATAATCCAGCAGATACAGGAAAAGAAACAGGTGCTCCGGTATCGTTGTTTAGCTCAAGGCTGCTACCTGATGCAGTTAGCTAAAGGTTCTTTTCCCTGGAAGAACTTTAAAAAAAAAAATTTTTTTTAAACTGGGTTTTAAAATTTAATCACAAAAAACACAACAAACTTATTTATGCTTAAAAAATTACATTTTGAGGGGCGCCTGGGTGACTCAGTCCATTAAGCATTTGACTTTTTTTTTTTAAGATTTTATTTATTTATTTATGAGAGACACAGAGAGGCAGAGGGAGAAGCAGGCTCCCTGCGGGGAGCACCATGTGGGACTTGATCCCAGGACTCCGGGATCACGGCTTGAGCCAAAGGCAGATGCTCAACCACTGAGCAACCAGGCACCTCCCTGTCTGACTCTTGCTTTCTGCTCAGGTCATAGTCTCAGGGTCCTGAGATGGGGCCCTGTGTCAATCAGCTCTGTGCTCAGTGTGGAGTCTGCTTGAGGTTCTCTCTCCTGCTCCCTCTGCTCCTCCCCCCTGTGCACATGAAGGCTCTCTCTCTCTCTAAAATAAATAATTAAATCTTAAAAAAAAGTACATTTTAAGACATGAGCACATCAGGTAGTGGCTTTCACTCTTTTTTATCAAACATCTGAGGTTCTCTAGTAAACTCTGGACTCCCCTGCTCCACCCACGTGTACACACACACACACACACGAAGTATGAATGTGAATCAAAAAAGTTTGCCAATATTTTAAAGCCCAGGCAAAAACCTCATTCTTACACCTCTGAAATTTTCCTTGATTCGGGTCCATTTTGTAGCCTTCTCCCCGGCCCTCTGTCCCCACATGCTGGGCTTAATGTCATTGTTTAGGAAGACACACAAAAAGAAGGGAGAAAAGGAAGGAAAAGCTGCTGAGTCTGAATGGTGGTTGGTGGAGCACAGACAGTTGGGAAGCTAGGAGGGGAGGCAAGATCTCCTCAGCTTTATGTAGCTGATACCTGCACACAGAGCCAAGCGTGCACACACCTGCTCACGTACACGTATTCCGGGCAGAGGAATGAAGAGTGGATCCCAGTCTACCTGCCCCAGGCAAATGAGGAGTTAGGTTGCGCCTTCTACTGTGCTAACATGCATCCTCTTCTGGGCACTTAAACAATCCACTGGCTGATTCCTTCCTTGGCCTACAACCCCAGTGAGTGAGTTCAGGTTTCCTTCCCACTCTGCGCTTCTTGTCTCCCCTTACTCACTCCATTGATCATAGCATTCCCTGAAAATCAGCCCTGCCTCACTTTTCCTGCACCTCCCCTTCTGTCTTCCTCCCACTCTTCCCAATTTACACAGAGATCCATTTACTATGCTTTTAATTTTTAAATTTAATTTGTTTGAGAAACCTATGTAGAATCACAATAAACTCTTACTCACCGATAAGGCAAATGAATGACTACACGAGCTTTAGGGGAAATTCAAGTGAGGGTGCAATAACCTTCTCCCAATCTCAAAATACCCACCATTGTCACCAGGTCCACTTGCCCCAAACAATAGGCGGAGAAACGGATCAATTTGCAGCTCACAATACAGACCCTAATGGGACATTGTCTTTATTGTTTCACTCTTCTGAGTTTTTGTTCTTTTCCCCAGCTGGATGTACCCCCCCCCCCCAAATTCTTGAACAATCCCATATGCAATCCCTCACCAGTCCCCTCACTGCTGCCACTCTCTGTAAGCCACACTTCTCTCTGGGGGCCCAGCAGCATCCTCTCAACTGCACTCCAATTTCAGCTATGGGCCCTACCGTTCATTCTCCATGCAGCCAGGGCCAATAAGCCCTGCTTTCTCCCCTAAGGTCAACATTTTATTGGTTTCCTATCACACATTAAAAAATAATAAAAATAAAAATAAAAATAAAAATAAAAATAAAAAATAATGGGAAATCCTTACCGTGGTTTACAAAGCTGGCCTGACATGGCCCTGGCTGTTTCATGCTCTCTCTCACCCTCCCCTCTCCAGCTATATTGCCTCCCGTTGTTCCTCTGACACAAGCACATTCCCAGCCCATGGCCTTTGCACCTGCTCTTCCTTCTGTGTGGAATGCTCTTGTCCTTGAATATCTGCATGGCTTCCTTCTTTCTCAATTCATCCAAGGTCTCTCTTCAGCTAACAAATTTTCTCAGAGGCCTTCCCTGCTCCTACATAAAATCGTACCTCCCATGACTCTCAGTTCTCTCTATTTTGCTTTATTTCCTCCCCCATTATGAATTAACTGATATTAAGTATTTATCTGTTTCACTGGAATGCATGCCCACAAGGTCAGGGTCCTAGTCTATCTTCACCACTGTATCCCTAGAGTCTAGACTAGGGCCTATAGCACGAGTGAGATGTGAATGAATGTTAGATTCATGTTAGATTGTTTCCCTTTAGAAGGAATTTGAGAAGATAAAAGGTCAGTGGCTAATAGTAGGGTTTGGAGTCAGGTTGTTCTGGGTTTGAATCTTGCTGTTACTTATTAGCTATGTGACCTTAGCAAATTTTTTAACTTCTTTGAATCTTATCTGTAAAATGGAGATAGTGTCACTTAGGTGACAGAAAAGGATGTAACATGCATATTACAACAGATATCACTTAGTACTGATTCATAAGTTTTAATTCCCAATATCAGTTATCAGCAACCAGTCGCCACAGAATGTTCTACATTTTAATGGGGACCAAGAATAATTCTATGTTCTGTGTTTTGTACCCCTCAGAAAAAAATGTAACTGCTGAACAAGCATAGTAAAAACTCAATCTTTATAGTCTTGCTAAAATACATTTAAAAATCCTTTAGAAGCAAGCCTCACCCTACTGTAGGTACTTAAGAAACACTGACTATAGAGTACAAGAAAAATAATCACAGGACTGTTATTTTAGCACAAACATTACAATGAATGGGAAAATTTTGTTCTTTGCTGTTCTGAAACTAAGCTGTGGTGTTATAGTTAGCATGCTGAGCATAACTTCGTGTCAGGAGAGAATAAGACTTTTCTTGCATATTTTTTCAGCCTATTCAGATATTAGTGCTTGGGGGAAATTCCATGAGAAGCATGTTGAACAGCTTCAAATCCTCCCATATTCTTGGTTAAATTTAAAGCCGAGGTCAGAGTGCCTCTGCCCTTCTTGACATTTCAAGAAAAGTGGAATTCTAATTACCTTCCCTACTTGTTCCATGAACACAGGAAGGGGAGCTGTAGTTTGATGATAAATCATGCAAAGTGGGACACCTTTTCAGTTGTATTGGAAAGATTAGGTTATGTCTAAGGAGTGATTGTATTATATAAAGATGCTTGTTATGTGTGTTTGCATGTGTCTGTAAAATAAAGCTAATTAGATCTTAAAGGTCTGTCACTCATTATACTATAAATACCTGGGAGCTAGTTAATTATTTTAAAAAGTCATAATCTTTAAGGAGCTATGTTATATTGTTAGGTAATGCTTGTTCTATTTAGAGGTCTTAAAGTATAGTTTTAGGATTTAAAAATAATCATTAAAAAATTAAAAAATAAAATAAATAAAAAATAAAATAAAAATAATCATTTACTGACCTAAACACTCTAACAAAATGGAAAGAAAAGTAGATTTGGGGCTCTTCAAAGGACTCTTTCTGAGTCTAATCTGCATCTTTCTTGCACCTAGACTATGACTTCAGACATATTAGATGTTCATTTAAACACCTGTTAGGGGCACCTGGGTGGCTCAGTGGTTGACTGCTGTTAGCTCAGTTCGTGATCCCAGGGTGCTGGGATCAAGTCCCACATTGGGCTCCCTGCAGGGAGCCTGCTTCTCCCTCTGCCTTTGTCTCTACCTCTCTGTCTCTCATGAATAAATAAGTAAAATCTAAAAAACAAAAAACAAAACAACCTGTTAAAGGACTAAAGACTACATATTTTAATATAAAAGGTTTAAAAATGTATGTATGCCACTGTTTCTGACATGTTTATCTCTACGTAAATATCTTTTCCCAAGTTTTTCAAAACTTACATTTTCTTATAGAGAACTGGCTTACATTTTTAAGTTTACAAACCCTTCAATCATTTCTTTTATGGTTTTGGATATAAGTGTTGTATTTAAGGAATGACTTTCATACTCTAATGATATGAAATTACAATTTTTAGAGGACGCCTGGGATGGCTCAGTCAGTCGAGACTCCAACTCTTGGTTTCAGCTCAGGTCACGATCTCATGGATTGTGATATAGAGCCCTGTGTTGGGCTCCTCAGTAGGGCGTCTGCTTGAGATTCTCTGCCTCTGTGCCGTGCCCCCACCCCCACGCCCGCTTGTGCACATGCTCCTGCACTCTCTCTTTCTCTCTAACATGAATACATCTTTCTTTTTTTTTTAAAAAAAAAAAAAAAGGAAATTACACTTTTTCATATTTTCTTCTGGTAATTTTTAGTTTTTAGATGTAAATCTTTAATTCATCTGTGTTTTATTTTCATATATTGTGTGAGGCAGGATATGTATAGTCTCCTCCAAATTGTTAATTAATAATGCCAAGCAGAACTTTTTTTTTTTTTTAATGATAGTCACACAGAGAGAGAGAGAGGCAGAGACACAGGCAGAGGGAGAAGCAGGCTCCATGCACCGAGAGCCCGATGTGGGATTCGATCCTGAGTCTCCAGGATCGCGCCCTGGGCCAAAGGCAGGCGCTAAACCGCTGCGCCACCCAGGGATCCCCCAAGCAGAACTTACTATAATTTATTTGTCCTCCATTGATTTAAAGGACATAACCATAAAACAAAAATTATATTATATGGCATATATTTTTATTCTCAAGAATGGAAAAGATGAATGATTTTCAATGCCAGCACATTCTTAATATATTCACCAGAAGTGTTTCCCTTCCAATGAGAAATTTACCCTTCAGTAATACAACTTTGCCAAACACTTTCACTATATTCACACCTTTCCTTTAGCTTAGGGATGCTGGACCCGTAATATAAAATTAGAAACAGCACTTTCCAATATGAAATTTAACTTAAATAATCCATACCTTGTATTATGAAAAAAGAAGCCTCAAGTACTCAATAGTCCACATAAATAAATGTCATTCAAAGTCACTTGAGTCAAAACATGATATAATAAAACAGATTGACAAGTGTAGCACTATGCAAAATTTCAGTGTATTTTCAGAATTGTTCAGCAAATAAATTTAAAAAGTGTGAATGTTTAAT
The DNA here is from genome assembly GCF_905146905.1 of Nyctereutes procyonoides. Taxonomy (NCBI): domain Eukaryota; kingdom Metazoa; phylum Chordata; class Mammalia; order Carnivora; family Canidae; genus Nyctereutes; species Nyctereutes procyonoides. The sequence continues at coordinate 1,377,826 of NW_026575146.1, read as the reverse complement.
AGCTTGAAGTATCAGCTATTTAGTTTAAGGAACATTAGTTCCTTAAAATTGCATTTTATTTAGAATTATTTTAAGTTCTTTAATGAGAAAAAATTGTAATTTGAAAACTCTAGGGTAGGCAGATGTTTATTCTTTCATCTGAAATCACATTGCTTCTAATCTCCTTTGCTATCCAGCAAGCAACATGACATGAGGTGTGTATTGGGGCTTGCACAAAGGAGAAACAAATTGTAATAGACGACTTCTTTCCAGTGCTTTATTTAATAGCAATATATCATGGAAACAGAACACTAAATTGCTGCTTGTAAGTTAAATGTGCATTTCAAGTAAAACATTTAACATTCTGAAGAGCTAGATTAAAGATACCTAGGGGTCTGACTTAAAGTGGTAAACAAAGGTGGAAATTAAATATCATTATCTAGATTTGAACATTTATAAGCTCCATACATAGTAAGCTCTATACTTTTACCTCTGTTTTTCTCTAGTCATATCACTACTTTGTGGAACTAAATTTTGAAGTTCATGGAAAGTACATTATCTATGAGTTAGATACAGATGAATATACAATTTATTATAATCAATTGACAGAACATTGTTATAATCAATAACCTGACTCCATATTATCAAACATCACTAAATACTAAATTGAGCTAAAGCCAAATGTTAATTATTTTTGGAATATCAATCAACCAGTTTTTGTAAGGAGCCTTTTCAGGGATCCCTGGGTGGCGCAGTGGTTTAGCGCCTGCCTTTGGCCCAGGGTGCGATCCTGGAGACCCGGGATCGAATCCCACGTCAAGCTCCCGGTGTATGGAGCCTGCTTCTCCCTCTGCCTGTGTCTCTGCCTCTCTCTCTCTCTCTCTCTCTGTGTGTGCCTATCATAAATAAATAAAACAAAAAAAATGTAAGGAGCCTTTTCACAGTTGACATGACCTGTTGATTTTTTAAAAATGCTTCTGAATTGGGCCAGGAGAGCATCCTCCAAATAGAAGTGATGTTAAATTTGGTTTGAGATTATATCTATTCCAATACAATTCTGAAGCCAATCAAGGAGTCCGTGGGCAAATTATTTATGAAATATTGGCCCTAAAAATGATGTGTTTGAGCAGAAATTTCTGTAAATTGCTTATAGAAGTGTCTGTAAAATAATGATGTATTCAATTCATTATTATATATGCAACATATAATATTGTTAATGTTAATTCTAAAATAATTTAGAATGAAATCACCTGAAATATAAGTTGAGTCTTTTCTATTGTCATAAGCCATCTTGATGTCCCTGAAAAATTCTCAAGTGAATCCATAGGGCACAAACTGTATTAGTTTGCTAGGGCCGCTGTAACAAAGTGCCACAAACTGGGTGACCTAAACAATATAAATCCATCTCACAGTTCTGCAGGCTGGAAGGCTAAGCCTAAAGGGTCTGAGGACAGAGGGACAGAGGATCTGTTTCATTTCTCTCTCCTAGCTTCTGCCAGTTTGCTGGCAATCTTTGGCATTCCTTCAGGTACAGAAGTATCACTTCATCTTTGCCTTCATCTTTGCATGTTCTCCACGTGCATTTCTATGTCTAAATTGGTCCTTTTTATAAGGACATCAGTCATGGTGGATTAGGGTTCCCCCCAATGATCTCATCTTACCTAACTGCATCTTCAATAACCCTATTCCAAATAAGGACATTCTGAAGTGCTAGAAAGTTAAGATTTCAGCCTGGGAACAGGGGAGGGACACAAATCATTCCATAACACTGTCAATCAAACAAGGCATGCCCAAACCAGAACCTCAGATTGCAATTTCGTTTGTTTGTTTTTAAGATTTTATTCATTCATTCATGAGAGACACACCGAGGCAGAGACATAGGCAGAGGGAGAAGCAGGCTCCTCGTGGGGAGCCTGATGTGGGACTCCAACCAGGACCCCAGGATCATGACCTGAGCCAAAGGCAGACACTCAACCACTGAGCCACCCAGGTGCCCTTAGATTGCAGTTCTAATAAGCATTGTGAAGAAGGTTCAAATCCTTGACTCAAACAAAATATTTGTTTTATTTGTGTATTTTATTCATTTGTGTTGACATAGTTATTCTGAGGGTTAGGTTGTGGATATATATTTTGGGGGATCATTACAAAATTAGCCAACAATATCCTTTGTATTTTGAAAATATTTCCAATATTTTTCAAATTTAGTGAGTGGTAGATTAATATATTAGAAGTAGTATATTTTTTTTAAAAAAGAAGTAGTGTATTTGTTGACAGAAAACAGAAAAAGGAAGTATTCATTATGGCGCTAAATTAGGAGGGATACAAAATCCATTAAACTTTTATAGGCTTCAGCCAGTTATACTAGGTCATTATTACCTTCCAGCTCCATCTCCTGGGCTCATCACTTTTCCATTTCTTCACTTTAGCTAAATAGCAAGTTGCTCTCCTTTTGTCTCTCATCTGGGCTTTAGCCTAAAGATCTTATTGTATTCTATTCTGACTCTCCTGGTTACCTCCACTCATCTGTCCATTCTTGAGGTTTTAGCTCAAGAGCCATGTTTGTAGGACGTGTTCTGACCCAACAAATCTGTGTTAGGTGTCTTTTCTATGGGAATTCATGGCACCATGTACTAGCAGATCCACATAGGCAAATATAAAATTAGAATCAATGGAACAAAATGAGGATATTAATAATAAGTTGTCATCCTGTCTAGGAACCAGACTACATTATCATTATTGTAGCCATGTTGACTTTTAAGCTAACTGCGTTGTAGTGGAAGAATGTTTATTGATTCAAAGCAATCTTCTAAAGTTCTGAACATGGGGATCCCTGGGTGGCGCAGCGGTTTGGCGCCTGCCTTTGGCCCAGGGCGTGATCCTGGAGACCCGGGATCGGGTCCCACGTCGGGCTCCCGGTGCATGGAGCCTGCTTCTCCCTCTGCCTGTGTCTCTGCCTCTCTCTCTCTCTCTGTGTGACTATCATAAATAAATAAATTAAATAAATAAATAAATAAAAATTTTAAAAAAAATAAAGTTCTAAACATTTCTTTTGTGACTTAATAAACAGTCAAGTTTGGATATGTTCCATGTGTGCTTAAAATGAATATATATACATATATAAAAATATGTACATACATATATTTGATCAATTAGATGAAGCTTGTCAATTATGTTACCCAAGTCAATTAAATGAAGCCTGTCAATCACGTTATTCATGTTGGAATATTCTGCATCCATTACCAGCTGGAGATTTAGTAACTTTTCTCACTATGATTCATCTTTTATCACCCCAAAACTCAAACACTTTTTCCCCACAATAATCAGCTTTTTAAATGGGGCCAAATATCATTTAGATATTAAAAGTGAAAATAAATGATCTACATGAGCATAAAACAAAGTTCAAATTTAAGATAATTCTCTTTTCCTTGTATTTCTTATAAAGTAGCACTGAATACATTTTTACTTAGTAGTTTTTTAGATGTTTTGAGCAATGCTAACATTGTTGGTATAAATATAAGTCCCAATGTGATAAAACTAAATATTAAAGTTCTCTTGATTATATAAAGTTCTATTATGTTTGTTTGACAATGTAATATTACTATAGGCACATCTCATCCATTAATTTGTTTCAGAAAGACAGATGGTGCTTCAGAGTACTTTGCAGCAATAGTTGTATGATTAGGCATATCACTGATGGCTCATAAAAGCAGAAAGGTATAATGATTCAAAAATTATTTAGTTAAACAGTGGACAGTGCTTAAAAAGCCACTCATTATTATGTAGACTCAACAGACTGTTTCAAGTCTTGGCTGAGGCTTTTGGTGCTACACAGAATAATTTTACTTCTTTACACCTAGGCAATGAGAAAATTATAATAAAAGAGATAATACCATTTGTAATTGTTGGGGAAGCTACAAACTCTCTAAATTACAATTTTGGAACAGAATAAATGATGTAGCCACTGATTATTAAGGACAAATATGAAATCGAACTAGAAAATGGACAGGTAGAACAAAGAGATTTATTGGTGTAACTATCTTAATCATAGTTTTACTTCCGGCTTTTGAGATAGGGACAGAAGTATCATATACGTATATACATCTCAGATGCACTGGTGCATATTCCTTTCGTTTTATGTAAGAATCTATTATAAATGTACACTATAATCTGGGAGTCCTTTTAAAATTTCTGTCACTTATTATTGTCAGCCCTCTTACAGAAACACCTCAACAAAACCTTGCAATGACTTTCCATTCTGTGCAGAGTAAAAGCCAAAGACTGCCCATTGACCTACAAAGCCTTATATGAACCCCTAACCCTCCTCCATCTTTTATTCTCATCCCCAGATCTCTGCTCCAGCATCAAAAGCCTCTTTCCTATTCCTCAAAGAATGCATTCTTCATTCAGAGACTTTCCATTTGCTATGTCCTCTATTTGGAATGCCTTTTGAATTGACAAATCACCATGATTATCCTCATTGTCCTTATTGACAACAATGATCTTTTTACCAATTTTCACCTTGGTCAGTATAGCTAGACTGAAATATTTGAGCAATTGGTCAAGTTACACATTCAATAGTTTTCTTAATTTATGATTCTACTTGGTTTGCAAACCCAAGCTCACAAATATTAGTCACTGGGAATGACAGCAAGTCTTTCATGGCTCTGCCAGGTGGCAGTAAATATTAAAAACAAGGATAGACACAGGAATTTTGAGATTTCAACCTCTCCACCAAAGCACTTGTCATTTGACAATTTTGATAAAGGATTTTTAAAATACTTCTTTCTGCTTCTCATATTTTACAAGGTAAATGTGCATTATTTCTTTAATGGGCCTTTTTACAGCACCAACCTTGTGCAAATCATTATTTCTAGAATTTTTTCCTTCTTCTTTGTAAGCCATAATAGTGATTACTGAATTTGTGACTGGCTATCAAGCTCTCAGAAATATTGTAACTATGTCTTCTTTTGCTGTGAGGAAGGCTTCCATACTTGTATATTTTTCTCCATCTTTACTGAAAAAATTCATCAATTATACACTAAAAATATTATTTTGACCTTGTTCTGGAAACACTTGATTGTTTTACTAGAAATGCCATTGTCTTTGTTTGCAATTGACATGAAAGTTTTGCTGGCCTTGCACCACTTGTGGCAGATAGGTACTAAGCAGGTCCTCATGATGGCTGCCTCTTAGTATTCAATAATACTAATCCCCTTCATAATCCTCTCCCTTGAGTATGAGTGGAATCAGAGACTTGCTTCTAAAGAATAGAAAATGGCAAAGATGACTGGATACTACTCCCATGACTATGTTATCCTTGTGGCAGAGGAGATGGAGTATTTCTCCTGTGATTATGTTATATTGTATAGGACTTCGGCCTTGACAGCAGATTTGCTTTAGACTCTTGCTTTCCTTGATGGCTTTGAAGAAGGAAGCTGCCATGGGTCCCATAGCTGCAAAGATGTGAATTTTGCCAACAACCAGGGTGAAATTGAAGCAGACTCTTTCCCAATTGAGTCTCCACATGCAAACCAGCCCTGGCTGATGACACCTTAATTGCAGCCCTATAGAGGACCCAAGTTGTGCCTGGACTCCACATGCATGAAAACTGTGAGATAATTAATGTGTGTTGTTTTAATACACTATATATTCATTGTATAAAAATGTATCACTGAGAACATATTAAAGACGAGAAATAGATGGACTACCAGCCCAAGAAAATCTAAATATTGTTATGTTCCCTACTATGGTTGCAAACAACAAAGACGGTTAACTTAACCAGAAAAGTTATTTTTAAAAAGATTTTATTTATTTATTCATGGGAGATACAGACACACACACACACACACACACACACACACACACACACAGAAAGAGAGGCAGGCAGAGACACAGGCAGAGGAAGAAGCAGGCTCCATGCAGGGAGCCCAACATGGGACTCGATCCTGGGACTCCAGGATCACACCCTGGGCCAAAGGCAGGCACTAAACAACTGAGCCACGCAGGAATCCCCACCAGAAAAGTAATTAATTAGAAGGATATGGGGCAGGAATTTTCAAGGTTAGGGCAAGAATAAAGGAATAAGGCACAGTAAAGATCCCCCAGAGGAACCACCTGCTTAGGACAATGCCCCTTGCATTGCCACCACAGGTTACTGCACTGGTCTTTCATGCTGCTAAACCTTGCAGCCTCTGGACCCTCCGAACCCATAACTGGATGCTCAACTGTCCCACCCACCATGAAAAAAATCTCTAACAAATCTTTGCCTTATGGATACCCCCAGGGTTAAAAATCTGGAGCAAGTGTATCTGATAGTGATAACTAGACCACATGCCAACTGCCGACTACCAGAGGATGGGAATAACTGATCCACAGTCAGCTAGAATTTAGTTCTCCCAAATAAGAAAGTCACTAAGATATGAAACAGCCCAAAGGACTTGAATTTATATTTTAATGAATTATTCTGGAGCCATTCATCTATTTTTGTGAACTGAGTAAGTACGTATCACAACCCAAAGGTATAAGATGCAAATTTCGTAATGAAAACAATAATTCAGAAATGACCTGCAAATTCATTGTCTATGACAAAATACAAGCATACCTCATTTTATTGTGCTTTGATTTATCGCACTTCACAGATAATTGTGTTTTTTACAATTTCAAGGTTTGTGGCAACCCTGCTTTGAGCAAGTCTATCAGCATCATTTTTCCAACAGTATTTGCTCTTTTCATGGCTCTGTGTCACATTTTGGTAATTCCTGCAACATTTCATACTATTTCCTTATTATTATATTTGTTATAGTAATCTGTGATCAGTGATCTTTGATTTTACTATTGTCATTGTTTTGGAGAGCCACGAAGTGTGCCCACATAAGACAGTGAACTTAATAAATGTTGTGTGTACTCTGGTTGCTTCACCAACCAGCCATTGTCCCATCACTCATCACTTTCCCTCTTCTCAGGTCTCCCTACTCCCTGAAACACAACAATACTGAAATTAGGCCAGTTCATAACTCTACAATGGCCTCTAAGTGTTTAAGTGAAAAGAAGTGTTGTGTGGCTCTCACTTTAAACCAAAAGCTAGAAATGATTAAGCTTAGTGAAGAAGGTTGACAGTTGAGACAGGCCAAAATCTAGGCATCTTGTGCTAAACAGTTAGCCAAGTTGTGACTGCAAAGGAAATGTTCTTTAAGGATATTAAAAGTGCTACTCCCGTGAGCATTCAAATAATAAGAGAACAAACAGCTTTATTGCTAACAGAAAGTTTTAATGATCTAGGAAGATCAAACCAGCTGCAACATTCCCTTAAACCGACATCTAATCCAGAGGAAGGCTCTAACTCTTCAATTCTATGAAGACTAGAAGAAGTAAGGAGACTACAGAAGACAAGTTGGAAGCTAGCAGAGGTTGGTTCACGAGGTTTAAGGAAAGAAGTCATCTCCATAATGTAAAAGTGCAAGGTGAAGCCAGCAAGTGCTGATGTAGAAGCTGCAGTAAGTTATCCAGGAGATCTAGCTAAGATACGAAGGTGGCTACACTAAACAACAGATTTTCGATGTGAACAAAACAGCCTTATTGTGGAAGAAGATTCATAACTAGAGAGGCGAAGTAAACGTCTGGCTTCAAAGCTTCAAAGGACAGACTAACTTTCTTGATAGGGACTAATGTGGCTGGTGACTTTAAGTTGAAGCCAATGCTCATTTACCATTCTGAAAAATCCACTGGTCCTTAAGAATTATGCTACATCTACTTTGTCTGTACTCTATAAATGAAACAGTAAAGCCTAGATAATAGCACATCTGTTTACAACATGGCTTACTGAATATTTTAAGTTCACTGTTAAGACCTATTGCTTAGAAAAAAAGATTCCTTTCAAAATATTATTGCTCATTGGCAATGTACCTGGTCACCCAAGAGCTCTGTTGGAGGTGTACAATGAGATTTATGTTGTTTTCACGCGTGCTAACACATCTATTCTGCAGCCTATGGACCAAGGAGTAATTTTAAATCTTACTATTTACAAAATATATTTTATAAGGCTGTAGTTGCCATGGATAGTGATTCCTCTGATAGAATCTGGGCAAAGTAAATTGAAAACCTTCTAGAAAGGATTCACCATTCTAGATGCCATTAAAAACATTTGTGGGGGATCCCTGGGTGGCTCAGCAGTTTAGCGCCTGCCTTTGGCCTGGGGTATAATCCTGGAGTCCTGGGATCAAGTCCTGCATCGGGCTCCCTGTATGGAACCACTTCTCCCTCTGCCTGTGTCTCTGCCTCTCTCTCTCTCTCTCTCTCTCTCTCTCTCTCTCTCTCTGTCCCTCATTGATAAATAAATAAAATATTTAAAAAATTTTGTGACTCATGGAAAGAGGTCAAAATAGCAACATTATCAAAGGTGTGGAAGAAGCTGATCCCAACCCTCACGGATGACTTTGAGGGGTTCAGGACTTCAGTGGAGGGAGAACCACAGATATGGTAGAAATAGCAGGAGAACTGGAATTAGAAGTGGATCCTGAATATGTGACCTAATTGCTATAATTTCATGAAAAAACTTGGAATGTATGGACTTGCTTCTTATGGATGAGCAAAGAAAGTGGTTTCTTGATGTGGAATCTACTCATGGTGAAGATGCCATGAAGACTGTTGAAATGACAACAAATGATCTAGAATACTACATAAACTTAGTGGATAAAGTTTGAGGGGACTGATGCCAATTTTGAAAGAAGTTCTGTGAGTAAAATTCTATTAAATAGCATTGCATGCTGGAGAGAAATTGTTTGTGAAAGAGTCAATCGATGTAGCAAACTTCACTGTTGTCTTATTTTAAGAAATTGCCATAGCCATGCCAACCTTCAGCAACCACATCTTGACCAGTCAGCAGCCATCAACATCAAGGTAAGATCCTCCACCAGCAAAAAGATTATAACTAGCTCAGAGCTCAGATGATGGCTAGCAGTTTTTAGCAATAAAGTATTTTTAATTTTAAGGTATATACATTGTTTTTTATACATAATGCTATTGTATACTTAAGAGACTACAATATAATGTAAATATAGCTTTTATAAGCACTGGGGAACCAAAAAATTCAGTTGAGTTGCTTTATTGCAATACTCACTCTACTGCGTAGTCTGGAATCAAACCTACAATATCTCTGAGGTATGCCTATATACTATGCTAAACATATGCTAGCTGAGATGGACTAACACATGAGCAATGATTAAAGATATGACAATTGGGGCACCTGGCTGGCCAAGTTGGTAGAGCATGTAACTCTTGATCTCAGGGTCGTGAGTTCTAGCCTCACATTGTGTGTGGAGCCCACCTAAAAATAATAATAAATAAAGATATGACAATCATTAAGAAAAAATAAGATTTCTGTAAAAATCATAATTAATCTTATATTTTAAATTGGTGAATCAAATGGTATAATCACACTTTTCTTGAAAAACAACAGCCTACACACTGTCTGATGGACGATAGATGACCTTAAGTTATATGCTGATGGTCTTTGAGAAACACTGACATAAAGCATTCAGAAATAGGTTGCAATATGTATGGTAAGTAATATATAGTAAAGGTAATAGTTCAAATGAATCATAAAATTAATAAATGGAGTGAAGAAATACATTGGTAAAGAAAATAAATGAGGATCCTTACGTCACTTCCTACATACAAATGCATTTCATATATATATCAAAATGCATATAACATTTCATATTAAAGCAAAATATATCTAAGATTTCATATATATAACAAAAGAGGAATCATAAAAGCAATAGAGAAAAGCATCATTCAATTTTTTAAAAATAAATTTGGAATGGGACAACTTTTCTAAATGAGATACAAAAACCTAGAAGACTTTAAAAGCTTAATAAAGGTTATTAGAGAAATAAAAAAAAGTTCTGCATTTATATCATTAATGAAAAGGCATAACACCTTTAATAAAAAGAGCCATCATAAATCAAGAAGAAAACCCTGATGTAAAATGGATGAATGTCATGAAGAATGAAGAAATGGGTCACAGAAAAGAAGTGTGTGTGACCAGGACTAAAAAAAAACAAAACAATAATTAGAAATTATTTTTTGCCTTTTAGATTGCCAAGAAATTAAAAATCTGATAATATTAATTGTTTCTGCAGGTGGAGGAAAGGGCACTCTCATATATTGTTTGTGATAGTATAAATTAATAGAAAGCTTTAAAAGACAACTTGGCAGTATCTGTCAAAATTTAAAAACATGTACATTTTGATCTCACAATTCCAAATTCTTTGAAGAATTTGTCCTGTAGACGTATTTAAGTCAACAAAGATTTCTGAACATGTGTGTTTTGTGTGTTACTTTTGTAATAGAACACAAACATATACACACAAACATCCTAAATGCCCCCAACAAAAATGAACTGGTTAAATACATTTGCGAATGTCCCAGTAATGGAACAGTATTTAAAATATCCATATACCTAGTTATAAAATAAGTCAGTCATGGAGATGAAAAGTACAGTATAGGAAATATAGTCAATAATGTTGTAATAACTTTGTATGGTGACAGATGGTAACTATGTTTATTGTGGTGAGCATTGCATAATGTATAGAATTGTTGAGTCACTATGTTCTGTTCCTGAAACTAATATAACATTGTATGTCAACTATAGTTCAATGACAAAAATAATTTAAAAGCCCAAACATATCAAAATAGATAGATAGCCAATGGATGTTTTTAAGTTAAAAATTGTTACATAAGGGGCACCTGCCTGGCTCAGTTGGAAGCAAATGAAATTCTTGATCTTGGGGTTGTGAGTTTGAGTACCACATTGAATGTAGAGATTACTTACAAATAAAATCTTTTAAAAAATTATTGTTACATAACCATATCTATAATTCAATTTGGGCTTAAAAAAGACAATATATACTATAGGTAAGTGAATAATCTTGCTATCTGCAAATAACAAGAAAGTAGAGAGGATAAAGATCCCATGTTTGAATGTATAAGGGCTGTGTCCACCATCTTAATGGTAACAGTAAACCAAAAAAAGGATCAATTTCCTTTATAGCAGATAAATGTTCTGTGCATAAAAAATTACTTTGATTTCTAGGATTATCTAAATTACTTTGTTCTTCCTTTAAAAAATAAGAAAAAAGATTTAAAATCCTAGTACATTAAATTTATAATGACCTGTTAATTTATGACTATAAGATCCCATGGGGACAAGACCATGTTTTATATCTGCTGCAATATCCGTTTCTTTGCCAGCCAGATCCAATGAGCAAATATTTGTGGCATGCAAATCACCCAGGATTTGCCTGCAGCAAATCTGCACATACCCAGCTGCACACTCATCAGCTTGACACCTTATAACACAGATGCTGTTGGCCTTTATCATCTTTGGCATGAAGCCAAGGCTCATTCTCCAATGGATTAGACGAGATAAATCATTGAACTGGCTCAGCCTCACTATCATCAGACTCCTTTGTTGTGAACACTTCTCATACAGTGAACACAAACTGATCAGCAGCATGAGTCACAGCTGGTCCGAGGACCTCAATTTAAAAATCCAACCAGCTCTTCTTCAATAGTCTCTGAGTATATAAGTACCATCTTCAAATATACAGACTATTATATATCAAAATTAAAAAAATGCAAGCTTCATTTTCAGCGAAGTGCACTCTCATCAAATGAACAAGACTAATGTTCTCATTCTAGCAAGATCAGAGAGCAGAATATATTTGTTTAATTATAGTCTTTGAAGAGAATGGTGCATTCTTAGGTGACGAATTTCTAGAAGAGAACTTAAAACATTAAGATGCTCCTTGAAAGGGGTTCTAATTCAATAATTATAATGTTATTATTGGGTTATTTGCAAGGAAAAAAGAAATCCCGTTCCTAAAATTATACACAGAATAAAGTGAACATGAGACTCAGAATTAAGAATTTTCTAGATGATATTATCTTACTTTCCCAGTGAAGACCTGTTGTAGTACAGTAAATAGTAGGATCTATAGACACATTTGTGCTCACTAATGTTTTCTAAAAGTAGAATGAAATACAATATAGTTATTTCATTATATTGCCTTGATAGGTAAAATATATGTTTCTAAACCAAGACTGTTTCTACTTCAATCTCAAACCTATATTTCATCTTTAAAAGAACAACTGGGGATGCCTGGGATATCAGGGCTTGAACCTCAAAAATCATAAAATAAAAAGAAATAGGCTATCAAGTCATGAAAAGATATGGAAGAAACTTAAATGCACATTACTAATTTAAAGAAGCCACTCTGAAAATAAGACATTCTGGAGAAGAACAAACTATGGACACAATATAAAGACTTGTGGTTGCTAGGGTCAAAGGGGAGGAAGGATGAATAGGCAGCACACAGAGGTGCGCTGAGGGCAGTGAAACTATTCTGTATGACACTGCAATGATGAATACATGTCACTATGTATTTGTCAAATCATCACCAAGAGTAAATTTCAATGTAAACTATAGATTTCAGGTGATGATAATGATGTGTTAATGTAGATTCGTCGATTGCAACAATGTACCACTCTGGTGGGAGATGTAACAGCAGGGACAGTTGTACAGATGTGGACACAGGGGCATATGGGACCTCTAGGTACTGTATGCTCAATTTTGCTATGAACATAAAACCAAAAATGGACTATAAATGTTGAGAAGTCAAACATTCAGAGTTCTTTATTTGCCAATATTTATAGATTCTAGCTAAACTTTTAGTAAGTTGGATAGAGGTCTAAGTTTTTTTTAATATAACATAAACACTTAAAGTGAACTACAGATACCCAGAATAAGTTATAAGAACATACTTATTGTCCCCTAAATAGAAGCTCTCTAAAGAACAATATTATGCAGACCTCAAAAAAAGCAGACTTTTCTAGGTGAGTTTTAGTCAGAGCTTAAGATGGGGAAAGGAAACAGCTTTAATTTCTCCTTTTGGTGGTTAGTATACTTTTGCTTCTCCAATTCTAGAAAAATGAGCATTGAGCATTGGCTTAGCATCAGGTCAAGGGAGGGTCAGGGTGAGGTGGTTTTGGGGGTGGGGCCAGGCCTAGGAAGTGAGTCATCTCAGTCCCTTTCTCAGGCTTCAAAGGCCAATCTGTGCCAATGTATTTCTGGCTTACTTCCATCACTACTTATTTTCACATATTAGTTTCAACTTTCCAGAACAAATGGCATTGTACCATAACAGAGATGGATTCATCACTCTAGAAATGAAAGAGAGTTGATTTTTAAAAAAAAAAAAAAAGGCACTCTGCAGGGGTTCCTGGCTCCCTCAATCTGTAGAACACATGACTCTTGATCTGAGGGTTGTAAGTTCGAGCCCCAGGTGGGGTGTAGAGATTACTTAAAAATAAAGTCTTTAAAAAAAAATGGCACCGCAGAATAAAGACTCTCAGGGCTTCCATTATTTCTGTCCTTATCTACTCACTGTTTCTTAAAAATGCTTTGTAGAGTGCATGCCCATTATGAGAAACTTAACATTTCTAAGATGTACAAAGAGTTCCAAGGACCAGGCTACAAACTTGACTTTGTTGATGAGACCCAGTTTGTGGGATCTGGAAATGAAACTGGACAACATAGGTCAAGAGCCCAGCTAGATTCGTGGCTTTGTCTTTTCCCAATTACAATGAGAAACTCTTTATTTCTACTTAGTACAAACTGAATAGGTTCACCATTGGCACAACACCACTGCCGGTGGTGTCAATGGAGACAGAAAGGGAAAGAGACCCATTTTCCTTGTGGAAGATTTAATCTCCTTGAAGTGATGCCATGCATGGAGAGTTAGGTAATGCATAAACCCCCCTTTATTAAAGCCTAACATGGGTGTTCAATTTTTGTGTGAAGAACTTTAACTTCTTATGACTTTCAACAAGGAAGGCTGATACAGAGGGAGAAAAGAAAGGATTTGTACTATGTATTGCTATAGCTTGTTAGCATGTCTTGCTTAAGCTACCATTGAAAACATGATCTGCATGGGGCATTGGTTATGAAGAAGACCTTTGAGTAACTTGTGGGTGAGATGTAGGGTTGAAAGGATCCCTCCACAGCCTCCCAAAGTGATTAAGTATGAGTAAGTTTCAATTCAACAAAGGAATTTACTTTGACTTATAGTATAAGTGGAATTCATTCTTATGGTCTTCATTTATTTTAAAAATAATGGGTCGGAATGGGGCTTTACAAATAGTAAGTCGTGTAACTTATGTAACAACCCCATTATGGATTAATGATAGTTGCTTACAGAATCTCTAATGGTTACCAAAAGATTTTTAACTGACTTTGAGTCATAATTAGGGAATAAGTGTTTCAGATTAGTAATAAAATTAAAAGTGGATATACACGATTTACAGAGATCCTTAATTTACATGTGGCACCAAATCGAAAACTTTGTCTATTAATGTATTATTTCTTAAATTTCCCCCTAAAGGTAGACAGAGTTAATATGCCTGAGTGTGGCTTCCTCGACATACCTCATTTTCTCAATGTTTACATCCATACAAAGCAAGAAAAGTTTTTAAGTGATAGTAAATTAAGACTTTAATTATTTAATTTAAATAAAGAATATTTGTAAATACTCATCTTAACATCATATGAAAGTCTCAAATCCCATTATGGAGGTACCCAAGACTGCATCTTCCCTTTGCCACAGAGATTACCTTAACAGAAAATACAAACCGCAAGAAGGTAGAAATATGCCAGCAGAAATTCTGTCGACTGCTTTTCAGAGGTCAGCTCAGATCATGCTGTCTGCTTACTCTCAAGGCCTATGATGCTACATATTACAGATGGCACATTTTACAGGTTGTTCCCAGCAATGAGTAGCACACTACAGAGAACACTCTAGATGAATCTGAGCAGCAGCCTGAACCCTCCTTTAATTTGAATTTCATTATCTCAGGGCTGAGAATTCTTGTCCTGGAAGAGCACACCACTCTGTTTTGGGCTCCCTTTCAATAAGTGTCTCCTTGGAGGTTTCTTTTCCTCCTGGCAGCACACTCAACAAGTAAACACCACCACAGTACTTCTGCGCAGTGACACAACACTTCACGCTAACGGCCACCTACACAAGGGAGCCTACTCAAGCCCTAGAAAGTGACTAGTAAAATCTCCAGCCTCCTCATACCCACAGGTCTCACTAATTTGGATCACCTTCCATGCCAATACTCAAGGACGTTCTATGGAGGCACCATTAGGATGCCAGGCTGTATTTCTCCATCACAGAGAGGTACTGGTTACTTTGGAATAAAGCCCAAATTACTTAATTTAATATTTAGCAGATTCCTTGCCAAAAGTGGGGCTTGATGTAAATTCAAATGCTGAAATTTCACTTGTTTTTAAAAATACAACTGGAAGGAAAATTTAGACGAGTATCGGAAATATGTTCTGCTCTTTCTGAAATGTTAAGATTCTGTCCCTCTTAGCAGAACCGGATGGTCACTTCCTAAGTCCTACCCACCCCTCCGGAGATGTCTGGGGGAAGGATGTATGATCAATGCGATTTTCATATAATAGACCAATATTCATACGTGGAATTAGAGAATCTTATTATTCTATGGGCTTCCTTAAGAACACTATACAATTAGACCTCCTTCATTTATAGTGTAGCCATCACCACCTTGTATATGACTGAGCAGGTGCTTCGACCTCTATTAAGCACTGGGGATAAAGAGACGAATGAGGTCATCTTTGCCCTCAAGGATTTGCAGTCCAACAAAACTTTTACCTCCTTTCCCATCGGCCAGGAAGTGAAAAGAAAAAAACCTGAATAACCCAAATACAGCCCAGTGGGGGCTGACATTAGCACTGCTAAAGAAATCAGACCAATCCAGCAAGAAAGACCACTCTGATAGGCTGAATAATCAACTCCCTCCACTCCCAGATACATATTCTAATCCCTAGAACCTGTAAATAACGTACACGGAAGAAGACACTTTACAGATGTGACTAAGGATCTTGAGATGAGATAATCCTGGATTATCTGGGTGAGCCCAATCTAATCACAAGAGTCCTTGTAGGAGGGAGGCAAGAAGGTCAGAGATGGAGGTCGAAGAGGCAGGGACAGGAGCAGATGTTGGGGATGAGAGCATGCTATATGCTGCTGGCTTTCAAGATGGAGAGAGGAACCACGTGCCAAGGGATGTGAGTGGCCTCTACATGCCAGTTTTAAAGGAAAGGAATGGATTCTCCCCTAGAACTTCCCAAGGAATGTAGCGCTGCCCACACATTTAGACTTCTAAATGTGATTTCCAGAACCATAAGATAATAAGTTTATGTTGCCTTAAGCCACTAAATTTGTAGCAATTTGTTATAACAACAATAGGAAAGGAATATAGACATGCTATGGACCCAGAAGCTAAATCTGGTTCCTGGCACAAGGGACAGATAAACTTGATCCTTACAATTCTTTTTTTTTTTTAAGATTTATTTATTTATTCACGGGGGAGGGGCAAAGGGAGAAGGACAGGGAAAGCAGACCCCTGCTGAGGGTTGAGCCCCATGTGAAACCAAGAGTCAGACGCTTAACCAGCTGAATAACCCAGGTGCCCCACTAAGATTGGTCTTTAAACAATTCTGTGATAACTTACAGACAAATGAATCTTGTCTGCCTAAAATCAGTCCTATTGTGAGGTGCTTCACTTATTGCTCACAACATTTTTCTAACTTGGAATTGCCATCAAAGACGAGGAAAAGAAGATCTACAAATAGCCATGAAGCACAAGAAAGAAAGCTCAACATCAATAGTCATAGGGAAATACAAACCCAAACTGAAATAAAATAATATTTCACATTCACTGGGATGGCTATTACTTAAAAAACAGAAAGTACCAAGTGTTGGTGAGGATGTGTACAAATTAGAACCCTCATATATTGCTGGTGGGAATGTAAAACGGTACAGCCACTGTGGAAAACAGTTTGTCAGTTCCTCAAAAAGTCAGAGTAATGACATGACCCAGCAATTCTACTTCTAGGTATATTCAAAGAAATGAAAATCAACTCAACAAATACACATACGTAAGTGTTCCTAGTAGCACTATTCACAACAGTTAAGTGGTGGAAACAACCCAGATGTCTATCACAAAATGTGGTATATTCATACAATGGAATATTATTCATCCATAAAAAGAAATGGAGTACTAACACATGCTGCAATGTGGATGAACCTCAAAAACACTATATTAGATAAAAGAAATAAAAGGTCATGTATTGTCTGATTCCATTTATGTGAAGTGTCTAGAATCGCTAAACCCATAGAGACAAAAAGCAGATTGGTATTTGCAGGCCTGGGGGTGAGGAGGTAGAGATAAAGAATGACTGCATAATGGTTGCAGAGTTTTCTTTTGCATTATGAAAAGATTTTGGAACTAGATAGAGGTGGTTGTTATACAGCATTGTGAATGTACTAAATACCACTGAATTGAACACTTTTTTTAAATGCAGGCCCCACATGGGGCTTGCACTCACAGCCCTGAGATCATGACCTGAGCTGAGATCAAGAGCCGGCTGCCTAACTGACTGAACTATCCAGTCGCCTCCTGAATTATACACTTTAAAATGGTTAATTTTATGTGAATTTCACCTCAATTAAGAAAGGATTTTTTTTTTTTTAAGATGAGGAAAGCCTGTCTCGAATTCTCCAAGGCATCTGCACAGTGGCACAGCAGGCTGCCTGTGGCTAGGTGCTCGATAAATATTTATGAAATGGAATGGTAGAAAATATTCATGTCCCCCGCAAGTAAATTTATTTCTTGGAATTAGTCAAGATCATTCTAGGCCAAGTCAGCTGAATAAGATGGGTTATCGAATGGGATCATGCCATCTTAGTTTTAAAAAGAATAAAGTAAAACTGCTAAGTAAAAGACTGCTGTCAGAAACACGTTACCCTCCACTCACATTTCCCTCCACCTCGCAAGCATGAGCCTGGTCTCCAAACACTCCAGCCTACATGTCTCCTCCCCTTGGAGCTTCCCCGACCTTGCCAAGTGGAGCTTACCTCCTGGGCCTCTCACCTTAAACAGTTCATAGCTACCCGAGCACTTCCAGCTCTATAACTTCTCTGTCTCCCCATAACGGTGTCAGCTCGACGGAAAGCAATGGCTCTAATTTATTGACATACACTTAACAAGAAGCCCCATGTTGGCAGAGGGAAGGCTTCGCAAATGTTTGTCCAACGACAGAATGAATGAACTAATGAAAAACTGAATGAATAAAGTTTTGTTCTGGCTTGTGAACTGGCTCCAAAGACAATTCTAAAATTAGAATCCCAAATTTTGTTTTCAGTAATATCAACATTCTGAAATGAATGCGATTCTTGAAAGAAACTCTCGTTGGCTATTTAAATTCTAACGTCTTTGCTAAAATCCAGCCGGTCCATCCGTCTTTAATTCACACGCCTTCTACATTCTCCCCGGAGTGGCCGGGGTGCACGGCAGATGCTCTTAAGGCCAAAGTCTTTTAGAACAAACATCTGCTAACTTGTTCTCTATAAGGGCAAACAACGGGTCTTTGTCATTAAGGAAGAAATGTTTTAATATTTTTGTAATCAAGCTGCCACCACAATTCTGCCAGCCTTTCCTTATCTCATGGGAACATCCTCTGATAACAATGCAGTTTTGTGCTAAATTTCAAACAAATCTGGGCCACGGCAGGTTTGTCAGGGGTGGGGACAGTCGTGTAATTATGTGCCTTCATTCTGTTGTCACACAAAACAAGATGAAATTCTTCGCGTTTTTCTTTGACCTTGGACCACTTCTTGAAACTTGAAACGGCACAAAACTTAAAGAATTCAAGCAGATTGAAATAAGAAAAAGTAGTGTTCACCCGAAACTACATCAAACTAATAAACGATTTTAAGAAGCTGTTCTTACAAATCTTCCAGGCTCTGTAACCCAGTCCTGTTCAGAGAGCCAATGAGCAGGATGAAATTCACATTACCCAGAACAACATGCCATCAGCCCGATCGGTCACTCTGTTTTACTTTTCCTCACTGCCGGGCCTTACGCCAGATTTTTGTTTATCTGTTTATTTTCTGTCAGCCCCAACAGAATGGGAACCCCATGGTATCATGGACTTGCTATGTCCTACCATTGCTGTGTGCTCTGCAGCCAGAAGAGTGCCTAACACAGAACGTACTCAATTCATATTTGTTGAATATGTCTTTCATTTCAGTTATATTTTTAAATTGCGATCATACACACCCTCTGCTCAGCTTCCCTTAGGAAGTACCTCACTTGATCCAGTGCACCCCTGGGGTCTTACCTTCTGGCCTGGAGACCCACAGGGAACTTTGAACATAAGGCCCCCACCCAGCAGACACAAGGTATTTATTCATCTGAACACACAAACATATCATGAAAATAAGATGCTTCTTACAACATTAAAAATGACTGGAGATGTATTCCAAAATTGCTGATTTTACCCATAAACCTCAAGTCTACTCTCAACATAGAAGATAGAAGAAAATCTAATTAAAATGTTCTCATTGTGGTAATATCATATGCAAGTTAATCACTATGAGTCTTGGTCATAAGAATTAACAAGATTTTGCTGATTAATAAAAGAACAAGTTCAACAATAGCATGTGTTGGGGCAAGGTAGGGAATAGGTAGGGAGGCTGGGCCTTCAAATCATTCATCCTAAATTACTTTGGGTTTGGGACCTTTGTCATTAGCATCAGAGGCACACCCTGGATACAATGTATCCCACATGCTAATGCAGAGTATGTACTGGCTTCCAGTTAACTGATCAAAACAATTATTAGGGGCGCCTGGGTGGCTCAGTGGTTGAGCATTTGCCTTTGGCTCAGGGCATCATCCTGGGTCATGAGGTCAAGTCCCACATCAGGCTCCTCTCAGGGAGCCTGCTTCTCCCTCTGCCTATGCCTTGCCTCTGCCTTTCTCTCTGTGCCTGTCATGAATAAATAAATAAAAATCTTTGAAAATATATATAATTATTGGCTTTTAAACATTTCTAAAAGCAGTATATCTTATTGTAAAAGGAAAACCAAAAAATAAAAAAATAAAAACTCAAACAAAATAGAAAAATACGAAGTAAAATATAAAATTTCCTCTTTCATTTCCCAGGGATTAAAAACTGCTAATAGTTTGGGCTATATTCTTTTCAGGTATTGTTCATGCACACACAAACTGATTTTATACATTTAATAAGTTTTACATGCCATAATCACACTTATTCTCAACAACAGTTCAGAACTATTTCCCTCTCCTCTGGGTATTATTTCTAAGTCACACACACACACACACACACACACACACACACACACACACAATATTAAGAACAAGGTATAATATAAAGATGCTGATATTTTGGGGCACCTGGGTGGCTCAGTCAGGTAAGCATCTGACTCTTGATTTCAGCTCAGGTTACGATCTCAGGGTTGTGAGATTGAGCCCCGCGTGGGGCTTCACACTCAGCAGAGAGTCTGCTTGAGCTTCTCTCTCACCCTCTCCTTCTGCCCCTCACCCCTCGCTCGCTCTCTTTAAAATAAAAATAAATAATTTTTTTTAAAAAGGATACTGATATATTCTAGGTATTTTGAAAAAGAATTTCTCTTTGTAGAGAAGGTAATTAGAAATATTCAAGGAGGGCAGCCCTGGTGGCACAGCAGTTTAGCACCGCCTGCAGCCCAGGGCGTGATCCTGGAGACGCTGGATCAAGTCCCATGTTGGGCTCTCTGATGCCTGCTTCTCCCTCTGCCTGTGTTTCTGCCTCTTTCTCTCTCTCTCTCTCTCTGAATAAATAAAATCTTAAAAAAAAAAAAAGAAATGTTCAAGGAGGGATGCCTGGGTGACTCAGTTGGTTAAGCAACTGCCTTTGGCTCAGGTCATGATCTCGGGGTCCTAGGATCAAGCCCCAAATCAGGCTCCCTACTCAGCAGAGAGCCTGCTTCTCCCTCTCCTGCTCCATGTGCTTGTGCTCTCTCTTTGTGTCAAATAAATCAATCAAATCTTTTAAAAAAAGAAAGAAATGTTCAAGGAAAATGGATAAAAGGTATTGCTAGGCCGAGCCTCTTTCAGATTGAAGGCTAGTTCCTTTTTAATCCCCACTATGACCAAATTTCAAATGCCTCATTCCTTTGGTATAATCAAATCCTCCTTGGGCAAAAAAATTCTCTTCTAAATCTATGGTACTTCCTTCTTCATGAGATGTCAAAGTCAAGGTACTTGTTACTATAATTCTTATATGTTCTATCTTCCCCTGCAAGGAATCCCTGCAAAAATATACATTTTAAAATTCTAAATTTGGCTTAATGGCAATCAAACAAACAAACAAAAAAAATCAAGATTCCCAAGAACTATTTCTGAATGTATCAGGATCTTACCAACATCATCAAGCAGGTGGCTGTGTTCTGCATTTTTGTATTCAACTGCTTTCCCTTCAGACTATCCTTTTCTCCTTAAACTTTTAAAAATGTATATAATGAAGCTGATAAATTATCAAATGCTACATCTGATGTACTATATGTACTATATGTTGGCTAACTGAATTTAAATTTTAGAAAAGTGTATATAATGAAAATGTACAAACACACCAGTGTGCTACATAGAATGTTTTGCAGCTTGGTGACAACAGCTGGAGCAGGGAGCCAGCCAGCAAGTATTTAGTACCTAGTGTGTGCCCCCTAGTGTGTGAGGCCTTAAGGAAATGAAGAAGGTAATGGTGCCCTTAAGCAGATCCCTGGCTGGTGGAGAGAGCTCAGGGAGTAGCTAACCCTGCAGTGGGGTGCAGAAAGATTTCCACATAGTGATTGATGAAGGAGCCACATGTCCTGAAAGACAAACAAGAGTTCTTCATGTGAAGAATGGGGAAGGAAGAGAGGAGAAGATGAGCATGTGGTGGAGCAGAGAAGTAAGAACACACAGCATTGGAGTTGAGATGAGGAGTCTGGGATGCCAGGACCAGAGCGTGTGACTAGGGACCAGTGGGAATGTTGGTGACACAGGTGGAGGCCAGGCAGGCAAGGGCTCTTTGTGTGAGATCTTGACCTTTCATTTTAACCTGAGGGCACAGGCTGGATCATTGAAGATTTTGTCCAGGATTAGGAAAGAAACTGAACTGCCACTTAGTCCAAGTAAAAGTAAAAAACTTCACGACCTCCAGACTCTCCAACATGAATCACAGGAAAACCACTCAGGCCCTCATTGGGGCGGGGGGCAGCGGCGGCGGTCTGCGTACCATGATCGTGGACAAAAGAACAATCTCGATTATCTGGTTTCCCAGGCCACAAAAGATAAGAAAACAGCACACGTAAACTCCTTTGTAGCTATAGAACACGATGGATGTGAACTAACGTGACAGTGGCCATCATTTCACAACGTACAGAAGTCGAGTCATGATGCTGCACACTTTAAACTCACACAGTGCTGTGTTTCCGTTCTGCAGCCAAGGAAAAGAGAGGAAACAGCACGGGAAAGGGAAGGGAAGTAGAAGCTGCCAGAAGCAAATGCCCGGGCCACAGTAAACAAGGGACAGCTGAGGTGGAAGACACACAGGAATCCGGGGGGAGCCAGCCAGGGCGGGCTGAGGTCAGCCGCCCCTCAGGTGGGTGTGAGAATTCCCCTCGTGTTGGTAACAACTTCCAATGCACATTTATGTGTGAGCCCGGTTTGTTGTGATGTTATTGTACCGGAGCTGGGTATAAGTCAACTTCATACTTGGATGAGGAAAGTGGGGCCTGTGAGTCAGCCCAAGGCCCCGCGCCAGCCAGTGGAAGGGGCTCAGCCAGGAACATCTCCTCCTTTTCCGACTGAGTCTAGTTTCCTTGCACTATTCCAAATGTTAGAGTATGTTCAATTTGAGAAAGCAGGGAACTGTGACAAAATATAAGCAAGAGCTGCAATTTAAGAAAGATTCTCACTCAAAATGTAAAGTACCATGTTGGTGGTGAAAGGGTGAGCTTCCTCACAGCTGCTGGCCGCCCGTGCCGTTCCAGAGAGAGAGGCGCTAGAACTATGCACCAAGCTGCCCTTCTGTGTTCAGGGGGTCTGAGAAGGCTCGTGGTACCCCAGAGCTCATTGCTAGTCTCCTGAGTTTTCTTTGTTGCCAACTCACGCCAAATTGAATAAACCAGAATAAAATTCGTGCAGTCAACCCCTGCAAAATCAAAAGTCAAAAATCTTCTGTCAACCCCTTTCATAAACTAGAATCTACCTCGGTCCGTCTGTCTTAATTTGTCCAAATCCCCTATCTGATACTCCAGTCCCTACTCTGGAACTGGACCTCCACACTCTATCTCTGTGAGAAAATGCCAGGGCTCCTCTCATCCTCCTACTCTTGTCACTTCCCTGGGGTTTGTACTGTCCCTCCATCTGCTCCCCACCTGCCATATAAACATATGTCCTTTGTACGCTTGGTCCCCTAATTAATGAGCCTCTACTGGAATTTCCAGCTGATTTCCAGTCCCTGATCACCTGATTGCATATCCTAGTACATACAGCTTCAAGATAATGGATTGGGACAGTTGCATTTCATGGAGACTGTGACCAAAGCCATTTGGCTGTCCTCCCCAGAGACAGTCTTTGTGGCCAGAACAAATATAACACATTCCCCTGAAAAACAATATCGCATACAACCCAAAGGGTAAATTGTGTTTGGCTTTCCTTCTGTGCAAAAGTCAATGGGAATCAGATTTGGCATGGGCCATGCCTCATGTGTTGGCAAATGGCCAACCATACACTCAAACCAATGTGCTTTTATATGTCAATGCAACATTTTCCATTTGCAGTTAAGCTGTCCATGGGGCTACTCTCTGATAATAAATAAATACATTCACTTTTTTTTTACCTTAGTTTCCTATCTGTAAAAGCAGAACTGATCATTTGAAATGTTTACATAATTCACTGGCAAACTGTGAGAAATGAACTATATTTGTAAGCAGTTTTGAAGAATTTTGAAGATGAAAGGGATAGTTTCAAGCTTTGAGGTATGGACAGCATTCTAAAAAAATAATAAATCACTTATCTCTAGTCCTGCATTTTGAACATAGTTTTGTGGAAGTTGATTTTGTGTTAAAATAACCCAGGCACCCAAAAGTCCATTAGAAGTTTTTATAGTTTTGAGTCTTCGTAAAAACCTTCGCTGGAATTGCTAGTATAAGAGACACCTTTGTTTATAGAACCTTAGGGTTGTGACAAAAACTGACACAAGCCAGGAAATTTAAAAGTTAACGGTGGTACTTTGTGCAAAATGTATGCTACGGGGCTGCTGGTTTTCCACAAAGTCTGGGTTTTAAGGACAAGGTTGGCTTTAATTTCCAACTCTCTGTTTTTTTTCAGTGAGAGTCACAGTCGCACAGTTATTTAAACAAATGTCTTTGAACTTCCTTAATTTAGAGAAGTGACCCTGAGGTTAATGAATGTAAAATGCTTGTTGTTTGAGCAAATGAGTTAGCTCCACCTACTGACGTCTGGTCTGTAAGTGCTACAGACTGGAGCCATAGCTTCTGTGAAGACTAAAGTCTCTCACAAGAAACCCAGATATTTTCACTCTTACACCACGCTGATTGTTCTCTAAGGTCAGGACTAATGCCCTAAATTAAGTTGCTTGTAAAGAAAATGATGGTTGCCAAATTTCCGTTACTGGGCAAATAACTCCCAAGTATATGAAATGCAGAGAGAGGCATCCAGCAGGTGATAAATTAAAGGCAAGTTGGGAGGATGAAGTTTTAAACAGCTCCTGGTCAACGCTGGGGAACCTAGCTGGGTGCCTGTTCACAGTAAGTGGAGGAATGCTGCATCCACAGAATTCACCACCACTCCCAGGGAACAGCCTCACTGAGATGCTTTGTTTACAGGTCAACGCAGGCCTCCAGGAGGACAGACAGGGCATTTTTGTAAATGGTACAGATCTTTATGGTTCTAATAATAATGTACTTTCATATCACAACAATCAATTCTCTTACTAACACACAAAGCAGAGGAGTAGCTTCTTTCTATCTCCCTTAGACAATGGGTCTGAACAGGGGTATGCAGTGGAATCCTCCGTGAAACCTTTTTTTGTTTTGTTTTAATTTAACTATCCTTTTTTCCCATGGGAGATTCTAGTTAGTTGGTGTGATGTGGGGCTGGGATGGTGATTGATTGATAGATAAACATACAGGAAGAAAGCCAGATGATAGGTAGGTAGATAGACAGACAAATATATATAAACAGATAGGTAGGTAAATAAATAGACAAGCTTTAATTCTACAAGTGATTTTGATGGGCTCTCCACTGCTCCTCTTATGTGGTATATGGCCACATCATTCAACAGCCAATAGAAATTAATTCATACTTTCTATGTAAGTACTAGCACACAATAAAATATATGCCTTGGGCTTTATTTCGGCCAGTTTTTGAAAATGTATCTCCTGCCAGATGCTGCGTCAGGTGATGAGTTCACGAGGAAGACATGTTTCTGTCCTTGAGGAGCATGTGGCCTAGTCAAAAAGGCAGACACATAAAGTAACATTACAGTTTATCTGATAACGTACTATAATTGGGTAGGAGAGTGCTCTGTGGCAGTAGGGGAAAGAGAACACTAATTCTTTTTTTTTTTTAATTTTTTTTTTAAATTTATTTATGAAAGTCACAGAGAGAGAGAGAGAGAGGCAGAGACACAGGCAGAGGGAGAAGCAGGCTCCATGCACCGGGAGCCCGATGTGGGATTCGATCCTGGGTCTCCAGGATCGCGCCCTGGGCCAAAGGCAGGCGCCAAACCTCTGCGCCACCCAGGGATCCCGAGAACACTAATTCTATCCAGAAGAATTACAGAAGATTTCACAGAGGGAGGGACACCTAAGCTGGGTCTTACGGAGAAGGTTTTTCAAGGTAGCAGTAGGGGATGCAGAGAACCAGAGACTTCCACAAAGAAGGATCAACATGTTTAAATTATGTGTGTTTCTAGGGTGTATTGAGAAGTGCAGAACAGCCAGTCCCCAGTATATGTGAGTGAGGGGGGTGGGGGGAAGGGCAGTTAGGGTGGGGATATGAGGCACAGCACCTGTGTAGGGGTGATGCTGCTGGCAAACCAAGATAAGGGCTGGTCCCTTGGAAGTCTCCTTTGACATTCTGGGGGAGAGGGGAGGGTCCACCCAATACCTGATGCTTCATTTGTAAAAACATTTAGAGTTAAAAACCCTCTGTTATTTTTTCTTTTATATATATAATTTAAATTCAATTTGCCAACATATAGTAAACACCCAGTGCTCATCTCATTATATGCCCTCCTTAATGCTGGTCACCCAGTTACCCTATTCCCCCCCACCTTCCCTTCTATAACCCTTTGTTAGTTTCCCAGAGTTAGGAGTCTCTCATGGTTTTTCTTCCTAATTTTTCCCTAGTTTCCCGTGGTTCCCTTACGGTCCCTTTCACTATTTCTTATAGTCCACATAAGAGTAAGACCATATCTCTGTCACTTTTTCAAGTGATCCCCACAACCACATGACATAGTTAAGTGAAATATTATAAAAGGTTGTTTTATTGAATGTTATTGTTCCTGTTAAAAGGTATGCATTAAGCCTAGTATAAGAAGCACCATTTCTTAACCAAAATACTCAGAAAACAAGCTAGTAGATTATACCTTTTTTTTTTAATATTTAAGGTCAGTTCAAAATGATCTGAAACTCATTCTGAGGTGTGTGTGTGCATGTGTGTGCATGTGTGTGTGTGTGTGTATGTGTGTGTAGGAGAGAAGTATAAGGTGGAACAGGACCTATTTCTCTATCACTAAAAAGCAGGACGCCTGTGGTGAGTCACATGATATAGCAAATATAGCATCGGTGTCTAATAGTGGCTCTGACCCAGCCAGTCGGCACAGATACACAGTGATGATTAAATCATAGCAGTGCTATTTGGGGTCTAATAATGTACCTCTTTTGTTATATAAAACCTGACAAGGGATGTTTAACATCTCTTACTAGTTAAAACTCACATGTAAAATCTCACTAGGTAATAGTTTTTGCCACCGTGGTGAATCTTCATTTAATATTTAATTTGCTTGGAAGACAGTGGAGGAGAAAACACACTTCTTGATTAGGAAGTAGGTGATTAAGTCTCTCCAGAACTGCCTTCTTTAATCAGGTCCACATACACCAAAATGATGGATTAGAGAAAGCTTGGATTCCATTTACTTTGTTCCTATCCTGATATGTCATCCAGAAGCATCCTCTTGCCTCTGCTTTTCTCTTTCAGCTGTATCCTTGGAGATTTCACTCACTCTCACAGCTTCTTGTCCCACCTGCAAGCAGAGAAGTCCCCAGCACAAATCCTCATCTAGATTGGCCTACTCAGGTAGAGGGGGAAGGGGCAGAAAAGCTGGTTTCTTACTCCTACTTAACGCAGGTATTTCTGAGGGTCTATAATGGTGATTCTCACCCTGGTTATCCATTTGAATATTCTGGGGAACTTTCAAACAAATATAATGTCCTGAACCCACTCCAGGAACTTTGATCTAATTTGTCCACAGTGAGGCCCAGAGACTGGTATATTTTAAAAGCTCCAAGTAATTCTAACGGGTGGCCAATTGAGAAGAACCACCCAAAATCTTTGGAGGACACAACAGATGGCTCTGATATGCCAACTGGCCTCAAGACACCTACAATCTGGTTGGGGGAAAAAGTCTCAGAGAGTATCTCAGACTACCATGAAGTACAAAACTGTGTGGTGAGTTCTTTTAGTGCCCTGAGAAAAGACAAGTCTCTAAGACCAGTCGGGAAGATGTCATGAGAATGGGGTGTGTGCTGGGCCTTGAAACGGGGCTGAAATTTTCTTAAGTTCCCTCTTCCCATCCCCACTGCCACCACCCCAAACAAGCACCTTCTAAGAGCATTTCATTCTTGGGAGCTTCCATCTTGGCTCTCTCCTCTCTGTTCTTCCCATGTTTATACCTTGAAATCATCAGTCCCACCAGGTCATGCTTCTGCCTAAAACCCTTCAGGTGCCCCTGAGAGCTCACAGAACTATGCCAGATCTCAGACTTTCCATGATGAGCCTGTGCTCTTTCTCATTACCACTCCCTAGCAGGACAGTCTTGCTTTTGTTCCTCAACGCTCCCAATCCCTTTCCTGCATTGGGGCTTCTGCATCTGCTGGTCACTCTGCTTGGGATACTTTTTCCCTGGCTCTCAAGGAATTGATTCCTCCTTATATACCCCAGGTCTTAGGCTGCATGTCACCTTCTCAGGGAGGCTGTCCTTGACCAGCCAGTCTAGAGCAGCCCTCCACCCCAACCTCCTTCTCTGTCAACATGTCGGTTTATGAACTTAACAGCACTAATCACAACCCAAGTATTTTATCTATTCAGTATTAACTTTTGCTCTCTCTCTGCTAGAAGGAACTTCTATAATGACAAGCTCTGACTCCTTTCTTGGTATCCATGCTCACCAGCACAGTGCCTGGCACAGAGTTAGTGATAAAGAAACATCTGATATATGGATAAAAGAATGAATGGCAAGGAAGGGGAGGGTGTTCTGGGTGGGAAGAACTGCAAGTACAAAGAGAAGGAAGGAGAACATGTACTGTCTGTGTGTCTGTCTGTCCGGAACACACAAAGGACTGGATCCAGGGAAGTAGAAGACACGTGGGATATAGCTGAAGATAAGGGTGAGCAAGTCATGTACAGTTATTAATAGCTGTTACTAATGAAAGTCAGAA
The DNA here is from genome assembly GCF_905146905.1 of Nyctereutes procyonoides. Classification (NCBI taxonomy): domain Eukaryota; kingdom Metazoa; phylum Chordata; class Mammalia; order Carnivora; family Canidae; genus Nyctereutes; species Nyctereutes procyonoides. Next base: position 1,349,186 of record NW_026575146.1, on the reverse strand, counting down.
TTTGAATTTCACATCTGTTAAGGTGTAAAAAACTGCATTAGGACTGAATGATTCAGGTCTAAGAAAGGAAATCATGTTTATGAAACCCAGAAAGCAATGGAGCATAATTTTAGCCACTATACATGATTAGAAGATTAAATATTTGTAAACAATTGGTTTATGTAAGGAAATTCAAAGTGTAATTTGGGGGGATAAATAGTTGGGTGTTAGGGATCCATCTTCTGTAAAAGAATTATTCAGAGCTACTTATGGAAAAAGTCTGCATATATTTTATGCCAGACAGTAGGAAAATCTATTAACCTATCTTTGAAACCATGGCTTCTCTTGACATATGTATCAAAATTTGAATAAATGAGAATATTATTTCATAGCATGTTTTCCAATCTTGTCATGGCTCAGAGTCACAGAGAGTCTGAAAAGAGGTAATGTTAGCATTACTGGGGAAGGATCTAGCCATGCACAGGTGTGGTGAAAAAATCCCCACTGCTCTGTGATCTTCCCTCTACCCATGATCTCTCTGAAAGAAAATAAGAGAAAGAATAAATTTCTTCCATATCCCAGAAAAAATTGTCTAAATATTTAACTATCACTTCAAAATTCTTCTATGCCTCTTTTCATAATTTCTGTTAATGATTCTAACATTAAAATATCTGTCGAAGGAATTTTTTAAAGATTTATTTTTATTTTAGAGAGAGAGAGAGAGCATGCAGGGGAATAAGGGGCAGAGGGAGAGAGAAAATTAAGCAGACTCTGCTCTGAGTGTGGTGCCCAAGGCAGGGCTGGATCCTAGGACCCTGAGATCAGATATGAGCTGAACCAAGAGCTGGAGGTTTAACTGACTGTGCCACCTGAGCACCAACCCCCTTCAAATGAAATTTTTAAATAACTTTTTATTGCAGTAACAAATCTCGTAGGCAGACTCTATCAAAAAATATTCTGTTATATAAAATGTATGAACGTCTGTGAGAGGACATTTCAAAACTACATTTTTTCTTACCTGTGTACTGATCTCTATCTAATAAACTATTCAGATATGTGATAATACCATGTTTGACACTGATATTTAAAAATTAATTTCCTGGGGAGGTGGGGGAAAAAACAAAAATGAAAATGAATTTCCTTTTGAAAAAAATTGCCCTGAATTAATGAAATGACATATTTAATTTTAAAACATTTCTTACATGCTTACTACATCCCAGGCACGGGACTCAATGCTATGGAAGACACAAAGATGAGGAATCTCTACTCTCTAAGCAATATGACAACACAAAAAATGCTGGGTTGAATTCTACTAACTCAAAAGATCTGAATTTGAGTCTATAAATTATTTATTTATTTATAAGATTTTATTTATTTATTTGAGAGAGAGCACAAGACAGAGAGAGAGAGAGAGAGAGAGAGAGAGAGAGATCACAAGCAGGGGGGAGTGGTAGAGGGAGAAGCAGACTCCACGCTGAGCAGACAGCCTGATGCAGAATTGGATCCCAGGACCCTGGGATCATGACCTGAGCCAAAGGCAGATGCTTAACTGACCGAGCCACCCAGGTGTCCCCATCCACATGTCTGTTGAGTGAGTTTATACTTAGTTTCCCCATGTTTGATTTAGGGAAAATTATCTTTACTTAGCAAATGATTACAAGTATATAAAAAAAGAATGATTGCGAGTATTAATGATATAACATGTGTAAAATACTTAAGTTGATGCCTGGAACATAATAGGGATTCAAAAAAGGTAAGCATTCTTCCCTCCAAGACCTTTAATATTCAGTTAAATATGACTTGCTTTTATTAGATGTGTTCTTGATGCCTGACTTCAGGCATCAAAGTTAACTTTTTACATATAAAATCTAGCACCTATTTTTAACAATTCATATGAAATATTAGTTTGGATCAATAAAATCTGCACATTACTCCTATTTTCATAGATGCAATTGAATTCCATTCATTTCCAAAGCTAAGTCTAGCTGACTCTCCAAAGTTAACTTTTTACGTATAAAATCTAGCACCTATTTTTAACAATTCATATGAAATATTAGTTTGGATCAATAAAATCTGCACATTACTCCTATTTTCATAGATGCAATTGAATTCCATTCATTTCCAAAGCTAAGTCTAGCTGACTCTCCTTTACTGCAGCTGATGGTGATGCTAATGAGCAATGAAATGCCCCAAAGCTTAGAAACAAGGAAGGAGAAATCCTGGACATAGATGACACAGATATTTAATTTCAAAATAAGCAAGCTATGATATTTATACAAGTGAATGGTTTGCTGGTTTTCCCAAAATGGCTTCTATATGAGGAAACAGGAAATGCAGAAGAATTCAAGAGAGGAAGAATATGATGAAAATGAAAAGCAAAAATAAAAACGAAGGGATTGCAACAATGATTCCCAAATCTGAGTTCTACACCTTGTTACTGGGCATCCCCCAGAGACCCTGCAGCTAAAATGACCGAGAAATGTTGCGTTCTATATTCCATCTTGGGAATTTACAACAAATATTAGCATAGGCAAGGAATTATGTGCTAATTCTATTAGCATGTTAAGAAGAAACCTGTCTAACAGTCAAACTCAGCAATTCCCAAAATTGCCTGAACACTGAATCCTCTGTGTGTTTGTGAAAAGGGAGTGAGATTTAACCAATGTCCTATGGCATTCGTGTGCAGTGACCTATAGTTTAGAAACCATTGTTACGTATGCCCTTCTCTGCTACTGAATACTTTTTTGCTGACTCTCCATATCTCTTCCACTGTTTCTTCTTGACCTGAGTAAGCCATCGGACCAATAATTCCTATTTTGTCTTATGAAGATAGAAAAATTCATGTTGCCTTTGGAAAGATGAGTGGTTGCAAAAAAATGAACAACAAAAAAGAAAACAACTCAGAACTAATTCTAATGATTGGGGGTAAAAACCCAAAAACCTAAAACTTTGTTTTAGAAACAATGACTTTGTCCTCCTTCTCCACGTTCTTGAGCCAGAACTGTTGGTTTATTCCCAGGTGGTCAAAGTCTCCCTCCAAAATTAGACTAATAACTCAGAATCAGACCTATAAACACAAACTGATGGTTGGTTGCAGAGGGGAGGGGATTGGGGGATGGGCAAATGCGTGGAGGGGAATGGGAGATGCAGGCTTCCAGTTAAGGAATGAAGAAATCATGGGAATAAAAGGTAAAGCACAGGGACTACATCGACAATATTGTAATAGTGTTGTATATTGACAGATGGAGGATACGCTGTGGTGAACATAGCATAGTGCATAAACTTGGGAAATCACTATGTTGTACACCTGAAACTAATGTTGTATTTTTTATCAACTACACTGAAAAACAAAACAAAACACAAAAAACTAAGAAAATTTAGTGCCACTTTGCAAGTACTTTTATGTACACGAAACTACATTTCCTTGGACATTTTTGTCTTAAAGGACAGTGATTTCTGTAATAATTACGGCACTTTGAAAATAGATATTCTGAAAAGCAGATTCTTTATTAAACTTTAATCCCTCCCTGAGAAAAAAATCTTTATATGAATCTAGGATGCTCTTAGAAGTAGTTATTTGATGAACTATAAAATGCTACAACAGCACAATGGGCGTCACAATAAACGCAAAGGAAAATACTGTAATTACTTGTTTTATGGCAAATAAAATCCTCAATAATTGACATTTTATGACGTAAGAGGCATTTCAGAAAATAGGAATCAATTCCTTTTTTTTAATTAAAAGGAAAATCTTTAAAAAATAAAAAATAAAAGGAAAATCTTCTCTAGATTCTTATTAAGTTTTTCAGAAGAGCTAGCAACATTATATTCCCCTACATTGAAGCTTTTAATCCCCAACTGAAAAATGCACAAACAAGTACATATATAAAATTCATTACATGCATGCAAATGTATGCATATGTGTGTATGTGTGTATATAACATTATTATATTTCTAAAATGTGTCAGAGTTTACAAAATTATAGCTACTAAAACCAAGATACCATGAAAGTAGAGAATTAGAGAAAAAAAATTTAAATTGCACCAAATAGGGATCCCTGGGTGGCGCAGCGGTTTAGCGCCTGCCTTTGGCCCAGGGCGCGATCCTGGAGACCCGGGATCGAATCCCACGTCAGGCTCCCGGTGCATGGAGCCTGCTTCTCCCTCTGCCTGTGTCTCTGCCTCTCTCTCTCTCTCTGTGTGTGACTATCATAAATAAATAAAAATTTTAAAAAAAAAAAAATAAATAAAAAAAAAATAAATTGCACCAAATATAGTTTTTAAACATAGTCAAATGTCCTAGAAAGCATTCATTTCCAAAACAAATTAATTCACATAGGAAAGTCAGCTCCATTAGGTAACCCTTCTCCTGAATCACCATCTGTAGTTGTTTGGGAATTGGTGATGACAGCCTGAGCTGCCAAGGTAGATTCTCCTAGGAAAGTTTTTTGAACCAATTTGAAATAAAATGTGTTTGTGCTTACATTTCCTTACATAACAGCTTATTCTTTACCAATATTATTTCAGTGCTTAGGGGCATGTTTCTCTGGACCTGGTCTTATCTTTGTCTGTGTTAAAAGGACTATCAAGAAGCATTTGAAAGTCTCTTTTCTCTACATCACCTATAGGATCCATCTGGCAGGCAGGGCTCAAGGAAGCAGAAACTGCTGTTGGGTCTACTGGGATGAACTAAACAAATCAGATTAAAGTAGGAAAGATTTTAAATTGGGGGTAAAAAACAACCCTGCATTATCCCGAATCCATGGTTAGTAAGGAATTTCGTGTGTGCATGTGTGCCTCTGTGATGTGTGTGTGTGTGTGTCTGTGTGTGTGTTTGTATAAGTTATCACTGAATGGCTATTAAGGCTAGCGGGTAACACAGAAGTATTTCAAATTCAACAAGTCCAAAACAGAACTCATTGTTGTCTTCCCTTTAAAACTCCCCTGGTATTCCATAGTATAGAAATATTATTATTACCTTAGATTCTCACTAGAAACCTCGAAAGTCTGCTTTGATTGGTCTCTTTTCCCCTGCCTTCTCATCCACTCATCATGCTTCAACTGATGCAATGCACCACTCAATCGTGTTCACATTTCACCACCCACCTCGATTTCCAATTACGCTGTTGGTACAGCCACCTGACTAGCATCTGATTCTAAGTGCTTACTTTCTACACCAACATCACGCTGCCAGGGCCATCCTGCTAGAGTGTATATTTATTCATAAAGCAACCTTGCTTCAATTTTTGGATGGTTCTTTAAACAGCCAACATGCATTGAGAAGTACCATATTGTACCAAATTTTACATGTAGTGTCTTATTTTCTCTTCATAACAATCCTATAAGATGGATACAATTATTGTTGGCACTCACAAATGAAAAAATAAACCCAGGTTTTAGATAAAGTTATCTTTAATATCTTTAATCCTCATGGTCACTGGGATGGCAGGTGGCAGAGTCGGTGTTCATCTCAGATTATCAGGTGCTCTTGATCATTCTCTTATAAACTTTCCCTCAATCTGATTCCCAAATAACTCTCCAGTCTTTTTTACAAGGAGCTAGAAGACTGAATTTCTCAAATTCAACTATCGTACATCAAGGGTCAAAAGCCTGTAAAGCCACTAGGCTAGAATGTAAGGTGAGGGCACAGTGACTCATATTTGTCAGCTCCTTTCCAAACGAGTGTGCCTCTTATAACCTGTACACGGCGATGGAAATATCCTGATCCCAACCAATGAAGAATTTTCCCCACCAATGCTGCAGAACTCTTTATAATACTCTGCCCCTATACAATACGGAATAACATTTCAAAAACATTGTTTTTCAGACATCAATCACACACTACTAATCAACTTTGCTGTAACATCTCTTTCATGACTCACGCATGAGAACCACTTGAGGAGGGGTAGGGTGAGGAGCAGTGAGGGGTCTCGAAAGCAGGGATAGAATAACTTGTAATCACAGACTTGTTTTTGTAAAAGACCATCATGTGAACCATCACAGAATTTATAAGAAGAAACAGTCATATAAAAAAAAGAAGAAGAAGAAAAGGTTAGATATTGCTAAAACTGCCCTGACATATTCCACATGCACTATTTGATAAATATTTTATTGTTATTCCAGGAAAAGCTTTTAAAGGAATACATAAGCCAGCAATTATGGGGAAGGGATGTCTCCTTCTCAGAGATAGTAGGAATGCCAAAGACAGCTCTTTGCTGCTAAGGACAGGGTGGACAGACTCACAATGGCATGTTTGCTGAAATGTGCACAGATACACGTACAGAGCCAGAGTCCCAGGCAGCAACTCTTCCTTATGTATTAACAACAGGAAACACACAAATATCTCCAATGCAGTGTTCTGTGTGATGTGAATAAATTGGAGGCACTTGGCTTGTGAGTGTGTGTCTCTATGCGTGTGTACTCGTAGTTGTGTTTCTGCTTGACAATTATCCAAAGCCTGACACAGAAAGCCCTGCTGGAAGGAAGCCTTGAAACTGATGGTTTAATGGTTAGAACTATGCCCAGCTCTAAACTGCTAGCCTCTGATATCCAAGGCCTGAGCCCATTTCTGGCTGGAACAATTTAGGCAGGTATTCAACATCATTATCTTGTTTAAATTAAATGGGAGAAACTGCAATGCTCCAAGTTAACTGGGTGTCTTGGTATCATGCTAAAAGCATTTCCAGGGATTTTGTTTTCTTTTTTTGGGGGGTGGGGGTTGGCCACTTACCAGTACTATCTTAAATGCCTTCCTATAGTCAATACAATTTATTGAAGTGTATGTATGTGATGGATGTTTACATTTCCCTGCTGTAAGAGGGGCTATTTATGTCATCAACAAATTACCATGAAAAGTGATCACTGACAGTCAACTGGCCATTATAAGAAAGATGTTATCTCTGAAATATTCAAACAATGCCATTTAAAAGCCTGTTATTCCACTCAAAGGTAGACATACCTATACTGGAGTTTTCACCAAAAAATTTGAAATGATGTGGAAATTGCTGCTTTAAAAGCCACTTGACAAAGTGCATAAATATTCTTAAGTGTGTCAGAGGCAGAGGTATTTTATTAATGGCATCTAAAAGCATAAATAAATATAAGTACAAATAGAGAAAACACGTATTCCCCTAAGCTATAGTTGGCCAAAAAGTAAATCATGACCCTCAGCATTTTTTATACCTATAAAGGGGCTGCGTTAGCAGTTTCTTTCCTTTTCTTAAATGGCCTTTAGATAAATATATGAGTCAGTTAAGAAAGGCATTTACTTGAATTAAAGTGATAATTCTTCCAGGACACATCAGTATAATTAATTGTGGGTGGAAGAAGTTTTAAATGAGGCTAAATCAGGGATTCTAGTTTATTTATTTTTTACTCACTCTACCTCTATAATTAGAGAAGTTTTTGGTGGCTCCTGAAATTGTGCCTTGTCATGGAATATCATACCTACTTATGCACATATACATCATATACACATACATCAATCCAGCCTCTTTCCTACTACCACTATTGCTACTACACACGCGTGCGCGCGCACACACACACACACACACACACACACACACACACTCGCCCAGCACTTGTTTTGGTTCTTCCACAACCCTGAAATTCTCATCCCTAATATTTCACTGTTCCGATTCATTTCACTGTCTTCAATGTCAAATACAAAATTATGTTAGTCACAGAGGTTTGCTCCTGGTGAACTATTTCATAAAAGAGCTCAAAACACCCTGCCTTCAAGATTTCTGCTTACCTATGCTACCTGCACCAAGGACTGAAATAGCCGGATGCCATAAACAAGTATGTTTTACTAAAAACGGGTGGTCTGACTGCGTAAGACGTGTTTTAAACGATGCACCCCCTCAAAAAGAAATAAAAATAAAAATAAAATAAATGATGCACCCCATCAGCAGAGCTGCCCGTGTCTCAAGACGCTGTAGGGCATTGCTGTAAGACTGACAGAGGCTGAGAAACTGAGCTAATGAGTTTCAGGAGACAGAGAACCCAGAACACATTTGGGAGAATTCTGCATTTAGTGTCAATGACACTGACATGAGGAGCGTATACCTTCTCAAAAGTTCAATACAGCAAAGGAAAAAAAAAGTTCTACGTGAGAAATAATCGTATGCTAATCATTTAACTGGCACTAGAATATTTCAATAGTTACATCTGTCTAGCTGGCAAGATCTTACAAACAAATACGTCTTTAAAAGGTACATGCATGATTGGCCACTGATGTCCATACTCTGAAATTAAAATCTCTGAGGATATTGAAACATTTTCTACATTTCATCCTAATGTGCAGACGAAACCTAAGACCCAAGAACTCGTCTCCTGTTACCCTGGGCACACGGTATCGCTGAAAAAAGAAATTATGTTTAGCTTATTAACTCTATCTACCTTTTGCCACCCCTTCGTAATAGTTTTTTCATTAACTGTAGGCAGTTTTTCACCCCCTGTTCTGAGCACAAAAGGATCCAACAGCACCGTTCCTGCAGCCTAAAGAAAAATAACCATGCAGTCTCAGAAAAGGTGGATGTGGAATTGCGAGCTGCATTCCCAATTGCCGAACTTCAAAGCAAACACTGACCGCCTTGTGGACAATGCAGCAGGGGTAGCACATTACATGTCTCCCGGTCTTGAACGTTTAAGTGCAGAACGAGACCAACACATCAGCAAACCTCCTGCAGCAAAGGATGCAGGCTGCAAACGAGCCTAGGGGCTGGGAAGAATCCACGCTTGCTTTACCTACCGGCATTGTCCATGTCTCAGGAGTGGCGAGGCGAGTTCTGTAGCCTGGCAGCCGGGGAGCCCCAGCTCCTCTCCTGGCTAACGAAGCACCCTGCCCTTCTGCAGATTATCAGTCCTTGCTGGCACACAGAGCATACTTCATGCACTGTCTGCAGGAGACACCGCCAGGAAATTTATATCTCCAAGGATGACAAACAGCCATTAGCTCCATTACAGGCTGATTAAGAGACACTGAGCCTATCAAGTGGATACTCAAATCCACTGGGGTTTTCACCTCTGTTCCAAGCAAAGGAGAGAGAAAAAAAATCACTGCAATGTTGAGTATACTGCACATTTCCGAAAAGAAGTGCACATGCTATGCAGAACACAGTGCTTTTCCAAAAGATGCCAGAGCAAATGTGAGCAGTAAAAGGCACAGATAATTAAAAGGTGAAAAGGAATCATTAAAACTATAATAAATGAGCCTTTCTTTGGGGTTGATCTAAATGTAGTTCAGCCTTTATCACTGACATCACTGAATGACTGAGCAACTTTTCAATTTAGAATTTTAAAGTTTGTGGTGGTGTTGTCACTGTCACTGGGGGTGAGCAAGGAATAGCAGAAAAACCATTTTAAAGTAAAGGCTATCTTTCATATTTCTGCACTAAATACATGCTAAGAAGCTGAGTATTGTCATCCCATTTTGGTTGTGTTTTCATCATGATGAGTGTCCCTATTTCTGGTCAAAATTCTGCCCACCTATCCTAACAGAGAAATTCAAAGGAATTTCACTAACCATCACCAATCACACTAGAAATAATTGTCAAAAGATATCAGGAGACTCTACCATCTATCACAGTCTGTAGCCACCCAAGTAACAGAAAGCTGAGGATCAAGAAAAATACATTTACTAACACAGGAAAGTACATTTCTTTTCTTAAATCTGGCCGTGCAAGATGCAAAGTCACCTAAAACTACTTACGATATCAAGGCATAAGGATGGGCAGAGTGCTGAAGAAATTATGTGCCATAGCCTTTCTGTGGCTGTTGTGACATTAGATTCTGGGGACAGCACAACTCTGTTTTCTGCATTTTCTCAGATATAGTAAAAAAAATTTACAATACCCTTATTTAACTACGATACAACGAATGTACAGTACAGTAAGGCTCTAGAGCCTTTCTATTTGACAAGATTTTTTTTTATAAAATCTTTTTTTTTTATTTTTTTTTATTTATTTATGATAGTCATACAGAGAGAGAGAGAGAGAGAGAGAGACAGGCAGAGACACAGGCAGAAGGAGAAGCAGGCTCCATGCACCAGGAGCCCGACGTGGGATTCGATCCCGGGTCTCCAGGATCGCGCCCCGGGCCAAAGGCAGGCGCCAAACCGCTGCGCCACCCAGGGATCCCATTGACAAGATTTTTTAAAAAAAAGTTGTGGTGTTATCATACCCTCAGGGTTGATCAATTGGAAAAGCAATTCATTTATTTAGCACTTCTGTATGTCATTGGAATTCCTGGTGACAAACCACTTGCAAATTATTTATAATCTTATCTTCCATTTCAACAGCTTCGAAGTATTTGTTTTTAACATAACTTTCGGTTTTCCTACAGATTTGAGGTTCCTTCATTGTTTACACAAAATACTCCATTTATGATATCAGTACTAGCACAAAAATATTTGCTTCGAAGAAAAGTTGAATCTCTCAGTGATTTTGCACTGAGACATTATCCACATTATTTCAAATCTGCCACAATTTTAAAGATATATCACTCTATTAATTTCAAAAAAAATATTCTTCACATAGTTTTTAAATGCCTGATCCCATAAGACTGAAATCACTGTGGCTTCCATACCTCATCTACTTGCCCTGATTAAGGCTGCCAAGCACCCAGACTGAGTGTCATCAGGAGAAATCTAGGGCAAGCTAACTAGGAGTTAACAGGGAAATATGAATGACAAAAGGAAGAGAAACTATTTTATGAAGTCTGAGATTCTGGTAAGGAGTAGCTAAGAAGTATCATGTCCTGACAGTGCATATTGACTAATATGAATATGTTAGCTCTGTATGCGGTTCAAAATGAGACTCATGATTATTTTCACTAATACCATCAGTCGCCAAATTATAAATGAATTATATGCCAAATATTTGTTTTGTTGGTCATTTGAAAAACACTTGTTCCCATAAACAGCGGTTAGGTTCCAAAGACAAACCATTAAATACTGCTTAACTCATGATGTGATTTATATAATAATCGTAATCTCTCATACACAATTTCAAAATCCAGAAAAGCTTAATGTTCTTTCTTTTTTTAAAGTTGTGCTCCAAAATACCATTGTGCCACAACATGACTTGAAGTGATGGGAAGCTATTTAAGATCTTTGGTTATCTCATTTTGAGCAAATCACATGTTTTAAAACAAGAGTTTTAATGTCATTATTATGAGAATCTGTTTGGACCCTGCTGGGGATTATATGTAGTATTTTGTGTATGCATTATTTTACCTTCCTAAAATGCAAAAATTCTAAATTCTGAAACACACCTGACAACGGTTTCAGATGAGGGACTATGATCCTTCAGTACCTCTTGGCAATTTAAAAGAGTAGAAAATAATCCCTTATACTGTTTTGCCACAGGCTCCCTTACCTTATTAGGAATGCTCTAGCTCCCTTCCTCACCTGATGAGGCCCCTACCCAGACCTCTCCAGCTCTTTTGGAAGATGTAAGAGATAAACAAGGGATGAACAACAAAGAAAGACGTCTAGGTATTGTGAAACTAAAACTGAGTGGCTATTAGGAATGAGGCTGTTTACAAACAGCATAAATTGCCATGGACACATCTGCTCTGGATCCCTCTGCATTCTCCACCAGCCCACCACTGCCCGTCTTCTGCTCCTATCTGGCATCACAAGATGGCACTGTAACAATGGAAAAGCGTGAGTGGTACATTTTCCTCAAGCTCCACAAGAATCTACTCCTTCACTTGATTTAATTCAGACTTATAGTTAACATGCCCTAGTTGGGAATGCCTGCATATAAAATGTTTACCAGGCCCTTTCTAATTGTCCCAGAGATGCCATGTGGTCCAGTAGGAGCATCAATAAGTCTAAAGTTCTAGAGTATGTTTCAAAGATAAGCTTAATTCCTTTTCTTATTAGCCTTCTCATATGTATACTCCGTAGCTCTCTTTGGATCAGACTAATATGCTTGAGGTGAGAACCTGCATTCAACATAACCTCCATGCTATCCTACCTACAGAAAGAAGGCAACAACCTGTCACCATGGGGGTTTTAAAAGGGTAGTTGGCCTGAGGTTGGTTGCAAGACATTTGTGATTCCAGGCCTGATCTGCTAAGGTAGCAACAGCATGGGCATCTAGCACCTTCAAATGTCACCAAGCACCTGCTGATAACCTGGCCATTTATTACAACTTTCTTCAAAAAGCTCTATTAGCTACTCTCTCTCTCAATTTCAAAGAAGACAATGTTGTGGCTTCCTAGAACAGTTCTGCTTATCTCATATTATTTCTTAACTTTCCTATGAGATGCTTTCATGTGCTAGGGCCACAGAAGGTTGCTGGTGGCAATCAGGCTCTCCCTTTTCTGACTGTAGTCTAGTGTGATCCAAGCCCAGGTAGACCAACAGCAGTCCAAATGGATACTGTGGAGAACAAGATGCAGACACGGTTTTCCAAGAGGTGTAGCAAATCGAGAATCAGAAGCTAAAAATATGGTTTGGCTTTCAGGGGACCAACTGGGATGCTTCTGGGCAAAGTTAGACTTTGCTCCTTAGAATGGAAAAATTAAGATAATGAATTGTCCATATAATCATATTGCTTAACCTGGCAGATCCCTGGGACACCCAGATCAGCCTATGAGACTGTCTTGATCTTCTCACTTTCTGATTCACCCAAAGAAATAAAGAAGTGCTAAGATATTGACTACCAATTAGGAAGTAGTCAGGCTTGCTTTCAGTACCTTGGGGGAATAGATTCTACTGGAAATCTGTTCTGAAAAGATTTCAGATACTGCTTTTATAAGAACAGCTACTGTATATTGATAGGACAATGAGCAAAGTGCTTGGATTAATAACTCTCCTAAGTACTAAACCAAATCCCTGAACTATTTTTTAAAAGTTCACAAGAGGAAGTATTGCAACAGATAGTATTTCCAGGAAAATCAGGGCAAAAAAATTAGACATTTATCTAATGTTCTATTATCTGGACTTTAGGACAATACTTACTTGACATACCTATGTCATCCATTATTCCTAGCCATTCTCCTCTGAGATTTCTCTTCCAGTGTAAAGTGCCTCCTGAACTACTTACTAATATTTGTTTCTCTTCCTTGTATGCAGTGCTTACAAAAAGCCTTCCATTTACATAGACTTAAATAACACCTTCACATGAAGCCATGACACTTTCCAGTGTCATGGAACTTGGAATTTTTCTTGGTGTCTAGACCTTAATGAAGCTACAACTTCATTATTGTATGACACGGACAGTTTATGACACGGTCATCTGACATGTGTGGACTGTTGATTAAGGTGGTTTGGTGAGTCCACACTTAGACACTACCCTTCTGTTCCAAACATACAGCAATGATAGATAAAATATTAAGTAGGTTAGTCATAGCGAGGCTTACAAAGCAAACGACTTCCATGAGTCAGAAAGGAGCCAAAAGCTCAAAGCAGTAAAAAGGCTTCTGCTGAGGCTGATGTGCTCAAGGTGGAAAAGAGAGGCTGGGTGCAAAGCCATGGCACCTATGTGGTGACAGGTTTCAAAAAGCTCCACAGGAGAAAGGCAGGGTGAGAGCCAGGTTTTGCTTCAGTGAGGCCCCCTGAATTAAGAAAAGAAGTTGCAGAAAAAAATGGCTGTTGATCCAGTTCTAGAAGCCATGACTTTATAAAGCCTAGATGGGCATAGGGAGGATAAATCCTTAAAACCAAGAACAAAATCAGCTTCTGATGGGTCCCTCAATGCTAGATCACCAATATCCTCCTCAAAATCATGCAGGAGCCCCAAGATGTCATTGATAGACCTGACTCTAGACTGGAAGACCACAGAGCAAGGTGGAGGCAACTCGAAACCACAGAACTATGAAAAGAGGAGGAGCAAAAAAAGAGTCAAAGCCAACCAAAAATGCAAAAAAACAGAACAAAACTTTCCACTCAATCTGAATGTGCAAGCGAATTTCAAATTGTTTAAGATTGCTAATATTTCAAAACCAAGTAAGTAGAATAATCAATAAAACATGATTTCAATCTCAGTGATTTTGATGTTATGGAAGAGTCTTATAAAGATTTTTTAATAACTGTATATATCAAAGAGATAAATGAAAGCATGACATCAAAAAGAAATAGAAAAAAAGAAACAAAAATACAAGAATCTGGAAGATAACTCATGGGAAGTCTTGGAAACGAAAGAGAGACTTAGAACACTGAGACCAACATAGACTCCTCATTAGCAATCACTGATGCCAGCAGGCAAGATGCTGACAGTAACTGTCAACCTTGAATTTCACATTAGGCTATATTCCCATTCATGAGCAGAACATTGGCACTCTCCTAGACTCAAAGAGACTAAAAATCACCAAAGGATGCACTTTAGCAAGATGAGAAATAAATCCAGAGAGAAGGCACGAGATGAAAAAACGAATAAGAAGCTGATAACATGTATTAGTATATTTAAATAGCTATTGATTGTGAAACAGGCATTTCAAAATTAATGAAAAAATGGGCAAAAAGAGGTCAACTGGAAAACCATAACAAAACATGAGGTGGATGTTCAATGAGAATTCCAAGTGTGAAAGGAGAAGAGAAACACTGAATATTTTTAGATTTAGATTCAGACATAATGAATAATTTTAGATTTTAAGTTGGAAGATATAGAGGTATGTGGGTGGCTCAGTAATTGAGTATCTGCCTTTGGCTCACAGCGTGATCCCCTAGGATTGAGTTCCACAAGAGACTCCCCGCGGGGAGCCTACTTCTCCCTCTGACTATGTCTTTCTGGTCTCTCATGAATAAATAAATAAAATCTTTAAAAATAAATAAATAATGTATATAATGTATTGTATGTATATGTATAATTATGTATTATATATATGTGTGTGTATAGTATATATATATATATATATATATATAAACATATCAACCATTAAAAGAATAGAAGTAGTTTGGTTACTTATACTAATTGTCTCTCCAATGGATTGAATAGTACACCAAGGAGGGTGCAAAGTGATCCACTGTTGTGAGGAGATAAATTATTAGAACTTCTATTAATATTTACATTTACATAAGAGATAAATTATTAAGCTATAATAATACTTAAAATACAATGTTTCATGGCACCTTCACTTTTCTAAATGTCAGACTTGGAACATATAGTAAATAGCTCCACAGCATGGAATTAATATAGATTAGGAAACTGAATTCTTTATCTTTATTCGAAAAGCTTCAAAATGAAGAATTTCAGTGAATTTTCTTTTACTTTTTCTTTTGTGTGTGAATTTTCAGCTCATTTGCTAAAATCCAAAGATGCAACACATATTGATTACTTTTCAAGAAGAACCCATGAAAATGGGCGAGAAAGCCATTTACTAGCTGAACTGCAACCAAGAGTTTTGATGAAAGGTTGCTGGCAATGAATTACAATTTTGCAAGGTCAAAGGTGCACTTCTTCAAAAAGATCTCTTTTCAACTCTGATTGTTCATTAAAGCCATGTATCAAGATAAACTAGAGAATCAAACCATCGGGTTGCTGTTTCTTAAAACATTAAACCAAGATTCAAAAATTAATAATGCATACTCCATCTTTGCCTCATTAAAAAAATTAGTGATTTTTGCCATAGGACTTTAGTCTTATTAAAACAAACTTCTGTTATTTTTGAAATATTGCTTATTTCTTCTTGATCTTGACCTTAAGTGTTTTATTTTTATGCTACATAATATACATGATACAATATTACAGTAATCCATGTATATAATTTCTAAATTAATAAATATACATGTATTGAGAGAACATGCTATTTTTTTCCGATTTAGATTACTGCAGTGTTTTTGCTTGCCAGCCATCTACAACACAAACTCCTTCCATCAAAATTCCATGTGTTCCCCTGATTCTGATTCTACTCTTTATTATCTGTCTTTTTTCTTTTTTAGGGCCTGCTGCTATTACCACAGATGAGGTCCACGTATCCATCTTCTCTGTTGGTCACTGAATTCTCAGGCACATTTTCACTCCCCTTGAATTTCAGCAGATCCCATGTCCCATTTCTCAGAAGAAAGATCAGAGGGGTGAACTCTTTTTCATAAACCCTTACTTCTTAATATGATCTACCAAGGTTTCCCAAACTTATTTCACCTCCTCATGGTGTAATTCTTATAACTCCAATAGAACTATTGGCTACAGTTTGGGAAAATCTAGTAAAAAGTGGGGAGGGAGGCATTTAGTCCATAATTTTTGCCTTGAACCTTTCTGGCACTTGATGTCGATTACAATAACTGCTTCTATAGGATGAAAAAGACAGGCTTCCAATTGTGTGCTCAAGGAGGTGTCCCTGAACACAGAAGTCCCTCTTTAATCACAAAAATGGAGTCCAGGAAGGCATTTCTTTTATGATAATGATACAAAAGAGTGAGAGGGAATAAAGGATCATCTGGACCAAGGAGTGCACGCTGGCAGATCCTACTTGACAGTGAATCTCAAAATAAATGCATTGGTGGCTAGAAAGCTAAACGGAGCCACCAGCCCATCTCAGTGAAAGAAATCAAATGAAACATGACAAAGCCACAGAGAGATGGTTCCCCGATATGTAAGATATATTTAGTTTTTCTAAAACAACCAATAAGCCTGGGGGGTACCCTAAGAAGTAAATCCTGACATCCAGATGAGATTTCTTGGGTGTAAGTCTAGCATGCCTCAGCCCTGGAGCTGTAGCCCAACACAAAATGGAAAGCAGGCCTGTGCCTGTGCCTCGCTCTACACAAACATTCAGGGGAAATCTTGGGGGTGGGGGGGTTTACAGTGAAAATTTACTCATTAAACTCTGACCAGCAACTTGTCGGTATCTCAGGCCCCATGAGGACCTTTCCCCAGATCATTCTGACTGTGGGAGACCACTGATGAGCTTCTTCCTTCTCTTCCAGATCTATAACCCATGGGCAGCCCCGGTGGCTTGGTGGTTTAGCACTGCCTTCAGTCCAGGGTGTGATCCTGGAGACCTGGGATCGAGTCCCACGTTGGGTTCCCCTGCATGGAGCCTGTGTCTCTGCTTCTCTCTCTGTGTGTGTCTCTAATGAATAAATAAATAAAATCTTTTTTTTTCAGAACAATAAACACCTTTATTACATGACCGAAGAATAAAATCTTTTTAAAAAAATCTATAACCCAGAACTCACACTCCTGAGTTGCAGGAGACTTAACCCTAGTAGCAGTTCACAATTTTAGCACTGACTATTTGCCAGGCATTATGCCCAATTCTTTCCCTGTGTATTACCTCATTTAAGCCTAATGATAAGATTGAGTTTAGTACTAATTACTATTATTCCCATTTTCATTTTCATGAAAAAAATTAAGACTTGGTGGGGTTAAGACAAACTTGCCTCAGATTGTGCAAATTATAGACCTGGATTTACACTTAGGTCTCTTTTATTGTAGCATCTTCACCTGCAATCTCTACATGTATTTATTAGGAACAGGGAGGCTCTCTGGAGAAACCCAACTGCTTCTTATAAAATCTGATTTTGTTGAACTCCCAATTTTAACAGCGAAGAATAATTTCTTTTAAGCCTTCAGTTTTCTGTCTCAATTTGGCTAATAAAATGCTTAAAGCTAATCTCCTGTGCCTTCAAAAAAAAAATCTCTTGGTCTTCAAAAGGACTCAGTAGGGTTGGTATAAAAATAAATGTGGTAGAATTTCTGCCTGTAAAGAGATACAAACCTCTTTCTAAATTCCAGGAGATAACTGCGTTGAAAAATTATTTCTGAAGGGAGACTAAATTATAAATCCATAAATCAAAGCAGAATGATATATGCTTGCCATTATCTAGATCAATTTATTTATCACTTCAAGGATTTTTAAAAATAGTTTTTAGGAACTTTACATATACTTTATTATGGCCAATGCTCAAAAAATTATTGAGTCAGTAGCAATACAACCAGTCACCAGAACACAGAGGAAGGTATCTGTCTGATTTGGTGCTGAGTGGCAAAAGAGAGCTCCTGACTCGTCCATCAGCCAAAGGGTGGCCTGTTGCTCAAAAAGCAGTTACAGCTGCTTTGTGCATGAGTCTACTGTTAAAAAAACAAGCAACCAGAGGGAAAAGCAGGTTCACAGAATCTGCTCCAGGAATATACAGCCTGAACAAGTTCTCTCGACAAGCCATCACTTACTGAAAAGCATGATAGATGCCCATCCCAAACAGACAGCAAGCAGATGGCTGGCAAGTGCACGCTGGCCTGACTGCGGGCAGCCTGTCACCCAAACACTCAATGACGGCCATCTCTAATAGGCTTTCAGAAAGGGTCAGCCTACTGCTTTCTGAGATGAGCAATCAAGGACTGCCAACTGGCAGTCTAATCAAATCTGGCCTGCTAACATGAAGATTTGATAAGGCCAGACCTCGAGAGCCTTCGGCAAGGCATATCCATATGCCCTCAATTTGCCAAAGTACCCACTACTCCCTATTGTCTTCTGATGAGCTGTACACACCTATATGACCTGCCTGTTCTTGAATACATTTGTGCCCAAGTCAGCAGAACGGGTTGATGACCTCTCACATCGCTTCCTGGCTCATGTTTCTATACAGAAACAGTGGGATATTTTAACTAGTTGCCTAGCAGGGAAAGGGGAAAAAGGTTTAGACTGGATCTTAAAGAGCTTTTTCTACAGGCTGGCAAGGGCCATACTACTCTGCAACCAAGAAAACTGCCTTAATGGGATACTTGTCTGGAATAATCAAACAAGGTATCCTGGGTTCTGAGTGCCTTAAACTTAAGTAGCTAAACATATTTTTAGTAACAAGATGTTTCTTAACTTGGATAATTCCTTATCAAACAGGTATTGATTAGCTCTGTTATGATACACAGTCCCTAAAGGCAGGATCTAGTCAGTTTTTGGAGCTCTGAGAACATTATTAAGTGTTCAGCAATTGTTTTTAGCATGAGTACATGACTAGGTGAGTGATGCATGGATAAATAAACAAACACTGGTGCTGGCAGGGCCCATTCTGAATTTCAGGCACGTCACATTTCACCAACAGGAGAATTCCATCATGTCTAAAAAGTACTGGTCACTTTTTTTCACTAATTCATCAATTTCTCCCTTATCTCCTTAAATAGCCCAGTGAAAATTTAGTATCCTCTTCCAGAAGCACATTTTGCCATCCATTAGTAAAAATGGTAAGTACTAATACTTACGCTTCAGATTAATTGAGGAAATGATTCTTTCCCATCATGTGGCTTTTAGCTCTTTATGCAGGCATTCGAGGAAGGAAGAAGTAGACAACCCAAATTTCTCATATCAACACAGGACACCCAGAGCTAAGTGCTGACTACACAGAAGGTAGTGAATACATTTGGCTGGCTGATTTACCTGGTGACTGAAGTCTCAGAATTTTCCTACTAAGACCATTGTTCTAAGGAAAAGAGGAATAATATCCCAGTTTAATTAGTAGGGTCTCATCTCGTGCCTACTATTCACACCACTAAACTTGGCACACACAAGAGTGAGCATCCACATGCCAGCCATCTAAACATTCTAGAAGTACTGATGAGCGATGAGCATCACAGCAAACACCTAGCTGCAGTCTTTGAGGAAGATGCTTCCAAGATGGTTGTAGGAAAGTCCCTGAGAGCTATGGGGGGAAAGGAGATAAGTCTTTCTCTCTGATATAAGGGAAAAAAGAAGGAAAGGCACTGGACAGCAATCAGGTCTAACCAGGTTCTAACTTACCAGCGGGCACATAGGCCAAGATGGGGAGCCGGTGTGGCTGCTCTTAGAGAAGCAATGAGCCATCCCTATGGGTCCTTTCTCTCCTTGATTCACAGTTCTGCTTTCAATTTGCTTTTTGAATTGTCTTTTTTTCTTAAAATTTTTTCTTTAATTTTTTACATATTTTAAATATTATTTTATTTAAATTCAATTAGTTAACATATAGTGCATTACTAGCTTCAGATGTAGAGCTCAGTGACTCATTCATTGCAGATAACACCCAGTGCTCATTATATCATGTGCCCTCCTTAATGTCCACCACTCAGTTAACCCATCCCCCCACCTGCCTCCCCTCCAGCAACCCTCATTTTGTTTCCTACAGTTAAGGGTCTCATATGGTTTGCCTATGTCTTTTCATCTTTATTCAGTTTCCTGTTGACACTGTAATAAATTGCCATGAATTTAGTATTTTATAACAATCTAGATTTATCCTTATAGTTCTGGGGGTCAGAAATCTGAAATAAGTCTTATAGGGTTAAAATCAAGGTATCAGCAGAGCCGAATTCCTTCTGGAGGCTCCAAAGGAGAATCCATTCCTTTTCTCTCCCAACTTCTAGAAGCTGCCAGCCTCGGCTTATGGCCGTGTTGCTCCAGTTTCTATTTCTGCTTTCACATTGTCTTTTCCTCTCTGACCTCCTTGCCTTCCTCTTATAAGGACTCCTGTGATTATATTGGGCTCAATTAAATAATCCGGGATAATTTCCCCAACTCCAGGCCCTTAACTTAATCACACCTACAAAGTCCCCTTGTCATGTAAAGTAACATATTGACAGGCTCTGGAGACTAGGATGCAGACCTCCTGGAGGGGGGATGGGGGAGAGACTTATTCAGCTTACTACACCATCATTATCTTAACAAACTGCAAGTCATTTTAAAAGTTCCCTCTCCCTGGGAATGTGCTGAAAGACAACCCAAGTGCAACTGTTGCTCCCCTAGGTGTACCTGAGGTCTTGAATAGGGCTAATTGGTAGAAAACCTGATAGGTGATGAGAGGGACACCAGAAAAGGCACCTGTAATGGGATTTGAGCAGGGAGTAAAAAGGTACTTTTAAAGAAGGATTATAAGGAAAAGTGTCAATACCATGGACTGGAGGCCTTCCAAGAATCTAATTCTATATGGCATACAAACAACTGGGTCCAGGATGTCCCTGAGGCTAACCCCAAAATTGCTTAGGCCAATGCTGGGTTAAGAATTTAAAACTTGAAACGATGGGACACCTTGCACCCCAATGTTAATCACAGTAATGTCTACAATAGCCAAACTGTGGAAGGAGCCATAATGTCCTTTGACAGATAAATGGATAAAGAAGATGTGATATATATATAGAGAGAGATAGATATAGATATCTAAAAAAGGACAAATACCTACATTTGCTTCAGTGTGGATGGAACTGGAGGGTATTATGCTGAGTGAAATAAGTCATTAGAAAAAGACAATTATATGGTTTCACTTATATGTGGAATATAGGAAATAGTAAAATGGACCATAAGGGAAAGGAGGGAAACTGAGTGGAGAAAAATTAGAGAAGACAAACCATGAGAGAATTCTTAACTCTTGGACACAAACAAAGGGTTGCAGAAGGGGAGGAGCATGGGCGGATGAGGTGCCTGGGTGATGGGCATTAAGGAGGGCACTGAGTGTTATACTATTTGTTGGCAAATTGAATTTAAATTTAAAAAAAAAAGATTTTAAAAATCTTTCAGTGAGAGCACAGCTGAAACTATGTGTTACATGAGGGAGTTCCCTTGACCTTCACAGCACGCCTGAAAGGAGCAAAGAGCAATCAGCTAATCAGCAGCATTTCTCCCATTTCTCGGAGATGAGGTTGAGTAACTGTCTTCCTGGAATTCATTGGGTTTTCCCAATGACTACAGTGGATTTTCCCGAGATTAAAATGATTAAGTTCTTCGACAGTAATGGAGAGAACATGGGAGGGGGAAAAGGTACGCCAGGAGTCGAAAGAAAACTCCAGAGTATAGAGCAGGATGATATGGCCTGGATATAGATGCTGGGAACAAAAGCAAAGGAAAGAGGGAGGCAGCAGTGAGGGCAGGACACTGGGCGGACCCAGAGAAGGAGGAGCCAGCTGAGTGAGTTCACAGGACTTGCTTCAAGTGCTGCAAAGCTCTAGAAGCTGCCTCAGATTTCAATGCTGTGATTCTTACAGAGAGATTTGGCATTTCTATAGCTAAAAACCATTCACTTGCTGAAAACCTGTTATATTATCCACTCAGAAACGTTTGCTGTCAACATGTAGTATTGATACTCTGATGCAAACATAAATAAGACAGGGCGTTTGCCAGAGAAGCTCAGCTAGATGAATGAGAGCCTCTATCACAAGACAAGTAACTACCAAGAGGAAAATCTGAGAAAGGATGGCCAGCCCAGTTAGTCACTCTCAACTTGGAAAATGGAATATATGCTAAAAAGACATGGTATCAAGACATAGGAGACAAAGAATAGAGCGATACAAAGATCTGGCTTGCTGGGGACAGGGCAAGTATTTTCCATGGCCAATTTTGCAAGATGGACGATCAAGATTCAGTTACCATCCACATAGTGCTATAAAATATCTGCAATTCATTTGAGATCAATTACTAAGTTTGATGATTAGTAAGCTATCATAACTCTATAGACTCTCTACAAACTGAATAGTTCTCCAAATGCTTTTATTCTTTAAAGTGCTATTTTAAGAGGTCCCCAGTAGCGATTGCTTATATTAGAAATAGTTTGAGCCATCGGAAAACTTTAAAGGAGTTTGACAAGAATAAACTCTCCTCTAAGTGAGTCTACCTATACCCCACCTACTCAGTAGACCAGAGTAGAAAAAGGTTTACAGAATTAGTGTTAAAATAGTAACATCAGCATGCAATGATTCACCAGTGTGTTTATCTTTAGAGGGCTAAATTAAGTAGAACATTCTGGCAACATTCTTTTTTCTTTATTCTAACAGCATTTTTTCTCTCTTTATAAACAAGAAAACAAACTCTAGTTCTCTTCATGAAAGACTTCACTCAGGACAGGAACTGATGTCAAGCTCTGTTCCCTTGAAATTTGGATAAAATCTTGAATTTGTAATTTCAAATGTGAATAGCGAAGTAAAATGCATGGCTTGGAATTTTCAGTTTGTATCCATTTAGCAAGGCATTCTACAGCGTTTGCTTTGGGCACATCTTACAGCTTGCTCTGTGAAAGCCTGAATTAAAAAAATGTTAGCTCATCAGTCATTTGAGTCTGGAAACATTTAAATAATTAAGCTCCAAACCCAGTCAGCACCATAGGATGCTCATGACCCTGGAGATGTCCCAGGCTGTCCGCTCTGCTTCAATAGATCAAAAAACTCCTCCAAAGCCAAGTCAATGTGGCACAAACTCTCCATCTAGTAAATGTGGGATGAAACCCTCCGTTTTAGTTTTATGTTGAATACAAAGCTAGGCTAACCATCTCTTTCCTTCACCTGATTATCCTTTAGTGTGTCGTTTGACATACTTTCCTGAGCTCATATATATTTTAGTGACCATCATGTCATTGCGCTTATTGCCGAGCAACATCATTCTTTGTCCATCTATATTTTGCATCAAATGCGTCACACCTGATGAAGGTTCCTGGATTTGTTCTTACTACAAGAGTCTAAAATTGGATTGCTTCTAAAACCTGATCTGAGAATGTAATAGAAAAAGACCTGTTTTAGGAAGCTATGTGTTATTCATAATATCATTATGTAATAGTCTTCATTTTAGAATTTCTTCCCTCAGATGATACGTCTGCAAAGGAGCTCTGCTGAAACAAGCTGATTGGAAGAAGCAGGTCAGACATCACCACAGACCTGGTTTGCCCCACCGATAGCCTGGTTAATCAGAGCAAAGCAGGGCCAAGAACTTTGTAGTGGTGCCAGCACGGTCTCTGAGCACAGGGCAGGAGCCAAGCCCTGCTTACCTAGAAGCGCAGGCTATTGGCTCCAGACCAACTGATGGCAAGCTCTAGAGGAAGTCCATGTGCTGCCAACTGGGTCTAGCTAAGGCCAGCACTGAAGTAGAAACCTGGGCTTACTTCCTGGACAATAATCAAGTCAAGGGCTTCTCCCACTCCCCTTCCTCAGAGGCAGCAGTGACACCTCATCTTCATTTAGAAGAGAATTAGCAGTGCTCAATCTATGCCAACTCCCATGTATTGTTTCCAAATTCCACCAGAATATTTTCATGGATTCTAAATGCCAGTAGTTAACTTTTAATGGGTTTTCAGGTGAATAGCTGTCAAAAAAGACATTATTCTCTAAATTCATTCAGTCAACAGATACTGAGCACCATCCTAGGCTGGGCATGGAGCAGAGTGGCAGGGATGCAACAGCAAAAGACTGACGCTCCGAGAAGTCACAGCAGGGCAGGAGGATGAGACAAGGACAAGGGTACAAATGAAAGCCCACATTCCATATACCTAAACATTAAAGTTATAAATCAAGCTAAGAAACTGTTAATTAAAAGAGATTCTATCCTCAACAAATATTCTTCATAATACCTGGAAGTGGCCGCACTGAGAGTCGGCTTCTGGCTGAGGCCCATTCTCTACTGCCCCCAGGCCTGTGCTGCACTGTAAGAGCTGCGTGCTCTGCTCATACCCACACATGCACTTTCTG
The DNA here is from genome assembly GCF_905146905.1 of Nyctereutes procyonoides. NCBI lineage: Eukaryota > Metazoa > Chordata > Mammalia > Carnivora > Canidae > Nyctereutes > Nyctereutes procyonoides. The sequence continues at coordinate 1,324,849 of NW_026575146.1, read as the reverse complement.
TCAACACACCCTGCCAACGGCCACCATTCTGGCCTAGGGGTACAAACACCAGTGATACAGTCTACCTTCATCCTCACCAAGATGGGTCAAGGGAAGCAACCCAGGCAGGCCCTGGAATTAGGGTGAGGGCTGTTTGGACCAGGAGTTCCAGGACCCCAGGTACTCAAGGAAAGAAAGTCTGGGCCCCAGGTAGCACATTCCCTGCCCTGTGAGAGAAGGGTAACTGGAAGAGGCTAAGCTCAGAGCAAAGGTAACCTTGTGCTTGAGTTTAAGGGTGGCACTGGGGTCATCACCTGCGTATACTGACATCCTCTGAGAAGTCCTTAATCCCATCTGACCTTCACTGGTCTCTGGTCAGAGACCCCTGGAGGTCACTGCTATGTTCTGCCTTCTTCCCAAACTTTCAGGTCTATGGCCTCTCCATGCAATGTTCATGCTATTCTTGGGTACTTGGAAACATTCTGCTGCTCTCACATAACTCTGGGCTGGGGAAGGCAACCTCACTGCCCTCCTGGCTTCACAAGCTCATTTTCTGCTCATGTGCCACGCTGAGGGCAGGAACTTGATGGCACTCTCGAGCAACCTGCCAGGTTGCCACACAAATGTTTCTTTTTCTTTGTCAACCTGCTTGATGCAAGGTCACTCCAAAAGTGTCCTAAACGGATCTGAGTCCATTTGCCTCCTTGATTATCTTCAAGCAATCCTTTTAATCTTTTACCCTATGCCAGCACTCAGCTTCTAAAACTGCAAAGTTAAGAGCTAGCTTCACTGTTCTCTGCATGCTGCTCAGTCACCCTGTCCTAAAGAAGTGAGTGCAGAAGGCCCAGCTGCCTGGGCAAAAGGAAATGTCACAAGGCACAAAGAATTACAGAAAAAAAAAATCCGTCAGTACTTCAAAATATCGTCTCAAAAACTCAGATAAAATTATTGTGAGAAATGTTATCCTTCATATACAAATACAATTATACTGACCCACTGTCCACAGGATATAAATGTTGAGTTTTTCTGGTTGTGGGTATGGATTTGTTCTACTTCATCCATGGTTTCAGCCAATGCAGCTAGTGACAGCACCTACACTGGCAAGATGGCCATCTGGAATTGGGGGATAGGAGGAGGCCACACTACAGGGCAAATTAGTCCAACCTCATGAAGACATCATAATAGATTGTCCTTGTGACCTGAATTTTTTTTTTTTTACCACAGTGACCTCAGCTAACAAGACACAAGGCTTTTTTGTTTAGATCTTCAGATACAACATATAAGACAGCTTGTTTCTGTTACAAAAGAATAACATGAATAAGTAAATAAATGGAAAGTCTTTAAACTCCTGGAGTGATATTTAAATCTATAAGGTTTCCTGAACAGTCTTTGCTTGACAGTATTTTCTTTATTTCTCTTCTTCAATAGCACCCACTCATGATCGCAAATGCCTATTGACTGCAAAATCCAGAATACCATAATTAGCTTTCCAACGCTGATTTTATATTAAGGCACATAAATAACATTGGGGAGGTGAAATGCCATGTTCCTCTTGATTAGTGTCTTAAAATAACAGATGTAAGCAGCCACACGCTGATAGACATTTGCTCTAAGAGTACATTTAAAATCAGAGGCTGGCATTCTCCTCTGAACAATTCAACCAGAAGCTCATTAGGACTTGCGTGAAAGCTAGCATGTTTTTATGAATGTGGATCCTTCAGCTTCATGGTGGTGTTCCTGAGAGGCATTGCAGCACACGAAAAGGTCATAATGAACATAAGACCAAATATAGGGAAGGTAGCACAGTAAAAATCAGTTTTATGAAAGACCTGTAGATCTTAAAGAATGTAAGACCACCCACAATTCCATGTCTCATGTAAATAAAATTTACCTTCAAATAAGTACATTTTCTTTAATCACTAAGTACAGGGAAACCAATCAATTTAAAACTCTTGTTACCATGAATCATAATTGCTGAGCACAGAGTTCTAGTTACTATAATATTCTGTGATAAACTCAACCCTCTGATTATTATATTTTTCAATACATTGTTGGGTTAGGCTATAAGTATTTTGTTCAGGAATTTTCCATATGCTCTTATGAGTGAGATTAGTCTGTCATTTTCCTTCTGGCCTTAGAGTGAGCTAGGCTGTATATTATCATTTTCTGTAATATAAAATGGTTTGTGTAATATTAGTGTTGTGGGCTGAATTGTATCCCCCAAATTCATATTCAAACTCCCAGTGCCTCGGAATATGACTATATTTGGAGATAGGACTTCTAGAGATGATTAAGTTAAAATGAAGCCCTTAGGGTAAGCTCTAATCTAATCTGACTGGTGCTCTTATAAGAAGTGGAAATTTGGACACACAAAAAGACACCAGAGATGTTCATGCATAAAGGAAAGACTTCATAAGGACATAGCAAGACTGCAGCCTCCTGCAAGCCAAGGAGAAGCATTGGAAGAAACCAAACCTGCCAACACCTTGATCTTGGACTTCTCCAGAACTGAGAGGAAATGCGTTTCTGTTGGTTAAGCCATCCAACCTGTGACAATTTGTTATGGTAGCCCTAGCAAACTAATACAATGAAAATGACTTGTTCCTTGAATGCTGAGTGAAACTCACTAGTAAAATCCTCAGGGTCTGGTGAAATATTTTGATCAATGATTCAAATTAGCTAATAATTATAGGACTTTTCGGTTTTCTATTTCTTCTAGAGCCAGTTTTTCTAAGTTAAATTTTTGAGAAACATGTATGTTTACTCTGTTCTCAAGGTTATAGGTATCAGCTTGCCTATCCTCTTACTATCTTTTAGTGTCTGCAATCGTTATAGGTGTGTCCCTTTCCCATTTCTAATATTGTTTATTTGTGCTTTCCTTCTCTCTCTCATGGATATTTCCCAGGTATGTCATTTACATTAGTCTTTTCACAGAACCAACTTTTGGTTTTGTTGATCCTCATATATTTATTTTCTGTTGAATTAACTCTTACATTTATCTTTATTATTTCCTTCTTTCTGCTTTCTCTGGGTTGAGTCCAAGAAAACCTTACTCTGAGGATTGACCTTTGGAACATCAGTGTCAATTAGTGGTTTTCAAATTCTGCTCAGCAAGACCCTGGGATATTCTTTGGTGGTGTCTCAAAGATGTCCTGACTCCCACTGAGAAAGCTTAGCTGTTTTAATCAAAGAAACTCTACTTTTATCAGTTTTATGTGTAGGACTTCAATAAAGTTTGGGGGGGGGAATGGTTGCATTCCCTAGAAATGTTTTTAAAAATTTGAAGACTTCAGAGGGATGAGGCTAATGAGATCTGCTTCTTGCATATCATAACTTTTAGTACTTATAAATATACATATTTCTATTGACAATGTAATGAGTTACAAAGTACCAATTTATAGCTGGGGAAATTTGTCCACATCTGTCAATGCCAGAACCCTTCTAAATTGGGATTCTGTAATTCTATCTACTTATATAAGATCAATGATCTTGAGTATAAAAGGTTTTAGAAGATCCTTCACTGCCAGTAATATTTAGAATTTGTGCTGAGTATTGGACTAATTTTTTACTCTAAATAACCCATCAGGTAGAGTTCCTACAGAAGGATGAAAGAATAGTGTTTCTTAATTTCAAAACAAACAACTTTCTTGCTTTCAAATATCTCATTAATTTGTTGCATATGTACCTGAAAAAGTGTCCCAACTTTTTTGTAAACAGACTGCAGATTTAATCTTTTCATTTCATCATCCATGAGTTGCTAACAGGCTTTTGGTACAATTACTCTATTGTAGATCACTGCCATAAACCATTTCATGTTACTGAGAGATGAGTTAAGAATAATGTCAGATTGGGAAGAAAAGTAATGTCAGATTGTATTTTTTTAATATTAAACTCTGGATAATATTAATTCATCTGATATAGGCCTTTGATTCTATGGACAGAAATAATTTATGGACTTAGTTACATGATTTGGCATAGATAGTCTATAGATGTTGCTTTAATGCCTTATCATATACCGTTGTCAAAAATTAAAGTGTGGTTTTTTAGAAAAACAAATTAAAAACTCAAATGCTATAGATCAGGACTGAGTCTTAGTTACATAACCCTTCACCTTTTACACTTGTAGCTAAGTAATTTGATTTATAATTTATAATTATTATGGGGCACCTGGCTCACTCAGTTGATAGAGCATGGTATGCAAGATCTCAGGGTCATGAATTTGAGCCCCACGTTGGGTAGAGAGATTACTTTAAATAAATAAACAAATAAATAAATAAAATTTAAAAATTAGAATAATTATCATGTCTTTCCTAATGGCATAATGATTTATCTGTCTTCATGCAGATGATGTGGGTTTCACAAACCAGGAGCAGTAATTAGCTTACCTACTAGCTAATTACCATCAGAAAGAAAAAAGGTTCAATAATAACAAAAATCTCAGTTGCTGGGTTAGACAATCTTTAATATTGTAACACACAATGTTAACATCACTGAATATGGGCATATTTTCAGAACTTATAAGAAAGACACATTTTGGCTAATGCAGCATGATGGACCCATGTCAGGTCTACCCACAATTTACATACCATGGTTCCTTTGAGCTGTGTGGCCAGTTGGTACTATTTACCCTTCAAATTACCCTGAATAGAAACTTCTCTTCCATTTTATATGATACAGAAGATCCATCTGTATCATCTAAGCATGTGATAATGTGTTTCTGAGGGTTTTGTTTTAAAGAAAAAGGAATCTGTCCCTTTCATGAATTGCTAGCAGCCCCCTCTTAAAATCCCCTGTTGCTGGGCTCATCTGCTCCTATTAAACTTCAGTACAACATTAATTTTCTGGCCAAATCTAGTTGCAAAACAAATCACCTTAGAAGTCCCGTTACACAGCTCTGGTTGCTCAGTGGGTTAGCGCCGCCTTCAGCCCAGGGTGTGATCCTGGAGACCGGGGATCAAGTTCCATGTCAGGCTCCCTGCATGGAGCCTGCTTCTCCCTCTGCCTTTGTCTCTCTCTCTTTCTCTCTCTCTCTCTCTCTCTCTCTCTCTCTCTCTCGTCTCTCATGAATAAATAAATAAAATCTTAAAAAAAAAAAGAAGTCCCATTACCCACATCTTTTTGAGAATGGAGTCACTCATGTAGTTCATTCACCCACGAACATTGAGCACCTATCAGGTGCCAAGCCCAGCGATAGCTAGGAAGATGCCTCCCATCAAGAAGCTTGGTCTCTAGTTTGCTTAGTCTTTTCAAAACACTGTGTTCCCAAGATGACACTATCAGCTTCCTGTATTGCTTCCTGAGCTATGGAGCTGGCCCTTTGGTTTCCCACTTGCTAGGAGCTCTGGTGACTCTGATTCTGAATCCAATTTCTCACTCCTTCAGCTCTAGGTCAACAATGAGCCTGCTTCCCAAGTGCAGATGTGTGGTCCTTGCCCTGTCTGGTATCTCAGTTTCCACTCCGAATGGAGATTTTGCCTTGGTTAAATCAATCTGACCCCAACACCAAAAGTCAGCTTCCAACCCCTTCCTAGCAGCCGGAATCCTGCTGCAGTGGACAGACCTGCACCTGACAGTGACTACTGAGCTGGGTCTCCAGCATCCTCAGCTCCCCACATTCCCTCTCATGTTGATGCAGGTACAGTTCCCACCTCCTCCCCTCCCACCTAAGTTCCACTGTCAGGCCCTACAGATCATTAAGACTCTTCCACAGGTTCCTCTGGGTGTGCAGGTCCAGTGCTGTGGCCTGGTCCTGCCCATTAACAGTGCCATGATTGCTGATTAAATATTATATATTTCCTCCAGAGTAGGACTTCAGTTTAATCTACATATTTCATGATACAGAGTTCAGGAACTATGTCTTTTAAAAATTTGTATCCATAGCAGTTGGAAGTATTTGAAATGTAATAAGCTTCAGATCCAATGAACGCTTGGATGAATGAAAGAATGAAGTTGTATGGGCAGATTGGAAACACTTTAAGTCCTTGCTCTCACCATTGAGACATGCTGCCTTCCAATTAAGACAGAAGTGCCTACAGGTCTGTTATTGCTCGATTTGATGGTATTCATATACCTATAGACCTCTTTTCATAAGTACTCGCTAGATTCCCTGCCTTTGTGGCTTGAACAAAGTGAAACACATTTTCGTGTCACTTAGCAACTTTAGGATAACTTCCAGAGTGTAAACTAATGTTCTACCAATCCTGAAAGTGAGACAGGATGGTGTTTTCTTTGTAGATGGTTCTGTGCAGATGACAACCTAGGGATAGTGGCTAGCATGTACCTCTGTAATCCATCCCCATGTGATAGGACAGGTGCTTTCATTAACCAAACCACTATTTAGTAAAAAAAATACTCAATTTTCTCAATTTATAGAGATGGAAGGATTGTGGAGGCATGTTCTTCAGTGATACCGTAAAATGTGAAATTACCGGTACCTAAGTGGCCCATATCCTGGCTCTAATGGCATAAATAATTGATACATAATTACATTCAAAGACAGAAACAGAAATTTACTAACTCCTAAATTTTCTGAGAACTTCTTACATACAAAATAGAAAGATTCGGTATGGTGTTTCTAATTCAAGTAGGTGAATGTTGACTGCATTTTTAAGTGCATCAGAATTTGAAATTAAAATCTACCTGTGCAACTATTATTTATACATTTTTATACCTAAATTCTTTGTAGAATTTTCTCTTTCAGTACAGCTGAATCCTCCAACAAAATCTTGGCAAGACTTTGCCAAGTCTTGATATATTCAAGAATACATCAACTACCTATTCAAACAGAACGCTGAATACATCAAATACCTATTTGAACGGAATGAAATATTTTTGCATAGCTAAATAATTTGGAGAGCTGAACATTGCCATTTTAAAGAAGTTTTTGATCTTGCTCTTATCTCTTAATATCATATTGGAAGCACATCCTCATGTCATTAAAACTGTTCATAAATGTAAATAATACGGTACAATTTCTATCATTTACTTCCTCACTGCCCTATTCTTGGATATGAAGACTGTTTCTAAGGTTTCTTTTAATACTTTAATAATACATAACGACTATCATTATGTGTTCATATCTGATCATTCTCTAATAAAAATTTGTAGGAATCAAATTGCTAAATAACAGAGAATGAAAGGCTTCGAAGTTCGATTTGCAACATATAGTATAATATCCAGTGCTCATCCTGTCAAGTGCCCCCTCAGGGCCCGTCCCAGTCACCCCAACCCCCCACCCACCTCCCCTTCCACTACCCCTTGTTCATTTCCCAAACTTAGGAGTCTCTCATGTTTTGTCACCCTCTCTAATTTTTCCCACTCATTTCCCCTCCTTTCCCTTATAATCCCTTTTCACTATTTCTTATATTCCCCCTATGAGTGAAAGCATATAATGATTGTCCTCTGATTGACTTACTTCACTCAGCATAATACCCTCCAATTCCATATCCACCATTTGCTTCGATGTGAAAGGTTTTTGAGTACAGTCAAATTGTTTTCCTGGCCCCTGCCATGGAATCAAATTACTGGCCTCCTCTTCTGCTGGTATCCATTGTCTAATTTTTTGTTATCTTATTTTCCCTCTGATTCCCTCTCGTTGTGATTAGTTTCCTAGTGTATTTTGTAATTTTGATTTATAAGCTCATGTTCCGTTGAACATTTGTGGTAATGCCATGAAGGCTGGCTTGAGTTTCCATTTCCAGAAAGGACTGACTTTGGATTGTATGTAGCAGGTGCCCATGCTGCTCTGGTCCAGAACCACTTTAAGTTATTTGTTTGGCTTGGCATTTAAAGGCCCAAACTAGTAACCACATGAGGTTGGGACTATGGTTATAAGTTTTTATGGGAGGTTTCTTTCCCATCCATAATCTAGGAGGTAATAGGTAAGTTTTCTGGCAGGGTCTCTTTAATGACAGATTTTTTTTCTAGCTTTCTCTTTTTTGCTAAGGGTGCAGCCCCATATGCAGGGTTTATATGACACCTAGCATTAAAACCCAAAGCCCCAGTGCCCATGCCCAGGAGGCTGCCTTGCCATCTCCATGTGTGATTGCAGAGACAACTGCATTCATGGAAGGGGACTCGGTGGTCAGGCAGATGAGCAGAGAATGGCTTGTTATACTCATCTTCATGCCTCCCACTGCTATGTTCTAGGTCAGTTAGAGATTCTATGGGGTTTATGCCACAGAGGTGAACCAGATGGCCTTGTCCTCTGTCTACCTGGAGCCTGGAGAACTAGGCCCCAAGGCCCTAAACTATTGATAAAAGTTGTTGGTGGCTTCAGTGCCTATTGACCACTCTGGTGTCCAACCTCATTTGGTTTTGGCCCCAAAGGAGTTTCCACATTTTAAAAAGATATTGAGGGATCCCTGAGTGGCGCAGCGGTTGGGCGCCTGCCTTTGGCTCAGGGCGCGATCCTGGAGACCCGGGATCGAATCCCACGTCGGGCTCCCGGTGCATGGAGCCTGCTTCTCCCTCTGCCTGTGTCTCTGCCTCTCTCTCTCTCTCACTATGTATGACTCTCATAAATTAAAAAAAAAAAAAAGCAAGGGGCAAAAGTACTCATTTAAAAAAAATAAAAAATAAAATAAAATAAAAAGATATTGAGTGAGACATTTAAAGAGCTGTATCTAATTTCAACTCTTTGATTTGTGGGTGTGTTGAATGGGAACATTTTTCAGGGTATCTAATATGTCATATTGCCAGAAGAGGTCCCATTTGCAATCTCTAGACCTCTTGTCACCTTCCTCAGAAGTGTCAGTTTTACCTCCAGCCCATGCCTCTTAACATTCTGGGCCACTTCAACATTTATGTGGGTGACCCATCCAATACCTTCGCCTCTCCATATACGACCTTCTTATCTTTAGTGACCATCATGTTCCTGTTCCTCAGCTACCCACACCATAGACTCTTCTACTACATCAGTGGCTGCACCCTTAAAAAACTTTAATTCCATCATCTTAACTTTGGACCACAGTCTCTTACATCTTCACTTCTCTTATTCAGTTATCTCTTTGATATTTCCAGACCCTGATTCCTCCTTTCTCCTGATCTATCACCTGCATCCCTCCCTGAACTCCCCATCCACTTTGCAGCCTAAAGCAGGCTCTCAATCCATATATGTTCCCCCACCACCCTTCAGTTGTACATGCCTGAACAGGAAAACCAAACTCTGTGAATATGGCAGTCTGCCTTTTTCACACCTTCCCCTGAGCTGCTGGGAAAATCCACACAATCCATACAGATTGTGCCACTTACATTCAAATTCCGCAACTGGTTGCTTCAAACTGCTTAGTGATTTGGGGCACCTGGCTGGCTTAGTTGGCAGTACATGCAACTCTTGACCTTGGGGTCATGAGTTCAAGCCCCAAATTGAGTGTGGAGCCTACTTAAAACAAACAAACAATCTGCTTAGTGATTCTTATAAATATTCATAGTTAATTCTCTCTTCTGTGGCACACAACAACCAGCTCAAACCTTCTCCAGCAAACTATTGACTCCATAGTCCCTAACAAAAGAATTGTCCTCCTACCTCACAGAAAACAAGGAAGCCATCAGAAGAGAACTTCAGTTGTCCTGCCACCACATCTCAACCTAACTAACTACCATATGGTAGGCAACCTTTTATGATGGTCCCTGAGGATTCCCAATTCCTGGTATTCACACTTCTGTGTGATCCCCTCTTTGAATGTGGGCTGGACTGACTCCCTTCCAATGAGTCCAGCAAAAGTGACAGGCTATTACTTCTGAGATTAGGTTACACAAAGTCTACACTTTTATCTTGCTTGCCCTCTCTTGCTGTCTTTCCAGCTCCCTCTGCTATGTTGTGAGCCGGCGCATGGAGAGGCCCATGTGGCAAGAAGCTCAGGGTGGCCTGTTGGACAACCTCCAGTGAAAAACCAAAGTCCTCAGCCCAGCAGCTCACAAAAATCAGAATCCTACCAACAACTTTGTAAGTGAGCTTGGGAGCAGACCCTTCCCAGGTTGAGTGTGGAAATAACTACAACCAGGCACATTTTTTTATCACAATCTGTGAGAGATTCTGAGTCAGAAGTCCCAGTTAAGATATGCCTAGACTCCTGACCCATAGAATAAATGCATAATAAATGCACTGTGTTAAGCAGTCACAATGTGGGGTAATTTGTTACACAGCAATAATAAATGTACACACTCACTCATCCTTCCTGTCATTCTTGCTGCGAGGGAAAAGGAGCCTCTCTGCGAGGGAAAAGGAGCCTCTCTCTAAAGTAGATTCCACTATCAATGGAAGAGGTCTCATCCCTTCTCAACCCCTCAGATTTTATTGTGCCCCCCACAAACAAGCTCCTCCTCCAAGATCTTGCCTGACTTGTGGGCATCTCGTCACACTTGTCATTTTTGAAGCTTACCTCATCTCTCTTTGCCCGAGGGTACAAACTGTGTGAAGATAGAAGCCATGCTAATCTGGATGACTGTTTTATCCACAATTTCTACCATCATCGTTTGAACATAGAAGGCCCTTCATAATAATATAGTGAATGAATATATCATGAATGGATATTTTAAAAAAGCTCTTGGAGGCAGTCCAATAAAATTTTTTTGGTCTTATTTAGCACGATCATATCACCTGTTTTAAACCCAAATATTAAAATCTAGTTACAAACTATACATAGAGTAATTTGCTGAAATTGGCATTTTTGCTAGATTTTCCTTGTTGTCATTTTCTACTAATGACTCACCTTCCCAAATGAAAATATTTTCCTTCCTTCAACCAAGGACCTCCCTTAGCCAATAAGGCTCTTTTATGCAAAAAATTAAGAGTGCCTTTCCTCTCCAGCTTGGCAAACCACGTACAGGATGGATTTCCAGCCACATTCTCTCCCATGGCCAATGCCCTTGTGCAATGAACCTACACATCCTTACATCACTACTCTGCTCAATCCTTCTAGAGCAGCATATTTGCTCTCTTGAGTTCTAAGCTCCCTTGTCTCCCTGAGGAATGTCAAGAACCAACAAGAACTGAATTAGCAAATCTAGTTTAACTAGATTATTCAAGAAGGGGGGAGATGGAGGATGATGCTTTACGGTGGAAAAGAAGAATGGATAAATTTGGCTATGACTTCCCTACATCGATGGTGAAAATGGCAGGGCCAGGGGCCCATCTCCAACAGCGGCAGAGCTCCACACAGGACTGCACTGGTCGATGAAGGAGCAACTGCAATGGTGACTACAAAGGGCAGAGAATGAGGCTCCTTCCCTTGTGCCTGCATGGCTACTAATGTAACCTGCAAGAGGAGAAGACAGCCTGGCAAGTAGATGGATTCTGGAAGTCTCATCAGTGCTGGCAAATGAACAAGGCTGGCATGCCTTGGACCAGATTTCGATTAATTTAGAATGACAAATAATTAACCTTACCCACACATATATTATAACCCTACCTCTATACCCATATTTACCTCGCTGATTGTCATATGTGCCCCTTGTTTCCTTTTTTTTAAATTTATTTTTTATCGGTGTTCATTTTGCCAACATATAGAATAACACCCAGTGCTCATCCCGTCAAGTGCCCCCCTCAGTGCCCGTCACCCAGTCACCCCCACCCCCCACCCTAGTTCGTTTCCCAGAGTTGGGAGTCTCTCATGTTCTGTCTCCCTCTCTGATATTTCCCATTCACTTTTTTCCTTTCCCCTTTATTCTTTTTCACTATTTTTTATATTCCCCAAATGAATGAGACCATTTAATGTTTGTCTTTCTCTGATTGACTTATTTCACTCAGCATAATACCCTCCAGTTCCATCCATGTCGAAGCAAATGGTATTTGTCGTTTCTAATGGCTGAGTAATATTCCATTGTATACATAGACCACATCTTCTTTATCCATTCATCTTTCGATGGACACCGAGGCTCCTTCCACAGTTTGGCTATTGTGGACATTGCTGCTAGAAACATCGGGGTGCAGGTGTTCCGGCGTTTCATTGCATCTGAATCTTTGGGGTAAATCCCTAACAGTGCAATTGCTGGGTCATAGGGCAGGTCTATTTTTAATTCTTTGAGGAACCTCCACACAGTTTTCCAGAGTGGCTGCACCAGTTCACATTCCCACCAACAGTGTAAGAGGGTTCCCTTTTCTCCACATCCTCTCCAACATTTGTTGTTTCCGGCCTTGTTAATTTTCCCCATTCTCACTGCTGTGAGGTGGTATCTCATTGTGGTTTTGATTTGTAGTTCCCTGATGGCAAGTGATGCAGAGCATTTTCTCATGTGCTTGTTGGCCATGTCTATGTCTTCCTCTGTGAGATTTCTCTTCATGTATTTTGCCCATTTCATGATTGGATTGTTTGTTTCTTTGCTGTTGAGTTTAATAAGTTCCTTATAGATCTTGGATACTAGCCCTTTGTCTGCTACGTCATTTGCAAATATCTTCTCCCATTCTGTAGGTTGTCTTTTAGTTTTGTTGACTGTTTCTTTTGCTGTGCAAAAGCTTCTTATCTTGATGAAGTCCCAATAGTTCATTTTTGCTTTTGTTTCTCTTGCCTTCACGGATGTATCTTGCAAGAAGTTACTGTGGCCAAGTTCAAAAAGGGTGTTGCCTGTGTTCTCCTCTAGGATTTTGATGGAATCTTGTCTCACATTAAGATCTTTCATCCATTTTGAGTTTATCTTTGTGTATGGTGCAAGAGAGTGGTCTAGTTTCATTCTTCTGCATGTGGATGTCCAATTTCCCCAGCACCATTTATTGAAGAGACTGTCTTTCTTCCAGTGGATAGTCTTTCCTCCTTTCTCGAATATTAGTTGACCATAAAGTTGAGGGTCCACTTCTGGATTCTCTATTCTGTTCCATTGATCTATGTGTCTGTTTTTGTGCCAGTACCACACTGTCTTGATGACCACAGCTTTGTAGTACAACCTGAAATCTGGCATTGTGATGCCCCCAGCTATGGTTTTCTTTTTTAATATTCCCCTGGCTATTAGGGTTCTTTACTGATTCCACACAACTCTTAAATGACTTGTTGCAACTCTCTGAAGAAAGTCCATGGTATTTTGATAGGGATTGCATTAAACGTATAAATTGCCCTGGGTAACATTGACATTTTCACTATATTAATTCTTCCACTCCATGAGCATGGAATATTTTTCCATCTCTTTGTGTCTTCCTCAGTTTCTTACAGAAGGTGCCCCATGTTTCTAACTGCATTCTCTAAACCACTGCTGAGGCTCTAAAGATTCATCCTTAAGTTAAATTTTTTTTTTATTTATTTATGATAGTCACACAGAGAGAGAGAGAGAGGCAGAGACACAGGCAGAGGGAGAAGCAGGCTCCATGCACCGGGAGCCCGACGTGGGATTCGATCCCGGGTCTCCAGGATCGCGCCCTGGGCCAAAGGCAGGCGCCAAACGGCTGCGCCACCCAGGGATCCCCATCCTTAAGTTATTTCGATGGGTACTCCATGGCTCTCCCTGACCCCCCCCCTTATTTCTTTTTCCCACCTATGACAAGATTACCGGATTAACCACTTTAAAATGCCCCTTTCAAGATATCCCTTCAGCACACAAACATTTTCACCTGCCGCCTACTAGGTAGAGGCTGGAGTTCAAAGTCTTAGCCTGTAGTTCAAGGCCCTGCACAGTGTACTCTCAGTACACCTGGCTGGCTAGCTTCAGCCACTCATCTATGATTCTAGCCAAACTGAAAATTCTCATCTCAGTGCTTCTGCCCATCCCAGTTCTTCTGGTTGGTTTTTTTTCCACACCTTCTTCTTTTTTTTTAATCAAAATCTTACATAACCTTTAACATATTAATGGTTAACACAGTAACATTAAAATGTTCCTTTCTCTGGAAGCCTTTCCTAACTCCTTAATGCCTAGAGTCCTTTTCTTGTCTTTTACATTGCTTGTGGTCATAATTTCATTTCCCTATATTATGTAATATTTGATTTTAAATATTGACTTGACTGTGAGATCCTAGGGGCAGGAACCAGAGCAAGTTATCCATGTTCATGTGCCTACCAGGTAGCCTAGTACAGAGTTCTGCACAAAAATGAACAAAGTAATTGATTTATTGATTGATTCTTTCTCTTACCAGAAGATCTACCATAACAAAAATTTTGATGGATATAAAATATGACTTTTAGAATTAAAAAATATATTTTTTTTACATTCCATTCAATTTCTCAAAAAAAAAAGTTCACCTAATTATAAAGTTTAATCACAAACCTGAAAGGTGCATCTTAGCCCAAAATTAAAGGACATAAATATATAATCAGATATAGAAGTTGTTTGTTTTAGGGGGTAGAGTTACATAGAATATACCTATAATATAAGCTATATCATAGAAAAGCTGGTCCTCTTCAAAGAATATTAGGTTATTAACTTTAAAAAGAGCAAATATCACCTCCTTTGGCTTATGTTTTAAAGCTGGAAAGGTAAATAGTAGAAATAAATCTTCCACTTGAAGCTGTTTGGGTAGTAATGAACTCTATTTCCAGAAGTTAATAAATGTAAAGTCTGTTAAATGTTTTGTTTTCCTGTATTTTTAAGCACAGCTCCTCCTTGAATGAATGCAATTCCACGAAATTTCTTTTCCAGGAATAGAAATGACTTGTGACTTGTAAAATATGTAATCCAGAAAATATGGGAGAAGAGAGCCCTACCAAAACCAGGTGATGAAAGCCGACAGTCACACAGCAGCCTTTCTCCCTAGCCAGGCCCTGAGTGTGGTAGGACTTAAAGGTGCCTAGGAGAATCAGGCTTGGACTTCAAATCCTATCACACACAGAGAAATTTAATGTGAAGACACCAAATTTGGAGGGCCTCCAAATCTCTGGCTAACATAAGCAAAAACCTATTGATATAAAGATTTTAACATCTACGTTAGCTCTGTTGGACATCAATTCAAAACAGATCAATTTAGCCAAGGGCATTTGCTTTCTCTGACATATCTCATTCCAGAAATGTAATTAAGCCCTATTAGCTGAAAACAGCAACCCTTGAAAACTTGCTAATTTTTTTTTAAACAATTGTCCACAGACTGGACACAAACTGTTTTTTCTAAAGTGAAAACAAATGTCCACTTAGGAAGACTTAATGTACTTAAGGATCAATTGTATTCTGAAAACAATTTACCCTAAGAGGGACTAGATTTTTATTTAACAAAATGGTCCAATAATGGTTTTAATAGATTGGAAGATAAATAAGCATTAAGTATTTACAAATAAAAGTAATTCATCTAATATTGTTTCTCAGGGACTACAGTGCTTTACAAGAGAAAAAAATTCAAAACAACACATTTATAGGTACATCTGTCTTTTCAATAGAACTATTAAGCGCAAATAGTTATTTTCTGATCAGTATTACCACTACTCCATCTAGTGTCCAAACTACAAACAACAGCTAAGGAGAGATTTTTCACGCAAGCCCATCTCTCTGAATGCCATTTTATATACTTCATGTTTGGAAAGTAGTTTACTACAAAGAATATAAAGGACTGACTGTACATAAACTATTAAGCACTATAACATTTCACAGTGTGTTAAGGTAATTAAGATCTGGTGCCTATAAAATATACAAACTATAAAACAATTTTTTAAACACAGGTAAAGCTATTTTTTTTGACTTTTTAAGTCTTTTTACAAGAGTTTGTAAAAGTGAAAGTAAAGATAGTACACTGAGCTGTAGCTAGGATTCATGACATTCATAGACTATACAACCAGAATGGGGGGATATAATTGGCAAATATAAAGTCAAGTGGAAAAATATGAAAATATATGCAAAAGAATAATTTAATTGACTAGTTGGAAATACTTTCAAAGTTCCAAATTATTTGGATGATTGTTTATTTGCCTAATTATAGCTCTTAATTATTTCAATTGGATATCTTACTGTAATTAACTAGCCAAGTAAATATTGATAAATCTAATGTGACAGTCACATCTAGCTATTCTGCAAGGTAAAGACAAATCTGGCCAAATTCCACAGACCCCCATTAAAAGTATTAATTTTTACATTTGAAAAAGTTTTTTTTAATATCATTCTATTAGTAAAAAAA
This sequence comes from Nyctereutes procyonoides, assembly GCF_905146905.1. Taxonomy (NCBI): domain Eukaryota; kingdom Metazoa; phylum Chordata; class Mammalia; order Carnivora; family Canidae; genus Nyctereutes; species Nyctereutes procyonoides. The sequence goes on along the minus strand of NW_026575146.1, from coordinate 1,308,852 downwards.
ACAAATGATGGAAGGCCAGCTGTTAGAACTGACATGCTATCAGAAAGAATGCATCATTTTGGGGGGTTCTTTTCAATATTGCTATTGAGGAGGTCCTGGTTTGTTTGGAAAATATTTACATCAAATTTCCACTGCACTAACTCTAGCAGCTGCTACTTTTTAAACATCATTAAAAGAACATAAAAATAATTTGAAGTTTTTAGCATGTCTTCAAGAATCATTTTATGAGTATTGGTAAAATGATTCAATCTAAATGAAATGCAGGTGATCATAAAAAGAAATTTTGAGTAAATGTAACATCTATTCAGTGATGAAAAAGAAAAAGCAGCTATAATTTTTAAAAATCTAACTGAATTCTATAGGTGCTAGTGGAGAGGTATAAAACTTACTTGTAGAGCTAAAAGAAGACATGTTACAAATGGGCATTTAAGGTAGTGTAGAGAACAGACCCTAAGGTGACCTACATAATTTGCCACCTCCTAATGTCCATGCCTTTGTGTGGTCCCTACCCTTGAGTGCAAATGGGACTTGTGAATGGTTTCTAGCCTAGTCCCATTAGCCAGTAGAAAATGGAAAAATGTCACTTTCTGATATATTACACTATATAACTCTGTTTTAGCAGGTGGGAGCAAGAGGTTCTCCTTCTTGGTTTAAGGAATTGAGCAGCCATGTTGAAGATGCTTAGTGGAAGCAGCCTTCAATCAACAGCCAGCAAAAAGCTGGGACCTTAGCCATACTGTCCTAGGAAATGAATTCTGTCCACAAGCCAAATGAGCTTTGAAGCCAACTCTGCCCCAGTCAAGCCTCCAGATGAGAACACAGCTTAGCTGGTGAGCCTGGTGAGACCCTGAGCAGGAAACCCAGTTGAGCTGTGCTCAGAGTTCTGGCCCTTGTAAGTTGTGACTTGTTTTACCTGCTAAGGTTGTAATTTGTTATGCAGCAATAGAAAATGAATACAGGTAGGATGTTAAATAAAATTGACAATTCTATGGTTATTGAAAACTAGACCCAGGTCTGAGTCTGGTACAGAGTAGGTCCTCTGAACATAGCTAAATGGATGTATATCCTATACAAAAATTAGAAAGGCTGGTGAGAGTTTAATGCATAGTTCCAAGGACATCATAATCTACTTGAGGAAAAATGGATATGTAATTAACTATGAGGAATAACAAAAATAAATGTTAACACAAGTACAAGTAACATGATTGCATACACAGAGAAGAGTCTGTATCAATAGAAATCTTTCAAGCTACAGAAAACCCAAATCAAAACTACTTAGAAAAAAAAGATGGGGTTGGAACTTATTGTTTCACAAAGTCTGGAGGCAGGGCCAGCCTTATGTTTAGGTGCATCCATCCTTGAGCTCCAAAATTCTTTAGGCTCTTTCCTCCTAAGTATGTCATTTTCAAACTTGGGCAAGCTGCCCCTATGTTGACAAATATGAACACAGGGGTTATAGTATACCATACTTCTCTTCTATAAGCCCCAGTAAAAGTCCCTATGTTTCTAATTGACCTGAGTTGGATCATGCACACACCCTTCAACCAAGCTCCACAGCCAAAACTATCTAAAGCCAGTTAGAGCCCATATCTGGAGCAAACAATGGATCATTCCCTCTAAGCCACATGGTTGATAATGCCACAAAGAGATGGTTTCCCCACAGGAAAATCTGAGGGTAATTAGTGGGATTCAAAGGAAATCAATGCTCAGGTGGTCACCAATAAATGTTGACCATAGGGACCTACTAATTCTGAATGGGAAAATGATCATAGATGTAATGTATATTAAAATACAATGTATAAAGAAATTACATATATATCCAAGCGAAGGATATATTAAAACATCCTGTACTCATTTCACAACAATTTTATAAAGATGAGATTATTTCAGATTAGCAAGTTAAAAACACTTCATTTCTTATTCTGGATTACATATGATGGAAGCCAAACTTCCACTGATTAAAGAAATCAGGTTTTTAAAATAGAAAAAAAGATTTGTAGTGGTAAAATTGGTGATTTTCAAAAGAAAATAAACTATTGTTAGTTTTTGAGCCTATAACACACACACACACACACACACACTCTTTCTCTAGTTAGAATATATATATGATATATATATATATATATATATCAGATATATATATATATATATATATATATGATACATTTGATGGAAACATTTAGACTCTATAGTTTCAACCCAGAAACTTTCTAGTTCACTTCAATGTTGAGCTGGATATATTGATTGAATTGACTAGAAAATTGGCACAAGGGTCAGAGAAAGAGATATGATACCAGGAGTTCAGCAAAAAGCTGAGGTATCAGGATAAAATCTGAAAGAAGAGAGAGGAATTTAAGCCAGTTAGGAACTAAATTGCAGAAGAGGAATGTTAGAGAAATATCAATGGGGAGAAAAGAATTTTTTAGCAATAACAAAACCTAAAAACAAGGAAAAGTCTAAAAGATATTGCCTCTATTGATGAACCTATGTTTCATAACTAATCAAGTATGATAAATGGTAAGAAATCATCTAATATCTCCTACATAAATAGTTCCCACAAGGTAAAATTAATTTTCAAAGAATATAAATAGAATATTATAAACAGAACATCAAAACAATACTGAAATGAGCAGTCCTAGGAGGAATGGCTGATTCCAGGATGTGGGCAGGGAACACAAGATGAGCCTGAAACATCACATAGTGCTAGAAAATAAGGAAGTGATTTCAGAAAATGATGGGGCATTCAGAAGAATACAGGAACCAACGTGAATGAGCTCTCAATAGCCAAATACACAACAATTCAGGCAACAAAATAAGTAATGATAGCAATGGCTCAAAACATGCAGATTAATAAATAAATATCCATGGTCTATATTGATACAAATAAATAATTGAATGAATAATAAATAATTCAGAAGAAACAGCTCTTCCTTACAGTGTAATTCCAATTAATAAATGTAGAAGGCATGCCAGAAATAGAAAATCACCACAAGGCAAGCACCCCAATAATAACTATTGCAGGTAAAAATTATTCAAGGTCATTAGTGGAATAACTGGCTAAATGTGAATAAGATCTATAGGTTTGTTAATAGTGTCTGATCAGTGTTCATTTCCTGGTTTTGACAATTGTACAAAGGCTTTATAAGAGGTTCTCATTTGGAGAGGCCAGGTGAGAGGTACATGGGAACTCAACATACAAGTTTTGCAACAGTTTAATGTGGATAACATTGTTTTAATTAATTTAATTGATCTTTCTGGTTTTTAAAATTTTATGGAAATAATATGAATAATTTGCTTCTTCAGGTCTCAGGGTCACTATGATAAATATTAATCACCACCTTCAGAGCCATTCATCACTTAGGTTGATTTTCACAAGAAAATCAGGGCAATCATCCTCGACCTGCATTTTAGAGTAGGAGGTGGAGTACAGGGGAGGGCTTTGCGGTTGAGAGGACTCAGAAAGCAACAGCAGAGCAATAAAGCTGACTGTCAGCTGCCGGAAGTAGTTGCAATGACACCCACTCAGCACGGACGTCCCCCTACCAGAACAAGTGGATGGATCTAACAACAGCTCTGCTAATTGCACATATACCTCTTTCTGGCCACCATTTTGTAGACCTATTTCCCACCATAGTTTTCTCTAAAGCTGTTGCTAAAGGGGTTAACTTCCAAAACAATGTGTGGACCTTAGGGAGGAGGAGCAAAGGGCAGAGGGAGAGATAGACACAGGAGAGTGAGAAGGGGGTTGACACACCTGGTGTGGGATGCCAGTCACCTCCTCAGGAACAGCTCTGGTAGCTGTACTGAAAAAGCGTAAAAATGCCAAACAGTAGAAAGCTATAAATAGAACATCTCAGCTACATTTGAAATGCAATATAGGATGTTACCACACAAGAATAATGTTCATTGCCGATGTTGCTGATAAATATGTGACTTCTCATCTCATAATTTAACGTCCAGCATACTTAGAGAAGTCAAGTATCACGCTAGACCGAATGACCATGAATACAAAGCCATCTGTGGTTAGGGTCGGTGGATGGTGAAAAGAAAGAGCCAATGCGGCTCCATGTGTGCTTTTAGACTGATGGCAATATTCCTTCTGAATATAAGCTCAACACATTTTCATTTTAAAACTGTCAGCTATGCCCATAATATTTTATTTTATTTTTTAAAGATTTTATTTTTAAGTAATCTCTATACCCAAACTGGAACATGAACCCACAACCCCAAGATCAAGAGTTGCATGCTCTACTGACTAAGCCAGTCAGGTGTCCCTGCCCACAACATTTTAAATTCTTAAATGTCATGATACCACAAATGCTAATCTTTGGTCAAATCTGATGTGAGCCTAATATACTTAATGCAAACAGAACAGAAAAGAATGAGAAAAACATTCCAATTGACCTCAAAGGATTGGAATGGGGCTTTTATTGTTTAAGTTCCTGTGTGTGTGTGTGTGTGTGTGTGTGTGTGTGTGTGTGTGCTCCTTCTAAGTCATTTACTAAATTTAATGCAAAGCACTGGAAGTCAAAAATAAAAGTCGCCCTGTCTGGTGGAGATCTCCTTTAATAGACATTCCATCAAATAAGTTAGCAGATAGAATGTTTCTCAACCCTTCAGTCATCTGAATACCACCTCTTTCAGTTTTGCTATATCCACATGCCAATTATACTTTTATCTCTTTTCGTGTTTCTCTTTAAGTCACTTCATTTTCACCAAAGTTATTTTAGAAGAAATATTTCTGTAACCACTATGAATGGAAACAGAGAATCACTTGCCATAAATAGAAACAAATTATAAATGTAAATAAATATCTAAAATACACACAAGTCTATCTATGGACCACATAAAATTATCTCACATACCACTGGTGGTATGCATGCTACAGTTTGGAAAGTACTATATAATCTTGTATAATCTAAAACAAATATAGACACATCAAATTCTTAAGGATTTACTCTCTGCATACAGGAAAAACTTAATAATCAAAGAATAGGTGGAGGCCATTTTAGAGATGGAAGTGCAGTGGTCAGGAGATATTGGACTGTACTAATAGCAAAAAAATTCCCAGATCTCATTGGTGTGACACCACCAAAATGTATTTCTCAGTTACACAAAGTCCACTGTGGAGCCAGGTAACTCTCCAAGGAGATTGTCCTCACGTGACAAGTCAAGGTTGAGGTCAATGGAGACTTCATTATCCTGAATTTGCAGCCTCCCAGGAGGTGAGGAAACAAAGTCTAGAGAGTTAGACACAGCTTCTCACAGCCTCGGCCCATTTGTGACACAAGTCTTTCCCTCATAGCTCACTGGCTGGAATTAATCACACAGCCCTCCCCAACTGTAAGGGAGGCACGAAAGTGCAATTGCTTCTCATGGATATGAGTGAGCACTAGAAGTCCCCACCAAATATAGGTTGGGAAGACTAAGAGACTAGTCCAGAAGAAACAATCTCTAGGGAGAAATGCATCTGTGAATAGAAATAGAGGAAAGAGCCGAGAGAACAGAACTGAATGGATAAGAGCTATTTTCAGATCGTATCTGCAGCTCTGATTAATAAAATCCTAAATGCACATATTGATATATTCTACTGCAGAAACTCTGTAATCACCTCTTCAATGGGAAGAGAAATGTACGCAATTACTATATTTACATGCATAATTATCTTCTGCTTATACTTTAATTCATGGTCAACATGCATCTACTGGATTCCTCCAATGTGCAAGAAACACACTAAGCTCTAAGCACATTCAATCTAAAATATAAAAATAAAATGACATTTGAAGAAGATTTTACAAATCATCATGAAAATATCAGAAACATTTGAGATTCTCAGCTCCATTTATTTTTTTAAAAGATAGATTGATTTTGAGGTGAGGGTGCAGAGGGAGAGGGAGAGAGAGAATCTGAAGCAGACTCTCCACTGAGCCCAGAACCCTATGTAGGCCCATCTCACAACCCTGAGATCATGACCCAAGCAGAAATCAAGAGTCTGACACTTAACTGATAAGCCACCCAGGTGCTCCTTAACTCTGTTTATAAAGAAATCAGAGTAACCATTCTTTCAGTATGTATTGCATTCTGGATTTAACACGTCAGCTATGCTTTAGCAATTCCCCATTCCTTATATATGGGGAAGGAGGGGTTGTGGAAAAGAGCACTTTTTCCAGAAAGTGCAGCTCAAGAGCTGTTTACTGAGCCTCTTACTCTGGGCTAATAACTGGGGCACAGTTGTAACTGGGGAACTCCTGTCTCCCTAACCTTCGGACTCTGCTTTCAAGATCCAGCCTGTGATCAACGGGGAGAATGAGTTTCTATAACCTTATTCACTGCATCGAAACATAGATATGAACACATTATTTCTGAACATTTATTTAGAGTTTACAAAGGCCCTATAAATTCATTATTTCATTTCATCTCTGTAACAATCCTCTGAAATAAGAACTATTTAATGAATGAAGGACAAAACCTGGAGAAGTTAGGGAATAGGCCTTTGAATATACTTCTAGTCCCAGGCCTGGGACACAATTCTCCTGACTCGAGTGTTCCTTTACTACCCAATAGATTCATCTTGCTCCCCAGAAAGAACCTTGAATATTATGGATGTTTAAAAAATTGAGGTAAAGGAAAATATATAATAACAAAAAATAAGTGTTCATGATATCGTAGTGAATGAAGAAAGAGTAAAATTTTATATGTGATCACAATGACATGAAAAGATGCCCAGTGAACTGTAGCAAAATTCTCCAGATGGCATTAAGAGAGCACTGGGACTGCTGATATCTTTTTTTTTTTTTAAGTTTTATTTATTTATTTATTTATTTATTTATTTATTTATTTATTTGAGAGAGAGAGAGAGAGAGAGAGAGAGAGAGTACATGCAAGCAGGGGGAAGAGGCAGAGTGAGAGAGATAGACTTTTTTTTTTAAGATTTTATTTATTCGGGCAGCCCAGGTGACTCAGTGGTTTAGCACCGCCTTCAGCCCAGGGCATGATCCTGGAGACCCGGGATCCAGTCCCACGTTGGCCTCCCTGCATGGAGCCTGCTTCTCCCTCTGTCTATCTGTCTGTCTGTCCATCTCTGTATTATTCTCATGAAAAAATAAAATCTCTAAAAAAAAAAAAAGATTTTATTTATTCATGAGAGACACACAAAGAAAGGCAGAGACATAGGCAGAGAGAGAGAGAAGCAGGCTCCCTAAAGGGAGCCAGATGCAGGACTCAATCCCAGGACCCCGGGATTAGAACCTGAGCCAAAGGCAGACACAGTCAACCACTGAGCCACCCAGGTGCTCTGAGATAGTCTTAAGCAGACTCCACACTGATCAAGGAGCCTGATGTGAGGCTCCATCTCACAACCCTAAGATTAGGGCCTGAGCCAGACACTCAGGCTGCCAACACCTTTCTAAAGGTAAGGTTTGACACTTAATGCTTCTTTGTTCATTTTTTGATCCCCTTTCCTTTTCTCCACCTCTTTCAGCCTAACTTAAACCTCAACTCAAATTAATTTTCAAAAGCCAGACTCAAGTAAGCCACATCTATTGCTTTCAAAATGACTCCAGAATATTTTCTAAGCTAAAGCCACTGGAGTGCACAGAGGCCATGAATTTAATAAGTGAAAGTGTCATAGTGACAAGGGTGACAAATTTGACAGAGACAGAATAATGAGCACAACCTAGGGATTAGGAGGAGCACAAGCGCTTGTTTGCTAATAGCTTTAGACAAACAATCAGCAGATACATTTCAAAGGGAAAGTCTGAACCAAATGGATGGATCAACCCTCTTTAGATCCTGACGCAAGCCATTGAGACAATTGGGGAAATTTGAACACTGACTGAATAGTTAATGATATTAATGTTAAAACAAATTTTTAGTGCAATAATGGTTTTGTGGTTTTGTTTTTCTAAAGAGTTGTCGTTCCTTAGTGTTACATGCTGAAATATTTACAGGAAAAATTATATGGTGTCTGGAATTTAAAATAATCTGAGTCGGGGGAGGGAAAGGAAAGAGGCACACAGAAGAACAAATTGAACTAAGTAACCATTGAAGCCCAGGTGATGAGTACAAGAGGGATCATTAGACAATTCTATCTACTTTTGGTTAGTTTAAACTTTTCTAAAAAAGAAGCTTAGGGGCACCTGAGTGTCTCTGTCCGTGGAGCATCTGACTGTTGATTTCCAGTCTTGATCTCAGGGTTGTGAGTTCAAAGCCCATGTTGGGCATGGAGCCTACTTAAAAAATAAATAATTAAAATGTAAAAAATTAAAAATAAGCTTAAAAATAGAAGTCTGCAACATCTTTAGTATAACTATAGTTTTTGTCTCACCAGCATCCCTTTCTCCTTTCGAAAAATAACCGCTGCCCCCACTATGCAGGAAACTGGCCCCCCTCCATTTGGTTCTGTTAGGACCAGCAGCCACCATCCACAGGAGTCACACCAGTGACCCCATCCATGAGACTTAATCGGGCCTTACCAGAGCACTTGGGATTTTATGTGTGGCCCTGAAGAGAGAGAAGCTCTGACTTTTCTCTGGGATTTCTCACTAAGATGATTGAAACCTGGAGTTTCTGGTGACCTTTCTCAAGATTTCTCCATCTCACAGTAGGAGAAAATGAACCCATCCCAACACTCAGAAACAGGAGAGTGGGGATGAGGCAGGGTGGGAGAGAGACTAGGGGGAGAGAAAGAGAGGAGAACAAAAAGACAGGATGACAAGTTTTCGATCTCTGGATCCAGTGTCCACTTCTAACCGAAGTTACCTGCTAAGCAGGGAGCTACTACAAAGGCTTTCAATGCCAGAGGCTGACCTTAGTCTAGATCTCTTACTGGAACTCCACACTCCAATAACTTTGCGAATGTGATTGACTAAAGGAATTGAAGATGGGAAGATTTCCCCCAGAGGGCCAGGAGGGCCCAATATAATCATAAGGGTCCCTATTAGAGGAAGGTGAAAAGGTCAGAGCAAGGAATGTGAGGCAGAAGCAGAGGTGGGACTGGAGAGCTTTGAAGATGGCAGATGGCGGGGTGGTGGGGAGCATGACTTGAGGAATGCAGGTGGCCTCTGAAAGCTGAAAAGGCAATGAAACAGATTCCCCTAGACCTTTCAGAGGGAGCACAGCCCTGCCAACACCTTGATTTTTAGGACTTCTGACCTCCCAGATTGTGAGATAATAAATCTGTGTTGTTTTAGGTGACTAAATTTGTAGTCATTGGTTACAGCAGGTATAGGAAATGGGTAAACCCATTGTCTACTCAACATCTGTCCCTGGGCGTCTCACAGACATCTCATACTCGATGTATCCAGAGTGAACTCCCCATCTTCACCCCAAACTTGCCACATGCACAGTCCTCCCTCTTTCAACCTATGGCAACTTTATCCTTCCACTACTTCAGGCAAACACTTCAGAGCTATCCTAGACTCCTCTCACACACCATATCACCTCCTTCAAAACCAAGGTAATTTCCCCTTTGAAATGTAGCCAGATCAGGACTCTTTCTCAGCACACACATACTATGCTGCCACCAGCCCATTCCCAGCTACCACCTTGTCTCCCCAGAAGTGTAGCAATAACCTTTACGCAGGTCCTCTTTCACCCTTGTGCCGTTCTGGTCTACTGTCAACATAGCAGCCGACTGAATCCTTTTAAAATCTTAAGTCAGGTCACTCGTCCACTCAGAACCTTGTACGGCTTTCCTTTCCGCTCAAAGTAAAAGCCCATCAGCCCTCTCCTGTCGTTCTCCTCCACTCACCTTGCAACCACTATAGTGGCCTGGAAGCAGCTCTGGCCTGAGGCCTTCAAACCACCCTTGTCTGGAATGCTGGTCTTGCAATTATCTGCTAACTCCCTGCTCTAAGCCTTTGTCCATGCATCACTGTGGCCATAAATCTTACCCTGACCAACTCTACTGCAGCCATGTACCCCCATGCAGTGCCATGCATCCATTGGCACTCTTAGTTTTCTTTTACTGCCCTTCTTTTTCCTTTTTTTGTAATACTTATCCATTTTCTAACATATTATATAATGTACATATGCATTATGTTTATTCCATATTTTCTGTCTTTCCCTGCTAGAACATAAGCTTCGTGAGGGCCGAGAATTTGGCCTTGACTTGGACTGATATATTCCAAGTACCTAGAATAATGCCTGGCATATAGTAGTTGCTCACTAAATACGAGTAGACTGAAAGAATGAATACGTGAAAGCTAATTTTAGCTCCGGTCCAGACACTTGCAACCAGAAAACTCCTCATACGCATCTATTGACCTGAGTTGTCATTCTTGCTAGAAGACTCTGATGGTGATTGATGGTTTACACCACCCTCCTTTGGAGAAAAGGTGAGCACTGCTACTTGTGATCACTGTTCATGCATCTGGATAAATATACGCATCGATATATTTCCCATTATATTTCCCACATTATAAGGGCTTTCATTTTGCTGGGGATGCATTTGTTATTTTTAGGGCTTGTTATGGTTTGTGACTTTGCCATTTAGGTTCTGCCAAACCCTGTGCTTCTGAGAACTGCCATCTGCGGCATTTACCAGGCACCTTGTCCCAGCATTGTGCCTCTACACGATCCAAAACACAGCCACAGGCCTCGTCATCAGCTCTGATGGGCTTCCTCGTGTCCCACACCACTTACCTTTTTCCTTCAACTCTCTTATGGAGGGTTTCCCCCTCTAATGAGTTCCCATAAATGTGTATCAGAGTTAAAAATACAAAATCCAAGCCAAAGATTTATCTGATGTAACAGAGAGCACCATCCAATCCCAGGAAAAAAAAGAATATATAAAACCACTAATAATGATAACTGTTTATTTAATTTTCACTCGAACATTATTTTGATCTATATAATGTCAAAACATAGAATAAAACTAAAATTAACCAAGCAAATTAATTTTCTAATTCATTAAAAAAAACATTTTTCGGGGGCATTTCAACACCCCAAGTCTGAGTTATCTCAGCTTCTTGGGATAAAATTTTATAGACAGAAGTTTAGTTCAAGGCTGGGAAAAAGCACTTGCTTTTTGATACGTGTTGCAGAAGAATAGGAGCATATGATGCTGACTCTGATAGAAACTTCCTGACTTTCCTGAAAAGTATCAAGACAAAGAACACAGGTTTTCATTTTTGCTTGAGTCTATAGCGAGTTGGTTGCAATGTAACTGGTCTACATACTTTTGAACTATGCTGCCTATGTGTCATTGGGACATTTTACTGATCATTCTCTTATATATTTCTTCTCTACTCGTTGCCTTTGTTTCAATTGTGGTAAAATGTACATGATACAAAACTTACTGTCTCAATCATTTTTATACATGCAATTCCATAACATTCAGTGCACGCATCGCTGTTTCCCAAACTTCTCAGTTTCTCAAACAGAAACTATACTTGTTAAATAACTCACCTTCCCCATTCCTCCTAGCTCCTGGCCAACTCTACCTAAACTCCATTCTGCCTTTACAAATGTGCCTATTCTAGGTATCTCACGTAAGTGGAATCATATGGTATTTGTCTTTTTGCGTCTGACTTTTTTTAAAAAAAACAAAGATATTATATATTTATTTGAGAGAGAGAGCATGCACAAGCAGGGGGGAGGGGCAGAGGAAGAGGGAAAAGCAAGCTTCCGGCTAAGCAGAAAGCCTGATGTGGGGCTCAATCCCAGTACCCTGAGATCATGACCTGAGCTGAAGTCAGATACTTAACCACCTAAGCCACTCAGGTGCCCCATGTGTTTGGCTTATTTTACTTTTATATGTTTTCAACGTTCATCCATGCTATAGCATGTATCAGAATTGTATTCCTTTTAACAAATGAATAATATTCCATTGCATGCATACACCATATTTTGTTTATATAGCTCTCCATTACCTTCTAGAAACAATGGGGTTGATTTTTTTTGGGGGGGGCGTAGTCAATCTGTTTTTTTTAAAGATTTTATTTATTTATTCATGAGACAGAGAGAGAGAGAGAGAGAGAGAGAGAGAGAGAGAGAGGGGCAGAGACAGGCAGAGGGAGAAGCAGGCTCCATGCAGGGAGCCCGACGTGGGACTCGATCCTGGGCCTCCAGGATCACGCCCTGGGCTGAAGGTGGCGCTAAACCGCTGAGCCACCTGGGCTGCCCTAGTCAATCTGTTTTTAATGCTTTGGACATATTCCTTAATTTTGCTTTTTTAAAAAAATTATTTATTTATTCATGAGAGACACACAGAGAGGCAGAGACACAGGCAGAGGGACAAGTTGCTCCCCTGCAGGGAGCCTGATACAGGACTCAATTCCAAGACCCTGGGATCACAACCTGAGCCCAAGGCAGATGCTCAACCACGGAGCCACCCAGGTGCCCCATTAATTTTGCTTTTATCTTTCATAACCAGATACGGTGACATGAGGATGGAATATGCAAATTTTAACTCTTGAAAACTAAGAGTCCCATTGGAGAGACAGTCAAGTAAACAGATTACTACAGAGGCACTGCGACAGACTACGACAGACTATGACAGACTACGAGACCACAATGGAAAGAGTAAGTAACTCTGGCAAGAGGAGCTAATTAAGTTTTCAGTGAGGCAGCCGCATCTGACCAGGGTTTGGAGGGTGACTGGAAACTCTCCATCAGAGAAAGTAGAGACAAGAGGCCCTCAAAGCACAGAGAATCACACATGTTGAGACATGGGGAGAAAAAAAGAGGGCATTTTTGGAGAGCAGCACATAATTAAGAGACCAAAATCAGAAAATAGGCTCCCGAACCTCCTTGACAGTCTTAATGGAGGTTGATATCCAAAGTGCCCTGAATTTCCTCAGACTTCATGACCCAGTGGTTCAGGGTGAGATCTCCTGAGTGGTAATAACCCAGCGCTTTCTGCCTCACTGTCCCACTCCTGGGCCCCACCAAAGCTGTCCCATGAATCTGGGAGTCTCCATTCCCACACTCCCACTCTTCTCAGATATCCTACCTTCAAGGTCACTTGATGAGGCATCTCACAGTACAGCTGTGGGAACACTGAGGCTGTGCCAGAGGCCCTCGGATGTTGCACTCCTTGTACACCTGACTATGTCTGGCGACATGGAGAACTGATCAGCCCAAGGCTCTGTGCATCTCTCCTGCACTCTGGGCCCACCTTGGCACCTGTAAGTTCCCCATTTTAGCCTTACAGCTCCTTTCTCCAAAAGGCTAAGACCTAAACCTGGGGGCCTGATGGGTGCCCTGCACAAAATTTCTTCCTGAAAGTTCTCCAATAACCTCTTCCATTCAGTTTTTCCCTCAACAAATATTAATTCACTATCTAATATGCCAATAAAAGACAGAGTTAAAAAGAAGATGGCATGTCCCTCTTCTCATGAAGTTTATTTTATTTTCTAGCCTGTGTATGTGTGGAGGGGAATGCAAACAAGACACAGCAAGGTCATTTTAGCAGGTGATAAATTGAATTATGAAGGGAGGGAAAATAATACAGGAGCATGGAGGAGCGTGCCTGATGTGTGCAGAGTGACTGGCCAGGGAAGGTGGAGTTTGGAGTGGGCCTCCAGTGCTCAGCTGTGATGTAACCAGGCCCTCCTGCAAGACACTCTGAGAACAGAAACCCTATGTTCTTACAGCTTACAACCACCCGACCAAATTCACATCACATGGCCTTGTTTCCTATGCATAATTTTCTCTTTTGATCAGAACCTCCAGAAAAACCATGAGAAGACTGACAGCAACTCAACATTTTATTTGTATGAATAGTCTATAAATGTCACTTTCTTAGAATTACAGAATTAAACTCAGAACAGAGTTATGAAACTCCTTTTAAATAGTAACTAGTAGGGATGCCTAGGTGGCTCAGTGGTTGAGCATCTGCCTTCAGCTCGGGGCATGATCCTGGGGTCCTGGGATTGAGTCTCACATCAGGCTCCCCATGGGAGCCTGCGTCTCCCTCTGCCTATGTCTCTGCCTCTCTCTCTCTGTGTCTCTCATGAATAAATAAATAAAATCTAAAAAAAATAGTAACTAGTATTTTTTAAAGACATGTTACATACTAATAATATTTCAGGTTTAAGTTAAATTTTTCAACATTCATTTTTATCTCCATATATACTGAAAGCAATAATATGTCAATAATAGAAGGAAAAACTTTTGGCTAGTCATTTTTTAAGGGCAACTCCTTGCTTCCTACCTGGTCTATGTCTGATGTGAGGTCACCCAGTCTTTTTGGATGAGGCCCCACAGTGGAGTAATCAGCTCGAGGAAGTAGGGAGTATAGCCTCTGTAGGTATCCTGGATACCCAAGAACCTTCTGCTAGTGTTGGGAGGTCTGAGGGTCTTCACGTCCGCCAAGCTCCAGGAGTTTGTAAGCACTATTCAAGCACTACTGTTGATTGAACAGTACTGGAATGGGCCTCTCCATTACTGACAAGCCCCAGCTTCCCCAAGGGAAACCATTCTCAGAGGACCAGAATCTCTGGAGAGGGCAGAATGGCTCACCAGCAGCAGGTGCATCACGCCAAGGTCAGAAGGAAGTCAGTCTTGCTGTTTCTCCTCTAATCTTTGCCTATGTTTGAGATAAGCTGGGCCCATGCCAGGCTGGCCACCCACTAAGCCAAATTGGGTCCAAGACTGATTAACCCAGTCTGGCGGCCAGGATCAGGAGTCTGGCCAGATCATCACTTAAAGTTCCCTAGGGTACCAATTGGTCCTAAGCCTGGAACTCCTGTCAACTCTTGACATCAGCCTCCTCCCACGTCTCACCCCCAGTCTCTCTCTCCTCTCTCTCTCTCTCTCTCTCTCTCTCTCTCTCTCTCTCTCTGACACACATTGCATTTTACATTTCAACTATTTTCCCATGGTCCCTATTCTCCCTCTCATTCATGTACCCACACTGCCCCCCTTGCCTGAAACAATCTCTTCTCTCTCACCTGGTGAATGCCCACTTAATCCTTCCTAACTCAGCTCAGATATCCATCACCTCCTCTGGGTGACCTCTCTTGACAATTCCAGTCCGGGTCAGGTCTCCTTCCCATGATAGCCCATATTACACTATGTGGAAAGGCAATGGAAATGAAATTAGTCATAGATCTGTTTATGTCACAGAAATAAGATCCTAAATATAGGGGCTCGTGATGTCTTACTCACTTTTTCCTGTAGCACCTTCCATATAGGAGATTCTCTGTCAGGGTTGACCAAATGAAGAAATAAGTAAATGACAGAAACTAAGTAAGACAGCTCAAGATGGCTGGCCAAAACTGAATCAGATTTCTGGTCATTTTCAACTGGTTACTAGTCACATGGTTCATAGATGAATTAGCCCAATTTAAGATATAGAATCAAACACTTGTTCCAGTGCCTAATGAATCAATTGATTAGATCACTTGGAACTGTTCGCAGGACTCTTTATAAAGACAGAAAATCTGCAGGATGCTTGGGTATCTCAGTTGGTCGAGTGTCTGACTGTTCATTTTGGCTCAGGTCATAATCTCAGGGTTGTGAGATTGAGCCCCATGTCAGTTCTGCATGAAGCCTGCTTAGGATTCTCTCTTTCCTTCTGTGCTCCCCTGTGGCTCACTCTCTCATTCTCTTCCCCGCATCCCCCAAAAAAAGAAAAGAAGTCCTGCAATATACTTTTCCCCAGAATCTCTCTTTGTGAGTACAGTCATTTAATTATGGGATTGGGTTTAATTTTTTTTTAACTTAGGGAGTTGTATTTTAATAAACAATACTATGCAATATATACTAAAAAGATTTTTTCAATATCAAGTTATTTATTTTCTTAAAACAATTCCCATATACAAGAACTCTACATCTTAATAATGTTTTCATAATAATCCTCATAATTCGTGCTCATTTACTATTGGAAAATAACTGGCAACATTTGCCAGATGGCAAAGAGAGGGAAGAGAAGGGGTTGTCTTACATGCTCATGAATGAATCATATTCAATTCCTTCCTCCATTGTCTCTTCCTACTTGAGACCCAGTATGAGTGGAGGGTGGAGATGAAGGGAGCGATGTCAGGATAGAGTTACCACTGATATACATAGTATCACAAACTAATAAATAACTCATAAGTCTTCCCCTTCTCCCTCTCCTTTCCTTCTCCTGCCATTTCCTCCACAGGGTCAGTGACAATTTTGAAACAGGCTGGTCTCACATTAGATCCAGGGAACTTTGGCTATGAATTCATAATGGCCCTCGAGATGTGATTGGAGACGACCCACTTGATCAGACGCAAATAAAAAGCAGATGTCTGTAATGAGAATGTTTCAGCCAAGATTCAAATCTACCCCAAAGCAGCAGAGGACAAGGACACTTGCTCAACTGGAACAGTCACCTACATATTATAGTGGGGGAAAACCTTGATCCCATTCCAGGAAGTCTTCACAGACCGTTAAAGATTAGGTCATTCCTCATGTGGCCCCAGTAAGCCTCCACTCACTCCATATGCAGGAGAAGCCTAAGATGGGCTGGGAGAGGCTGAAAGCTACTCTAACCTGTTTCTACTGCCAACAGTTCCCTGCAACCTTTTCTTTCACTGGGCTTTGTAATATACCTCCCTTCCTCAGAACCGAGGGAGGGAGAAGCCTAAGTCATACCCACGCATTCCAGCTGCTCAATCATCAGAGAGGAGTTTCTGCACTACCAAGCTATCTGACCACCACTCTCGATCCACAGTTTGCAGCAAGGGCCTGAAGTTTTCTTCAAAAGCCTAAAAATCCAAACACACCTGTCTACTCAAATGCCAGTTCGTAAACAAATAGCATTAACTGATTTTGTAAGAGGACCTCTACCTATTCCCATCGTTAAAAAATCTACCTTGCCACTCCAGAATTCACTTATATATCCTCTTTTCCTTCCTCTGCCCAGAATATTACTAAGAAAAATTATAAAGATGATAAGAATAAAGTAAATAGTGAGCTTCCTCATCTCTCTACCATATGACCTAACAAGTTAAAATGAACATGGAAACATTTAATTTGATCTTTGTAATAGATCTGACACTCATTAGTTTTTTATTATTTAAATTCAATTAATTAACATACAGTGTGTTATTAGTTCCAGGGATAGAATTTAGTGACTCATCAGTTGCATATAACACCCAGTGCTCATTATGCATGTGCTCTCCTTCATGCATGTGCTCTCCTTCATGCATGTGCTCTCCATCATCTCCAGCAACCCTCAGTTTGTTTCCTAGAGTTCACATCTCTCTCTCTCTCTTTTTTTAAAGATCTTATTTATTTATTCATTCATGAGAGACACAGAGAGAGATGCAGACACATGGGCAGAAGGAGAAGCAGGCTCCCTGTGGGGAGCCTAATGCGAGACTCAATCCCAGGACCTCGGGATCACAACCTGAGCCAAAGGCAGATGTTCAAAAAAAAAAAAAAAAAAAAAAAGGCAGATGCTCAACCACTGAGCTACCGAGGTGCCCAAGTTCACATCTCTTATAGTTTGTCTCCCTATCTGATTTCATTTTGTTTTTTCCCTCCCTTCCCTTATGCTCCTCTGTTTTGTTGCTTAAATTCCACATATGAGTGAGATCATATGATAACTGCCTTCCTCTAGTTGATTTATTTCACTTAGCATAATATCCTCTAGTTCCACCCATGTTTTTGCAAATGGCAAGATTTTGGTTTTTTTGGACTACTAGGTATTACTTCAAAGATAGTAATGTAGTGATCCAAAGGGGAACCTGCATCCCAATGTTTATAGCAAAATGTCCAAGCTGTGGAAAATGCCAAGCTGTGGAAAGAGTCCAGACGTCCACTAACAGATGAATGGATTATGACTTATTTTTTAAAAACCTAGCACTAGGGATGCCTGGGTTGCTCAGCGGTTGAGCATCTGCCTTCGGCTCAGGGTGTGATCTTGGGATCCGGGATCAAGTCCCACATCAGGCTCCTTGTGGAGAGCCTGCTTCTCCCTCTCCCTGTGTCTCTGCCTCTCTCTATGTCTCTCATGAATAAAAAAATAAAATATAAAAAAAACCTAGCACTATTACTACATATGAACTTAGAAATGTAAGATTTCTAATGCAGATAGAAGATTGTTTATATGGTAAAGGGAAGAAGCTAGGTAAAAGTGATTTTAACATTTTAGAGAAAAAGGGTAGATAAATTCTTACTCCCCATAAATAGAGGAAGACCATTGTTATTTTTTTATTTTTAAAGATTTTATTTATTTATTTGAGACAGAGAGAGCAAGTACCAGCAGGGGGAGGGCAGAGGGAAAAGCAGATTCCCCAGTGAGCAGGTAATCCAATGTGGGGCTCAATCCCATGACACCAAGATCATGACTTGAGCTGAAGTCAGAAGCTTAATTGAGCCACCCAAGTGACCCCAGATCATTTTTTTTTAAAAAAGCGTTACTATGTTATCACTTCACCACCTAAAAATAACATTAACTCCTTACTATCAAATATCCAGTATTTTGTGTACAGTTTGTTTGAATAAGAGTCCAAATAAAGTCCATACATTTTGATTGTACAGCATCTCTCTTAATTCTTTCCACTGGTACATTCCTGATCTGGGGGATAAATGAAGACATGGGACATGAGGTATAAAGAAGCACCCTAGTCAGTGCAGTGGATGAACCCAAGGGAGATTCTGAGGAAATAATAAGGAAAATGAAAGAAGCACTGGGGAAGGGTGTTCTGGCAGCAACGTGCTGATGGTGCTCAAGGATAGAAGATAGTTCTAGCTTATTCCATGGACCATGGACCTAAATTTGACTGGCTCAAGAACATGGCTTGATTTACATTTCCACTCAACAGGTGTCACCTTCATGTTTTTTTTCAGAATCCAGGCAAAAGAGACTACATGTCTGTGTTTCTAAGGTCACGCTGGACTAGGCCACGTGGCAGTGTCAGTAGTTCACTGGGCATCAAGACCCCGTGCAGTGACAGCAGTGAGCTCCCTCACCATCAGGCCACATCTGTGTCGCTTCCCACACTGCCTCTGACTCTTCCATACCCTTCTCCTTCCTCCTTCCCCAAGCCCCAACCAAAGTGCTTGTTCCTATAGGTGTGAGAGTATAATTAAGCTGATGGCAGCAGTCGGAAACTTGGAATCGGAAGCCTTGGATTTGAGTTCTGCTGGCATTCACTGGCTGTAGGACCCAAGGCAATACGCTCCCTCTCACTTCCCTCATCCTAGAAAAGGAATAAGTAAGAGTCAATCTGGATGCAAGTAGTTATGAGGATCAAAAATGTTAACAGTGAGCTTCTCTACAATACCACAGGGATGCTGATGCTGATGAGGATAGTAATTTACATGCATATGAATGTGAATGACCATTAAATGGCCTTTATCTTGCAGGTAAAGTTTATTCTTTAAAAGGAAGAGTTGTTCAAACCAAATGAATCTCTTATCAGTGAACTCTGTGGAGAGTGTTCAGCCAGTTCCTCTGACCCCCACCCCCCCTTTGTGAGGTGGGGCTGGTCAGGCCCTTTGTTTCTGGCCTCATTTTTATTTCAAAGACAAATGTGGTTTCTAGGAGGAAGGAAGACAGGCAAGTAGCACATCTTCCCGTGTCTTTGGTTATCATTTCCATTAACTCTTGGCGCTCAGGAGCATTGGAGATGCCTAGAACCAAAGTCCATATTTAATGTCTTGAGATAAATAAATTTAAGGATTAAAGTCCAGAACGACCAAGGGCTAAACTGTACAGTACCTCATGTCATAAAATTCTGTGTTGAAAAATTCTAATCAGGGCAGCCCCGGTGGCGGTGGCGCAGCGGTTTAGCGCCGCCTGCAGCCCAGGGCGTGATCTGGAGACCCAGGATGGAGTCCCACGTCAGCCTCCCTGCATGGAGCCTGCTTCTCCCTCTGCCTGTGTCTCTGCCTCTCTCTCTCTCTGCATCTCTATGAATAAATAAATAAAATCTCTAAAAAAATTCTAATCAAAGCTGGAGAATCTGGCAATTAGCTACAGAGAACAGAAACCTGCCTGAGGTTCAGGGACTATGTTGCTTCATTAATTTCTTAAACATCTTGAGTTTTCACTGTCCCTTCTATTACTCGCTCTAGCAATGCACTACGAATTGATCGATTATGAAAAGTAAAAAAGCCTTGGTTTCTTCTTTATTTCTTTCCTTCCTTCCTTCTTTCCCTCCTTTCTTCCTTTTGCTCTTCCTTTCTAAAAATTGTGAAATAATAGCTTTTAAACATCAGTTTAAATACAAAATGAAAATAAACAAATGTCAACGTGTCCTGAATTCTTCATTGCTTGTGATTGTACTGCATGACAAGAACCCATCCCAAGGTGGCAATTAGATTTTATCTACAAATGGAAGTGGGGGGATGGGAATAGGTGGTAGTCTCAAAATTTCACCAGAACAACAAGGCAACTCACGTGATCAGTTAGACAAAAATTATTCAAACGGTTGGCCAGGTTTACTATCTGATTAAGTAAATTCTGACACTCAGTGAGGTGGCTGTCCATTTTCTTTGCCTCTCTGTGGCCAGAAATTCAGGCATGCAAACTGGAGCAAGAAGGAAAGCAGAAAATAAACGGATAAAGGACACGTAGAATGTCTCTGTTGGTGATCACCATGGTAGAGGACAGAACACACAAGAATGCCCTCCCCCACCGCCCAGTCCTTTGTCTCCATCCCCCCCCCCACCCGCCCCAAGTTTTCACAGATGGTTATGTGAGTTGCTCCAGAACTAATACAAGGATAGGGGCTGGAGGCAGAGAAACACGGCAGCAGTGCTGGTGATAAAGCGGTAAGGCTTTTGGCTCCAGCAAACACCTTCCAATCGGCACAGCAACAATAGAAACTTGCTTCAGGCAGGGCGCTGTCCCACATTTTAACTGGCCCCTGAGCAAATATCCCCGAACTTCACAGATGTTCGCAGCAATCTGACCTGAATGTAAATACATGCTCTTTTGAATCACCTCCCTCCCCCATTAAATGAAGTTAGGGACGCACACCCAGCGAGCAAAGGCACAGCCAGAAGCAAAGCAGGAAGCCTCCCCCACCAGAGAGGGGAGATAAGCATCACAGAAGCGAATGGCTTTTACTGAAGGGCATTTCAAAGCCCATACAGACATATGTGGCATATTTGTGAATTCTCCGTCTATAAACGCGTACCTTCACACATCAAAACTGGATTGTTCACCAGCAACAGAAGGTGGTAAGAACAAAGCGAAAGCTACTAAATAGCAGAAAATACTTCCAACGGATACAACAGACAAAGAGGATCATGACCCTTAATACACCGAGAGCTGAGAAAGCCCAGCAACAGAAAAACCGGCAGACGATGTGTGCAGGAAGACCACAGAGAGAAAACCAAAAATAACTAGTCATTAAATGAATTTCACTGCACAAAGTGATATATATGTTTTTTAGCTCCATAACGGTAAGATTAAACACAAGAGCCTTATGATTCTGAATAAAGGTGGTCTTTTTTTCAGGCTGCAACAAAAGAAATGTGGAATGTTTACGGACAGGGAAGTACTCACACAAAACATGATACAGGTACACTGCAGCAGCTTCTGCCGGCTTTAAGATGAATCCATTAGAATCACGAATGTTGACATGCAAGAATGTTCAAGGAATTTTTGAGTAGAAAATGTAGTTTGCAAATGCATATGCTATTATGCATAGCATAATCTCAAATTGGTGAAAGGGAAAAAAATTATTCCTACATAGTTGTGTGTATTCCCCAGAGAAGTAGCCTGAAAGAACACAAGCTGAATGTGAGAGAATCTAGGCTTTTATTTTATATATATATATATCTGTATCCATTTAACTTTTTTGTTTGTTTAAGTAATCTCTACACCCAGCGTGGCACTTGAACTCACAACCCCAAGATCAGGAGTCACATGCTCTACCCACTAAGCCAGCCAGGCGCTCCTTGGTTGAATGTTTTATATTACAAATGTATTATTTTAGTGATTGAGAAAAAAATTTTTTAAGATCTTATTTATTTATTCATGAGAGACCCACAGAGAGAGGAAGCAGAGACATAGGCAGAGGGAGAAGAAGGCTCCCCACAGAGAGCCCAATGAGGGACTCGATCCTAGGACCTTGGGATCATGACCTCAGCAGAAGGCAGAGATGCTCAACTGGTGAGCCACCGAGGTGTGCTCAGTGATGGGGAAAATCTAAACTGAGTTTGCTGAGGCTGGAAAAGTGGAGAATTGTTGTGCTTTAGTCTTCAATGTCAAGGCAAATTGTTGGAGGTGAGATGACATTCTGATGGTTGTTGATTAGCTTAGCTGCACAGTGTAGTGTTAACTTGGAGGATCCACTAATTTGTTAATTACTGTCCGTTAACTAACATGCGTGGAAAAGAAGAGGCAGACATGGCCCTGTCCTACATGTGCACTCACTCTTACGCTGATAACTGTGTTAATGAAACAGTTCTCTCCCCAACTTCACTTTCCCCCTTTTCATCAAGCATGACACCCATCTGCCCAAAGATCTCCATTGACTTCCCATCTCAGAGAAAAAGTCAACATCGTTACAATGGTCTACAGAGGCCCATGGCCTCCTGTCACCTATGTGAGTGCACATCCTACCCTCTTCCCCAGGTCCCTCCACCCTTCAGGCCTTTCTTCCGACATAGGACACATCTCTGCTTCTGGCCTTGGCCTTTGCTCTTCTCTCTGCCTGGAGGGCTCTTGCATCAGCTATCTCCATGGCTCTCACCATCACTTGCCTCAGGGCTTTACTCAAATTTTCCCTCTATCCCAATATTCCCTATCTCCCTCCTTAGCTTTATTATCACCATCTAACATTCTTTATGTGTTTTGTTTATTTCTTGCCTGACAAAGATCTTCTCCCTGATTGTTCTCCTCCAAGCCCCCTTCTTGACTAGGCTCAACCTTGGCCTATAAATATTTGAACACACACTAACACACTTCCTAATAGCTCATATCTCTAGGAGGACCTTAGTCACTGCCACCCTCTCTTAAAAGTGTCTATCTGAGAAAACTCAAGGCACCTGAAAGAATTTACTATTTGTTCCTACAACACATGAAGACAGGGCCCCTGTTTCCCAGCCTCTGTGGAACAGTAGGTATCTAACGTCAATGAGCACTAGGTAACAAACCCTCACTTCCCTGACTCTACTGGACCCTTGGTCACCCCACTCCCTTGCTTCCTCGTTCTGTCTTTAAACTGCAATCACCTCTGTAAAATTGAAGTGGAGTTCAGCTCACACTGGACTCCTCCCTACTGCTGTAGTGTATTACTGATGAAAATCTGACCTTTCCATTTTAACGACTGTCCAGCCTTGCTTATCTTTGACATCTTCCACTGTAATGGAGAATGTACCCGTGGAACACCATTGGTAAATCAACACTTGTGTATGGGTGTAAGCCCCGAAGGCACACTTCGAGGCTGGGATAAGCCCCTCTAAGCTTTCGGATGAAATATCATTGCTCACTTCTCTCCTTAAACACCTGGCAAGTGACAGGTGGCTGAACATCACAGATCACACCAGCCTTTCAAAACTGATCTTCAGTTTGTTTTTAATCCTGATACAGCACCATCTGCTACATGCTTAGGATCATCCAGGAACATGCACGACCAAGCACACAATACTATGCAAGTGACAGATTACTGAAAGGTACTGGGTGGAAAGTATTTGCTTCCCAAGAAGACTCTTCATGATAATGGTGGCTTCCTCTACTCCCCACTCTTCATTTCCCTCCATGGTCCTGGTCCTGAAACTTCCCTTCAACTCCAGCTCACCCTGGGCCTCTCTGGGTTTCCATTCCCAGACCCTCACTGAAAGTGTTTTGGCTGTGAGTTCTACTCACTTCCTTCAGACGCAATCCAATGATGTCTTTTCAGTGTTTATTCTTTAGATTCTCTTAGGTGATCTGAGTGCTGCTAACTTCCCTCACCACACCCTCTCTCTTACTCTTCTCATTTTTTTTTTCAGTTGTGGCTTCTCACCATCTCTAAGTGGCTACAAATAGTCCCAGGTATAACCTGTTCCTTCCAACAAATGCTTT
Source organism: Nyctereutes procyonoides (assembly GCF_905146905.1). Taxonomy (NCBI): domain Eukaryota; kingdom Metazoa; phylum Chordata; class Mammalia; order Carnivora; family Canidae; genus Nyctereutes; species Nyctereutes procyonoides. The sequence goes on along the minus strand of NW_026575146.1, from coordinate 1,284,908 downwards.
ACAAGCAACTACTATGGGTGAAGCATTATGGAGTTTACAAAAGTCTAATACTCAAATGCTGTGTTCAAAGAGAGGGAGAAGGTGTATATTCATATGAAAAGTTAAAGTTTACTGCAGTGGTTGCTTTAATAATAATTTGTTGAATGTAGTGGTTATGTGGGAACATTCTTATAATAGCCAAGGTGATAACAAAATGTCACATGACTGACACAATCAATAAGTCAAAGTTCTCCATTTAGAACTATTAGCCTCTCTCATTGATGCATTTCTCACATCCTGTGTGTTTTCCATGAATATTCTAACATTAACCATGGTTAACAAAACTAACATACTTTCTTATGACATCCTCAAATCTATTTTCCAGCATTCTAAAAATTACCAGGGGGCAGCACCAACATTCTGATACTCAAGTATCCCTTAGATGGAGGTGCACACCCCATCTGTCACAGCAGCAGCTCCCGAGGTGTCCCTTCACTTTTCTGTGGTCACAGCCTAGGCCGGGCATCAGTAACCTCAACTTCCCTCTCCATCAGCTTCTCCTCCTTCTGTTCTACAAAAGGCATCACAGGAATGAAGAACTGGAAATTCTCCACAGACAACTTTTTAAAAGTATATTTTCGTTTTAAAAGCTTCTTGTCTTTTCCTGTTTTATTTATTTTTATTTATTTTTATTTTTTTTTTCTTTTCCTGTTTTAGGTAATGCTATCTTAAGAAACAGATTTGAAGGGCACCTGGGTGGCTCAGTTAGTTAAGCGTCTGACTCTTGGTTTCAGCTCAGGTTATATAATCTTGGGGTTGTGAGATCGAGCCTCGTGTCAGGCTCTGCACTCAGCCAAGAATCTGTTTGAGGTTCTCTTCCTCTCTCTCTCTCTCTCTCTGCCCCACCCTCTCTCTCTCTCTAAAATAAAATAAGTCTTAAAAAAAAAGAAAAAGAGAAATAGATTTGAGTTTTGGATTTCTAGTGAATAAAGTGTTTTAATCTTAAAAATATATGTTCTAGGGGCACCTGGGTGGCTCAGTTGATTAAACATTTGCTTTCAGCTCTAGTAATGATCCCAGGGTCCTGGGATCAAGCCCTACATGGGAATCCCTGCTCAGTGGGTAGTCTGCCTCTGCTTCTGCTTGTGTTCTCTCTCTCTCTCAAATGCGTAAATAAAACCTTAAAAAAAATTCGTGAAGGTGGCCAAGGGGTACAAACTTTACAAGTTATAAGATAAATAAGTCCTAAGAATGTAATGTCTGACATCTTGGTGACTACAGTTAATAATACTGTATTGTATAATTGAAAGTTGCTAAGAGAATAAATCTTAAAAATTCTCATCATAAGAAAACAAATTACCACACACAAAGTAAGTGTGGTAGTAGATATTTACTAAATTTATTGTGGCAATCATTTTGCAATATACATACACATATCAAATCATTTGTTGTATCACTAAAACTAATGTTATGTCAAAAATAGTCCTCCCCCCAAAAAAATTCTACTTCTATCTTTTTAAAGTTTATTTTATTTATTTATTTATTTATTTACTTACTTACTTACTTATTTACTTATTTATAATCTCTATATCTAATGTGGGAACTCGAACTCATAACCCCAAGATCAAGAGTCACATGTTCTTCTGACTGAGCCAGCAAGGTGCCCCTCTACTTCTATCTCATATTCCTAATATCTACCAACCCTCTAAACATGAGACACTACAGAATTTGCAGATAAAGTCCCAAGAGCCAATTCATATGGGCACTCTTGAAGCAAAATATCCTCCATTGGTAGAAGTCCTAAACACTCCCTTTCTCTAAATCCTTTTTTAGCTTCCAACTACCATAAATAATATATAGTAATATTTGCCAAAAGGAAAGCAAGAGTAGACTTTCAAGCAAGATGGAAGTTTCCATGGACAGAATTTTGGAGTACATCAGTGTCATGAGAAATTCATCCTTAAAACAGTTGACCTCTCCTTAGAGGCATGCTCCTCACAGTGTGGCTCATAGACCAGCACCATCAGCAAATCTAAGAAGCCTATTAGAAAATGCAGAATCTCAATCTCTACCCAAAACCTACTGAATTTCAATAGGATCCCTAAGTGATTCATAAACACAGTAACATTTAAGAAATACTATGTTAGATAACATAACTGTCACATAAATTGGATGTGAACTCAGATGAGAACTCTGGTCAACAGACCATTGTAGTTGATTTGAGTCACCCAATGAGGCACTGAAACATCACTCAATACCCATCTAGAAGCAAATGGTCGACTTGATGCTTTCTGGTGCAGCTGATTAGAACTTGAATTTTCCATCTTTTGTGGTGTGCCTTTGTTGCCTGCTGACTATTAACAGAACAGCAGGGTGATAATGGCTGAAAACCACAGCCCAGGATTAAGGGCTTCCTTGATGGGGCATGGGGACCAGTTGAATCATACCGAGACACCTCCACCCCCAGCCCTCAGTTAATACTTTCACACAGGTGAGGGTCTGCAAAAAAATGATCATCAAGGGAAGCTATGGAGGAAAAGGGCTCTTTGAGCAACCGTTGAATTAGGTGTGTACAGAAAAAGAAAGGAGGAGTGACAAAGGAGGAAGTGAGATAGGGACATTTGCTCGCAAATTTTGATGGACAAGGTAGATTTTTTTAGCACCAGAATGTTCAGGACACTCTTTCTCCTTCTGCAGCTGCTTATCAGCTCTTGGTCCTTCCAATATGTTCCTAGGCCTGAGCAAACATTCCCATTTTGCAATTGCCTGAGGCCATGGACTTCTTTCAGATCCCAGCCCTCTGAGAATTTGTCATTCCAGCAAAAATCTTGGTCTAGACAATTGCTTGTGACCTAATGCCAACTCTAAACCCAAGCTGAGAAATGTTTAATCAGATCAGACCAGAGGAATGCCATCCCACATCCCAGACGGGCCCCAGAAGCGAGGGTTACCATCTGAGAGAATGTAATCCCCAGAGAGCCAGGGTTTGAATCAAACTTACTACCACAGGATTGATTTGAAAAGAGGCACAGCCCTAATCTACCATGTAAGACCCACTATTAATGTTCCTAAAGAAAGGGAAGGTCTGGTAAAATGACCATGGAGGGCTGAATGGAAATAAAAGGAGCCCAACTCTGGAAAACAGTATGGAAGTTCCTCAAAAAGTTTAAAGTAGTTGCCCTACAATCCAGCAACTGCACTACCAGGTATTTATCCAAAGAATACAAACAATGATTCTAAGGGGCACCTGCATCCCAATGGTCATAGCAGCAAAGTCCACAATAGCCAAACTGCGGAAAGAGCCAAGATGTCCATCGAGAGATGAATGGATAAAGAAGATGTGGCATATATATGTGTGTGTGTGTGTGTGTATTCATATATAGGAATATTACTCAGCCATTAAAAAGAATGAAATCTTGTCATTTTCAATGATGTGGATAGAGCTAGAGTATATTATGCTAAGTGAAATAATCAGAGAAAGACAAATACCACCCACATGTGCAATTTTAAGAAACAAAACAGATGAATATAGGGGAAGGGAAGGAACAATAAAAGAAGATGAACATTGAGAGGGAGGCAAACCATAAAAGACACTTGAACTCTGGGAAACAAACTGAGGGTTGCTGGAGGGTAGGGAGTAGGGAAATGGGGTAACTGGGAGATAGGCACTTGATGCAATGAGCATGGGTTGTTATATGTAATGGAAGAATCATTAAAGTCTATCTCTGAAGCTAATAAAAAAGTTAAAAATGAAAATAAATAACAGGGGCCCAGACAGCTCATGGTAATGTGTACCCTATAGCAGGTACAGTGGCTGTTGGAGGGACATCAGGTATCCCATCAATCAGCTGAGAGAGAAGAATGTGTGTCTTCATGACCAAGCCCTCTCCCCCACATTCTTTATTCTGCTTGCTCCCCTGGGACTCACCCCTCCAACATGCTCCCATCCTGCACCCCAGCCAATGACTTCCATCGCCCTTGCTATTCCCTAGGAAAATCCCTTATCCTTGCTACCTTCATCACAAGTCCAAGACACAAGTCACTGTGCTACTGAAAGCCCACTTGATTATAGAAAAATGTTTCCTTATTCCATGTAATTGTGTTTCTCCACCCCTTCTCTTCTTTCTCATCTTGACCGCATTTGACTTCTCAGGACACATTAGCCTCCCAAGAGCTCAGGAGTTCCTCCCCTTACTGGTTCTCTGGTCCACAGAGGTTGTGTAACTTTAGATATGTTTGCCCATCACCCCTCATCTCCCATCTAAGGGCTATCTTCTCCACACCTATGAGGGTCATGCTAGCAGCCTCACTTGTCCCACATAATGAATATAGCTAGTTACAGACATGGCTACCTGGCTCAGGCTGGGCATCTAGAATTGGAATCCAAGGCTCTGAGGGATCTCTCAGCTCTCTGGAGCTGAAAATGTGTAAACTTGGGAACTCCGTGGTAAACTGCTCATAACAGCAGAGATATCTGGTATGGTAGGATGAATGGAAACATAGATGTATGGAAGGAGATAGATAGATGGATAAATAGATAGATCCATAGAAAGAAAAAGTACAAGAGGAATGGAGAGAGTACCCTTCTTGGCCACAGATAACTTATTAGTTCCTGGTTCTAGAACTCACAAGACTCAACTCTACTTCCTGGTTTGGGGCTGCTCTTGTATCCTTATTAAAAATAATACTAATAAGGGTTGCTAGCTGGCTCAGTTGGTGGAGCTTGTGGCTCTTAGTCTCAGGGTAGCAAGGCCCACATTGAGCATAGAGATAATTAATTAATTATTTATAGCAACCTCTCTAGTTCCACTCAGACACGGCAGTCTCCATTACTGGCTACAAAAATGTGTTCATTTGATCAAATACTTGCTATCAATTAGTGATTCTCATACCCATCTCACTGAGTACCCCCGCAAATGTCGCAGTCGCCTTCCTTCCTTTCTTAATCTCAGAGTCACCAGGCTAACAATCCAAACTAGCCTGCTTAGCTAGCATACACTTCTTTGCATGATTACGTATTTGGGGAGTATGAAGTTTACTATAAAGTAATATGAATGACTTAGATATCAAAATGATTGTTATTCCCACCAAAGTAATCATGCTGGGAGACAGTAAAGGTACTCCCACAATGTGGTCACTATCCCACAGCCATTTCTAGAATGCCTTTTCAAATCTGCCCCAAAGACATAAATCTATGTCTCTGAAAGACAGACATGACTTTTAGAAAGAGTACAATTGTGCTGGCATCAAGGCAAGTGGCTAAAATGAGGGATCAAACATTTCAGTCACCAAATTTTTGTCAAACACTGTTTTATACAGTAACATCATAACTGGAATAAGCAGAGGCACCTGGGTGGCTCAGTTGGTTAAGCGTCTTCTTTCAGTTCAGGTCGTGACCTCGGAGTCCTGGGATCAAACCCTACATTAGGCTCCCCTGGCTCCCTGTTCAACAGGGGAGAGGGGGGAGCAGAGTCTGCTTCCTCCTCCCCCTCTGCTCCTCCCTCATCCCACTCTCCATCTCTCTCAAACAAATAAATAAAATCTTTTAAAAAATAAAAATTGGAATAAGCATATACTCTTCCAGCATGATGCTTTAAAACATAACATTTGTTTGAAAACATAAGAGCTATTACATTTTTTTAAAAGATTTTATTTGTTTCTTAATGAGAGACACAGAGAGAGGCAGAGACACAAGCAGAGGTAGAAGCAGGCTCCTTGATGGGAGCCTGATGTGGGACTCGATCCCTGGACCCTGGGATCACAACCTGAGCCGAAGGCAGATGCTTAATCACTGAGCTACCCAGGCGTTCCAATCATATTTTTTTTTAAGATTTTATTTATTTATTCATGAGAGACACAGAGAGAGAGGAGGCAGAGACATAGGCAGAGGGAGAAATAGGGTCTCTGTGGGGAGCTTGATGTGAAACTCGATCCCAGGACCCTGGGATCATGCCCTGAGTCAAAGGCAGACGCTTAAGTACTGAACCACCCAGGCTCCCAACTATTAGATTTTTTAAACTATCAATCGCATTGTTTATCATCATCACATGTTTCTATCAACCTCATGCATGCATCTGGAACAGAGACCAGAGATTTATAATGCCCCGTAGATTGGTGAAGAGGGGTTTAATATACGTTTGTTACCAATGTTTAGGCCACTTAATTATTATATAATAGACATTATACCTCACAAGAAGATATGGCAACATTCAGGTAGGTTAAAATATACATGAAGATGAAACAAGATTACAGACCAACACTAATGATGTGACTCAAGGCCATAAATTGCCACAAACATAAAATATGTGAGTTGCTGATCCAAAATTGAAGCATCACACCTGTGATCTTCCTGCCCTGGTCATAGTCCTGAACTCTGGATACAGATAATTTACTTTTCTTCAGGTCACTGGTTTCTTCCTGTTATGAAGGAGAAGCAGTAGCTGCTTTTTCTCAAACCTTCACAGAAATATCAAGAAACTGCAAAGTAAAAAAAAAAAAAAAAGAAAGAAAGAAAGAAAGAAAAAGAAAAGAAACTGCAAAGTAAGACATATAAATGTCAAGTTTTAGCCAATAGGTCACAAAGTAAGCTAGTTCTGAGATCTAAGGCAGGCTGGTGCAACCTACTTCTCTGTGCAAATTCCAGCTAGCATGATCAAAGATAATGAGTCACTCAGTACGGTAGTTTTAAAACACTAAAGCTGCTTCAGTGTGTGTGTGTGTGTGTGTGTGTGTGTGTGTTTTCTCTGAGCTTCACTGTAACTGAAACGACACTTGTACTTTGAGACAAGATATGGTTCTTGTGTATGAGCTATACACATGATTTAAGTATTGAGTAGTTTTAGTTTAAAACAATGCACTTAAATAATGATAATTGACATATACTTGCCTGAAAATACTGGATCCCAGAATCTCGTCCCAGTTAATTCAAATTTGCTATTTATATGGGAAATTTGAAGTGTTGGATAGATTTTAAAATAGATAATTGGCTGTGTCCTTAAGATGAACTTTTGAGAGAAACATGTTTATTATGATATCTTATAATAATATTTGTAGAGTAAAACAAGACACAATTTCTTCCCTTGGTGGGGGTATGTGTGAGTTGTTGTCTCAAAAGATGATGGGCATGTACTAAGGTAGCATATGGTAGAAAAGTGTGAGGTTTGAGGCCAGAGAGATTTGAGTATTGGTTCTACTACTTCCCCGCTACCTGTGGGACTTGGGTGGGTTACTTGACCTGAGCCAGGTTCCTTATCTAAAAAGTGGAGTTATGTCACAGAGTTGCTATAAAGATGAAAAATGATAGTGTGTGTAAATAATGCAAGGCTGGATCAGCAGAAGGGTCCACTTCCTTCTCTGCCCGCATGACTGCATGCATACATCCAATGTCACCACACTGCCCTCCAATGAAGCAGAATCCCTCTTTCTTGGATTCCATCATCATCACCAGCCTGATCTGGGCTGGCATTCACAACTTCTCTTTCACAAATGGCTTTTATAGACGTTACAAGGTGAAGAATCTACAATACTCCCAGATCTAAATTATCTCATGAGCGGCTCTTCAAAAACACTCTGGTTAGTTCATTCTTTTCATTTTAAAACATTTGGAAGTCATAGCATTTACCCAATGTTCGATGTTATTTCTTTACTTTGCCTGATTTTCAACGTAGAGATAACTGATGCCAAAATAACTGACTTTTAGGTAATTCGTGCATTAATTCTGTAAACATCTAGTAATACCCAGTATATACCTGACCCTGTATTAGGCAGTGAGAATGCAAAAATAAATAAAACGTACCTTTTCTTTTCAATGACTTCACAGTATAAGGAAGGAGACAAATCAATGCATAATTTTAATATGCCATAGTCCGTCCCGTAAGAGAAGTATGCAAACAGTGCCAGCATCTTCACGCCACTTTCAAGTTCAAGTGTTTACATGTTTTGACCTTACAAAAATCCCATGAGCTAGGTGTTACTGTTACTAATCATCTCTAGGGCAGATATAGAGAAGCCAAGCAGAGGGAAGGCAAGTAAGTTAACCAAGGTCACACAGAAAATAACCATGATTCTATGTCTCAAATCTCAGTTATCTGGTCTCCTTCCACTATTGTCCCCTCAATGTCCACGTCAGAATACACTCAGAACACACCTCTATCAAGCTTGCAAATGTCTTACAAATGTCATCTAAATTGTATCTCCCAGGAAACATTTGGACACAGAGATGTTCTCATTCTCTGGCCTTGGCCTAGCTCCCCAGTCTCCCTTCTCTCCCCTCTCCCACAGGAACCCTACTGAGAGCCAAAGGAACTGCTGAGTGTTCTCTGACAACACTGGGTTGTTTCAGACTTTGGTGCTTTTGCTGTACTGTTTCCTCTCCCCTGAACACTCCTCTGCCACCTCACCCAACCCCATCTTGGGTCCTCCTTTTACGTGGAGATAGCAGTTTCACCTCCTCCAGGAAGTCTTTCCTGATTAACCTGCCCAAGCCATTTCATAGAACTAAGCCTGGGATCCCTGGGTGGTGCAGCGGTTTGGCGCCTGCCTTTGGCCCAGGGCGTGATTCTGGAGACACGGGATCGAGTCCCACGTCGGGCTCCTGGTGCATGGAGCCTGCTTCTCCCTCTGCCTGTGTCTCTGCCTCTCTCTCTCTGTGTGACTATCATAAATAAATAAAAATTTAGAAAAAAAAAAAGAACTAAGCCTCCAGGGATCCACCCCCCTCCCCACATTTGGGAGAGGGAATGAGTCATAGCTCATCCTTTATTGGACTATAGTTGTTGGTTTCTTTGCCCGTCCTTCCCCCACTGGATGGTGAATTCCTTAGGAATATCTTTGCAGCCTGTGTTTGGACCATCATCTGCTTGCTAATTGAATGAATAAATGAAAAATCAAGATATGATCCCTCTCCTGGTGTAGTCCCTGCAGTAGCTAGAGCTCAAAATAAATCCACAGCTTTGCCATCAGTCTCAATGCTACCAGCGAACTATCGATGCAAACTAGAGCTTGTCCAGTTTAGGTATAATTAGTTTTTCATGCATCCTCTGGAAACAAGAACACATCATCATCATGTCATTTTTTTTTAGCATAATCATGGCAAATAACAACGGCTCAAATGACCAGACATGCTGCTGCTCCAGGTCTACCACACTCTGTCTGGATGGTCTCTGTTCTCAGTGTTAGCCCCACAACACCTTATCTGCTTACCTCTGCACATCCAGTGCCTGGAACAGTGTCTGGTGCATTGTAGCCCTCAATAAATACGAGATGAGTGAATGAATGAATGAATGAATGAATGAGTAAATGAATGGAACTGCCCAGGCTCAATTCTTTCTAAGTGGCCATATTGGCACTGTGTGACCCCCACCTCCAGACCACAGCTGGTTTGAGTTTGGGTGGGTATCAGATCAGAGATAGACAATACATAGGCTTCCATGTGACCTCTGACCTATGGCCTATTATGAAAAGGTGGCTGCAAACAATAGGTCTCTTCCAGGAAATGTGAGCTAAGAAATATGAAGAAATGTTTCCAGGTAAACATAGGGGCAAGAGCTAAAAGGAAGCAAAGGTAAGGTTGCTATAAGGCGGGTAGAAGCCATGATGCAGTGTTTTGTTTTGCTTTTCTTTTTAAAGATTTCATTTTTAAGTAATCGCTACACCCAATGTGGGGCTGGGATTCAGGACCCCGAGATCAGGAGTTGCTCTACCACCTGAGCCAGCCAGCCTGGTGTTTGTAAGTAGACGGACGGAGAAGCACCTGTGAGGGCGAGGAATCTGTTCACATTTGAGAGGGAGAAAGCTGGTCAGCAGAGAGGCAAAGAGAAGCTCCAAGCCGGGTGAGACCATGCTAGAGAGAGCAAGGGGAAATGCTTCCAAGTGTTGCCTCTGTTCCTGATGAGTTTCTGGTCTCAGCCCCAGGGCTTAATGGGAAAGTCCTTACCTAACAGGTGAGGATGATTTTCCAAGTGTTTCAGCCTCTGCTAGAGGGTAACAGGTGAAACTGAATTTTAAAATGGGCCAACCTCGGGTATGGGACCAGCATCAGCTTATGTGGTGCCCCTGTGAGAATGAGATGAAGGGTACCCCCTCTGGGATGAAGCCAGACCAAGGATGGCTCCTGGGTGGATGGGAAGCCCATGGCCTTTGTGCAAAGGGTGGGGAGCATACGTATACATCAGGGAGCACAGCTTGACCAGGCCAGGGCACAGGCTGGATCTGAGCACCCTTTGGTCTGCTCTGCCCAGCACCCATCTGCTCTGGCCAGACCGTCTCTCCTTTCCCATGAGGGCAGCTTTGCTCTTCTGTGAGTAGGCAGACAGAGAGTAAACTTAGAGCCAGATGGTCTTTGTTCGGTAAAAACAATCACTCTGAGTTACACAAATGGAAAGTGAGCAGGCATCCATTGTTCCTGGCCTAGGGCAGCTCCAGCCAGCTGTGAAGGGGGCCCAGGAGGCCCTGGGGACTCAGCCACCCTGATAGAGCATTAGGCTTTGGAGAACAACAGCTGAACATGCAAGCGCTGGCCCAAAGAGTTATATCCTTGGAGGTCAGTGAAAGGTGCTGGGAGAGCACAGGCAAGGTGTAGACAGTATGGACTTCCCCCAATGGGACAGATGAGCATCAACCGCAGAACCAGCCTTGGACAGCAGCACCTCAGGCCTGTGGCCAGGCGGCTGTGGGCATGGACTCAAACAACAGCCAGGTTTGCTACATTTCTCACTCCCTCTTCATCGAACACACCAGGGACTGAAGACTCCGGACAGGGACACTGGATTTGCTGTTACCTATACACTGTGTGGACCTGGGCAAGGGGGTGCTGGAGAGATGAATCAGAGCACTGAAAGAGCTGAGACTGTTTCTGTACATTGTTTTATTAAGTGGCCCATTCACTCATACCTCCCTTTTTTGAAGTGCCTCATAGGATTCTCTGCTCTGTGCAGTCCAACATGCAAGATGAAGAGTCATTGCTTGAAGATAGCAACACCTCTTGGCCCAATGGGTCCAGCACAGCAGCTGGCACATAAGACTTGCTGAAAGCTTACAGAAGGAATATACTCTGGGTTGTATCCCAAGGTTCTTTATTCACTAAACATTGGGCTTATCCGAAGAGCACATCAGGGTGTGCCTCGGTGGCCCAGTCAGTTAAGCCTCTGCCTTTGGCTCAGGTCATGATCCCAGGGTCCTGGGCTTGAGTCCCCTGTCGTTGGGCTCCCTGCTCAGTGGGGAGTCTGCTTCTCCCTCCGCCCCTCACCCCCCTCATGCTGACTCTCTCTCTCTCTCTCTCACTTGCTTTCTCTCAAATGGGTAAATAAAATCTTAAAAAAAAAAAAGAGCACATCAGAACCTACTGATAATGCTGAAGTCACTAATGCAGAAAAGATGGGTCTGAAGATTAAGAGAACACCAGTCCATGAACCATGAAAAGTATATTTCAGGATTTTATTTTTTCAGTGGGTAAAATATCACTATTTACAAAAGAAATGCCAGATTTTAAATATACAGAACTTTTGTTGAATTTCAGAACCATGAGTTCAAAAACCACAAGGCAAATATCAATCTGGATTTTTCGAAAGCAAAAGCCTCCATTTTTAGAAGCTCATTTAATAAAAGGGCTTAGGTATCAATTCCGATGTTATATAAATTATGTTGTTTAAAATGTACTTATTTGAATATATTTGGGGTTCTTCACAGTTTATACAGATTTTAAAATATAAAACTACAGTTTTTGTTGACAAAGCAATGCGTTTTTACCATGTGAAGAAAAATAACTGCTCAGATCACAAGTTAAATAAAAGCCACTGAATTCTATGATGCTTTTCTTGACAAAAAATCTAGTTATAAAGCACAGATAGGAAAAGTGGAATCTCCTGTGATCTCCCAGTAGCATCAACACGGCACTCACACAGAGGTCTTCAAAAAATATGCTTCATGCTGGACTGACTTCTACTGCCACGGGTGGCAAATGTTTAGAGGCTGAGTTTCAAGTTTTAAGTTATTCTTTCATGGAAAGAAGAATGGAGAGGACATAGGGATGGGGTGACTGATGGGAACAGCCTGGGAGTGGATGGTTTTTTTGGACTGAAGCTCTTCTTTGACAACAGATGACATCTTCCAGCCATCTCTCCTTCCTCTGCTCTGCTCCCTCCCAGCCCCACAACATCACAAAACATGAAGTCACCCTCCCAAGGTGAGGCAACTGATTGTTAGAAATTAACCCTTAGGTGGGGCACCTGGCTGGTTCAGTCAGAAGAGCATGCAACTCTCTATCTTGGAGTTGTAAGTTGGAGCCCCACGCTGGGTGCAGAGATTACTGAAACAAAAATAAAACTTAAAAAAAAAATTAACCCTTAGAGAGGACTTACTGACAATGCTTTAGAATCAAGAATGAGAGGGAGAGGTCACGTTTGGGAGGTGGCAGTAGCGGTGTGAGAAGGTACTAAAGCAAACCCTTCAACCTTACACTTGACCAGGACAACCTTGACCACAGCATCACAGTATACATGGCAGCCAGCCATGCTGACACGAGGTTCTCAAACTCAGCTACGCATCAGAATCACCCAATACCCAGGCTGCCCCTGATGCCAATTAAATCAGAATCCCCGCGGGAGGGACCCAGCCATAAATTGTTTCGTTGTTGTTGTTTTAACTCCCCCAAGTGACTCCTGTGTGTAACCAGCTTGGAAACCAGTGTGAGAAAAGAGTGCTTCAAGAGTGCTTCTTAAATGCTCTGTGCCTGAAATCTGTGAAACGCAGACTGGGATTAAGTGGGCCGGGTTGAGTTTCTGAAGTGAGGCCCAGTGCAGCTGGTCCAGGCCAGTTCTGGCAAGACCGCATAGGACCTAGAGCTGGATATCGCCCATGTGGAGGCAGAGCGCCTAGGGAGGGCCTGGAAATCGGGCTGCCCTACACCAGGCCACGCAATATTTTCACAAGGTGGCATAATGTTCCCAGTGAGCCTCAAAGACAATTCCGTCATCCCAGGCCTGTCGTCTTGCTGATTCTCTGACATGGGTGCAGAAGCTCTGGGATTCTGGGGAAATACTCCATGTGTGTCAGTGAGGGGCCAGCTCATTCCTTTTCTCTCCGACTCTAAGAAATGCAGGGAGCTTCTGGTCACAGCCTGCTCTTAAATGCAAGGCTCAGTTCTGAAACTGGAATACAGTCACATAGCAAGAGTCCACACTTTTACACATAGATGAACAACTCAGCTGAAAGCTGTCACTTCCTAACATCCTTTAATAGCACACAGAACATACAAAGTTCTTGGAAGTAAAATAACTTTACAGATTGAGGTCCCTAGTTCATATTACGTGTACTTTGCACACTCCCCATTCAAAAGTGCTTTATGGCCCTTTTTTTGCAACACAGGCCTTAATTTCTATTTGTGAAGATGAAAAAATGATGATACAAGCTATGCTTATTTTATCTAGTCACCAAATTGACTAATTTTCAGTGGATCCTTTAGAGTCATCTAAACAGTTGATCTGGGCAGCCCGGGGGGGCTCAGCGGTTTAGCGCTGCCTTCAGCCCAGGGCCTGATCCTGGAGACCCAGCATCGAGTCCTATGTCAGCTCCTTGCGTGGAGCCTGCTTCTCCCTCGGCCTGTGTCTCTGTCTATCTCTGTGTGTGTGTCTCTTATGAATAAAAAAATAAAATCTATAAAAAATAAACAGTTGATCTTTGCAAAACATCAGTCAAGACTATCCGTGGGTCAAGTTCAGTCTGACATAACAAGCGGGAGGTGAACTACATTCAACTCAGCGCTCTTCACAATATGAACTCGACAGAAGACTCATTTCTCAAGTACCGTGGCCTACATCCTACCACCTGTATTTAACAATTCTGACTGGTTCTATCCAACATGATCTGCAAAGTCAGATGGACAATGCCTCTGATGTTGTCTAAGTATATACACATTGTGTGGCAAAACAGTATTACAAGCACAAGAAAATGGAAGGTTCTGATGGAAAACAGAGCTAGCTAGCTCGAATGCTAGTTAGAGATAAGGAAATGTGCCTTTTTTCGAACAAGAAACTTGGCTTCAGGTGGATGTGAGGTTGAGTCAGAGCTGGGAGGAGAGGCTGACCTCAGCGTGCAGAGCCTGGACGGGGTCCGGGTGGCCGGCGGTGGGCAGTGCACGCCGCTGCGAGGGGCCTCTAGCCACTCTGGGTAGTCTGTTTTTTTTTTTTTTTTTTTTTTTTTAATGTAGTTCAATTTGCCAACATGGAGCATAACACCCAGTTTTGATGTTAGCTTTCATTTCCAGCTTCCCAGCTTCCATGCCTCCTTCCTAGACTGCAAATTGGAAAACGGTCCCTGGGCGCTTAACAAATCCGTGGACTTTTAAAAACAGTTCTGCAGTTCTCAGGCCAATGCTTTGTCCAAGAGCATTTAAGAATGATTAATTATTTAAACTCCATAACCTCCCTGCGGCGTGGCAGTTGCACACTCTTCGTCCCCACTTTAAACACCCAGATACGAGAGCCGAGGGTAAGTGGCTTGGCCCCCGTTGCACAGGGCGCGACGCTGGCGCTCCCGCCCCCGGCCGAGTTCCTGGTTTGCCGCCCGGGAGCACCCGGCAGCCCCAGCCCCCCCGGGGGCGCAGGCAAGGGCAAGGGCCGAGCGGGTCGGTGCAAACTCAGGCGGTGGCTCCGGCCCCTGCCGACTGCCCGTGAGAGCCGTGAGAGCCGGAGGGGCAAGCAGCCCGCCCAGCTCTCGGCACCACCTGCAAGGCTCCTCGCAGCGCGGGAAACCTCAGACCCGAGGTGCTCTGACCCGCACCCCCCCACCCCCACCCCCGCCCCCGCCCCCGCCACAGAACTCTGGACCTCGGAAGCGCCGGCAGGTAGGAGGGTTCCCAAGAGCTGCGCCGACCCCAGCCCCCGCCCTAGCGCGGGACCCGAGTCTCCCCCCGACCCGAGCAGCCGCCCCGCGCCCGCGCCCGCTCAGCCCGGGCTGCCCCCCGCTCGCCAGGCGCGCGCCCCGCGGCGCTCGGACCGCAGGCGGCTGGAGCATCCCCGGCCACCGGCTTCGCCCCGCCCCGCCCCGCCCGCAGCCCCTCCCGCCCGCCGCCACCTGCCCCGGCCGCCCCCGCCGGCCCCCCCCGCCGGCCGCCTCCGCCGCGAGCCGCCTTACCTGAGCCGGAGATGCGCACCCGGAGCGGGCGGCCCCGGCTGGAGCACGCCGAGAGGTCGCTCTGGGAGCGGCCGCGGGGGCTCGGCTCCCCGGGCAGCCTGCGCAGGGCGGGCGGCGCGGCGGGCTCCCGCGGCTCGGGGGCGTCGGCCGCTGCCGGCGGGGCCGGGCCGCCCGGGGGCTCCGCGGAGCGCCTGCCCGCCTCGGCCATCGGCTCCCCGCGGCGGCCGGCCCGGAGCGCGGGTGGGGCGGGCGCCGAGGGCCGCGCCGAGGGCGGGGAGGCTGGACGCCGTCGCCGAGAAGCCGGCGGGAGGGCGGGAGGGCGGGAGGAGGAAGAGGACAGAAAAGTTTGCACAGGAAGGAGCCGCCTACAGCCGGCTCCCGCTCCGCCGGCGAAAGCCGCGCAGGGCTCGGGGCCGGGCCGCCCTCGGGGCCCGCGCACCTACGGGGGAGGCTGCTCCTCCCCCAAGCCAGGCGCTGCCGTCGGCCCGCGGGCGCCGGGGGACCTCGCCGGCGGGGGGCGTCTGTAGGCTAATGCCCGGTGGGGGTTGCCAGGTGCGCGCACGTGCAGTCACCTGGTGATGGGCCGGGAATGGCCGCGCCCAGCTGGCCCACGCGGCCCTGGACTTGCGGGCCGGTTCCCGGCACCTCCTGGAGCCCCTCGAGTCCAGCCCAACACCCTCTCTCCTCGCGGCCAGCCCTCAAAGCCCTTCTCCACCTACCCCCGACCGCTGGCTGCCCTCCTGGGTTTCTGCTGCTGCGTGAACTCAAAGGTCGTGTTTAAAAGGCCGGGCTTCTGGGAACTGGATAAAGGGCAGATTTGATTGCCGAGTCTCTGCTCTCTCACGGAGACACAGACTCCCGGCCGCTGCGGACCGGAGAATCTCGGCGGACACCATGCCCTGCAGGATTTCGCAGACTTGGCTGGCTCTGCGGGGCATTTCGCAGGCTCAGCTTTATCAGGTTCAGGTCAGGCCCCGACGTTAGGCAAGTTGAGACGTGCCTAGAAGGGAAAGGTTGTAAATCAGGCTCAAGAGTCCCCTGAAAAGCCATTTCAGAAAGCTCATGGCAAAACAAGAATGACCCTGGGTTCACTCACAGGCCAAAGACAGGCTGCAGGAAGAGAAGGAGATTGGGGGGAGGAGGGGTCAGGGTTAGCCAGGAACATTCGCTGACACACACGCCCCTGTTGCCTGTTCCCGGTGCTATGTCAGGCACTTTGCACTCATTCTATCCTCTAGTAAGAAAACCAGCCCAAGCAGAGCGGGTAAGATGAAGGAGGAGCAGAAACAAGGGGTGCAAGCTAGCAAGGTACCTTACTACGCAGAAAGGCCTTTGTAGCGACTGGGGGGTGATGATTACAACAGCTCACCCTTAATCATCTCAAATGTCTTTCACCTACAATGTTCACAGCAACTCTTTGGGAGAGGGTACGATTATTCTAGCTTTTCTGTGAAAACCATCCAAATACAGGTCTATTTCCGCCCAGTGAACCACACTCGCTAGTCCTGCTCTAAATATTTCCTACTTTCCCACCTCTTCAACCTACTTTCCCACCTTTTCAAATTTACACACCTCCAAAAAGAGACTTTACTCACTGGGAAGTATAGGACAGAAGAACGCTGCTGAGCATTGACTTGCATTGTTTTAGTAGATGGGTCATCGATAGGATGGAAGGATAGATGAGTTTTCTCACTTTCCCCAAAGCATCGACATTACAGTGGCATTCTCATCATCATCATCATCATCATCATCATCATCATCATCACCTGCTTTCCCGTGTATTGTATCTGACTCTACATCCACTTTCTCAGCAGTGAGCTCCTCCTTGCAAGCTGCCCGCTCTCTGGGGCACACACCCATGTTCCCTGCATGTGGGCCTCACCCCACATGGATGATGGCATGAATGCTCCCACTATCCTTTCAGGACTCCTGCTTCTCCCTTCTCTGCTTTTATCCTCTATGTCATCTCTTGTGAAAATAAATGAGTAATGGAGTACGTCAGACACAGGAAGTCTTCCCTGGTGTGCTATTCAGTTATTTAGCAATTTCTCGTTTCAGCTTGTTATTCAATAAATACACATTTGAGTGCCTTGGTGGGCCAGGCACTGTGCTAGGCACTCTGTGTCTTCAGAGTCTCTCAGCCTCGTGTTCCCCTGTTCCGTTTCCCCTCACAGTCCAGCTTCTAGAGAGAGGGTAGCACCTGCCTGCTAGTCCTGTGTCTTCCCCATCCATGCCTTTACCCTCGTGTGGGACTTCTGTCCCCATTTCCAGAGGATGTAACTGCTTGGGCCATGATCACTTTTGAGCAGCTGGTTGTCAAACGCACTGGGAACCTCTCGGGTCTGACTTAACCTGACCCCTGCTGTAGCTATTGGCACTCTTGACCACTTGTCCCCTTTCTGGACTCTGCTTCCCTGATTTCTGGGACATTCCCCTCTGTCCCGGTGTTCGTCCACACTGCCTCCTCATCACTCTCTTCTCAGGATCTCTCTCTGCACCTGTTCTTACTGACGCCCCCCAGCAGTTATCCTTTTTCTTCACATTTGACATGTGTTCCCAGGAAATCCCGCTTCAGCTCTGACCTTGCAGGTCTCTATCCCCAGCCCAGCCCTCTCTCCTGGTCTCCAGGTCCCAGTCCTGCTGCCTACCAGGCTGCTCTTCTCAATGTTTCTTGAATGCTTGGCAGTCGACATTCCCGGAGCTGAGCTCCCCCTCCCACTCCTCCACAAACGTGTTCTCTCTATTCTCTATCTAAAACAACTCACTCCAGAATCTGTTTGCTCCCTGCTCTTCCACTGCCACTTCTCCAGGTTGAGACTCATCTTCTGTTTCCTCCTCAAGGGAGGGCTTCTGCCCCAGGCTCACCTCCTTCCGCTCCACCCTTCTCTCATTCCTAGAATGATCTTTCCCAAACACCCATTGATTTTGCCGTTCCTCCCTTAACGTCCCTTCCAAAGGAGCATCCATGACACACATTCAAGTGCATACTCCTCAGCATGGCGTATTAGCGCTTCTCTACCATGCCCCGCACTCTTTCCTTGCCATTACACGTACCTGCTCTGGGGTTGCTCATCTATTTATGGCTCCCTGGTCATCTTCTCACGGCACACCCCTCACACCCGTTTCCTCTGCCTACAGTACCATTCCCTACCTTCCCCAACTGGCCAACCATCATTCTTTCTTCAAGCCTCACATCAAGTGTTCCCCCATCTGTGAATCTTTCCCAAAACCTCCCAACCTCCAGGTCAGGCAAGTGCCCCTTGTGGATAGTGTCAGGATGCCCCATGGGTATCTCTGTTATGTTGCTTTTCACACAGGATTGTAGGTGTCGGGGCACTAATCTGTCTCCCTTACTCCCTGTGAGCTACCTCAGGTCAGGAAGTGCCAAGACTGGTCCTTGTTCTCCCAGATGCTGTGTGTTGAATGAATAAATGGAATCAATGAATGAAATCTATCTGGGGAGACAGACATTAACAAATAATTACCAGGCAATTTGTGGCAAGTGACAAAATTGAGATATAAGTGGAAGGTGCTTGGAAACCCAAAGGAGCAAGCACCTAACCTGCCTGGTGTGAAGGATCCGGGAAGGCTTCCCAGAGGAAGTGTTTTCTGAGATGCAAAGGCACCCCAGGAGAGGACACCTACAAGGAGATAGATGCTTGAGGAAGACACTCTCAGGACACTGTAACATATAGTTGCGGAATAGGAAGTCTATGAGGAGCCTAGGTTTTGAGCCTGGAAAGGTGAACAAGAAGTGGAGTAGGACTCATTTTTCAAATACCATTATGTGCAATCATAAAACAGACATCATATTTATTTTGGGTTTTGTTTATTTATGTTTTTTTTTAATCCTGTCTCACTCCTGCCATAAGATTTCTGTTTTCCTAGCAATATTCCCTTGGCACTTAAGACAGTATTTTGCCCAGCACTTAATAAATGTAAGCTATTTGATAAAAAGAGAGACAGTTCCATATTTCAAAGCAAAATACTTCTAAGTGCTATTAGTATGTTTGGCTATTTTCACTAAATATCATTTCTAAAAGGATAGAGATAAAATCTGAAGATGTGGGATGCCTGGGTAGCTCAGCAGTTGAGCAGTTGAGGATCTGCCTTTGGCTCAGGGCATGATCTCGGGATCCCAAGGTTGAGTCCTGCATCCTGCTCCTTGCAGGGAGCCTGCTTCTCACTCTGCCTGTGTCTCTGCCTCCCTCTCTGTGTGTGTCTCTCATTAATAAATAAATAAAATATTTTTAAAAACTGAATATGTAAAAGGAATTACTTTTAATTATATAGAATGTTGTAACATGATTTAACACACTAAAAATATAATCTGTTTTACCATTTTCTTTAAAATCATGATTTGTATAAGATTATAAAAGACACAAAGAAAATTTATCAACTACTTTGATCTGCCCATTAGAGCTTAGAACACCCAGCTTTCAAGAGGAGTACATGGAGGTGGTATGGAATGCATGTACTTCAAGGCTCGCGTCTTCCTCCTCCCTCACTGGGCCAGGTGAAGCTCTCCTAAAGGCACAACTGTCTATTTTAGTTAACTTACAAAGGAGGTTTTTTTGTTTTTGTTTTTGTTTTTTTTTTTTTTAAAGTAGGCTCCACATTGTGGAGCCCAATGCAGGGCTTGAACTCAAGAACCTGACTGAGATGGAAACCTGAGCTGAGGTCAAGAAGAGTCAGATGTTTAACAAAACGAACCGAGCCAACCAGGTGCTACTGGAAGGAGGTCTTTTCATTCATTTAATACATAGTGAAAGGTACTGCTATCTTCTAAATTAAACATGCTAGGGAGCTGAAGGATATTTTGCAAATCATTGATATTTCATAGCATGGTAGTTTTTATGAGTGGTACCCAAGAGTTGTGCTGCTCAGATTAAAGGCATTTCTTTCTTTTTTTCTGTTTGTTTGTTTGTTTGTTTGTTTAAGAGAGAAGAGCATTGGGAGGGAGGAGCATGGAGCCTGACTCAGCTGGACCTCATCACTCTGAGATCCTGACCTGAGTTGGATGCGCCACCGACTGAGCCACCCAGCTGCCCCTCCCTGAAGACATTTCTTGAAGTCAATACCAATCCCTTTGTAACTCAGTATCTTTTTTTTTTTAAGACTTGTTTATTTATTCTAAAGAGAGAACAAGCACATGTGAATGGGGGAGGGGCAGAAGGAGAGGGAAATAATTTCAAGCAAACTCCCCACCCAGCTCAGAACTGACTTGGGGCTCAGTCTCATGACCCCGAGATCACAACTTGAGCCAAAATCAAGAGTCAGAAGCTCAACCTGCTGAGCCATGCAGGTGCCCCAGATTGCTTTTATAATTGTAATTTTATTATGCTGTCTGCCCCTGCCCTTCACGTATATACAAATTTCAATTTATGAGACTTTCTATATAAAAATGCACACAATATGATTAAATTTTTCTTAGAAAATATCCTTCCCAGATACATTGCATCAGAAATGAATGTCTTTCACAGACAGTATTATTTCCTTAATATAGGCAGATAAAATCGTTATGAGTAAAGAAAGGGGAATCAAAGTAATAATTGGAAAAAGAAGTGTCATAGATCAGAATGGATGATACACAATCAAAATGAAATAACAGAAAAGCAAGGAATCCAGGTAATAAACAGAGCTTGGTAACAACAGCAACAAAAAATGAAGATAAAGGACCATAATATGTGAATGCAGACCTGCATTGAAGGTTGCACTAAAAAAGAGAGGAAAAAAAAAAAAGGAAACTAGTATTCAGGACCTGTAGGGTTTCTTCTGATCTGAGATTTGATGGCTCTATGAGAATTTTTATTTGTATTTGTTTTAAAAGTGAAGATGAAATTGTTTTATGAGAGAGCCCAAAGCTGGTTCATAGCTTTGAGCCCAAACTACCATCTCTCTGTGCTCTTAGACTCTGTGCTAGGCACGGAGGTAAAGAAATTTCTCCAATCTCAGACTAACAGCTAAGGAGACAAAGGTGTACAGACTACAGTAATGAAACAAAGGAGGCAATTCTTGACCCTCTTGTATGAGTCAGGAAAGACGTCAAGGGAGAGAACACAAGAAGGAGGTTCTAAAAAACACAGTGGAGGTGAAATAGAGAAAGAGGCAGGGAAAGCATGGCAGAGGGAATACCACATTCAGGCACCCAGGCTCAGCAACTGAAGACAGAAGTAGGGGGACAGGAGTCTGGCTGGGCCCTGGAAGAGGGTGAGGAAATGGTGGGACATTAAACAAAGAAGGTCATCAAAGCATTTAAGCAGTGTTGCAACATGATCAGAATTATTATCTTTTACTTCAATTTTGATACCCAAATTTGATACCTTACTAATATAGATACTTAATTTGTTGAGTTGTTTTTTCAGGATTTGAAATAATGTACAAGTGCTGAGTGTAACCACTGGCATAAACAGGTACTGGGAACTCAATACAATGCTGTATGACAAGTGGGATATGCCTCATATTTCTTTATTTCTACATTCATATGCAGCTCAGCCCCACCTGCAAAGGTGGCCCCAAAGATACTTTCTAGGATTCCTTCCTTCTCCTAGAATCAAACGAGAATTTTAGTACTTTTGGCTTTAAGAAGAGATAGGAAGGGACTGTCCTGTGGTAGCTAAGGTCTGCTATAGTGTCCTTCACCTAGACTTCCAGACATCAGCATGGTATGCACATGACACTCAGTCAATACAGAAGTTATCCCTTCCATGTCCTGACTCCCCAGAGACTGTTAGAGGGGTGCTACAGTACCCACCACTCAGATATCAAAAGTCTCAACCCCATTCCCAGTTGGGGTTAGAGGTGTCCAACACACCTGGAGATTGGGTCCTCCTCGATTCAACCCTCAAAACACTAAACTCAGTTTGTTGGTAGAAATACAAAATGCCACAGCTGCTTTGGAAACTAGTGTGGCAGTTTCTTAGAGGGTGAAATGTACACTTACTGTGACTCAACAACCCCACTCGTAAGTATTTACCCAAGGGAAATGAAAACTCATGTTCATACAAAACTGAAAGCAAGTGTTTATAACAGTTTCATTCATAATCTCCAAAAACTGAAAACAACCCAAATAAGTAGATCCATATAATACTTAAGTAAAAGAGGCCCGACTCCAATGACTTCTTGGAGAATTATTCCACTTCAATGTTGTTCTGGAAAAGGCAAAACTATAGGGACAGGAAAGAGAGCAGCAAGAGCCAGTGGCTGGGCAGAGGGAGAGGGGATGACTTTTTGGCTAATGGAACTATTCTATGTCTGGATTATAACAGTGATTGTACAGCTGTATTTGTCAAAAGTCATAGAGTAACATGCCACAAAAGAGGGACATTTCTTGTGATTAAATTATACCTCAGGAAAAAAGAAAGGGAAAAAAAAATCCCCACCATGTTGTCTCCCCTTTCCTTCCCTTTAAGGGGATTTAACCAAACCAAATGACAGCTTGGCCACCTGATGTGCAGCAAGCCAATAAAAATTGACGCTGAGCTTTTACAGTGGAGAAGGACAGGCTGTTTATTGGCGTGATGTCAACCAGAACAATGGGAGCTAATGCTCAAGTCCCAACTGCCTCAACTGACTGCTTGCAAGATGAGGGTTTTAAAGTGTGAAAAGTCAGGATAAGGGCCTCAGGGTCTTGGATCATGCTGATTCATCAGGCATAATCAATGCTCAGCTATAATAGTTCCTTTCTTATCATCTTGTCCCTTCTGGTGACCCTCGGTCTGGATTTGTGTGACTGTAGTGAGGATGGTTCTGCTTCAGAGGTCTGGTCGTTCTGCATTTAGGGGCCTGGAGCTGCAGGACATTCTGGGCAGATGGCATTAGCGATGTCATCTCTGCAGTGTCCAGAGGCAAAAATTCTACATCTCATGATAATTACTACACTGCAAATTATTATTATTACTTTCTTGAAAACATGGCATGTTGCATTTGGTATCTCAGGCATCCCAGATGTTTTGGGAGGCAATGTTATGTTATTTCCTGAGGCAATTTTAAAGGGTTTCTTGGAGAAAACAAAACAGAAACTAAAGACTATGTGATGTGGTCAGAAGCAGCTAGGAGCCTAAACTGTGGGGTCTGTGGGGACTTGCACCCCTGCTTACAGGTCCCCTTGCCTTTGACCACTCCTCCATCTTCAGGGATAGGAAGGAGGACCACTTCAGCTCCTCCCTGTTGTATAGGGGCAAAGGTTGGGGTCACAGGAATGAAAATGTTGCTCCTCTAACTAGAAGTGCTCTTTGGTGCCTAGCCTTTACCTCAGTACCTTGGACAACCATGAAATCAGTTTCTGCTTTTGCAGCCTTTGGGTAGCATCTCATGCCAAGTTTTATGAGTAGAGAAATCACAAAGAGAACAGCCAAAATAGATAATCCCATTTTGGTTAATTCTCAGAGTACTGATCCAATGCCTTGAGGAATCCAGGAAAGCCGACTGGAAACCAATTCCATTTTGCTCCTAGGGTTCCAGCGGGAATCTGTTGCAGGCAAGTGGCTTATTTGTTCATCTCGCCTAGGTGGGTTTACACCTCAGCTGATGAATGAAGGCAAATGCAGCAGGAGGAGTTAATTACCTTACATACCCATCCTTGTTCTGCCAAAATAGAATTCAAGGCCATTCTCTAGACCAGAATCACCTGGGCCGAGAAGTCTAATGATTTTTGTGGAGCTGGTTTTGCTTGAGCAGTTTCATTGGCTAACATTACCAAGGTGATAGAAAGATTCTTGATCATGTATTCATGAGCCCTTATTCCCCACCAGGGCAAAAATGTTCTCCTAAATGAATATCAAAATTTGTCCTCATGGGGCACTGGCGTGGCTCAGCTGGTTTAGGGTCTCTTAATTTTGGCTCAGGTCATGATCTCAGGGTTGTGAGATCAAGCCTCATGTGCTGAGTGCAGAGTCTCCTCCCTCTGCTCCCCCCTTTCCCCCCGTCATGCTCTCTCTCAAATAAAAATAAAATAAAATAAAATAAAATAAAATAAAACAAAATAAATAAATAAATAAATAAATAAATAAATAAATAAATAAATAAATAAATAAATATCTGCTGCAATTAACCCCTATCTGGTGATGATTCTCTCTTTGTTTGATTAAAAAAGAAAAGTTGAAGAGGGTTAGTTCAGTGACTGGTTTCCGTGGAACTGTGAACAGAGAAAGGAATAACTAAATTCTCTAATAAGTAGATCCCTCCTATTTTCCCACTGTTAAGACATGGATAAGCCCAGGGTTGGTTAGAATGTTGGGAAATCTTCATTTTGACCAAGAAAACATTACAGATCCATACTGTGTAGAGGCTGCTTTTAGACAATAGGCCTTGGCGATGAAAACTCATCAAGGCAAAAGGCCCATGGAGACCCTCTGGCTGAATATTGACAGGCTCATCAGATGACCTGCCTCAAAATATCTACAGCCCCTAACTGACCATTGTGCTACTTACAACCAGGCACTGTTACCCCAAAAGTGAGAATTCCATACGTCACCATACCTCACCTTCCCTCTTTAAAAACATCCCCCACCCGCTGCCTCCTTACAGAGGCCTCTCCTCTACTGCCCTGCTGCAGTAACATCTACCAACTTTGCTCTGCCTCAGCTGAATTCCTTCACCTCCTGCACCACCAGCTTCCACCCTATTGTCACACCGTATTTGGGGGCCCGCCTCCGATCAAGAGAGACACCACATTTAGACACGATGCATTCTTCCCTCAGAGCCAGAAGGTTTCACTGCTCTGTGCTGGACATTAGGTAGGAGTCTGTTCTGTATCTCGGCAGCCAGCTGTAGTCTTGAGGGTAGTCAGTTCGGCTAAACAGGTGTCTTATTTCAGGAGGCAATCCTGTAGGTGGGCTCTCAAAGTCAGGCTCTATTATACAAGCAGTCAGATTAGTTAATAAGAAATATTTCTATGGAAGCAAAAGAAAAATACAGGTTTATGTTTGGAGCAAATTAGAAATCCAGTGTCTAAAGCAAGAAGATTCCTTGGATGTGAGATGGATTGAGGTCAGACAGTGGCAATCTGACAGACTGTCCTGGTCTGCACTTTGAATGTCTCTCGTGATCTTTCTGAATAGCCCATTCAGCAACAGACTGGAAGATTGTATCGACATGAGGTGTTAGGGCAATTTCCCTCAAGTTCACCTCAATTCACCTAGCGTAAGTCTGCAGGGCTTCGGGGAATAGGGCAGGTTTAGTTCAAGTCAAAGAATGGGAGAAAATTGGAAACCTTAGTTTGGAGAGTGATAGTCAAGATATTCAAGGACACCAGAAGAATTCAGGGTCCAGCCCAGTTATAGGCAAACAATAAATTTTGCTTTTCCTAGCCTGGACCATACCAGTTGACCTTGAGTCTAGGTTTCTACAGAGACAGCCAGTGGATTCGTTTGTCTGGTCTGAAAAGACACAATAACTCATTAGGGGGAAACAATTCTCTGAAAAACAAGCTTTAAACTTTCTGCTAGTTTCAAACTCATTAACTCAAAGGACACTGTTTTGATTCCCCCTGAGTTATGATCATTCTTCAGTCTTGAGGGATTGGGATGATGACGGCTCTGGCTATTTCCTTATCTCCTTGGGTGAGGTAGGTGTCAGATAAAGAGCAGTTTTTGCAAGTCTTGGCTGTAAACAAGATTGCTTTTATGGTTAACAGCCCTAAGTGCAAGGCTAAGCAGAGTTTCCTAACCTATAGGTCATAGCAGCAAGGGAAATAGAAGAAACAGGAAGTCAGACATGCTAGGTTTTTCCCTGGTATACGGTCAGAGCCTTGGTAATAGAACCAATGTTTCTAATGGTGTCCTGTTACAAGGAGAAACAGATTTTTATTGAATTTATGCAAATAACTATGATTGCCATGACAGAAAGAATACTCAGAGTTTCTGAATTAAAGGAGGGTTCAAACAAGGGAAAGATAAATGTTTCATACTTGTTTACAAAGGAATATTTTACTGAGTCATGCATAGCTTAAGAGAAAAGGTTTCCTTAAATCTGGAAGAGCAAATGTTGCACAGCTAGCAATGTTTTAAACAAGTCATAAAAACTATGATTATATTTCTCAATTCATTTAATCCCATGTCATTAATTCTTATTCTGTTTGAATGCAGTTTTCCCATTAGTTCCATGAATTCTTTTTATTTTATTTTTTATTTTTTATTTTTTTTTTTAGTTCCATGAATTCTTATTCAGTTTAGTTTTATGGTCTTTATAAGTATAGAAATGTGTATTTGTCAGAAGTCCTTTCAATGAATCTCTTTGAAGCCAAAACATATTTGCAAGATCCTCAGAGTAAAAAATGACTGTAAGTAACAAGACTCAAGAAGGGCCATGGTTAAAGATCTGATGAGAATCCATTATAACACAACTTAAAAGAAAATCTGGTTATTTCCATGACACATAACATTTTAATAATCAGAATTAAAAATGGTGATATTATATTAGGACATATTAAAACTTTAGGAATTTCAAATAACTTCTAGGAGTTACAGTATTCACCCATATAATATAACTAAGTTTATCATCACTTGTTTGACAATGTTCTCCAGGGAATTTAACATACCAAATAAATTAGCCCAATTAGTCAAAAAGACTTCATTTAGAATTTGAATTTGGGGAAGTTTATAAAATTTTGGAGCACCTAGCTGGCTCAGTTGGTAGAGCATGTGACTCTTGACCACGGGGTTGTGAATTAGAGCCCCACATTGGGTGCAGAGGTTACTTAAACATTTTTTTAAATCTTTTTTTTTTTTTTGAATCAGAAGGTTTTAAAGCACATGCCTAAATAGGATTACAGATCATTACAAAATATAATAGTTATTTTTAAAGATTTTTTATTTATTTATTAGACACACACACACACACACAGAGAGAGAGAGAGAGAGAGACAGGCAGAGGGAGAAGCAGGCTCCATGCAGGAAGCCTGACGTGGGACTTGATCCTGGGTCTCCAGGATCATGCCCTGGGTAGAAGGCAGCGCTAAACCGCTGGGCCACCATGGCTGCCCAATAGTTATTTATATAACCAATGTGGCAACAAGAGATTCCAAGGGCAAATATGGAAGATTACATAATTAGCAAAATTAAGCTCTTTTAACATTGAGAAGACTCAGCTTTCTTAAGTAATCCAAGACCTAATAAAGACAAAACATAGACCCTTTGTTTTTCTGGACCAATAAAGAAAAACTTTGTTGATAATTTCTTATTAAGAATAGATCAATAATCTAAGAAAACTTTGTCATTTTAACAGAAAGAAAAAATAAATTCCAGTTTTATATCAGTGTACTTTTGACATTAAAACTCATTCAGTTCAATCTTACTCAGTTCTGACCAATCATAAAATTCCTTTTCACAAATTTTCTACAACTTTATTTTTACATTTAAATTTTGTCCTGAGTTTTCCCTCTTGGTTTTTAATTTTTAAATATGTTTTTAAGACATTTATTTTGAGAGAGGGAGAGAGAGACAACACAAGTGGTGGGAGAGGCAGAGGGGGAGAAAGAGAGAGGACACCAAGCAGAGTCCACACTGAGTGCAGAGCCTGATGCAGGGCTTGATCCCACAACTCCGAGTTTGTGACCCAAGCTGATCAAGAGTCAGACACCCAATCAACTGAGCCACTCAGGCACTCTGAGCTTTCCCTCCTTAAATAATAAGCTTCATTCTATGACAAAATTACTCTTTTCCTTCAACAAAAATGTATTCCCATTCTTCAACTTTTCTTACCAAAAACACATTTCTAATTTTCCCTGCATAAAGAGATGCCTCTCTTATCATTTCCAGTAGTCTCAATTACTTTACCAGAATTTTAACTCTTAGAAACCTGTCTCCAACAAAAACTAACTAGGGAGCAATTGTGAACTATTACATCAGAATTCTTTAGGTTGGCAAATCTATGAACATACTTATAATTTCCAGAAACATATGTTCTTTTAGAGTATAATTGTTTAATGAATCATGAAATATGTTTACTAATAGACCCAAATATCTTTAATTTCCCTGTAACGGGAAGCCAAAAGTAGATAAACCTATGTTTAGTAATTAATTTTGTCTTATTTGGAAATGATCTAGATATCCAATTTAACCCAATTTATCATTTAACCTAGAAAAGTTAGGGATGGCTGGGTGGTTCAGCAGTTGAATGTCTACCTTTGGCTCAGATCCTGATCCTGGGGTCCTGGGATTGAGTCCCACATCTGGCTCCTTGTGGGGAACCTGCTTCTCCCTCTGCCCGTGTCTCTGCCTCTCTCTCTCTCTCTGTGTCTCTCATGAATAAATAAATAAAAAATCGTTTTTAAAAAAGAAAAGCTTTAAAGTTTTAGGTTATCAAAGATTTTGGAAGTTATTTAAAAGTTTATCTAAAAACCCTCTTTTTTTTCTCATTCATGTCTATTTAATTTACTTACTCTTGACAACTATGCTTAGATTATCCATAGAAGCTTTGTAAGATTGGTCATTCTCTTAAATTTTATATATCTATATATATATAAAATGCTTGTATATAGCTACATAACATTTTGTAACAGGATCAAATTAACTTCTTTGACTTAAGTAAACCCAAGCAGAATAAAAATTTTAATTTTTGGGGATCTCTGGGTGGCACAGCGGTTTGGCGCCTGCCTTTGACCCAGGGCGCGATCCTGGAGACCTGGGATCGAATCCCACGTCAGGCTCCCGGTGCATGGAGCCTGCTTCTCCCTCTGCCTGTGTCTCTGCCTCTCTCACTCTCTCGCTCTCTGTATGACTATCATGAATAAAAAAAATTTTTTTAATTTTTATGCTGGTAACTTTAAAGACATATCTACTTTAATTAAACCAACAATCTTGAATTAGCTTTAGTATCAAGTATTTCTTCAGCTTATGTGAACTTGAAAAACATTTGGACTAGCTTTTATCTTTCTGACCTTTAGAATGTCCAATTCTCATAAATTCTTTTTCTTTTTAAAGATTTTATTTATTCATGAGAGAAACAGAGAGAGAGGCAGAGACACAGGCAGAGAGAGAAGCAGGCTCCTCACAGGGAGCCTGAGGCAGGACTCGATCCCTGGACCAGGATCACGCCCTGAGCCAAAGGCAGATGCTCAACCGCTGAGCCACCCAGGTGTCCCGCAATTCTCATAAATTCTTGAATTTAAACCACTTCAATAGAGCTCTTTTACAGGTTAATTTTAGTAATACCATCTGGAGGTAGAGAAATATCTCACATTTATAACATATACAGGCACACACATACAAACAAGATGCAAACAAAATCCAGTCTTTGTTTTACTAATACTTGTGAAGAGGACGTTAAAGGCCCAATTTCCAAGTTCCACCTTTTTGTCCCCTTTCTTTTTGGGATGAGTAACACGGACATTTTATTGTCATCATGCTGTTGGAGTACAATTTACAATTTTTTCTGAGTCATCCTTTTCTCATACAAAAGTATAAAAGATTGAACATAGGTTATTTCATCCCATTGTTAACAATACAGACAGTGATAAAACAGAACCAGACACCAGAATAACCCCTGAAAAGGCTATTCCCTTATATGCCCAGGAGGGGAAGTTCCCCCTAAACCATATAAACCCCAAAGAAGTTTATAGCAAAAAGTAGAAGGCAAAGTTCCTCCTGGTGTCAGTCATCACACAGCAGGGTTACTTACCAGGAGAAGGCTTCCCAGGTCAAAAGAAGCCTGGTGCCTTGTTTCTCCTACTGAAAGTGAAGACCCAAAGCTCCATGGGTCCTAGATGCATGATTAACTGAATGCTTCAACCCTGGCTCCAGAGTAATTTGGTCCTCAGAGCCCCAAGGCTGGATCTTAGCATTCCATCCTGGATTGGGGGCCTACTAATCACAAGTGGAAGTCCCCACTAGGGACAAGTTCCCTTTGTGGTCTCCAAATTTGTGACCATACCAAATGACGGCTTGGCCACCTGATGTGCAGCAAGCCAATAAAAATTGACACTGAGCTTTTACAGTGGAGAAAGACAGGCTGTTTACTGGTGTGATGCCACCCAGAAGAATGGGAGCTAATGCTCAAGTCCCAGGTGCCCCATGGCTTGCAAGGAGAGCACTTTAAAGGGTGGAAAGTCAGGATAAGGGCCTCAGGGTCTTGGATCATGCTGACTGATTAGGCAAATCAATGATCAGCTATAATAGTTCCTTTCTGACCATCTTGTGCCTTCTGGTGACCCTCTGTGTGGATTTGGTGTGACTGTAGTGAGGTGGTGGTTCTGCGTCAGGGGTCTGGTCGTTCTGCCTTTAGGGGCCTGGGGATGCAGGACAGTCCAGGTAGACGGCATTAGCGATGTCATCTCTAGAGCACAAAAGCAAAAGTTCTACATCTTGTGACTATTATTATGCTGCAAATTATTATTATTTTCTTGCACACATGGCACATTGTGTTTGTTATCTCAGGCAGAACAGCATCCCACAGACTTTTCGGGAGGCAATGTTATACCCTGAGGCAATTTTAGAGTTTTCTTTAACAGTAAATAAGGGCTATGTGACTGTGGTCAGAAGCAGCTAGGAGCCATATGTCTAAATTGCGGGGTCTGTGGGGGCTTGCATCTCTGGTTTCAGGGCAGTCTGGCCAAATTTCCTTGAATGGCCAAAATTTTTCAGCAGACAGACCTGCTTAGAGTTGTTCTGTGCTTAGAAGCTTCCTTTGTTTGAAGGCCTTGTACTCACATATAAAAACAAGAGATGTCAAAATGCTATTATATGGCTCCCAGGAAACAAAGGTCTACTCTTCTGGAAGGGAGACAAAATTATCTTTTGTCTCTTCTTGATTCATCTGCAGCTGTCTGGAGATGGCGGGTGGGGGAGACCCAAACAACAAAACACAGACGTTGGTATAGGGGCTGTCTTTTGGATTTGGCAATTTCAGGTTTGTTTGTTTTTAAGCAAATAACTCCCAAACAAATTGAACTTTCAGAAGGGGGAGGAATAAAAAAATTACCATTAATTCTTTGACGAGATGACCCTGCACACACACACAAACACACACACACACACACACACACACAAAGACAGTAAAACTTCTTGAAATATCTTCTGCTCCATTCTCTCTCAGAATAGCATCCCACCACAGATTTATTCTGTAGGCTGGGTATGTTGGAGTGAGGAGATAGAGGGAGACTCCAGGGAGTTCAAGAGAAATGGGTGCAGAGAGACATGGAAAAAAGAAAATAGTCATTTCTCATGCGTATCAGCGTTTAAAGGATATAGAGAGGGAGATCTAATAAGAAATAGCTGGACAAGAGGGTCCAATAGCTAGGCTGGCCAAGGGAGGCCTTTTTGAAGATGCGGCCTGTGTACAGATCTAAAAGATGAGGTATTACAGGTCCCGAGGGAACAGAGCCTACCATTAGCAGAGGGACTGGCAGATGGGAAAAGTCTGCAGAAAGGATGAGCTGTGGAAAGGCAGCCAGAGGGGTTGGGAAGTAAAGCAAGTGTGTGTGTGGGGGTGGGGTAAAGATGATACAGAGAGAAGTGAGTGGGGGAGGAGGGGTCCACAGCCTCTACTAACCCAAGTGGAATGTAAATCCTTATACCCAGGGACGCCTGGGTGGGCTCAGTGGTGGAGGGTCTGCTTTTGGCTCAGGTTGTGATCCTAGAGTCCTGGGATGGAGTGCCTCACTGGGTTCCTTGTGGGGAGCCTGCTTCTCCCTCTGCCTTTGTCTCTGCCTCTCTCTCTCTGTGTCTCTCATGAATAAATAAATAACACCTTTAAAAAGAAAAGACCTTATGCAGGAGAGTGAGATCTGAATGACATCATTTTGGATTTTGTGTATGTGTGTGTCTTGGGTCTGCAAGTACAGATGGGTTGAAAGTGGAAGATGAGGGAAAGCAGCGAATTGGGGTCACTCCAAGAGTTTGGGCTTGAAAATAAATGGTAAAATTGGCTTTTAAAAAAAAGAAATAGAAATAGAAAAATTAGTTTTATTCAATATTTTAAAAATAAGACAAAGCTATAATAATTAAAACAATGTGGTGCTGGCATATTAATCACTGTTAAGACTTATTTAATATGTACAATATATCATGCATCACCCGATGAACTTTAGATGTATGACACATGTAAGCCTCACAAAAACAAGGACTTCGTAGCCCTATTTTAAGGATGAGAACAAAGGCACAGAAAGGTCAAGTAAAAGGTCCCCAAGTCCCAATGCTTTTATATAGTCTAGCTCCAGAACTCATGCTCTAACCACACATCACGTTACCCATTGGCCCCAATGAGATGGCTAAGCTCATGGACATAATATGGAATCCTAACAAGTCCCAAATATATCTAAGTCTTAGTCTATCATAAAGGCACCATCACAAATCCATGGGAATTAACCAATAAATAGTGTTTGAAAGTTTTCCAGCATATTTGGAAACTATTTCCTAAATCTTCCTTTGACATATCCACTAACAAAGATATACTTTAAAAAGACGAATTAATGAGTTAAATGCTAAAAAGCACAAACCATAAAAAGATCAAAGAAAAAATGAGATAGAAATGAAAGTAATGGAAGAAATCACAAAGACAAAATAAATAGGTTTGATTTTGCAAAACTTAAGAACTATAATGTAAAACAATTCAGAAACAAAATGAAAAGTAAATTGCTTTCCAGAAATATTGTATCCAATTTATAGTATGGCTCACAAGATCGCATCAATTTGTACATTTGCTTGCAGTATTTGAGAGCGCTCCTACTTTGCCCGCATTGGCCATACAATTTTTGAAAACATTTTCTAAAATGGCAAGAAAGAAAATGGTGAGTTTCTGTTGTTATAATTAACATCTTGAAAGTCTGGTGATTTTGAAAACCTATGTGATCTCTTTATTGGCCTTTTGTGTTTCCTGTTTGTGAAACGGCTGCTCTTGCCCTTTCTCTGTTTCTCTGTGCGCATTTTAGCCTTATTGATTTGTAGGAGCACTTTATGGATTAAGAAGAGTACAATTTCTTTCATATTTGTAGAAAACATATTCTCTCAGGTCATTGTTTACCTTTTAGTTTCTATTTTACATTTTTGGTTGCTATTGTTAATGGATTTTTTTTTTCCAAGCTAGTTGTTGCTTACACAGGAAAGCTATTGATTTTTATATCTTTGTGACCTGGTATCTTATTGAACTCTTTTTAGCTCTAAGAGTTTTCAGTTTATCCTCTCTTGATTGTTTTGGGTCCATAATAATATCATCATCCACCTGAAGGAGGGAGAGATGGAGTGAGGTAAAGAGGAAGGGAGGAAGGAGAGTATTTTCCCTTGCTAATCTTATATCTCTCATTTAGGCTTGATACACTACTTTTACTTTTTAGGTAGAATTTTCAGCAAATTTGTTGATAATAAATATCACAGTTTTTTTCTTTATTCTAAAGGGAATGCCCCTAGAATTTCACTCTTTTTTTTAATTTTTAAAAAATTTGTATTGGAGTTCAATTTGTCAACATATAGCATAACACCCAGTGCTCATCCCGCCAAGGGCCTCCCTCAGTGCCCATCACCCAGTCACCCCAACCCCCCACTCACTTCCCCTTCCACTACTCCTTGTTCATTTCCCAGAGTTAGGTGTCTCTCATGTTTTGTCACCCTCACTGATATTTTCTCTCCTTTCCCTTTCACTAATTTTTATATTCCCCAAATGAGCGAGACCATATAATGTTTGTCCTTTTTTGATTGACTTATTTCATTCAGCACAACACCCTCCAGGTCCCTCCACGTCGAAGCAAATAGTGGATATTTGTCGTTTCTAATGGCTGAGTAATATTCCATTGTATACATAAACCACATCTTCTTTATCCATTCATCTTTCGAAGGACACCAAGGCTCCTTCCACAGTTTGGCTATTGTGGACATTGCTGCTATTAGCATTGGGGCGCAGGTGTCCCAGCATTTCACTGCATCTGTATCTTTGGGGTAAATCCCCAACAGTGCAATTGCTGGGTCGTAGGGCAGGTCTATTTTTAACTCTGAGGAACCTCCACACAGTTTTCCAGAGTGGCTGCACCAGTTCACATTCCCACCAACAGTGCAAGAAGGTTCCCCTTTCTCCGCATCCTCTCCAACATTTGTTTCCTGCCTTGTTAATTTTCCCCATTCTCACTGGTGTGAGGTGGTATCTCATTGTGGTTTTGATTTGTATTTCCCTGATGGCCAGTGATGCGGAGCATTTTCTCATGTGCTTGTTGGCCATGTCTAGGTCTTCCTCTGAGAATTTCACTCTTAAATATAAAGTCGGCTCTTGATTTGATATAGAAATTAATAACTATTTTAGGAATTATCCTTCTTTTTTTTAAGGGATATATTGTCACAGGATGCAGAAAGCACACCTACAGCACCATACATTCAGTTCAAGGGCAGAAAAAAAAGTCTTCCTCAACTATTTTCTCTCTTGTGGATGATTAAAAAAACAAAAGAAACCAGTCTCTTGATTTTCCTTTGGGTAATATTCCTCCTCCCTTTGTAAAGATCAACTTTGTTGAAGTTTAATTTATATACAATACATTGTATCAATTTACATATATAATTTGATGAATTTTGACAGATGGACACACTGGTCAAATTGCCACAATCAAGATGCTGACAATTTCTATCACTCCCAAAAGATTTCTCCTCCTTCTTTGTGGTCCATCTCTCTTTTTGCCCATAGCCCCAGGCGACTACTGACTGCCTTTTTATCATTATGGATTATTTGACATTTTCTAGAATTTTATGTAAATGAACATTCTGTATGGACTCTTTTATATCTGCTTAAAAAAAAAAAAACCTTAGCTCTACTCCCACTTCTAGAGGTAGATGTGGCCCCTTGAAAGGTAAAGAAACGACGAAACTAACAGTAGACTTTCTGTACCTTTCGATGGGCCATATCTACCTTTCTAGAAGGTAGGTCCCTGTGAGGTCCCCTGGAAGCATCAAGGATAGTTTTACTTAGGACATTAGTGAAGAACTCCAATACTAGTGGTTAGTGAGGGTGACTTAGATCCTTTGCCTTTTGAGGGTTTACAAGGAAAAGTGTACTACTCTCGGCATTGATTCTTACTCCCTGTGAGGGAAAGGGGAGCAGATGTTGTGAGTCCACAAGGGTTTAGACTCCAGAACCAATCATCAGCAGTGCCCTGAAATTCTGAAGGCGGCCACTTATGTGTGTAAATGGAAAGGACTCACAGTCTAGGCACTCAGAGAGACAGCCACTCAAGTGTGCCAATTGCTAACCAAGGGGAGGTCTCACTTTGAAAAGCTAGATATGGGGCAGCCCGGGTGGCTCAGCGGTTTATCGCTGCCTTCAGCCGAGGGCGTGATCCTGGAGACCCGGGATTGAGTCCCAAGTTGGGTTCCCTGCTTGGAGCCTTCTTTTCCTTCTGCCTGTGTTTCTGTCTCTGTCTCTGTCTCTCATGAATAAATAGATAAAATCTTTAAAAAGAAAAGAAAAGCTAGATATGGACCCCTATGCTATCTGGGGTGCAAGCCAAAAGAAGTGACCATGGAGAGTAAGTAGCCCCTTGAAAATCCAGGTACCAGTACCCTGGGGGTTTTGAGGGCGGGAGTCACAAGTGTACATTAGTTCCTCATTGCTGCTGTAACAATTTACCACAAACTTAGTAGTTGAAAACAACATATATGTATTATCTTACATTTCTGAAAGTCAGAAATCCAAATGGGTCTCAGTGAACTAAAATTGAAGTATTGGCAGAGCTGTGTTCCTTATGGAAGCTCTCAGAAAAAAATCCATTTCTTTGCCTTTTTAGCTTCTAGAAGCTGTAAGCATTCTTTGGCTCCTGATGCTCTTCCGTATTTAAAGTTAGCAATGGTCAGTCAAATCTTCTTCATGATGCCATCCTTCTGGCTCTGACTCTCCTGCATCTATCTCTCTTCTCCATTTAAGGACCTTTGTGGCTGCATTTGGGCTTACTCAAATAATCCAAACTAATCTTCTTACTTCAAGATCACCATATTAGCAACCTTAATTCCACCTGCAATCTTAATTCCCCTTTGCCACATAATTTACTACATATTTATCATAGGTTCTAAGGATTAGAAGTGGACATCCTTGGGGAGGGTATTATTTTGCCTACAGAAGTGTGTGAAGTGAAGGAGCTGACTACAAAGAGTTACCGCTTTGAGAACCACATACCAGGATCCTGGGCAAGCAAGAGATCGCCATCCATGTGAATTCAGTTTTCTAGCCATGGAGAGCTCACCATCATGAGAACCCATGCATAGTTATCCTGGGCAATCAGGGAAAGGACCATGAGTGGGAAGGAAAGACTGGGAGAGCATCCTCCCTTGAAGAATCCAGGGGGCCAGCCCTAAATGTCCACAGCACAGACTAGGATTGTTTGTTCAATTCGGTAGGGCAGTTTGCAATAAAATTCACAGCCTTCTCTCCCGGAGCAGTGAGAAGCAGGGCAGTTGTGAATGGCCCAACACCAGTATTCTCCCCACAGGGATGTGGAAGTTGGGACTCACTTTTTTTTTTTTTTTTTTTAATATCATGAGCACCTACAGCAGCTCATGCAGATAGGGAGAGATATTAGGCTCTCTGCCAAAAAGTAGATGCTTGAGTCAGAACATTATTTGTAATAAAAATAAAACACGAAGAACAGGGTTTAACATTTTATGTTACAACATTTTAAATAGGAGCACCTGGATGGCTCAGTCAGTTAAGTACCTTCTGCTCAGGCCATGATCTCAAGGTCCTGGGATTGAGCCTGCATTGGGTTTCCTGATCAGCAGGGAGTCTACTTCTCTCTCTCCCCCTCTGCCCCTCCTCACTATTTGTGGTCTCTGTTGCTCTCTCTCTCAAATAAATAAATAAAATCTTTTAAAAAAATTTTAAATAAAGATAGGATCCAACCTTGCAATTAAGAAAAAAAAAGAGTAAATGAAAATATCTATCCTGTGATTCTGAGGATGAATCCATACATGTAAGATCATGTTTCAATATTTTACAAAAATAAGGCAGTTCTGAAATTTCCTTATTTGTTATGTTGCTCAGTAGCTGAGATAGATATAGATCTTGCCTTCAAAATTAACCAAGATTTCAGGGTGCCTGGTTGGCTCAGTTGGTTGAGCCCCTGACTCTTGATTTCAGCTCAGGTCATGATCTCAGGGTGGTGGGATGGGGCCTCAGGCTAGGCTCTGTGCTCAGCAGGGAGTGTGCTTGAGATTCTTGCTCTCCCTCTGCCCCTCCCTCCCCACTCTCTCCTTCTAAAATAAGTAAGTAAATCTATAAAGAAAGCTTTAAAAATTTTAGCAAGATTTCACTGTAGTTTCTGAAAAACTGAAATGAAAAATGGCTCATTTTTATAATCCCATTTTCCTTGTTGATGAATAACTATACAGTTTAAATTTTAAATTTTCTGTGAAATTGGGAAAATATAAAATATAGAGACAAATCTTATATACACATTTGAGGGAGTCTTTTTCTTTTAGAATGAATATTTAAGCAGTTTTGTGGTCAGATAATAATGAGTGTACTCATCTTCGCAGAATGAATGAAGTTCTTTTTGATTAGTTCTCAGTGTCAAATATCCATGAATGAAGAGAATGTGTTGTAAGAAACTGAGATGTAGCCCCTATCTAGAGACTTCAAGGAATTGCAGTCATGTGTAGTACGCATGTCACCATCTTTATTCCTCGATAAGAGAGTCTACAGAGACTAACATGAGAAAGGGGTGTCTGCAAGATGCCAGTCTGTTGGACAGGGCATCTCTTCAGATGAGCCAGCCATCACCTCACCAGTGCACACACTTGCTTCTCTATTTTTTAAAAATTATTTATTTGAGAGAGAGAGAGAACAAGTAAAGATGGGGAGAGGGAGAGGCAGAGGAAGAAGCAGGCCCCTTATTGAGCAGGGAGCCCATGTGGGGCTCAATCCCAGGACCCCGGGACCATGACCTGAGCTGAAGATAGACTCTTAACCAACTGAGCCACCCAGGCACCCCCCTGCTTCTCTATTTTGACCACTGTGTCATGTTATAATTTTTGATAACTCTATAGGTCTTACCTATTGTAGCCTCACATGGGGCTCTGATCATCTTTTTTTTTTTTTTAAGATTTTTTTTTAAACTAATTTCTCCACCCAACATGGAGGTTGAACTCCCAACCTAGAGATCAAGAGTGTCATGCTCTACTGACTAAGCCAACCAGGTGCCCCGAGGCTCCGGTCAACTTATGAGAACATTATAGCAATTTTTTCCTCAATTCTATCTGCAGGACTGACCTGACATCTTTAATGTCTTCAGCTACTCTGGTAAATAGCCCTCAGTGCTCTAAAATAGGTAAGATGCTCTGCCTGCCTCCTATGAAAATTGCTCGAGGCTTTTCTAGTCTTTTTTACAGGTCTTATCTATAGATTGTTGCTTAGAAGACTCCCTCCCCTCAGTGCTTTCCCTCCCCTTACTGAAATGCTTCACACGTCTGTCTCATAGCAGCCCTAAATCATTGCTTATCTCTGTGGATAATTTATCTCTTCACACAGGACTCTGGCTTTTAAGGGAAACAGTTCTTAGAAGCTTCTTGAAGGCTGGTTTTTTATCCTGGACACATTACTTATGCTGATGGTCTCTGCCTAGAACACCTTTGCTCCCACTGTCTGGTTAACCTAATTAACTTACTCATCCTTGAGACCTCAGTTTGAATTCTAATTCCCCATCTCCAGCCCCCAGAATAGACCAAGGTCCCCTACCATATGCTTTCATAGGATTCTGTACTTATTTGTTTGGTTATTTGTTCAATGTCTTTATTTTCCATCTATTCTCCATTGAAGAGTAAGCCATATAGGGGATAGGACTGGGTCTGTTTCCTTGGCATTGCAACTGCTGGGCTCAGTTTAGTGCCTGGCAGAAAGTAGGGGCTGAAGAACTACATTTTGACTGAATAAAATAAAGCAGTAATGATATCAGGGCAGCTCTGCATTTAGCATGATGGTTGAAAACATGGGCCATAGTCTATTTGGGCAAGTTATTTAGGCTCTTTTAAAAAATGATTTATTTATTTATTTATTTATTTATTTTTATTTTTTTATTTTACAGAGAAGAAGAAAGAGAAATCATGCAAGAAGGAGGTAGGAGGAGCAGAGGAAGAGAGAGAAAAGCTTAAACAAGCTCTAGTCCCAGTGTGGAGCCCAATGCCAGGCTCAATCTCAAGACCCTGAGATCATGACATGAGTGGAAATCAAGAGTCAGGAGCTTAACTGACTGAGCCACCCAGGCACTCCTAGGCCCTCTTTCTTGTATTATGGGGCTTAGAAAAGTCAGCATATAGTGAGCACCAACCCATAAATACTAGCACCTGACAGACCTATCTCTCTGTAATCATGGCATTTTCATGATCACCACATTCTATTGCTACTTTACTAATGCACTTACCCTGGCTCATCATATAAATATTTCATCTAATCTCTTTGTGTATTTTTAGTGCTTATTATCCCATTTCTCTAAGTTCCCAGGGCTAACTTATCTATCAGTGCAATAGGCAAGCACCCAGGGCCCTACAATACTTGTCAAGGCCCATAAAAATGTTTTAATGTCTTCTACTATTTGAAAGAGAAAACAACAACACCAACCAAACTTAAAGGAAATGTTTACATATATAAATATAAATGAATTGTATTTTATTTTATATATATTTCATAGATATGCCTTTTACATATGCTTTAAACAAATGTTTTATGTATTATAAAATATATCAAATGTATGTGCTTTTATACCAACAAAGCTAGCATATATATGTAACTGTTTATGGAGGAGGAAGGATCCCATGAAGCCAACAGGCCAGGGAAGTCAGAGTGGCATGGCCACGTCCCAGCCTGCTGCTCAGCATCAGGCTTCCCATTTCAGTAAACAGAAAGGAGAACTGAAATACCAGGGCGGTGGCGTCACAAGCTGCGTGCACCATCTGAAGGGTTGATGGCTAGGTCAGGCTGCTGACTGTGAAGGGACATCCCAGCAGCAGGTGACCTTGCTATTTTGGCTCTATCCTCAGAAAAGAAAGGTGCTCCCCCAGACCGGGCTGTAGAGAGGGCTGGCTCCCTTCCTTAGCAGCCCACCCAAGCTGCTGGGTCCTCTGTCCTCGCGTCTATCCTCCCATCTGTCTTCAGGCAGATCTCCTGCCCATACTCACATCCTTTCCCCCTCCCTGGTGCCCAGGACCCTCAGCCCCCGGACAGTACCGGGCTCCTTCCTTGCACTGTGTCTCCAGCATTTCATTTTCATGCCTCCATCTCTCTCCTCCTCCCTGCCTTCTTTCCACTCCCTGTTCTTTTGTCTGACTTTCTTGGCTTTGTAGTTACTTTTTTTATTCCAAATTTCAGGCATTCTTTTTTTTTTCCTTGCTACCTTTCTGTTTTTTTGTTTTGTTTTGTTTTGTTTTTGTTAGCTCCA
The DNA here is from genome assembly GCF_905146905.1 of Nyctereutes procyonoides. NCBI lineage: Eukaryota > Metazoa > Chordata > Mammalia > Carnivora > Canidae > Nyctereutes > Nyctereutes procyonoides. The sequence goes on along the minus strand of NW_026575146.1, from coordinate 1,244,467 downwards.
TGTTCTTGGGTTCTCTCTCTCTCTTTCATTTTTCACTTATTTTTCTGAGTAGAGTTGACATAGTGTTATCTTAGTTTCAGGTGTATGATGTAGTGATTTGACAAGTTCATACGTTATTCTATTTTCACCACAAGTGTGGCTGCCATCTGTCTTGTTCCATTGCTATTACAATATTGTTGACTATATTCCTTATGTTGTGCTTCTTATTCCAGGGACTTACTCATTCCATAACTGGAAGCCTGTAGCCTGCTCTTCTTCACCCATTTTGCCCATCCCCCCCACCCCGTCCTCTCTGGCAGTCATCAGCTCCTTCTCTGTATTTATAGGTTTGATTCTGCTTTTTGTTTATTCCTTTTTTAAGATTCTACTTATGAGTGGAATCATATGGTATTTGTCTTTCTCAGCCTGACTTATTTCATTTAGCATAATATCCCCTAGGTCTATCTATGTTGTCTCAAATGGCATGATCTCATTATTTTTTATGGCTGTATAATATTCCTTTATATATATAATATGTGTATGTCTATTTCTTTATTTTTTATAAATATTTTATTTAAATTCAGTTTGCCAACATATAGTATAACACCCAGTGCTCATTCCATCTATATTCCTCTCTTGATGGACACTTAGGTTCCTTCCCTATCTTGGCTGTTGTAAATAACACTGCAATGAACATAGGGTACATATATCCTTTTCAAATTAGTGTTTGTTTTAATTATTGGATCATATATGGTACTTCTATTTTTAATTTTTTGAGGAATCTCCATATGTTTCCTTTCTCTCTCTTTTCAGGTTTCTCTTAGTTCTTTCTTTTTCCAAACACTCTCTCTTTTTTTAATGAGTGCATGGGCAGGGGTAAGGGGCAGAGGGAGAGAATCTCCAGCAGACTCCTCGCTGAGCATGAAGCCCAACATGACTCTGAGATCATGACCTGAGCCTAAATCAAGGGTCCAGTACTTAACCAACTGAGCTACCCTGGTGCCCCTTAAGCTCTCTTTTTTTTGTTTTTGTTTTTAAATTATTGTTCCTTTTCTGTGTTTTGCTTCCTCTTCCTCTGAGAACCTGGCCCTTTCCTTCCTACTCCCAGACTGCTAAGCAGAACTGTAGAAATTCCACTCTCTGCGCTGACCAGCAGAGCCCTGGGGACATCAGCTGCCTCAGCCATTGGGACCACTGGCAAGGAGACTTGAAGTGTGATGCAGACCTCTTCTCCCAGAATCGGGCCTTTATGCACAGGCACTAATTAGATCATTCATTATTCAATGAAGATATTGGGAAGGAGAGGAATAGAAGGCAAATATGTTGCACATCCTGTGTTATCAATGTCATCAGCTGGTACTACCCACTGCTGTGCAGAGAAAACATAGCTTATTTGTTTTGTTTATATTTGACCTGCTTGCCTTTGCAGACCAGCATATCTTTCTACTCCCCCACATACACACCAGTGTGTTGGTGGGCAAAATTACTTGTTTAATTTGGAGTAAATGCAGAAAAACTCTGTAAATTAAACAGCCTCTTTAGTAAATATTTAGGCTTTCCTTTGGGTTGAAGTACCCGGAGTCTCAGATGCTTCCCTCTCCCCTGCTTCTCCTTTGGGAGGCAAGGGGTTGGGGGCAGGGAGGCTTACAGGCTGTCCTTCAGATACTACTAAAGGTCATGGTACCTCTACTTCTTTTGATTCCAGTGGTGCCAACGCTTGTCCTGTTGGTGTTCCCAGATGAAGCCTGCAGCTGCTATAATTCATGATCTGGCCTCTTTTGGACTCACCTCTGTTTTAACTGGTAAGCTAGAGTCCTCTGAGCTATGGCTACAAACCCCACATCCTTGGCATAGAGACCTGGCCACAGGGAAGCACTCAGGCCAGACTTCCGGTTAAGTTCTTAAGTTACTTCTGGGTCCTTTTTGTATCAATCAAGTATCAAGGTCACCCAGGAAAGTTAAAAAGTAGCCTCTCTGTCTGCCTTACAACATGGTTCCACCTAGTTAAAATTACCTAGGTAAAAATTGTCTAGTTAAATCAGCCTAAGACACTCCTTCTAGAGTCCCATGTAGGAAGCAAGACAGAAATGCCTCTTCCAGGGTGCCTGGGTGGCTCAGTTGGTTGAGCATCCAACTCTTGATTTCAACTCAGGTCACTATCTCAGGGTTATGGTATTGACTGGGGTCAGGTTCCACACTGAGTGCAGAACCTGCTTGGGATTCTCTCTCTCCCTCTCTCTCTGCCCCTCCTCTCCATTCATGTACAGGAGATTTCTCTCTCTATTGCTCTGAAAGAAAGAAGAAAAGAAGAAAAGAAAGGAAAGAAAGAAAGAAAGAAAGAAAGAAAGAAAGAAAGAAAGAAAGAAAATTTCCCTTAGCTCCCCCCAATTTATCTAACACATATAATAATACTAGTCTATAATTAGATGAGGTTTAATGCAACAACCTATAAGGAAGACCTACTGTTATCATTCACATCTAAGAAGTGTGAGGCACAGAGAGGTTGAATGACTCACCCACAATTACACAGCCCTTTGGTAAAGGTGGAGCTGGTACAGGAGTCCTGCTGGCCCGGCCACAGAATCTGTGCTCTTGACTCTGGCCTATGCTGTCGTCCTGCCTCTTACGAACCCTTCGGCTTCCTCCCTTCACCCTTCTTATTCTATCCTTGCCTCCATGCCAGAAAAAGGCAAGATTTTATTTCCCTCATTTCTTATGCTCTCTCTATTGTGAAGCTGGTTTACTTACCATATAAAGAATGGAGTGGGTTCAGTTTGTTCTGCACACTTTTCTTCTTCATTTCCAGAGAAAGACTGTGTTGACATTAGCTGTGAGGCAAAAGTTTCACTTCTTTTCTTGTCTACTTTGGAAGTGCCAGTGTGTGTGTGGGGGAAGTCAACCCTCAATCAGGTTAGTAAATTCTTTATTCATTGTCTTACTGAGGACAGTAGCTGGGGAGAGAGCCTTTCAGATTGCTCTGAAGAGCTGTTCTGAAGTCTGTTTGCCTACAGGAGATTATATGCAAAAGGTAAAGTGAGATACATGCTTACAAACAGTCCTCCAAAATATAATTGCACATCACATGGTATAATTTCTTTGGTTGTAAAAATTAAGTTACTGATTTCCATACAGACACATGAGTGACCTCTAGGTCATCTTAATGTTATGTTTCTATCATATCTGATTGTTCAAAACCATTGCCTGCATGACTCCACTTAACTGGCTTTCCAGTTTTTGTTTTTGGTTTCTCCTTGAGGTCACTTGAGAGGGTCACAGGAGACTGACATTAGTCACCTATTGCAATTTTAGTGCAAGAGGACTTCTGGGAACTGCTGAGACTAGTTGGTGGCGGTCACCCAACTCTCACATGAAGATCCAGATTGTGTCCTGTGAGTCTCATTCAGACATCAGCTCTGCCCATCACAAGTAATGCTATCTCTAAAGGTATCAACAGCATGACTACTTCCTCTGGCAGCAACGAAGAAGCCAGCCATGGCTGGCCTCCTGCCTTCTCCCACCTGGGAGTTCAGGAGCAGTGACCACTGTAAGCACCGGGTGTACTTGCCAGCTGTCTAGCATGTGGTTGCTGGCAGTTGTGACTCCACAGTGAGGCACAGGTATTTGCTATAGGGGCAAAGACTTTTTCCTTCTACTTGGTCTGGTACTCCAAGGTGACCTCAGACAAACAGGATGCCATCAGGGCTCTTTTGACAGTGTTCCCCACTGAGACCCAAGGCCCCCCAAAATGCCTTGCAATGGAGCCATATGCACCTGGAAACCTGTTGTCTCAGTTATCTGGATCCTCTATCAAAACCTTTAAATACATAGTTTAAGCCTGATAAAGAACAAAAATTTGAGGAGGCGGGAGAAAAAAAAGAGGGAGGTAAGCCATAAAAGACTTTTAACTATAGAGAACAAACTGAGGGTTGATGGAGGGAGGTAGGTGGGATGGGCTAAGTGGGCGATGGACTTTAAAAAGGGCACTTGTGATAAACAGTGGTTGTTATATGTAAGTGATGAATCACTAAGTTCTACTTGTGAAACCAATATTACACTACATGTTAACTAACTAGAATTTAAATAAAACTTACTTTATCTTAGGGGTGGTGGCAACGGATCTTATCATGCAGGTGAACTTACTAGCATTGATCAGAAAATTCCAGACTGATTGGTTTAAAATTCCACTCCTGGGAGAGGCAGAAATTGTAGTTAAGTTAGATATTAAGTGTTGGTGCAGCTTACCATAAATGACTCCATTTTGGATCTGTTTCTTTCCAACAAGCCTTGGTGCAGGCATATTCTCCTGCTCAGTTAAGAGCAGGTTTATGTGCAAAAGACTGTAGCTTTGTAAAGCTAATCTTATAAAATGTAAAGTGCAATCTACTCCATGCAGGTCTCTCCTTAAGTGATCATGTTTTAAAATATTTCATACTTTTCACATAGTTATTTAACACGTATTGTTTAAGTAGAATCTCTTCTCCAAGTTTTGAAATAAATCTATTTCCTATTTATTCCAAATCCTGGATCAGTGGTTCTGGTATCCTAGGATCCTAGGATTCTGATGTCTCCTCAAGGGTACAAACAAAAGCCTTTCACCCATTTTCAGTAATTCCTACAGATATTGGACTTTTATGATAAGGTTGTGTTTACTAACTAAAAGAAAGTATTTGCCTTTCAGTGAAATAATATATGACCCAAGTGACATTTATGCAGATCAGAAAATCTCATTAGCATTCTTTAACTGAAATACATGGAAATGTAAATAATTTATTACATGATAAAAGCAATTTGTTTGGAAGATGGAAATTTTCAAAATGTGGGGTTCAACGGGCAGATGATGTTTAATGAGTAAACAAACAGAGCCCCACTGCTGCATTGTCACTACTGCTGTATCTACTGCCCCTTTGTTACAGGTCATCTATCATAGCCACTAAGCCAGGAAAGGAGTGGGGAAGCCCTGGCCTGTTGCTGGCAGTGGGGGGGCTCACTGCTCCATGGGGAATCCTGAGAGGGCTGGACAAATGAAAAGCACAGCTTAGACTGGGACTGTGAACATTGTTGCTGAACAAATTCAGATACATTTAACATAAGAGAAGCCACTAGAGATGAGGGTTTGGAAAAGAGAAAGGGAGAAGTTTATTTCGGGTGCCAGCAGCTATGGTAGGCACAAGCCTTAACAACTCACCTCTCTACCAAGAGAGACACCTAAGGTCTTATAAAAAAAAAAAGAAGGTTGGGGAGTGTACATGCAAGACAGCAGGCAGAGAGTTCAGTGATCATGGATAGGGCTCGGTATGTGTTCAGTCCATGATCATGGGCAGGGAAGGGAATGCGTGGGGTATAGTCTTTTAGGCATTCCATTGCTATGACTTTTCTGGTCTGGTGGTTGGAAATTGTCTTCTTCCTTGCCTCCAGAAAGTGCAATGAGAAATAAGCACAATGGGTTTCAGTTAGTGCCGGAGTTAAGTAGTCTTGTCTATTTCTGGCTTTAACTGTTGGGGTCTATTGTTGCACAAGAGGGCTTGCTGACACCTCTGAGATTTCAAAACTGTTTGCAAGGAAAATTTTTCCTTTACCCTAGGAAGCTTCTTCTGGCTGGTTTAAGAATTAAATTGCCAGGAGACACATTAACTAGAGGAAATCTAATTTAATTTTGTATGTACAGGAACCCTACATACACGAGAGATTCAAAGACAGAAAGGTAAAATGAGGGACATGCCACTCTAAGCTAAGAAATAGGATAGAGGCCTAGGGATTCAAAGGTGTGTGGGGCAATCCACAGGACAAGAAGAAGGCAAGCAGAGATTCTGTAATTAGATGTTTGCCTCGGCATACAGTTGGGTCATTCATATAACATGTATCTCCAGTAATAACTCTTAATCTAAAAAAGACCCTGGATTTAGATTTTTTTGATAGAAACCCTAAATTTATTAGTGAAACTGTTACAAAGACAAAACACTTATCATCTGAGTACTTTGAGGACTTCATCTCAATTTCACTAGTTCTGTTACAGAAATTGACCTAAGAGGTTAGAAATTCAAGGATATCATCTAAGAGGTTATAGTGAAACAGACTGGTGAAACATGGTGGAAGGAGCAAAAGCTAGTGGGAAGCACCTGTGTTAGTAGTCGTTTGTGTAGCTAGGATGGTTCTCAGCAAGTTCCCTACACATGCCCGAGTGAATTAATCTGGGTCTCAAGTTAGTAAAAAGATCTTACCCCTGAGGAGAATGAGCAGAGGCCAGGATCTCTGTCTTTCTTTTTAAAGGGAAAGGGTATCCTTAGGCCCTTATATTTTAAGGGGTATATTTTAGACTCAGCCTCTCGCCTTTCCAACCAGTGACCTATACTTTTAAATACCTGTGCACTCTCATCATGTCAGCCCACTAGATTAAAGATGATGCATATAGTAAAGGCAGGAGTTCTAGGCCTACTCAGAGGGTACTCGTACACAGCAAGTCTTGGGAGGTAAATGGCAATCTACAAATACATTCTTGGTTAAGCTAATGCACCTTTAAAATTTTTTTTTAAAGGCTTTGTTTACTTTTTTGACAGAGAGCATAAGGAGAAGGCAGAGAGAAAGGGAGAAGAAGGCTCCCTGCTGCACAGAGAGCCCAATGTAGGGCTCGATCCCAGGACCCTGGAATCATGAGTTGAGCTGAAGGCAGACACTTAACCGACTGAGCCACCCAGGTGTCCCGCTAATGTGCCTTTTAAAATGAAGGTCACAGGGCACCTGGTTGGCTCAGTCGGTAGAGCATGTGACTCTTGATCCTAGGGTTGAGTTTGAGCACCATGTTGGGGGTGGATATCATATAAAAAAATAAAATAATAAAAATTAATCTTCAAAACAATGGTCATAGACTCTGCTGGTTACGACTTGTCTCAGTATAGTCTCTCTCAGAAAAAGAACTGGTTCAGATACCTTTTGGAGTAGGAAAAAGACTTCCATCAATACCCACTCCATAGTTGAAGAGGCACAAAATTCTCTCCTTTGCTTATAAAGAATTCTAAAGTGGCATACATCATTTTCAGTGATCAACATCTGCATCTTCAAACTTGCCGGCAACTGTTGATATAGTATCCACTTCCATCCAATCTTCTTTATCTCTTATTGTATCTTTTGTCCACACTCCAGCCATGTTATGTTGGCCACCCACAGATGGAGAAAGCCTTCCTTCTCATCTCTCCAATGTGGCTTGGCTTTCCACTGTTTAATTGGATAATCCTTCATATATAAAATGTAGGGATGTCCCCTGCCCCTGTTCCTGTGCTTCTACATTCTATTCTTCTTTATCATAGTCATCTGATTCTTTGTCCACAGATCTGGACGCAAAGCCTGGCATTCATACACTGCAGTAAATGCTGCCCGCAGTGCTGGTTTATTGTGAGGAACAAATCTAAATTTACTAATAGGTTCAAGGTCCTCATCACTGTCTTCCTCTTCATCAGCAGCAGATTTCTAAAAATTTTCTCCAAATGTGGCATTTACCCTAACACACAAATGCTCTTGTGGACAGACATTTATGTCCCTGGATACCGCATGCAAACTCATGGTGGAGTATTCGACTAAGAACCCTCATCCAGAGCCGACTAACCAGGACATGCAGCTTTGTGCATGTAGAGGGTGCTGGCGCAGAGGTCCTGCCTGTGCAGCATAACTGCAGGACCTGATTGCTGCTGCTGAAGCCCCTCAGCCAACTCGGGCTGCAGGAAACTTTTAAGGAAGCTCATGGCAGCCGGGAGCTCAGAGACAGCAGTCTTTCAATTTAGATTCTTCTAGGTAGTTAAGGGAGGGGCTGATTATTCAGCTCGGAATAATCTTCATGCCAAAGTAGTCCATCCTGGGGCCTCCTGGCCCAGGGCCTCTACAGTTCCCTCCTTTGAGACTTCCCTGGTTTCACATGTTAAAATTTGAGCTGGGAGGTTGTTTCATCTCACTGAACCAGTCTGTTCGTCCTGACAATAGGTTAGCTCTGTCAAACTCATTTCAGGTGTATTCTCCAAGTTAGACCTATGGTTCAAATAATCAGATATGAAGTAAGAGGCATTGCTATGGACACAAATGAAAAACAATGGCTAATGATTAGCTCAAGTGTTAAGCCAGTTTCTGAATTCTGAGGATAGCCAGTTGAGAAGACTTTTAAATGTCAGATTCAAGTATCTTTAGGTAGAGTGACGGCATCTTTAGGTAGTGGCCATCTGACAGACCCTCCTGGTTCATAGTTCAAATGTCTCTAATGCTCTTTGGCCTGCTGAGCAACAGGCATGAAGACTGTATTCGTGAGATGCAGTAATTTCTCAAACTTGACGAAGTTTACATCAAGTTGTTTATATTTAGTTTGTAGGGCAGTGTTAGTTCTCAAATGATTCCAAGTCAGAAAGGTGGAGAAAAATCAAAATGCTAGTTTGGAGAGTTGTGGCCAGGCATGAGAGGAGACAAATTAGGATCTAGCCCAGCTTATAATAAATAGCATTAAAATCTAATAGCTACAAGCATGTGTTTCTCCATTATCACTTTTTTTTAACCAAAAATAACTAAACTGACACTGATCTGTTTATAAAGTAAGTTTATAAAAAAAAAATCTTGGCCTGATTATTTACATAAGAGCAGCAAGAATAATGGTTGACTCTTTAAGGCCTGCTTTGCTGGAACTTTTTACTAGATCTCTATATTGAACTGTTAATAGACTCTTGAGACCAGAAGCCAAGCCAGACACTTGCTATGAGACTTTGTCTGCAATACCTATGAATTTGGGTGAATTCCTTTCTTCTCAAGTTCCCCCTAATATCATGAGACTCTTGCATGTGCCAGGAAGCAATCTTCTGTACTCACCTGGTAAGACTGCTGGGAACTCTGTAAGCAAAGTATTAGACTGATATTTCCAAGAGGCTTTATTGGCTTCACAAAGTCAATGTTAGTTACCTAAAGCTATTGGGTCACATCGGAGTCCATGCATGTCTCTCTAAATATGACATTCCAGTCAAAGCTTTGGTAATATAACCAATGTTTCTAATTACATCCTGTCATAAGGAGAACAGATTCCTATTGGACTTAAATAAATACATTATCACCAAAACATAAGAATATTGACTGAGAGTTTCTGAATTTTGGAGGGTTCAGGTAGGGAGAAAAGATAAATGTTTCAATTTGTTCACAAAGGTATATTTCATCAAATTGCTGTAAGTCAGTGTAACAGGTAAAGTTCTCTTAAATCTGGAAAAAACAAAACAGTTTAAAAAACGTCAACAATGTTTCAAATAAGAAGTCATGAAACATACAGTTATCTTCCTCAATGTATTTGGTCCCCTCCATGTTATTAATTCTGATTCATTTTGTTCTGATTGAATCCAGTTTTTCTACTAGTTCTGGAAATTTTTAACTAGTTCAGTTTCATCTAAGATCATCAGAATCCTGTATTCAGTTTTGTTTTCTTTTCATGAGTCTAATTGAAGATGAAGCACATTTGCAGGAAACTTTTATAAAAGCATTTGAATAAAAGTATGTAAAAGTCTATAAATGATAAAATACTTAAAAATCGCCATGGTTAAAGATCTGATTAGAGTTCATTACAATGCAGTTGACAGAAATTTGGTTATTTTTGTGACATATAGCACTTTTGAGATAATGACAAATCTGGACATCAGATTTCTAGGTGTTCCACATAATTTTTACAAACTTATTTTAATAATGTATGTATATAAATATTATGTAAGAGAGTTTAATATCACTTATTTGACAATGTTTCCCATGTAATTTAACACAGCAAATAAGCCTCATTAATTTAATTCCTCATAAAAAATTTTTTTTGAATGTCTCAAGAGCTCGCTAGAAAGTTTCAGCTATATGTGGTCAACAGACTTCATTTTAGAATTTGATTTTAGGAAGTAAAAAAAATCAAAAGATTTGAACATTTGATTAAATAGGATTATAGGTCATTATGAAACAATAATTACCTATTTAACCAAAGTGACAAGGAAAGATTTCAAAGGTAAATGCAGAAAGTCACATAGTTGTGAACAAAATTTAGTTTCTTTAACATTAGGACTAATTTTCCTAAGAAACCATAGAGTTGATAAACATAGGAAATTATTTGGCAAACAGAGTCATTGTTTTTAGGCAAACAAAAGGTAAAGAAAAATTTTTGTTTACAATTTCTTAAGAAGACCAGGCCAATGGGTCTAGAGAACTTTGTACTTTTTAACAAAGAGAAAACAAAAACTTTGCACCAATGTACTTTTGATATTAAAACTCATTTACTCATTTAAACTATTCCAATCTTAGCCAGTACTGAGCACACATAAAATTTCTTTCCAAGGATTCTTTTCCATATATCTTCTACAACTTTTTTTTCACACATTTAGATTTTGTCCTAAATTTTCCCTCTTTAAATAACCAGCCTTACTTTAGACAAAACTATTTTTCCCTTCAACAAATATATATTTTTATTCTTTTTTAAATTTATTTTTTATTTTTATTCTTTATACTTTTTCTTACCAAAAGCATGTATCTTACTTTTCTTACATAGTTGTTTCCCTTATTATTTCTAGTAGTCTTTACTGTATTTAGAGAATTCTTAATGCTTAGCAGCCTTAATTGCTCCTGAAAACTAATAAGCAGTTGTGAACCTGTTACATCAGAATACTTTAGACTGTCAAATTTATTAATATATTTCATTTCTTTAGAAATGTGTTTTTCATAATACAATCTTAATTTCCTTCCTTCCTTTCTTCCTTCCTTCCTTCCTTCCTTCCTTCCTTCCTTCCTTCCTTCCTTCCTTTTTTTTTTTTTTTAAGTAGGCTCCACGCCCAGCATGGAGCCCATTGAGGGGCTCAAACTCACCACCATGATTTCAAGACCTGAGCCGAGATGAAGAGTCAAATGCCCAACTGACTGAGCCACCTGGTGTCCCAGAAATACAATCTTTCAATAAAGCATAAAACATGTTTACTAACAGACCTAAATTTGTCTTTAGTTTCTTTATAAGACAACAATAAACATATATTCATTATTTTATCTTATGTATATCTATTTTAATTTACTTGTTCTTAACAATTATGCTTAGACCGCCCACAACACTTCACAAGGCATTAGACAAAGTAAATCATTTTCAAAGGTTGTTTTTTTTTGATGAATTTTGCATAGAGATATCATGAACTTGTGTAACTTTTAGAAAACACAAGCAGAGTAAAAGTTTTATATTTACTGCTGATAATTCTAAATATATGTCTATTTTAATTGAACCAGCAATCTTTTTTTTAAGATTTTATTTATTCATGAGAGAGAGAGAGAGAGAGAGGCAGAGACACAGGCAGAGGGAGAAGCGGGCTCCATGCAGGGAGCCTGATGTGGGACTTGAACCTGGGTCTCCAGGATCACACCCTGGGGCCGAAGGCGGTGGTAAACTGCTGAGCCACTGGGGCTGCCCTGAACCAGCAATCTTAAATTAGCTTTAATACCAAATATTTTCCCAGATCATGTGAACTTGAAAAACATTTGGGTTAGTTTCTATCTCTCTGAGTTTTAGAATGTCCAAGCCTTACAAATGTGTGCCTTCGAACCAACTAAATAAAGTTCTTTTACAAATTAATTTTAGCAATACCATCCAGAGGTAGAGAAGATATCTCACACGTATCACATACATGGACATGCACACATAATATACACAAATAAGATATAAACAAAATCTTAATTTTGTTTCTAGTAATATTTGTGAATAGGATATTATAGGCCCAATTTTAAATACTTCTCTCTCTCTCTCTCTCTCTCTCTCTCTCTTTTTTTTTTGGTCTCAGGAGATCATGGGCTCTGTTAACATTTCATAGATGTGATAAGATTTATAATTCCAAGGAACAGAGAAAGAATGTAAAAAATTTTTTCTAGAGTTTCAGGGTAATTGCTATCTAAAATTTATTTAAAGTACAGAACAATTTTATTCCAAGGACTTGATCTTTTATAATATCTAGGGGAACAGGCAAGGTTTGGAGATTGGTAAAGATAGGTGGCCTTTAACTTGTTTCTAGAGTTGTATGTCTAGTTTTGTAGAGGTTCATAAAATAAGGATAGTTGTTCCTACAGACAGCTTGAATATCAAGGGATTGGCCCATCTTTTAACTAAATTTGCCTCTTTATATCAAGGAGAACTTTAACTAAAATGGGAACCAAAAGATTTATGTCTTTGTAAAATCTGTAGAAAGCATTTTTATAAAACCCTTTTTTTCTGGGTACATAATTCAGGCTTCTATTAGTGCCTGAATATTGTCTTCCTGCAGACCATTTCTAGGAGGGCCTAGGAGAAATTTGGGTCATTTATTTCCTCAGTGAAGGGAAGATTGTGAATATAGTCAAATAATCTTTCTGATTACTTTCTAAATTCAGTAGGATCTTGTGAAAATGAGGTAAAATGGCTTTATAATTTAAAAGACCTGCTGCTGCCCAGGGGACACAAATTTTTTTTGCAGTGGTGGTGGGGTAGGGGTGGGGTTCTGGGTCAAACCTGCAAGTAACATTGTATAGGAATGTCTAAAGCAGGCAGAACCTGATTATAGAGCCCTGGAAGGTAGGGGCAAAGCAAACCTTATTGCCAGTCTTGGATGCTTTGGTTAAAATATTTTCTGGCTTTCAGCATTTCATGAGTAACCTATATACTTAGAACCTAGAGATTAGGCAAGAGTAATCACTGTAAAATTTGAAGGAAAGGGAAGTTAAAAGAAGCAGGTTAAGCTGGATTTTTTAAAAAATATTTATTTATTTATTTATTTATTTATTTATTTATTTATTTATTTATTTATGAGAGAGAGAGGGAGAAAGAGAGGGAGAGAGTGTACAAGCAGGAGGAGAGGCAGAGGGACATGCAAACTCCTCCCTGAGCAGGGAGCGTGACCTGGAGCTCAAACAGGGAGCTCAATCCCAGGACCCTGGGATCATGACTTAAAGTCAGATCTTCTTTTTTTTTTTTTTTTAAGATTTTATTTATTTATCCATGAGAGACACAGAGAGATGCAGACAGAGAGAGAGAGAGAGAGGCAGAGACACATGCAGAGGGAGAAGCAGGCTCCATGCAGGGAGCCCAACGTGGGACTCGATCCTGGGTCTCCAGGATCACACCCTGGGCTGAAGGAGACACTAAACCGCCGCACCACCCAGTCTGCCCTGAAGTCAGATCTTAACCAAAAGAGCTACCCAGGTGCTCTGAGGCTGGGTTTTAAGAAAGGAATTAACATTGGATGTGGACACTTGTTTTTGAGTCTTAAGTTTAATTTCTATGCTTCTATCTTGTCAAGGGAGTCTGTTATAAGACTATAAGGCTAGCTGTTATACTAATAAGACAATTAAGAGCTTTTTATAAAAATATATATACATAGGGACACCTAGGTGGCTCAGTGGCTTAGGTGTCTGTGTCTTGATTTCAGCTCAGGTCATAATCTCAGGATTATGAGGGCGAGTCCTGAGTCAGGCTCCACATTGGGCATGGATCCTGCTTAAGTTTCTCTCTCCAACTGACCCCCTCCACCATTCACATGCTCTCTCTCTCTCTATATATATATAGACCAATTTAATTGATCCATCATCCATCATCCAGCCATTGGCAAATAGGATCTATTAATAGTGACTCAAACCAATAAGCCTTTTAATGTCTTACCCAAAGACTCAAGTATCCAGAGAGGGCATAGATGATGTAGTAGCCCTAATGATCCAAAAGCCTACTCCTGAAATTAATCTAAAAAAACAAAGGCCTTTGTTGCATAGGCAGTAAGGATAGCGTAGTGAAAACAGGGTTTCTGGTCTCCCATGAAAATGTGAGATGCCTCCAGTCATAGATTCACTAATCTCTGATGCCAAACAAGTACTTCTGGAATGAGACTTTCCAGCACTACCAAGCAACAAAAGCTGAGACAACAAAGGTTCCTATGGTCTAGAACCTCTCGTGATAAATATCCCCCAAAACTGGAACAGTCAGAGAGAGAGAGAGATACTTATTGAGGTGAATCTTGGTGGCCAGTAGAATAAAAGATCATAGATCTGGGAGGCTGACATGGTAAACAATCTTATATTCTGCTGGCTGTATGACAGATATCCCAGGTCCTTTATTCTACTGGCCACCAAGATTCACCTCAATAGGTACACCCAGGTAAAGTGCATCTTCACCCAGATGGTGGAAACCAAAGAGAAAATTCTTACTTGTCACAAACCATGCTCTCAGAACATAGAACAAGACAGCACCCTAAGCCTTGGATCTCTTGGAACCAAACTAATACCTAGGAGTGATATGCCATGTGGTCAGGGAATATGTGTTGCTTTACAGTGTACCTCATGGCATGGAAATTTTCTTGAAGTTGGTGGGTATCCCAGTGTCAATCTAACCCATTCTGTGACCAACATATCTCACCATGGGAGTCTTCTTGAGCTGGTGAGCACTCTAACAGCTTTTAAATGTTCAGCCCATACCCATGAATTTTGCAGCTTTAACTTCTAAGTTGTCCCTTAGCCACAGATGACAAGCAACATAAAAGACACAGACAAAGGAAAACAAAGACCGTCTTTGGGAGCAAGTGGACCAGTAACCAAAGAGTACTCTAACAAATTTAGTCAAAGAGTCACCAGGCCCAAGGAACTGGTTTCACAACTATTTTCTTTTTCTTTCTTTCTTTCTTTCTTTCTTTCTTTCTTTCTTTCTTTCTTTCTTTCTTTCTTTCTTTTTTCTTTCTTTCTTTCTTCTTTCTTTCTTTTTCTTTCTTTCCTTTCTTTCTTTCTTTCTTTCTTTCTTTCTTTCTTTTCTTTCTTTCTATCTTTCTTTCTTTTTTTTGTATATTTTTTTATTGGAGTTCAATTTGCCAACATATAGTATAACACCCAATTCTCTTGCTAATCTAAATTTACAAAGAGAAAAAGGACTCTCACCACTCTTGTTCCATTGGACTCTGCTCATAGAGATTCTGGGAGGCTGACATGGTAAATAATCTTATATTCCGCTGGCTGTATGACAGATATCCCAGGACCGCTCAGCTGCAGCAGTACTGGGATGAGATGCATCCAGTAAGTTCAAGTGTCCTGCTGATGATGCCAATTGTCAGGAAGCAGGAATTCCTGTCCCCTCAAGATCTATCTAGCTAGACTAAGAATCAGATTGACTTGGGATAGGTGAACAGGAGAAAACTAAATTTAATCATATACAGAAGGAGAATCCACACAGGTATGGAAGTTCCAAAGAGAGTCAGGCAAAATGAGGTCTACATGTCATCCTGAACCAAGGAGAAGGGGGCGGGGGGTCTGGGACTTTACAGGGAAGGAATGAAGTTCACAGGGCAATTGGGAAGAGCAGATGTTTGGTAGTTGGCTATTACCCCTGCCATACACTCAGATAAAACTTATCTCAGCTAGTAACTCTTATTCTGGGAAAGACCCCTAGTTTAGGAAGGGGCAAACGTTTCTCTTGAGCCCATAGGGTCTCTATTGCCTTCAGTTCAGGATAATCCTGATGCCAAAGTGGCTCATCTTGGGGAATCCTGCCCTCTGCCCCTAGAATAATAAAAATTATCACCCCATTTATCACTGAGGCTATTGCAATTGGTAGTGCATGTTCAGCAGATTCCCTGATCCGTCTTTTCCAGGAGAGCCCCTTGCCCTGGGAAGTTAGGGGGCCCTTATGGTGGAGCTGCGATCCTGGAGAGCCATTGACACTGCATCAAGAGGGGGAACTGCCCTTCTACCTGGGGTGCTGCTCCTATGTCTTTGCAGAGAGATAGGACAGTTAGTGTCATTTCCTTCTTTGTTCTTTCATAAAGCTCAATAATTAGAACCCAGTTCATGGAAGGACTTCAACAAATATGCTTTAAGGGCTGCTCCATACCAGGCACTGCTTTAAATTCAGAAACTACAGAAACGTTTGCCATCCCTGTCCTCAGGAAGCTCACAGCCTAATGTGAACTAAGATCCGTGTGGTCCTAACTAAAAACCATCAATGGAATCCTATGTTATTGGTTGGAATGAGATGTTAATTGGAACACATGCTGGGTAGTAAAACATTTGGAAGGGAAGGCGGTGACAGAAAGCTGGGAGGAGGTGACATTTGAACAGGCCCATTAAGGGCTGAGAGGGGTTTTGCAGGAGCAGAAGGAATTCTGGTTTTACCCTAAAAGTACTTATGAAGGGGAGAGGTGAGCTTCTAATGATGTCCTTTGATTAATCATTCCAAGTTCTGGCTGTTTTGCCCAAGCCTGCAGATTTCTTAAACATTCATGCGGTGGGTTTCCCCTGAGAGCGTCATGTTTTTCTAATGCAGTGATTCTCAGAGTTTGGTGACCGGGACCAGCCACATCAGTGTCATCTAGGACTCGGTTAGAAATGCAGATTCTGGGCTCCCAACCTGAATTGGACACTGTTGGGATTTCACCCGACACGCCTCCAGGTGGACAGCCACAGTTCTAACACACCCAGAAGCCTGGTGGGTGGGCGAGTGGTGGTGGTGGTGGTGGTGGGGGGGGCGGGGTACAGAGGCCCGAGAATGAGCTGGAGGGTCCTGGGTGACCCGCTGCAGGTTTCCCGCCTTGGCCTCGGGGTCCAGGGTTCCGCGAGCCGGGTCGGTCACGGGCGCTCCCCAGCAGTCTGCAAGGGTCGTGCTGCTCCCGCAGATGGCTGAACTCGGCTGCCCCGCACCCCGCCGGGCGGACGGACCGACTCGGGGAGCTGAGCAGCCTCCGGCCTGCTGGGGAGCCCCGGCCGTCCCGGGGGCTGCAGCCACTCCCACGGCTGCGGAAGGGCTCCTCCGCCCCGACGGCGCCGTCAGGTGACCGTGCCTGGGCTTGCTCCGCGGGAGACGCGGAAGGACGCGCTGGGACGCCGAGCGGGGCGCGCGGACATGCGGGCCCCGGCGGCCCCCGGGCTCGGCCCCGCGCTGCTCCCGCCGCTGCTGCTGCTCCCGCCGCTGCTGCTGCCGCTGCTGCTCCCGCCGCCGCCCGCCGCCGCCCGCCGCGCGCCGCGCTACGACCCCACTTGGCAGTCCCTGGACGCCCGCCCGCTGCCGGCCTGGTTCGACCGCGCCAAGTTCGGCATCTTCGTCCACTGGGGCGTGTTCTCCGTGCCCAGTTTCGGGAGCGAGTGGTTCTGGTGAGCGCGGCCCTCCGCGGGCTGCCCCCCCGCCCCGACCCGCCCCGCCGGGGCTGCAGCCAGGCTCCCCCCCCGCTCCCCCCCGCTCCCGGCCTCCGCGCCGCGGCCCTTCCGGGGCTGAGGTGCGCAGTGCGCCGCGGAACCGCCCGAGCGGGCCGCTCCCCGGCTCCCCCCGCTCCCGCGCTGCCCCCCCCCGCTCCCCGGCTCCCCCCGCTCCCGCGCTGCCCCCCCCCGCTCCCCGGCTCCCCCCGCTCCCGCGCTCCCCCCGCTCCTCGGCTCCCCCTGCTCCCCGGCTCCCCCCGCTCCTCGGCTCCCCCCGCTCCCGCGCTGCCCCCGCTCCCCGGCTACCCCCGCTCCCGCGCTCCCCCCGCTCCCCGGCTCCCCCAGCTCCTCGGCTACCCCCGCTCCCCGGCTCCTCCGCTCCCGCGCTCCCCCCCCGCTCCCGCGCTCCCCTCCCCCGCTCCCCCCCCCGCTCCCCGGCTCCCCCAGCTCCCACGCTCCCCCCCCGCCCCCCCAACTCCTCCCCGGCTCCCCCGCCCCTCCCACTCCCCGGCTCCCCCGCCTCGCGGCTGCCCGCGTAGTCGAGCGCTTGGCAGGTGCTGGGCGGCTGCACGGTCCGCTGTGGTCACCACGCTGTAGCCCCAGTGACCCAGATCCACCCAGCTGTGCGGGGGGGGCGGGGCACGGCAGGAGCGGCGAGGCTTGGGCCTAAACCGTCATCCACACTCCGTGCCCCGTCGCTGTTCTGCCATAAAGTGTGGCAAAGACAAGGAATTAAGGGGATGTGAAACTTAGGTTCACTTGGGCGTGCATCGGCTATTTATTTGTTTAATTATTGGTGTTCAATTTGCCAACATATGGCATAACACCCAGTGCTCATCCCCTCCAGTGCCCCCCTCAGTGCCCGTCACCCAGTCACCCCCACCCCCCGCCCACCTCCCCTTCCACCACCCCTAGTTCACTTCCCAGAGTTAGGAGTCTCTCATGTTCTGTCTCCCTTTCTGATAGTTCCCACTCATTTTTTCTCTTCTCCCATTTATTCCCTTTCACTATTTTTGATATTCCCCAAATGAATGAGACCATACACTGTTTGTCCTTCTCCGATTGACTGACTTCACTCAGCATAATACCCTCCAGTTCCATCCACGTCGAAGCAAATGGGGGGTACTTGTCGTTTCTAATGGCTGAGTAATATTCCATTGTATGCATAAACCACATCTTCTTTATCCATTCATCTCTGATGGACACCGAGGCTCTTTAAAGTCAAGATGTTACCACGTGTGGCTGTAGGAATTAAAAAAAGTTTCTAGAAGGAGGCGTAGTCAGTTAAGCATCTGATCTCAGCTGGGGCCTTGATCTCTGGTGCCAACTTCAAGCCCCTGTTGAGCTCTGCACTGGGTTCCCAGAGCCTAGTTAAAAAAAATTCTAGAATGTTAGCCTAAAAAATTTTCCTATTAATAGATTATTATATGAAAAGTGCTGCACAAAATTGCTCTTTAGGCTCTCTTGAGATCTATGTAAAAATGCACATGTAATCTCTTACAATTTTTAATTGTTTCATATAACTTTGCTGATTAAATACTTCAGGTATTAAATTCTTCAAGATAGAAATGTTACAAATGTATACATATATAACGTGCACACATATATAATATATTCTTGTGTAAAATAAGAAAATAAAGGAGTATTTAACTTGATTTTATACCATATACATAGTACGCATCCAATTTAATATATGCAATGTATAGTAGATACAATAGAGTATAAACTAGGTATTATATTAACATTACTTGTATACATTGTACCACTTTCTACTGAGACATTGACTATCTGCAAGCAGTAACCTTTTTTTTTTTTTTATTAAGTTAGGCCAACTGATGTCAAAGAACTGTGTAAACTATGGAGTACTATTCGTATACTCTTTTGAAATCAACTTGTAAAACAAGGGACCCTCTACTGTATATAACCAGACATTTTTACTTCGGGATTTTATAAATCTCTGTTTGCAAGTTTACTGCTATAAGGCACTTTGAATGTATTTTTAAATGTTTCATATTAGCCTCCCCTCTACTGTATATAACCAGACATTTTTACTTCAGGATTTTATAAATCTCTGTTTGCAAGTTTACTGCTATAAGGCACTTTGAATGTATTTTTAAATGTTTCAGATTAGCCAGGTACAAAACCAGATTTTCTTCCCCTCATATCAAGATTTTCTTCCCCTCATAACGTACAATAAATTATATGTTATCATTTTGTTTAAGCAGGAATATTAGGTAAACATACATTTGGTGCTAGAAGAGGATTTGATGTTGAGACTAGTGCTGTACCAAAAATAACTAGTTTTGAGTCATATTATTCTTTGCAACGTTTTTTTCATTTTCTACAATTAAACACAGGGTTGTTTATTTTGACCTCAATAGATACTGCTTATATAAAACTAACTAGAGAGTGCCAGGTGGCTCAGTTGGTTAAGCCTCTGCCTTCAACTAGATCATGATCCTGGTGTTCTGGGATCCGGTTCCACATCGGGCTTTCTGCTCAGCTCGGAGTCTGCTTCTCCCTCAGCCCATCCGCCCTGTTCTTGTTCTCTCTCTCTCAAGAAAAGAAAAAAGTGTTTAAAAAATAACTAGAATATATTTCTGATGGTCTGGAAAAAAATCTGTGAAAGATTTTTTTTAAAAAAGCTTTTATTTGAGAGAGAGAGAATGCACAAGTAGGGGGAGGAGCAGAGGGAAAGAGAGAGGCAGACTCCGTGATGTGTGTGGAGCCCTACCCAGGGCTTGATCTCACAATCTTGAGATCATGACCTAGGCTGAAACTAAGAGCCAGACACTTAACCTGCTGAGCCATCTGGATGCCCCAACCCTGTAAAAGATTCTTTAATTATCTATGATTTCCCTCTGTGTCTTCTCTAAATCTCTGCTCCGCACCCTAATTTGACTCAGGACAGTCAATGGTGGAGATAAGTATATCTGACTGTCCTTAATGGGAATTCAAGCCCACATATAAAGGATGGATTGTTTACAGTAAGTGCCTCTTCATCTCTACTAGTATGGAATTTGAAAAGTAACTAGACTGTAGTAGAGAATGTAGGTTCAAATTAAACCTTGTTGGGAGAAAAAGAAATCCTTTATCCTTGTTCAACTTTCTGACTGTCCTGTCCCAGTTTCTCTTTTGTAGTTCAATTTAAAATGCAAAAATGCATCATGGATCAATTAGGATACTTTCATTTCAAGGTACAGGAAACCTAAATAAATGATGTAATAATAGGGGTTTGTTTTGTTTTTTCTTTTTTCCCAACACAGCAATAAATTTAGAGGCAGTTGACTCATTGATGAAATCAAAGAACTAACCTATTTTGGTCATCCTCAGCTTGTTGACTTGTCCCTTCATGGTCACATGGTGACAGCCAGGCATTGCTTCACACAATCTTGTCCCAAGGCAGGAAGGCCTTGCTCAGAATGAATGCATAACAAGTAATCCTTAAAGGCTGAGTCAATATATTAAAATAACAGTATCATCTTAATTTTACTGTTGCCAATACCTTCACTTGTTCTTTGCTAGTGAATATAAAACATGCATCTTATCTTCCTTTGGAAGACTGTGGCTGATGTTGCAAAGGACTGTATAAAGATACATACTACATGCTGTGATTTAACCATGAAGAATTAAGAGCAAATAGGTGGTGGGGTAGTCTAGAATGTTCAGAGGACTAGATGGAAAATGAAAATTTATATAAGCTTTCTTTAAGGCAAAGTCAAACTAATGGGGGAGTGAGAAAGAATCTAGGTAATATTTGAGTAAGGGGGAATTTGTAAAGGGAGCTGGGGCAATTATTTCAAATGTTTATATGTATGCTTTATATGTTGTTTCTCTTTCTCCCTTTAGGTGGTATTGGCAAAAGGAAAAGATACCGACATATGTGAAATTTATGAAAAATAATTACCCTCCTAATTTCAAATATGAAGATTTTGGACCACTATTTACAGCAAAGTTTTTTAATGCGAGCCACTGGGCAGATATTTTTCAGGCTTCTGGTGCCAAATACATCGTCTTAACTTCCAAACATCATGAAGGTAAATAAGTGCAACATTTACAAACACTGACAATTAGTTATGAAATATAAAGTAGTCCTTTCAGAAGAAGAAACTAAAACACATGAAATCAGTTTTCTCTTAGGAGCAGCAGTTAGTGGCTACTGATGTTTGCCTGTAATTTAAAGGACCATATATTCCATCCAATTGACAGGCATTAGGTTTGTAGAAGGATCAGACACCCTCACATAAAAACAAAAACAAAAACAAAAAGAAAAAATCACATTTTGTTATGTGCATATTTAACGGTATTTCCAAGATTTCATATGAAGCTATTTGAAGTGAGATGTGGGTTGCAGCTCCCAAGCTTATAATTATAATTGCCCTCTTAACTTTTTTTAAGCCATAACTTAACTTTTAACTTTTTTAAAAAATATTTTATTTATTCACCTATTTGAGAGAGAGAGAGAGTGGGAGGAAGGGTAGAGACAGAAGATCTCAATCAGACTTTGTGCCCAGCCCAGAGCTCATGACCTGGGCTGATACCAAGAGTCTGACACCTCACTGTGACTGAGCCACCACTTTCCTTTCATTATACCTCTGTAATGCATTCTGGGAAGGCTCCATCACCATGGGGATTGTGCTTATGTAGTCTTGTGTCATAACTGACACACTTTGCTGCACTTTTGGCCAACTCTTAGATGGCCAAATGGTGGACAATTTGCTAGTGATGAAAGTGACACAGATCACCTGGAAGGAAATCTGTGGACCTGTAATGGTGCCCGTAAATGTCAGAGGTGGCAGAAGAATATCCAAAAGGAAACACAGTGGTTGTATTCATCAAGGTTCTCCAGAGAAACAGAACCAGGTGGAAGTATGATAAATAAAAAGAGATTTATTATAAGAAATTGGGTCAAGGAGTTGTAGAGATGAGAAGTCCAGGCCCAGGAGAGCTGGCAATATAGTTCTAGTCTGAGTGTAAAGGTCTGAGAACCAGGAAAGTGGATGATGATTTAGGTTCTAGTCCAAGTCTAAGCCCCCAGGCAGGAGAAAGGTGAGGTCAGACAGGCAGAGAGAGTTCTTACTCAGTCTTTTATTCTGTTTAGGTTTTCAAAAATTGGTTGAGGCCTACCCACACTGAGGAGAGCAATCTGTTTACTCAGTCTACCTATTTAAATGTTAATCTCATGCAGAAACACCCCTGTGGACATACCCAGAAAAATATTTAATCAAATATCTGGGCACCCCATGGTTTAGTCAAGTTGACACATAAAATTATCCATCACAGTGGTCCTACATTAATAGAAGAGTTTCCACCCATTACTGTTCCAGTATCCAAAAGATCAAGGAAACATCAATAAATTGTTACTATCCCAACCACATGTTACTTCATTTGACAATTTCCTTTGCGTGGCCATCTTTGCCTTGGTATAAGCAATTTTGCCTCAGTGCTTTCTCCACGGGTAGGGAGGGGAATAGAAGGGAAGAACCCAAACCAAATATCTGCAATTATCTTAGAATACTCTTCCCTTTGGGTACATTCTAGTGGCTTAATGACTTTTTCCTATAGATGTTTCTATTACTGAGGTAGATATTTAAAAAGTGTATTTGCTTGTGAACATGTTGATTTTCTGATGTCTAGGAACTCATTAAGTTGTATGGCACAAAGTATTACATAGTAAGATTATTTAAAAATAAAATAACTTTTAATGCTACCTTGAGGACAGATAATGAAGCCCACATTTGTAAACTTTCTAGGACTCATGTTTTCATTGCTTTATGGAAAAAAACCCACTGAGCTTAATAGACAGGAAGATCTCTCTGTGAGCTTTTATGGTGGTGACAAAGACCCTTGTGGGTTTTTTTTTTTTTTAAAGATTTTATTTATTTATTAGAGAGAGAGAGAGAGAGAGAGAGAGAGAGAGAGAGAATGAGGCAGAGACACAGGCAGAGGGAGAAACAGGTTCCATGCAGGGAGCCCTACGCAGGACTCTATCCCGGGTCTCCAGAATCAGGCCCTGGGCTGAAGGCGGTGCTAAACCGCTGAGCCACCCGGGCTGCCCCCCTTGTGCGTTTTAGTACTGTCTGGCAAATAGAGACTGTCAACTTGAAACATTTATTATTATTTTAAGTAATCTCTACAACCCAACATGGGGCTCAAGCCCACAACCTTGAGATCAAGATTTGCATGCTCTATTGAGTAAGCCAACCAGATACCTCCAAATTGAAATATTTTGAATAGGACTTTAAATATTGGCACTGCATTGAAGCTTACTACAACCACCTTTGGAACAAGAGTGAGCTGTTTTAAAAGCTTCTTGAAAATGAATCTGAAGACTGTGTCAATCTTAAACTTGTCCTACTTTATGAGAGTAGATACAAAGTGCCTTATGTGTATCTATTCTTAAAGATTCATTTAGATTTCAGTGGGATAGTAACAATGTACTTATGCTCCTAGGCACTAATTAAAAGTTTTGAGGCTTTTATATTATTTCAATTTATATAGAATTTCTAATGTTTTTAAATAGAATAATCTAAATGCAAATGTTTTTTAATATTTTATTTACTTATTCATGAGAGAGACAGAGACGCAGACATAGAAAAAGGGAAAAGCAGGCTCCTTGTGGGGAACTGATGCAGGACTTGATCCCAGGACCTCAGGATCATGACCTGAACCAAAGGCAGCTATTCAATCACTGAGCCACCCAGGTCCCCCCAAATTCGTTTTAAAATATGAATCATGTCAAAGTACTTATTTAATGGCAGACACATTATTTTTCTTACCTACTTAGTTGGTAGGTAATTTCAGTAATTTAAAGAGAAACATCTAAGTTTATGAATTTAGAGAAGGATGAGATTACAAATGGGAATATTTTAAAGTATAGAACTACTGGGGAGTAGTGTCTTTTCCCCTTCTGGTGATAAATGATGAATGATGAGGTGAAAGATTTACTATTAGATATGGATCACCAGTATTCTAAGACTCATGCTACATAAAATTATCCCCAAATCAGGAAACGTACTTTGATCTTTGGTTTAGGAGACAAGCAAGACTTTTGCAGGAGTGCATGACAGAATCTTCATTATAAGTAGTAGCAGTCATCGTTTAGCATGGTAGACATGGAAGATGTTCCCATCTTAGCTGTAATCTGCTTGTGTTGATTGTTGATTTTATGCGAGACCCTGTGCTAACAGTTGGCTGGGGGCTATATCAGGGAACACTGCAGGTTTCATGCTGCCCCTCAAGAGGCTTATATTCTAAGAGGAAAAATATAGGAGATACATCAGACTACACAGGGGTAACCAGAAAGTTACTTAAAAAAAACTTGGCTCCACCTTGTTCAAATTCTCATTTGTTGCTCGTATAAAAGCAGAACATGTGTATGAAAGAGTGCCATAACACAGTTGTAAAAGTTTCTGTATGTCACATGTACTATCTAATTTGTTTTGGCATTTGTATGGGTGGAAATTTGCTAAACAGATTCACATTCTCACAAAGACTCAATATAATTGTGCAGGCTTTACCTTGTGGGGCTCAAAGTATTCCTGGAACTGGAATGCTGTAGATGAGGGGCCGAAGAGGGACCTCGTCAAGGAACTTGAGGTGGCCATTAGGAACAGGACTGATCTGCGTTTTGGACTGTACTATTCCCTTTTTGAATGGTTTCATCCACTCTTCCTTGAGGATAAGTCCAGGTCATTCCAACAGCAACAATTTCCAGTTTCTAAGATGCTGCCAGAACTCTATGAGTTAGTGAACAAGTATCGGCCAGAGATCCTGTGGTCAGATGGTGATGCAGATGCCCCTGATTACTACTGGAACAGCACAGGCTTCTTAGCCTGGTTATATAACAAAAGGTGTGTATGCTATTAGATTGCTGTAATGACCCTAAATGTTCCACATACATGTATAATGTTTGAGTTCCCTTGCTTTGTGAAATACTCCCTTTCAGGTTCATCTATGGTGTGGGGTAGGAGGAAATCCTTGTAAATAATGTCTCTTAGATATATTAGATTTTACTCAGAGTAATCAGTCAGTGAGAGTTACAAATCAGGAGTCAAATACAACTCAGTCTGATTTTGAAATCACTAAAATCACAAAAAAAAAAATGGAATCACTAAAAAAAATAAAATAAAATCACAAAATCCAGAACTTTGAAAACATTAATTTTTTGGGTCCCCCTTTTCATCTCCTATTCTGAGACAATTCATAACTTTGTGATTCTGTGCTTTTTAGTTCCTCTTTTCCTTCTTTTTATCTTCTGACTCTTTGATACTCTTTGCTGCTCCGTCACTGTCACTCTTGTCTGTCTCCTCCTTTCCTACATCAGCATTCTCACTTCCTATTCTTTACCTGTTGCTTTCCAGCATGTCCCAGACTGCTCCATTAGAACAAGGAGTTCTGGCTGAGGTCTTCTATTAGGCTTAAACCACATGGGCCAAATTTATATTTGTAACTAGAAAATACTCGGTATAGTGCTCTGAAGTCAAGGAGTGTTCTACGTGCGTTCCCTGGACACACATGTAGGTGCACATAAGAATACTGTGGGGAGCTCTTGATACTTATAGCAGCAGTGTCGTCAGGTACTTCTAAAGGGTAAGGAGTGGGAATGGGTCACTTCAGCTTGTAAGTCAAACTCTCTTCTATGTGGGGAGGTGCAGGAGCTCTGATAATAATATTATGGGGATTATTTCATGCTACTATAAATTCCATGGTGGCAACATTCAACTTTCTGAAGATTTTTCAACATCAGGCACAATTTTAAGAGAAAGGCTAGATTTTATATATATATATATATATATATATAAGATTATTCAGTCCTAGGTGAGAAGAATGTTTTGAGTGTAAATTCACTTCTGGCTATCATTATGAATGATTATGAATATGTGGGACAAGGAGCTTCAAATAATAGTATAATAGTCTTGTAAGTGCTGTATGTGCTGGTTACTGAGCTAGGTGTTTTACATAAATTATTTCTGTTCTCATAACAGATGAGGAAATTGATTCTTCAGAGGAGTTAGGTCACTTACTTTGGGGAAGGGAGCTTAGAAAGTGACAGAGCCAGGATTGCAACCAACCCAGGTATTTGACTTCAAAACCATATTCTTTGCATTATATTATGCTATGATTATTTTTAGGAGTGGATTTCAGTTAGATCTCTTTTCAGTGACATTTCCCTTTATGTAAAATATTTTATATTTTATTTAAAAATTATATTTCAGCCCAGTTCGGGACACAGTTGTCACCAATGACCGGTGGGGATACGGTACCATTTGTAAGCATGGCGGCTATTATACCTGCAGTGATCGTTACAACCCAGGACATCTTTTGCCCCATAAATGGGAAAATTGCATGACAATAGACAAGTTTTCCTGGGGCTACAGGAGAGATGCTGGGATTGATGACTATCTTACAATCAAAGAGCTAGTGAAGGTACAGTAAAACTTCTGGTGACTGTTAAAATAATATTCTTAATTGTGTGAGTGTGTGAAAATTATTTTTTATAATTTATATAGGTCAGTGGTCTGTATTTTATTCTATTTTCTGTGTTCTTCTGGATAGTGATTACATACGCAGGTGTAAGCACATAAATGCAACATATTATTGACACATTCACAGTGGAATTGTTTTGTCTACCTAAGAACTTTATTTATTCTTAATTTTTTAGCAACTTGTAGAAACAGTTTCATGTGGAGGAAATGTTTTGATGAATATTGGGCCCACACATGATGGCACCATTTCTGTAATTTTTGAGGAGCGATTGAGGCAAATGGGGACCTGGCTGAAAGTCAATGGAGAAGCCATTTATGAAACCCACCCTTG
The DNA here is from genome assembly GCF_905146905.1 of Nyctereutes procyonoides. NCBI lineage: Eukaryota > Metazoa > Chordata > Mammalia > Carnivora > Canidae > Nyctereutes > Nyctereutes procyonoides. The sequence goes on along the minus strand of NW_026575146.1, from coordinate 1,217,521 downwards.
GAGGTCCCAGAGTGACGATATCACCCCAAATGTGTGGTAAGTTCTTGTTACCAAGTACTATTTGATGGAGGAAGGCATCTGAAATTTCTCAGAGATATAAAGAGAAAAGTAGTATAAAAAAGGAAATTGGATGCATGCCTATTTATACAAATCACTTTCCAAACTTCAGAAGAAATGAGCACGTTTTTGAACACTTATTGTTTATCAAATCGAGCTTAAATCTTCTCTGGAAACTTCCTAATAGTGGGCAAACTTTAGTGAAAAATAGTCAGCTCTTATAAAAATTATAAGCCATTCAGAAACATGAAAGATGTCGAGTGGGTTAATACAAAAGGAAGATTTCTGTTTAGTCATTTAATTCTCATTTTTGCAGATGTTCCATCTTATGAAATTAGCTAAAGATAGGTGCCAAAGGGCAGAAAAAAATATTTGAAATCAGCCCAAATAACAGCATTATTTTAACTGAGAAAATAACTTATAATTTGTTCACCTCGTTCTAATAAATCTAACCTGAATTTTTTAAATTAATCATTTTAACTTGCTAATTTTTCTTTTAACTAAAATTTTCTTTAAGAAGTCTTCCTTCAGGCTAATGTCTGAGCTTTGCAAGGTTCCATGTGCCTGTGAGTATCTGAACCACACTCTGCAAATATGGTGGTTTCTGATGTGGGGTCTTAGAATATATAAATAAAAAGTAGCAACAGTGAAGCTTTAAAAAATTCACCTTTCATTGTCACCAGGTGAATACAGCTGACCAAGTATAAATCAGAAGATTAGACTAAATGTCTTTCTTTGATCTTACTTGACTTATGACTTAAAACTAATTGTCAACTCACTGAAGATAATAAAGTAAAGCCATCTAGACAGAAGCAACTAATTGTAGAATTTTAGAATGTCTTGGGGAAGCCACAGTGAGAACTCAATACCAATCCTTCATTTTACAGAAACTAGTTTAAATCTGGTTTTAAAATTTGTATTGGACATATATTTGACAACAGGGGGTCTGATCACAATCTCACAATTATTAACCATTTTTCCATTAAATTTTATTTCAATAAATAAAAATAAAAGCCAAATATTTAACAAGGGCTGTGAAGCCCCTTGTCTGACTCCTGTGGACTTTGCCAACCACATGTGGCCCCCATTCCCCACTGGAGCTCTTTCCTGTACGGTGCATGCTGCCCCTCCGTTCTGCAGTCATCTGTAGACTCTCAGGTTCTTACAATCCTTCAAGATTTCAGCCCTGGCTCACTGTCACTGTCCCCAGAACTACTCTTCACATCACTTTTAGTGATTTGAATACCTATATTCACATCTTTTAATTTGCTGACCTCTCGGTTCCTGTTCTCTCTCTTCTGGGATCTTGTCCACTCTACCTTTGCTACGCCTATTTCGGTTATGCCCTGGATCCTTCATTACCAAGAATTGCACCTTTTCCATGCTCTCAGTTTGAAGCATTCTGTTGTGTTCCACCACCTTTTATATTTCAGCTCACTCCATACAGCCCTTTGGCGTCTGATCCACTAATGATACATCTGTGACTCTTTTTTTTTTCCTCTCCCTCAGCCCTCTTCCTTATCCAGGTCAGATTCTGTGGCTTGTCACTCCACTGCATACGTTCTTTCTCTGTTGTACTCACTTGACTTTGATTAAAACCTCACCTTTGGTTAAATTTAGCTCTCCTTATTCCATGACTGACCATGAGTAGCTACATGTGACTGAAACGCACAGACATAGACACACACCCACTCACACATATTTCCTGGTGTCCTGGATCCCATCCTAGATTAGGCACTCAAGGATATTATTCTAGTGGTTCTCTCCCGCTCATCTTAAATTTTCCCTCTTTGTTAGATCCTTTCCTGTCAGTATACAAATGTGTTATTTCTTACATCTTAAAAAAATACTCATGGAATGCCTGGGTGGCTAAGTGGTTGAGTGTCTCCTTTGGCTCAGGTCGTGATCCTGGGGTCCTGGAATCGAGTGCTGCAGCAGGCTCCCTGGAGCCTGCTTCTCCGTCTGCCTATGTCTCTGCCTGTCTCTCATGAATAAATAAATCTTTAAAAAAAACAAAAAACCTCTTTAGCCTCTAGATTTCCAGGCATCTCCCCATTTCACTCCTTTCTTTTAGAGTAAAATATGCTAAAACAATTTTTTTTTATATGTTAACTCCAATTTCTTGCTCCAGTTTCCTCTTGCCCCCACTCTGGTCAGGCTTCCACCCCCACACTTCATAAAATTGTTACCAAGGCCCTCAATAACCCATCCTTCGCAATCTAGGGTCACTTCATGGTCCTAGTTTTCTGAGTTTATGGCAGCATCTGACTCTTGATTGCCATATCTTCTTGTTGGCTGCTCCTTCTTAAATGTCTTTTGCTAGTTCCACCTCCAGTTACCACTAAACCTTCAAATACCCTGAGGCTTAGTCCTTGGACTTCCATTCTTCCTATTTATCTTTATTCTCCAGGTCCATTCTATTTATTCCTCAGGTGAGCACATCCATTTTCACAGATTGAAGTGCCTCTTAATACCAATGGCCTCTACAGTGCTGACCTCTTTTCTTGAACTCTACTCATATCTTCAGCTTCCTAGTCAGCATTTCCTCATGGAGGTATAAACACAAAAACTGAGGTCCTAGTTTTTAAATTTTGCTCTACACCAGCTCTGTGTACAATCTTTCCCAACTCAGTTAATGGCAGCATCATCCTTTTAGGTGGTTGTGAGGCCAAAAATCTTGGGAGTCCTTAGTTCTCCTTTTATATTTCACAGCCAATCCATCAGCAAATATCATCATCTTTCTCTTTGAGGTATATCTAGAATCCAACCACTTCTCATCCTCTCTTGTGGCAACTCTTATCTTTTTTTCTTTCTTTTTTTATTTTTTTTATTTATTTATGATAGTCAGAGAGAGAGAGAGAGAGAGAGAGAGAGAGAGAGAGAGGCAGAGACACAGGCAGAGGGAGAAGCAGGCTCCATGCAGGGAGCCCGATGTGGGATTCGATCCCGGGTCTCCAGGATCACGCCCTGGGCCAAAGGCAGGCGCCAAACCGCTGCACCACCCAGGGATCCCCAACTCTCATCTTTTAAGTCTCTATTATCTCTTCCCTGGATTCTTTCAGTAGCTTAAGTGATCTTTCCATCCTTGCTCCTTTCTGCTGTAAAACTTTTTAAATAATAAAGCTAGGTTATGTCACTCTTATGCTCAAATTCTTCCAGTGGCTTCCAGTCTTAGAGAACAAGCCAGGACTAATAGAGGCTTACAAGGTCCTACAAAAACTGGCTTCTTGGGGTGTGTGGGTGGCTCAATAAGTGCCTGCTTTTGGCTCAGATCATGATCCCAGGGTCCTAGGATCTAGCCCATGTAGGGCTCCCTGCTCAGCGGGGAGTCAGCTTGTCTCTCCCTCTGCTCTTCACCCACTCATTCTCTCTCTCAAATAAAATCTTAAAAAAACAAACAAAAAACCAACCTGGCTCCTTGCTGTCTCTGATCTTGTCTCCCATCCTGCTATCCCTCATTCCTCTCCTTCTGTCCTCCTTGCTGCCATGTCAACAGGCCAAGCATACTCTTGCATGAGGACTTCTGTGCTTGCTATTCTCTCTTCCTCCAAATACTCACATAGCTCCCTCACATTCTTCAGGTCTCCTCAATGCCACTTCCTCAAAGAGGACGTCCTTCATGATTAGATTTAAAATAACACCTATACCCCTCCTTTCTAACCTAGCATGCTGTCCTCACCTGGCTTCAGTTTGCTCGATAGCACTTAATCATCACCTGTTCATTCTAATTTTTCCCACTATCATATAAGATCCATGAGGACATGTTCAGTGCTGTCTCCAGCTCTAACAGTCAATAGGATTTAAGATTTCAATATGTATTTGTTGAAAAATTAAGTAAAAGAATGAGTTGTTTCCTTTGTCTAGAGCTTATTGTTTTTACGTTTTCTCCTTTTCTCTCATTCATCCTTTAAGTCTCAGATTAAATATCATTTTCTTGGAGAGGCTTCTTGCTGATGGTCTAATCTGAAGAGATCCATCCCTCTGTTATGGTCTTTCACTTTCTTTTTCTTTCATTGTGCTTGTCAAAACTCAGTGATGTTATCTATGTGATTATTGAACGTCTGTCTTCCTCATTCCAGTCTAAGCTCTGTAAGAACAAGAACGAACTGTGTTTTGTTTTCTGTTGTACTCCTAACACCAGCCTCAGTACTTGGCCCAGCATTGACACATACATGTTGATGAGGGAATATGAAGATTTGAATTAGCAGGTAGAAAGCCATTTACTCTTGCATCTTACCTTCTTTGCTCCTATTTCCCTGCCTATTTTCAGCCCTATGAGAACTGTCTGATGAATATTAGAAAAATGTCTGTCCCTTTTAGTAGAGAGGAAGTAGGGGAAGGAGTTACTAGCATATTATGATTTATAATGACAAGTATATATTTGGTCTTATCTCCATTTCTTGTGCAGAGCTCCTAAAACTCTTGGAATTTCCTGAGTGATGAGAACTATAAAGATTTCTTTTGTTATGTTGCCAAGGTGGCTTTTTCACTTCACCAAAGGGTGAGGCTGGTTGCCAGGAGATCCCACCTTGCTATTACAGGGTTGAATCTTACAGGAACCTTCAACCTCCAGGTTGAGGAGAAAAGCTGGAGGTTGAATCCATCACCCATGGCCAATGGTTTAATCAATCATACCCATGTAATGAAGTCTCCATAAAAACCCAAAAGGAGGGATCTCTGGGTGGCGCAGCGGTTTAGCGCCTGCCTTTGGCCCAGGGCACGATCCTGGAGACCCGGGATCGAATCCCACGTCGGGCTCCCGGTGCATGGACCCTGCTTCTCCCTCTGCCTGTGTCTCTGCCTCTCTCTCTCTATCATAAATAAATAAAAATTAAAAAAAACCAAAAGGATGGGGTTCAGAGAGGTTCAAGATTGTTGGGAGAATGTGCACCTGGAGAGTTCATGGATGGTCCAAGCCCTTTCCCCATACCTTGCCCTAAGCATCTCTTCCCTCTGGCTGTTTCTGAGTTTTCTCCTGTTATAATAGACTGGTAATCCAATAAGTAAAATGTTTGTGAGTTCTGTGAACTGCTGTAGAAAATCGAACCCAAGGAGAATGTTGTTGGAACTTACCATCTGTAGCTTATGGGTTAGAGAACCAGGTGATAACCTGGACTTGTGATTGGTGTCTAAAGTTGAGAGTGGTACAGGCAAGTAGTCTTGTAGGACTGAATCCTTGACTGTGGAAATCTGGCACTATTTCCCAGTAGATAGTGTCAGAATTGAGTTGAAATTGCAGGACATCCAGCTGGTGTCTGAGAATTTCTTTGTGGGTTAGGGAACTCCTCTCCAGTCCCCAGCACACACGCTGGAATTGGGAACCCCCTTTGGGTGCTTTTTATTCTACCATGGAGTTATTTTTCTTTCCCTATGCTAATAAACACATTGTTAAATATCTATTGCATGGAAAGGTCTCTGTAAAATAATTCCAACCAGACCTATAATGAGAAATACTACTCTGCTTTTCTCCCTTTTTAACCAGGTACACATCTAAACGTAAACAAAAATTGGTCTATGCCATATTTCTTGAATGGCCCACATCAAGAAGTCTATTTCTTAGCCAACCCATAGCTACTCTGGGAGTAACACAGGTAAGGAGATTTTATGTTTACTAATTGTCTTTATTTATGATCCTTTTATAACTCATAAGAGTACAGGTTTCCCCCACTATCTGAAAGCATTCCAATGAAACCTTTCATAAGCTGAAATGATATAAAGCAAAGGAGCATTTACCATTAATTTATATGGAAGTTTTTCTGAACAGTCTCAGAGCCCAAAGATAACCTCTCTTAGGCTCTTCTGATACCTTAGAACACATCTTGCTAATGGATGCACAAAACATTGAGATACAGCACAGATGCTCACAGACACAGTTCAAAGCTATGGTAGCTTGATGCTGAGATGCTGAGTGTAGGAAGGAACTTGCTGCCACTCTCATTGCTGCTTTGGGTGTACACTGCCTCTAAAATGGCTCTCTGCAAAACAAACACTGAATGCTATTTTTCCTTTGTAAAAGTGAATATCGTCTTCAGATTTCTTTCAGTTACAAAAACAGGTACTACTGTAGGTCTTTCATAAAAGTGAAGTGGCATAACACAAACTTTCAAAATGTGAGTGATACCTGTAATTTTAAAATGAACTTAATTAATGGCAATGTTTGGTCAAATCTTTGAGAATTTTTTTTCATTTCCCAGAAAACAAAACTTTTAATAGATTTTTAAAAAAGATTTTATTTATTTGAGAGAGAGAGAGAGAATGAGCGGGGGGGGGGGGGTGTTGAGGAAGAGGGAGGAGCAGACTCCCAACTGAGCAAGGAGCCTGATGCGGGACTTGATCCTAGGACCCTGGGATCATGACCTGAGCCTAAGGCAGATGTTTAACTGACTGAGCCACCCAGGCACCCCCAGAAAACTAAATTTATAAAACGGCTATTTTATCTCCATGAGTGTTAACATAAAATAGATATTCTTTTTCACAATTATTTTAGGTTGTTCAAGTTCTGCAAACATCCAAAATCATTCTGGAATTCATAAGTACATACATACATACATACATATATAAAATGAATTCACATTCTCCCCCAGACATCCCATCCCAGAAAATATCTGAATAAAAGTAAGATGTTGTGGCCTTACTATTTTAAGGTCATTAAAAAAATTTGGAGAAAGTTAATCTAACAGTTGTAACCAACAGATCTGATATTGAGTTCATTTGGATATATTTTATAGCTTATTTTTAAGAAGCTGACAATTTCCTTGAACATAAATCGTCCATATGCTTCTCCTTGTGTCATTTTCCATATTTCATTTCTAACACTGTGACTGATATCAGGCAGAAAGGAAGATGGAAGTTCAAATTTGATGTTTAATTGCAGCTTAGTAGCCTGGGTATGACATCATTTTAAAATTTTATCTATATGCTGTTTGGCTCCTATTAATACTGTTATTGAAAAGTTCATGGGTTTTGTTTTTGTGTTGCTCTACGTGATAGGCAATGTTTTCTGGTTCAAAATAACCACAGACATGTAGAAAATTATTTATATCTAAATCCACTTAGTATAAGACTAAGGATATAAAACAATTACAGTAATAATTGATCAGACTTATGTACTGTTGATTAGTTACCAGAAAATCTTAGGAGGAAGGGTAACCAGATGAGGTGGGGGGGGGCCTTCTCCAAACATTCTGTGTAAGAACTACAGAGGCCTTACATTGGATTGATTCCAGAGTCATTTTCCCTACTCTGACACTATTCAACCTGTACAATTCTTCTTTTCCAACACTTGCACACTTTTATATGAGAGGAATACAGAAGCAAGACATATGTATGCACTCATTTGGATCAAGGGTTAAAATAGTGAACTAAATAAAACCAAAAGATGAGTCTCCTGACTATAGTGTTTTAAAGAAATACCAGCCACTCTTTCCCAATAAAGTGGGTGAGCCAAAGAAATACATTTGGAAATATTTGTGTGTGTTTTTAATTTCAGATTAAACTGCTGGGACATGGACAGCCACTTAACTGGACTTCTTTGAAGCCAAATGGCTTATTGATAGAACTGCCACATCTAACCTTTCATCAGATGCCCAGTAAATGGGGCTGGGCTCTGGCACTAACTAATGTGATCTAATTTGCAACAGAGAGGTTCATGCTGCAGGTAGACCGAAGACTAGAAAATATCAGATTTCTATAGTTGTAGCACACAGAGAAAGCAATTGTGAAACTGGTCAAGAAGACTCAAGTAATTATTTAGGCAAATCAGCCCTTTTGGCTCTTACTCATGTTTTTCCTAAATTAGCCATGTAATTGTTTTAACTCTTCAGTGTACTTTGCTATCAAAGTCTCTTCACATTGAATTTATCTCCATGTGCTATTAAGAAGTGGAGATTTCTGTTTACAGTAGCTAGGAACTGGTGGTGGTGAGGACTGAATTATGTCTCTTGAATTGTGTCTCAAATTCTCACGCTGAAGCCCTAACGCCCAATGTGCCTTTGAAGAGGTAACTAAGATTAAATAAAATAAGAGAACCTGATCCAGTATGACTTGTGTCCTTATAAGAAGACAAAGAGCCCCCATGGGTGCAAGCACACAGATGAAAGGCCTCATGAGGACACAGGGAGGAGGCACCATCTTGCAAGCCAAGGAGGGGGGCTTTAAGACAAACAAACCTGCCAATACACTGGGCTCTCAGCCTTCAGAATTACGAGAAAACATATTACTGTGGTTTAAGCCACCTAGTCTGTGGTATTTTGTTATGGCAGCCCTAGCAGACTAATACAGATGGTAGGTATATAATAAATTTGGCCTAATTCATATTTTCAATGCTCACAGTAATTGTCTTTTTATCAAAAAAATTGCTTTTTTTTCCCTCTTGGTCATAAATCTGATGTATTTTTACTGTAGGTATTTTAAAACATACAAAGATGCTCAAAGCATTTTAGAAATGCTAAAGCCATTGTTTAGATCATGACTATTAATATTTTAGTAATATATTCTTTCAGGGTTTTGGAGGGGGAGTGATTGGAGTGTGGGATTGGAGGTATAGGCCAATTTTTGTAGGTGAGCTAATTTGAGCTCCAATTTAAGTTAATAAATATGTTTCCTATATGTGCCTTCAAGCAAATTGAATTTGAAAACCTAACTGAAAATTAGGAATTCTACTCAAATCTAAGAAAGAAGCAAAATAATGAAGTAAAAATAATATTGATTTTGATGTAAATTTAAAGGAATACTGATTACAGAACTCGCTCTCCTCAACAAAAGATGTTTAATTGGCCAGGTCTTTATTTGAAGTACTCCAGGTTCTATTTTGTCACATTAATCAAATGCAGACATCTCACTTTTCCAAAAAATGCTTCAAATAGAGAATGAAAAGTACATATTTCCTAAAACATGCTAACATTGAAAACTTTTAAAAAAAATTACTCATTGTTCAAGTTTCTAAAATTACCAAATTTTTGAAACCATGCCAAGATATTTTACATAGTTCTGAATCCCAATTAAAATTTTATTAGAAATCCAACTTGGACAGACTTATATGATCCCAAACACTAAACTAATAAAAAACAAAAAAAGGGAGTTATTTAGTAGCTATGAGGGAGATAAATGACAAAATATAGTTCAGCATTTAACCCAACTATATGAAAAAATATCTGTGATATGAGAACAAGAATTATAGTAAGGATAATTAAAAATCAGATCTCTCATTACCTATTTTAAGCCAATAGTTTATATCTTCCCATCAATCCTTTTCTCAGAGTTATTAAGTAGGTACAAAATGGCTTGATTTGAATTTCAGTAACTTCTGATTTTCCTTTAATGACTAGAGAAATGCTGAAAGCAAACCAAACTAGATTATTGGACTGAATAATCTAGACACTGATATTTTGGATATGGGTATCACTTTAATAAGATTCTCATTTTCTTATTAGTACTGTAGCAAACAACGTAATTATCTAAAAGGTCAGGCTCTTCAACTAAATATGAATTGGGACAACAGAATACAAGACAGATGTTTTGCCTTCTGTTCATTTCAATTATGTAAGTTTCTGAAAGACCTAGTTATATAGAATCTTCCTATCTTCAAGCAAATAAATACTCTTATCAAATTTTTATACATACACAGTGACATACACATTTATACAAGTTTGAAAGAGAAAAAGTTGAAGCAGTTTTAAATAATCTCTGTTCAACCAATTTACTGGGTTAACTGAAGCTTTCTATCTGCTTTGAAAAGCATACTGATTGATGCCTAGGGCAAGCTACATGCTTTCAGGTAATAGATTTCTATCTGGCACACCCTTCCCTTCAATTTCTACTTGCTGCAATGTATGTCTACCAAGCTGAATTGCATTTGTTACTATGGTGGGTTGAATGGTATTCCCCAACAATTCATGTCCACCGGGAAGCCAAGAATGTGCTCTTACTTGCAAATGCTGTCTTTGCAAATGTAATTCAAGTGTTGAGCTAAGACCATGCTGTACATAGGTGGGTCCTCAATGAAAGTATCCTTGTAAGAGAAAAAGAACACAGACACACAGAGAAGGCCCTGTGCTGAGGCAGGGAATGGAGTTTGTACTATAAGCCAAGGGACACTTGGGCCACCAAAAGCTGGGAGAGTCAAGAAAGAATTGAACAGTCTTCTCTAGAGCCTTCAGAGGGAGCATATTCCTGCTGACACCTTGATTTTGGACTTCCAAGTACAAGAATGCTGAGAGGATAAATTTCTGTTTTTTTAAGTCACTCAATTAGTGATAATTTGGTATAGCGGCTCTAGGAAACTAAAACAGTTACCAAATAAACGGACTATGCCAGTTGAACTTTTTATCATGATTATACAAACTGATGACATGAGTTTGAAGAGTTGTAGTTTCTGCAAAAATCAAGCTGAACTTTGGAAAGAGTAGATAAAACTGTGTTGCTCTTTTAAGGGAGCCTGGCTAGCTGTTGGTGGAACATGTGACTCTTGATCTTGGGGTTGTGAGTTCCAGCCCCATGTTGGGTGGAGATTACTTAAAAATAAAATCTTAAAAAAAAAAAAAGTATGTTGCCTTTTTAAAAAATTTAAAGGTGTTAATTAACTATGGGCAAAACAGTTCTAAAAGACTGGAGGAAAATATAGCAAAAATCTACAAGAATTCTGTATTCTTGGCTCACAACTATATAATGTAAAGCAATGTATGTGATTTGTACAATTAGAGGATGCCAAAAGCAGAACCAATATTAAAGAGAAAAGACCTGGGTCTTACAGTAAATATTTGACAAATAAACATTCTTTAAGTTAAAATATCTAAGAATAAGTTTTTTTCTTAAGATTTTGTTTGAGAGAGAGTGCTGGAGCGAGCATATCAGCAGGGGGAAGGGCAGATGGAGAAGCTGACTCCCCACTGAGCAGGGAGCCCAATTTGGGGCTTGATCTCAGGACCTGGGATCATAATCAGAGCCGAAGGCAGATGCTTAACTGACTGAGCCACCCAGGGACCTCTACGAATAAGTTTTTTGTGTGTGATTCCCTGCTTTAAATGACCTTGTGGATTAGCCCAACAACTAAGGGTCCCAGATAAGAGGGCTCTTACTGTATTAGTTGAAGACAAATTTGTAATGTCTAAGACCAATTAGCTTCAAATACATGTGGTTTTTACCTTGTCACCTCTTCACTTGCCACAACTCCACAGTGTAGAGGACTCCAGGTGAAAATTTTCAGCTGACCAGATTTTGATCCTTTTATAAGGCCACACCTGTTCAGTCTCAAATATTCCTTGGATGAAATCCTGGGTTAATACTGCTGGAAGAGATGCATGCCCTATTACATACACATTCACTAATTTTCCAAAAATGCAGTTTTTTTGTAACCCTATTAGAAAATAGTATCACTATATTCTGTCAAATTTTGAAAAGAAGCATTTGCTCTCCTCACCACTTTTACATTTGTTTTTTCTTTTCTTTTTTTAAACATTGTAGACATAGACTCCCTAGCAGTTGACTTTGGGCCTTGCCTGGCCTTAGAAGAGACTTCACAATTCATTTTGTACCTTCTACTACCTAGCTATGTGTTATATTGGAGGAGCATAAAGTGATGTCACTGAAAATATTCTATTATTACTGAAAATGTATCTAATACACTGATGATCCATTTATTTCTGCCCTAATTATCCTTATAAATACAGAATATAGATTTAACTAGAGGCTATGAATTATTTTTTCAGAAAGAAATGCTATTTATTTTTTCTAAACAAAAAAGTTAAAGCATCAATTATATTACCAGTTAAAACTTGAAAACTAGCATATTCTCCTAAAATAACAGCAAAAAAATGCTATGGGACAAACAAATTAACAGCTGTAAGGTATTAACTCAACAAAACAATATTTTACTAAAATATTTTTATTGCAGTAAGATATTTACTGTGCTCAAAATCAATACAAAGTTATTAAAATTATTTACATACAAATGAATGAAACTATGTAGATAATAATAGCTGTTGAGTAAACAGCATCAGCACTTTAGCCTCTAAATAATTTTCTAAGGATTGTTAACAATAGTAAAAAAAATACTGATCCTGGTTGTTAAATTCACCAATTCCCATAAAAAGAAAAGTCGTTCATCAGGTTTATTTAAGATAAATGATTTATACCTTTGAAGAGTAACTGGAGAAAAGTCTGATTCCCTCATGTATACTGCTGTCCAGTGAACTTTATGATTAAAAAGTACATTTTCTAAACTCCACACCCAGATTTCTCCTCAGTATTAATGTCAATGTATACTACATTTTGTATTCCATTAAAAAAAAGTACACTAGTTTTTAGTCAGTTTAGAACTAATGTCCAAGGAGTAACAAACATCTACACTGTGTACCCTCAGATATGACCACAAAAACTAGTCTGTTGGTGACTTTAAAAAAATATATTAAGATGCCAAATAAATCTATTTTATTATGAAATGAAGACTTTGATTAAGAATATATTTTTTATTAGGCATTTTGGTAACAAATCATTACCCTATATATAGTTGATTTATTCAGTGTATTTTTAAAAGTGAATTCCACTGTAGTTTTTCTTGAAGGAAAAGAAATCACTTCTCCAGTTGCTGAGGAGTACTAAAAGCTTCATACACATTAGCAGCAAAGTCTTTCACTTGCTCCATCATCAATAGATCCTAGCAAGGATGACAGTAAAACATCACAGTACGTAAGAAATATAGATAATTTGAATCCACTTCTGCAATTTGAGCAATGAATTTAGTCCTGTTTTATGGCACTGAGTTAAAAAAATCATTTCATGAAAGGAATATTTTTTCCTCACAATAAATTCTAGGACATGCTTATTATTTAGGTTCTTATGTGAAGGATGGTGAGTATAAGTATTCACATGTGACTTTGAGTGGAAGACCCAAAACAGTCTTCAAAGGACTCTTCTGTATGCCAAGTTAGATACACTATATTGAATAAATGATTACAGTACTAAAGATACAGATGTCAAGGCACTTTTGCTAGAAGCTGACATAACGTGGTTGTGAGGTATATTACTTTTTTTTTAGAAGATCTAACATAGGATAAATGTAACATGTCACATATTGTTGCATATACATACATAAACCACACATAGACACTTTAGAACAAGGGTTCTTAAGAGATTGATGAATGTAAAAATAAAAAAAAAATCACATTTTAATTTTCATTATCTCTAACTAAGAACTAGTATTCCTTTCAATTATGAAAGACCAACTGTGATAGTAATAGCATGGCCTATCAATTTGTCCTCAATAGAAATCCTATATTTTCATGTATGATAGTTGTGGAAGTTGCATGAACTGCCATTACATCCTGTTATTTAATATATGAACAAAAAAGCAATACTGCTTCATAAATTTGATTTTAAAAAACATTTTGAAAACTGTACGTAATTGGTTTTCTTTAAACCTGTGTTATTTTGTAATATGCATTTATAGACATTATTCTGAGAAGGGGTTCATAGGCTTCACCAGATTGTGAAAAGATCCATGACACAGAAGCATTTGAATGCCCCTGTGAGCATCGAACAGTAAGGAATCTGTTCTTTATGTTGTCTCCTGAGTATCAGAAAATGCAAATGAGCTTTAGGCAAGTCTTGCTCTCAATAAATTCATAGTTAAATTCTCTGAAGAGTGGCATTTTAACTCATAGAAATTATGGTTAAAAAAACTGGTGAGAATCTTGTCAATTAGTAGTGTAGTATATATGTTTAATCTACATTCCGTCACATCCAAAAACTAAACAATGGTGTTTTTTATTAGATTGAAATCTTTTAATAATCAATTAAAAATATTTTAATTAATGTAGTACATGAATTACTTAAGTATTAATATTAAGGCTGCTGGTGGTGTATCAATCATCCTTGGTTGGATTTCATACTTGTTGCCAAGATGAACAGCCTTATTGATGAAGCCAGAGGCTTTTATGAAAGTGGAGAAAGGTAAAGTTAAGGTTTAAATGCCAGAAATTACCACCTTTTTTTCTCACACCAATATACATGTGAAGATCAAATTAATAAGAAATTAAAAATTTAAACTAGGTTTTTAATTTTAAAAAATTGAGCTTAAAATTAAGTGAAATGAGATCAGTCCTTTTCACTCTTCTTTCTGCAATACGAATGCCTGTCACAACGTGAGAAAGATGACACAGAAGACTGGAGAGAACAGTGAGGGAAATAAGAATGTAAAGAACAAACTATTGACACCATACACAAAAAGAATAATACAATCTGTAGTCTCAGTGCCTTTCACATTCCCAGGGAGAAGGTACAGGAAGATAACCTAACTTGTCTGAGACACTGGGAACTGAGAAGATGGCATCCTGACACAGGCCTTAGAGTCTCCTCACTGTCCATTACTTCAGTAGTTTGGAATTGAGGTGTACTGCAAACAAGTTTTTACTTTTTTTTTTTCCTTTTAAGTAGTAACACACCCAGCGTGGAGCCCAACACAAGGCTTGAATTCATGACCCTGAGATCAAGACCTGAGCTGAGATCAAGAGTTGGAGGCTTAACTGATTGAGCTACCCAGGCACCCCACAATTTTTTACTTCTAATACAAGTCTTAGTCTTTAAGCCAAGTTTGCGAGTGACTCAGAATAAATAACTATGTGGAACCAAAGTGACTATTTCAATAGCATCAGTCTTACTCAATGCATTCCAAAATGCTCTTCTAAGAGAGGATGGAGTTATAGGTAGTACTGCTTATGCAGCTTTTCATGAGCAGATTATTGGTACACTATTAATAGTCATATTTATTAATACTAAAATGCTTTACTTCTTCACAAAAATTTTTTTGGTATCCTCAAATTTTGTGGAAGTGGGCCACTGGTCTCACAGCTCAATGTTATTACCAACAGTTTAATGCAAAACATTAATACGCTAAGTTCAACTGACCACTAGAATGTATATGGACTAAAAGTGCAAGTCTAACTGGTGTTGGACCGTAATTCAGAGAGAGGTATTCCCAACCTCATAAACTTGCCATGATACAAGCTTGCTCTCATGGGGCATCCTACCACACTCTACATGTGATTTTAAGTTTTTGGTTTCTTTGAACAAATGTCACAGGGGGGAAATATAATTTTATGTCCGACAAATAATAATCACAACCAAAAGATACAATGTTTTTAATAATACCTCCAAGCTTTCTTCTTACCTGAACAAAATGACTAGGTGTTTCACTGCAAACTGAATGGATCTGTCCATTTACTATTGGAATTATCTTAGCTAATGGCAGGCTGACACTGGAAAGACTGAAAAACCATCAAAGTAATAATTATTTTCTGAAATTACCTTGTGGGAACTTAACATTTTAATTATAATGCAATATAGTCACTGAAGAATATTTACAGAAATGTATTAAGAAAATAAAAATCACACATAATTCTACCCCCTAGATATGACAACTATAACTGACATCATAATTTCTTCCAGTAATTTTTATACATATCTGTACTTTTTTGTGCATTTTTTAAAACCAAGATTATAACTCCTCAACAATATTTTATATTTTTATTATGTTATGAACATTTTTCCATCTTATTAAAAGTTCTTCTAAAGTTTTAATCTATTTTTTAATGATTAGAAACCTAATTCATCCTCCAGCTGTTACAACTCCCTGGAATTGGGCAAGTTTTTGCCTAATTTTCCTTGAATATTTCTTTGTTTTGACACAGAGGTACTGGGTCAAAGGGTATGAATTTTTTTTTTAGATTTTATTTCTCTATTTATTTGAGAGACAGAGTGTACAAGTGGAGGGAGGGACAGAGGGAGAGAGAGAATCTAAGCAGGCTCCCTGCATCGAGCAGAGCCCAAGGTGGGGCTGGTCCCAGGACTGAGATCATGACCTGAGCCCAAATCAAGATTTGGATGCTTAACTGAGTCACCCAGATGCCTGAAGGGTATGAATATTTTTAAGGTTTATAATGTATATTGACAGATGCCCTCTGCTTCTCCAGCAGTGTATGAGAAAACCTGCTGCATTATGCCTTTTTCTACATCAAGCACTAACTTAAAAAAAAAAATCTTTGTATGTCTGATAGCTCAAAATGGTATCTTACAGTTTTAGTCTGTGTTTCTCTTAATTACTAGCAATGTTGAATGTTTCTTCTCCCTACTCCAGTGAACTTCACCATTATCTATCTGGCTGTGTAAAAGGAGATCTGGGCTTTACCTTGGCACTTCTTTATCCTGACAATATTGAACCCCTCCACAATCCTAAATATTTCCTAAGTGTATCTACCTCTCCCCATTGCCAAACCTAATCCAGGCTTGTCTGGACCATAGCAGTGACCTTTTAAGTGTTCAACAATCAGTTTTTTGGTGAATAAATGAATGTTTGTGTGATTGTGGATGATATAATGACTGTAAAATGATGCAACAGTTTAGAAACAATGAAGTAATTTTTTTGTGTGGGTTACAGATTTAGGCTTACTACACTAAATGTAATACTTCATATATTTATATGAGGCTACACTAGAAATTTCCTTTTAAACGTCATGAAAATGCTGAATTATGTTATCTAACCAGTATGCTATGCTGAGATTTGAGGCAATGCATAAAAAGAAAAAGGAGTGTAGAGATTTATATATTTCTGAGAAAATGAGGCATTATTTCTTTTATAGTAGCATTTTTCAAAATCTGTCATGTTTTTACTTGTTTGAGGTTTCTTTTTGTACATTAATTTTTCTTCAATAGAAACTAAAGACGCCGCTATCCTACAAGGCCTGTGAGGTTAGGTACCATGTCTGTTTCACTCACTGTATTAACACAACACTTAGTAAAGGGCTGAGTATGTGCTCAGTACATACTTGCTGAATCAATTAATACAAGTCTTCATTCATCCACTGCTATATTCCACCCCAATTCTCCTTTCCCAATTCCTTCTCTACAGGGCAATCCAAGTGATCCTACAATGTCAATCCCATCATGAACTCTCCTGCCACTTCTCTAGTGGCTCCCCAGCACTCTCAACCTGACAACCATAAACTGCATGTTCTGGATTCTTCAACTTGATCTCACACTCCATTTCCCAGTTCCAGCCATTTAGCTGTCATATCAGCTTCTTCCAGGTCCTCAAGTGTACTGGGGTCCTCCTCTTTTTAAAGTCTTTGTCCTGTGGCTTCTGCCCTAAACATCAACTGCCCCACTCCACTCCAAGGCCATATTTAGTTGCTGCTCATCTTTTAGTTCTCAGTTTAAATTATTTCCTCAAGGAAGCTTCCTGACTTTCCATGTTTGTTCAAATACTTTTATCATTTGTTCAATGTTCTTTTCTTTTTAACACTTATCACAGCTTGTATCAATGATGTTTATTGTCTATTTCTCTTCTATTTTAAGATCCATGAGGACAGAGACCTAGTACAGTGCCTGATAACATAGTAGGTGTACAACAAATAGATGCTAGATGAAGGGAGAAATTGGCACTTCTACTTCTCTTTTCAGAGTTACCTGTTTG